>NC_089221.1:147445302-148089493 GCF_963924675.1 Phocoena phocoena
AGTGATAAACAACAATGTGTTATACAAAAATGTGTTGTCAGAAAAGCATTTGTTTAATTTGATAATAAATAATAACTAGCATTTTATTGTCTATACTATTTACTAAGATTTGCACTATCTCATTTTATCTACCAAACTTCTGAGATAGGCACTATTGTTATCTTCATTTTATAAATGAGGAAATTAGATTTGATAGGATCTATAATGTGCCCAAGATCATCACACATCTAGCAAGAAGTAGAGCTGTGATTCAAACTTACACAATTTTTGTGGAGTCCATGCTCTTAGCGATTATCTTAACATCATATACAACTAAATGATGGGAAAGAAGTGTACTCTCCAGCATTTCTCAGGATCCTATATCAAAATCATATGGGATGCATATAAAATCAAAAGCAGATTCCTACTTATTAGGAAAATAATGTGTATATGGATGAACAGTGCTTGGAACTTAGTGTAGTTGGAAAATTGATTCTGTAAAGTACCAATATGCTTTCAGAAGTAATGTATTTTCATATTTTAAGTGTGTGAATTTGTTTTTCATATGGACAAAACTCTGATAGTTGAGGTATGGGAATTTTTTTATTATCTTTGTTCATAATAGACTGTTGACTCATTTCTGCTCTCCAGCCTCAAGGTTTACATGATTCATATTTGTGTAACAGAAAAGTTAAAGTGTAGTATTATATATGATGGTTCTTTAAGCTCAGTTTTTGAATGGTCACATCCCACAATGATTTGTCATTTGCCTCATATGTTTGACTGATATTTCTCTTAAGTACCTAATAACCGAGGGGAACTCCTTCAACTTGATAAAGAACATCTACCAAAAAAAAAAAAACCTACCAGGCTGAAGAAAACCTAGAGGAGAATTTATCCATGTTCTCATGGACTTGTGTGCTTAAGAAAGCAAAAGAGAAATTTACAGTTTAAAAAATAAGGGTTCAAACATTAAAAACCTGTCATAAAACATTGTGATTTTGTTTGTTTGACTTTTATACACATAAACACACATATTTTAGGTAGACTTATTTTTTTAGAGCACTTTTAGGTTCACGGCAAAATTGAGCAAAAAGTACAGAGAATTCCCATATACCCCCTGGCCCCGCACATGAATAGCCTTCCCCAGTATTAGCATACTGCACCAGAGTGGGTACATTTGTAACAGTTGATTAACCTACATTGACACATCATCATCACCCAAGGTCCATAGTTTATATTAGAGTTCACTCTTGGTGTTGTGCATTCCGTGGGTTTGGATAAATGTATAAATGACACATATCCCCCGTTATAGTATTATACAGAATAGTTTCACTGCCCTAAAAAGCCACTGTGTTCCAACTATGCATCCCTCCCTCCCCTCTAACTCCTGGCGACCACTGATCTTTTTTACTGTTTCCATAGTTTTGCCTTTTCCAGAATGCATGTAGTTGAAATTATACAGTGTGTAGCCTTTTCAGATTGGCTTCTTTTACTTAGTAATATGCATTTAAGGTTCTCCATGTTTTATCATGGCTTGGTAGATCATTTCTTTTCTTTCTTTTTTTAAAAAAATTTATTTATTTTATTTATTTTATTTTTGGCTGCACTGGGTCTTTGTTGCTGCACCCGGGCTTTTCTCTACTTTGCGGTGAGCGGCAGCTACTCTTTGCTGCAGTGCACAGGCTTCTCATCGCGGTGGCTCCTCTTATGGCGGAGCACAGGCTCAGTAGTTGTGGCCCACAGACTTAGTTGTTCGCGGCATGTGGGATCTTCCCGGGCTAGGGCTCGAACCAGTGTCCCCTGCATTGGCAGGCAGATTCTTAACCACTGCGCCACCAGGGAAGCCCGATCATTTCTTTTTAATGCTGACTGATGTGCCGTTGTCTGGATGTACCACAGTTTATCTGTTCACCTTTTGAAGTACACACCTTCATTGCTTCCAAGTTTTGGCAATTACGAATAAAGCTGCTATAAAGCAGGTTTTTTGTGTGGACATAAGTTCTCACTTCATTTGGGTAAATACCAAGGAGAGTGATTGCTGGATTGTATGGTAAGAGTATGTTTAGATTTGTAAGAAATCACCAAACTGCCTTCCAAAGGGGCTGTACCAGTTTTGCATTCCCATCAGCAATGAATGAGAATTCCTATTCTTCCACATCCTTGCTAGCACTTGGTGTTTTCAGTGTTTTGGATTTTGACCATTCTTATAGGTGTGTAGTAGAATCCTACTGTTTTTTAATTTACAGTTTCCTAATGACATATGATGTCGAACATCTTTTCATATGCTTATTTGTTGTCTGTATATTTTCTCTAATGGGGTGACTGTTTAGGTCTTTTGCTTATTTTTAAATCAGGTTGTTGTTTTCTTATTCTCTGTATATTTTAGTAAATGGTCCTTTATCAGATAGGTCTTTTGCAAAGATTTTCTCCCAGTTTGTGGCTTGTCTTCTCATTCTCTTGGGCAGAAGCTTTTAATTGTAAAGAAGTCCACCTTATCAAGTATTTCTTTCATGGACTGTGCCTTTGTTGTTGTTTGTAAAAAATCATCACCAAACCCAAGGTCATCTAGATTTTATTCCTGTTATCTTTTAGGAGTTTTTATAGTTTTGCATTTTAAATTTAGAGCTGTGATCATTTTGAATTAATTTTTGTGAAGTGTGTAAGTTCTGTGTTTAGATTCATTTTTTTGCATGTGGAGGTCCAGTTCTGCCACCATTTGTTGAAAAGACTGTCTTTACTCCGTTTTATTAGCTTTGCTCCTTTTTCAAAGATCAGTTGACTGTATTTATGGGAGTCTCTTTCTGGGTTCTCTATTCTGTTCCATTGATCTATTTGTCCTTCACCAGTACCACACTGTCTTGATTATTATAGTTTTATAAAAATTAAAGTTAGGTAGTGTCAGACCTCCAACTTTGTCCTTCTCCTTTAGTATTGTGTGGGCTATTCTGGGTCTTTTGCCTCTCTATATAAACTTTAGAATCAATTTGTCAATATCCAAAAAAAAATAATAACTTTCTGGGATTTTGATTGGGATTGCATTGAATCTATAGATCAGTTCTGGAAGAACTGACATCTCGACAACATTGAGTCTTCCTGTCCACGAACATGGAATATCTCTACATTTATTAATTTCTTTGATTTTATTCATCAGCTGTGGTTTTTTGTAGATGTTCTTTATGAAGTTGAGGAAGTTCCCCTCTGTTCCTGGTTTGTTGAGAGTTTTTATCATGAATGGCAGTTGGAATTTTTGAAATCCTTTTTTTGTATCTATTATGATCATGTGATTTTTCTTCTTTAGCCTATTGATGTGATGGGCTGCATTAATTGATTTTAAAATGTTGAACAATGCTTGCATACCTGGGATAAATGCCACTTGGTTGTGGTATATAACTCTTTTTATACATTGTTGGATTTGCTTTGCTAATAATTTGTTGAGGATTTTTGTTTCTATATTGATGAGAGATATTGGCTCAACTACAAGTTTTCTTGTAATGTTTTTGTCTGGTTTTGGTGTTAAGGTAATGCCAACCTCATAGATTGAGTTAGGAGGAATTCCCTCTCCTTCTTTTTCCTGGAAGAGATTGTAGAGAATTGGTAGAATTTCTTTCTTAAATGTTTGGTAGAATTCATCAGTGAACCCATCTGGGCCTGGTGCTTGCTGTTTTGGAAGGTTATTAATTATTGACTCAGTTAATTTAATAGATATGGGCCTATTCAGATTGTCTCTTGCACTTATCTTTTTTAAATGGATACTTAAAAAAAAAAAAAAGGTACACTCATTAAAGGAAATTCGGAAAAAAGAGAAAAGTAGAAACCTACCACACAATTTCAAGCAACAAATGATGTGTTTCCTTTATGAGTTTCTTGGGTTTGAGTTACTACTCTTGCTTCTGCAAGTAGATTAGAATGTTATGAAATGTCTGACATGTGTCAATAGAATAATTGGTATGTCAGTTAAAATGGAAAATGTGAAGATTGCCTCAAAGTCACATTGCCTTTATTACATCAACTCTAAAATTCTCATTCTTTCATGATACGGTCCCAGACTACATATTTCATTATTTCCCAACATTAACTCTGTTGCCTGTTCTCTGTGTCCAGCACACTGTTTTCTACCTATATTAGTATAATTAACCATGGCTTACCATCGCTCATCAATTAAATACCATTTCCTCAGCCTGGTGTTCAAGTCCTTTCATGAGCTTGTAATTGATGGATCGTCCCATCCTTGTAGCCTTATATCTCATTGGTACTAGCCTATTTGTACCAGAAGGTATTTTCCTCATGCCATGTTATTTCTGCCTTGGTGCCTTTTCTTATGTTGTTTCTCTAGCCTGGAATGCTGTCCTTTTAATCTTCTATTCAAATAAAAGTGTAGCTTAAGTTTAATTACCTATATAAATCAGTCAATTCTCCTTCCCTTTCTCTGTCCTTCACTCCATCCCTCCCTCCCTCTTTCCTTCCTTGCTGACTCCCCTCTTCAAACAGCTTTATTGAGGTATAATTTATATACCATAAAGTTAACTTGTTTTAAGTGTACAATTTTTGATTTTTAGTAAATTTACAGAGTTGTGTGAACATTCCCATCATCCCTTCCAAACTCCCCATGCTCATTTACAGTTAGTCCTGCTCCCATACCACCAACCTCTAAGATGTTTTCTGCCTGTATAGATCGACCTTCTGAGGATATTTCATATAAATAAAATCATATCATGTGTAGTTTTTTTACATCTAACTTCTTTCACTTCAAAAAATGTTGTTGAGGTTCATCCATGTTGTAGCATGTGTATTTCATTTTTTTTATTATAGAATAATATTCGCTTGTATAGATGTGTGACATTTTGTTATCCATTCACTACCTGATGAACATATGGGTTGTTTTTGCTTTTGGGCCACTGTGAATAATGCTACCATGAACATTGACATACAAGTCTTTGTGTGGATATACGTTTTCATTTCTCTTGAGTAGATACCTAGGAGTGAAATTGCTGGGTCATAGGTAAGTTTATGCTTAACTTTAAAAAAAACTGTCCAACTATGTTTCAAAGTGCCTATACCATTTTGCGTTCTCAGCAGCAATGTGTGAACATTGCAGTTTCTCCACATCTTCACCTCATAAGTCTTACATTGATCTTCTTGTGGTAGTTTCTTTTTGTCTGTCTCTCCAAATATTTTATAAGCTAGCTCTCAAGGCATAGATTATAGCTCAAATTTTTGTGTTCACAGCATTTGGAATTGTTTCCATCAAAGCATTTGTAGTTAAATGTTGAGGTATTTACCTTCTCTTCATTTTTTTCCTGAATAACATGCTAGCCTTTGGGACCAAAGTAGAGATTGAGTCTTTCCCCTTTCTTTTATATTCTTTTTGTATGTTTTCTGATAGACTTTGTGGCATATTATTTTACTTGACTTCAATTAATCAGTCAAAAATATTTCATATTAAATTTCTATAATGTGTAATACCTAAAGTTTCAGTCTAATGGTAGTAAACTCCAAAAGACTATCTACCAGTTTTGACTTAGAGTTTTTGAATTACTAATTATTACTAAAATATATGGTTTGACCAGTATTTGAAAGCAGGAAACAAACAAACTCAAACCAAAACAACCTGACTCAGAGTCCCAATTTGGCCACTGTGACAAGTTGTTTCACCTCTTTGACCTTCATATTTTTTTACCTAGGAAACAGAATTATAGTAATATAATAGCAATATCTTCACATTGCTGTGAGAGCTACATAAAGCTTTTTTTCTGGGAAGCACTTGTAATTTCTAACTTGTTTCATAAATGCTAAATATTGTTGTTATTATATATGCATTTGACACTCAAAGAGCCTCTAGTGCATAGCGTTCCAAGTTTCTGTTAACTTTTGTTGGGGAATTTTTCTAGCTGTTTATTTCATTCTCCCATGTGTCTTTCTGAACATTTCATTTTCTTCTTGGTATGGCTTTTCCCTATTATCTTGGGCTGGTGATGATTAGATTGCAGTTGTTTTACTTGATTGTTATCATTGGCTCTTGCTTATTAAACTGGAACACTATTATAGGTCATGTAATAAGCATAACGTGAGAATATTTTATGTAAAACGTTCAACTAAAGTAACAGAAATACAGTCTATTAAAAATTTTTGCCTTAGATAATAAACTTATTAGCTAGTATCTTTGCTCAAGGAGTTTGGGAAGGTGTACTTCAGGTACCTAGCTTAAATGTGAAACTTGGTTTGTCTCCTGTTTTGTTGTTTTATTATTTTTGAGATTACCCTCCCAGTGGTTACCACTACCTACATATAGATTTCTCACATTCCCTCCAGTTTAAAATTTTTCAAGGTACTAAAAATAAAAATAATAGAAGTAAATAAACCAGATTTTCTTTTATGTTTAGGAGGCAGTGTCATTTTCATAAGTTTTGTTATTGAAATAAAAGATTACATGTAATGAAGCTTAAGAGAACCATATTACTTTAATCCATAGCAGAAACCTCTTTCAGATTTATCTTAATGCTAGGAAAATCTCTTTTAATAGTGTTTTTATTTGTATAACTGTGTATTTTTAATGTTAATAAAAATTAAGGTTGAAATGTGCTAGTCGTGAGAACTTTTCTTTTTTATATCAAGGTTCTCATTACAGTTGTCAAGAACAGCTGTTGAAAGTGTTCTTGGATTTTGGGGTTGTTTCCATTAAAGCTATTTTTAGTTAAATAGTGAAGTATTAATATTGACTTTTTCTTCACTCTTTTCCCAAATGGTATGCTGGCCTTTGGGGCCAAAGTAGAAATGGAATCTTCTCCCTTTAAAAATTTTTTTTCTTCTGTTTTTCTGATAGACTTTTGTGGCCCATTTGTAACCTCAATCACTCCTCCATTAGGAAGCTCATAGCTGAATTTGCTACCCACTTTTAATGATTTGGGTATATTAACTTTATTCCAGGCTTTACTCTTCTGTTCGTACTTTCTTTAACTTATGTACTTATTTTATCACATTATATTATTTGTATTCTTTTCTGCCACTTAAACAGCCAGATATCGCTTCTCGGCCTTTTGGCTAAGATCATGTGTAAACAGCCAGATAGTGTGTAGTCAGTTTTGCTATAACATGACATATGTATTCCTAAAAGTGACTATGCTGTGCAGTGATATGTAGTAAAACCACAGGGCTTATTGGAGAAATGGGATTATGGAAATAAAATTGAAACATTTTGTCAATGACACATTAAAAAAAGGATAGAAATCTAATAAAAGACATAGTAGAGTTTTACACATGTTAAATGGTTAAGAAATACTAAATAGAATAAATACAGCATTTTATCTTGAAGAAGACCTGAAGTTTGTGGAAGGGGGCCCACTTCAACAAATAACTCATTGAAGTGTTGAAATTTGTGAGTTACTATGAAGGTAGAAGGAAGGTGATCTGAAATAGAATGGAAATTGTAACACCAAAAGGGATGAGTCTGATAACACATGAGATGAACTGAGATAGCTAGTAGATACGTGCATTTTGAGTATGGCTTGGTTCGTTTGGCTTGGTTGCCGTTTTCGTTATTCACCTAGTGTTTCTTTCTGAATGAAATTATGCAAAAATGAAAGTGACATTCGCATTATACTCATATTATCCCCTAATATATCAATTGAATTGGAACACATTTGCTTTTTCCAAATAACCCTTATAGGAGAACTGACTATATAAATAAGTACATATCTTGGAGAAAGGGATTAACTTTTTGTCTAAGAATGTGTTGTCATCACTACCTGTTTTTACATTATTCGCATTAAGTTACTGAATAGTCCAAATGATCACAATATTTTTTTACAGGAAACTACATTCTTAATTATGTGGCATCACAACCCAAGCTGGCTCCCTTTGTCATCCAAGCTCTAATTCAAGTCATTGCTAAAATTACTAAATTGGGGTGGTTTGAGGTTCAGAAAGACCAGTTTGTCTTCAGAGAAATTATTGCTGATGTGAAGAAGTTTCTTCAGGTAAGAAGGCATTATTACATTATAAGAACATCAGTAGTTGTTTTTTTGGTTTAGAAAACTGCTTTTCTTAAAATTAAATTGTTTGTTTTGTGGCTACCAGAACCATATTAATTATGGTTTATTATTTATCCTCTGGAGCCTGTATTTTTTATTGCCAGGAAAAGAGGATCATGTCATATAACTTCCAAACCAGAAGAATGCAAATTATAATGTTTTATAATTTCAAAAATATATGTTGTCATTTGTAACCACGTGTGTCTTTGTATTGCATATATGCAAAACATGTATATAATGTTTTTCATGTATTATCTAATTTAATGCTAATTACATCTCTGTGAAGGGAATTACATTTTGTAAATGAGAAGACTGAGGCTTAGAAAAGTTAGGTAATTTGTATAGGATTGCATAGTGATCTAGTAAAGCATAGCGCTTGTACTTCAACAGGTTTTCTAACTTAAGATATATATATTTAAAAATTTTTTACATTATACCACATTGAGTCATACTAAATTCTCAAGAATGTTTTTAACCTAAATGATTAAAGTTATAACATACTCACATTTAACTTACACAAAGGACTGAAAAGGAAAAAAAAGAAAGAAAGAAAAGAAAAAAGAAAAGCAAGAGGACACTAATTTAAACTGTGCCAGTGATTCCACTTGCCATTCCACATAGTATTTTATGTTGTGGGGTGTGATATGGGAAACTTAAATCTGCTCTTTTCTGTTCCTGTATGCCTCTTTGGATGACCATCATGCCCTGCTCAGTATGATTCAGATATTTAAAGATACATACTTTTTCATGCAAATGTTATCCCTAATCGCAAGAAAAGTACCTTAGTTGGTGCTCTGCCGAAGAGGCAGTGATCTGTTACAGTTCTCAAGGAAAAACTGGCAGTTTGGATTAATAGATGTTCAGTGTTGGTTTATTGGCAATTAGGGGGCCTTTTGGACTTTCTGAGATGTTATTGCTTATACAGTAACTGTCAGATTTAATCCCTATGTAAGATGTAACTCCATCATACATTGTAATGCTAGAAACCTCAGAATATGAAACACTAGACTATTCTGCTTCTCTTTTATTCATATTGTTAAAATCCTGGTTAACAAATATTTGATTATCTAAAATATCACAAGAATAAGTGTATTTTTAGCCCTGAGGAGATCTGCTGTGGGACAGAGGGATAATTTATTCAGTGACACGTGAGTTTCTCACTTTATAGTTGTGCATATAATTTTGACTAACACAATAGCACCCCTCTCTTGTCCTTTACTAAGATTGTACACAGCTCATCAAGAATCCACACACACACTCACTGTAAACAAGAATAGACTTCAGAGTTCTTTTAAAATAAAATCAAGGTTGAAAACTGAATGAAATGAAATCATTCTTGTTGGCTAACATTTCTCAAGCTCCCTTTTCAATGACTGATAAGTTGAGCTTAAGTTGGGCTTTAGTGTGCTTTTGTCAGTTTTGGAAGACCAGAAGAAACAGAAAATGTTTTCTCTTCAAAGTTTATTACAGTATCACAAAAAAAGCACTTGCTTTCTGGGTATATGACTTAACCTAACCTTCAGTCATGAGAAAGACAACTGACTTAGTGTTTTAGTACTCTAAAATAGTACCGCATGGTTCCTTTGGTTAATAACAGCTTCTGTGAATTTTGTACTAAAAATTATTTTAAATTTGTTAAATTTTTAATGGCCTGAAATTTTGTATATCTTCTTTTCTCTGTTATTGTAACCTTATTGCTGTCATACTTCTAACATTTACACGCCTCCTTTCTACATACCTACCCAGGAGATACTACTGTCATCTAGGACAGTGCTATTCAGATTGCTGGTTCACAGCAAGATAAGGGGTTTATGTCAGAATGTAAATCAACGTGGTGCTTCCGTCATCGAGAGAGACTTGCTATGAAAAATATGCCAGCTGAACTGAACAGTGTACTTAGTGACTTATCTGTTTTATATTTTGGTGCAAACTCTTTTGTCATGGACCAGTATCAAACCATTCTCAGATTAGAATCGAATTTGCAGACTACCAGCAGATTCATGGACTAACAGTTGGTCAGGGAACGACATGTTAAGGAGCATTGGCCTGGTTTACACAGAAGATGGATGCTTCAGTAATGTGAAATCTGTAGTTTATCATAGAGTTCCGATTGTCCTAAAGGGCCATAAAGAATTAAAATGCAAAAATTGGACTTCCCTGGTGGGGCAGTGATTAAGAATCCACCTGCCAATGCAGGGGATACGGGTTCGATCCCTGGTCCGGGAAGATCCCACATGCCACGGAGCAACTAAGCCCGTGCACCACAACTACTGAGCCTGTGCTCTAGAGTCCACGTGCTGCAACTACCGAGCCCACGTGCCGCAACTACTGAAGCCCGCGCGCCTAGGGCCCATGCTCCACAACCAGAGAAGCCACCGCAATGAAAAGCCCGCGCACCACAACGAAGAGTAGCCCCCGCCCGGCACAGCTAGAGAAAGCCCGTGCACAGCAACAAAGACCCAGTGCAATCAAAAAAAAAAAAGCAAAAATTATGGATGTTTCTTTTATTTTTTTATTCTGAGATAATTTGAATTTAATTATACCTAGTGACCCAGTGTTAGTGAAATTCTGTGATAGTTAGAAGGAATGACCAGCTATAAAATTAAGGCTTGAAAAGTGTATCATCTGTACTGCTTTTTTAAAATTATTATACTATAATTGGATGTTATATTTTTTTATTTTCATACTTCCAATGTGATTTTGCAGTTGAGTAATTTGTTAGTGATGTGCGTATAAAATCTGAATTTTGATTTGAAGGAAGTTATTGAGATTAAATTGGAAGCTGATTACATTAAAACATCGTACTGTATTGATAGTCATGTATTTACTCAGTGCATTGGGCAGTTCACAAGCCTTCATTATAGATCCTTAGTAAATGCATATACGTGCACTATTAAATAATATTAAAAGGGCATAAGTGATCTTATCTGGTATTAGGTTGAGGGATTTAAATTAGTTCCTAAGTTATTGATTATTTACTGAATGCATCTATCTTCAAGCAAATTTACAGAGCTAAAAATTGTTTTTTGTTCTTTCTTATTCGTGGCCTTATGAAAAGGATTAAACTACACTCCTGTATTTTGAGGTTTAGTTTATTGTAAGTCCTACATGCTGAAAACATTTTATAGAGAGTATCATGTAGTTCTAAGGTAGGTGAGCTTTTTTCCCATTCAACTCTATACCTAAATTTATCCTTCAAAAAAATGAGCTTGACATTATTTGTGGACCTCATAGTGATTTTTCTATATATTTTAATAGATCTATTTTAAGAAAATGTGATGTTTCAGTATTTAATTACTTGTAAATGTTACCTGGTTTACACATTAAGAACCAATCATTTGTCTCCATTTAGGCTAAACTTGTTTTTTTCTCCAAAGGGTACTGTGGAACACTGCATAATAGGAGTAATAATCCTCTCAGAATTGACTCAGGAAATGAACCTGGTAAGCCTTTCCATCTAATGGTGACATGAAGTTTGCTAGGTAATGTCATTTCTTTGATGTAAAATCTTTGTGTGGCTTAGAACTCTGAATAAGCAAGTCTTTTTTTGGGGGGGAGGGGTGTCTATTTTATTGGTGGGATAATCAAGTATTGGAACACTTTTACTGTTACTGAAAATGACAGTAACAATATAAAGTACTACAAAGAACAGGAAATTAGACATGGTCCTCTCTCCATGGCAATTGGAGGATCGTCCTTTTATCCTCTGTATATATAGTAATATACTAATCATAAAAGTAAATTATACGCAAAAGTGGAACAAGCCTTTATTTGCTTACACAAAAAAGACAAGCAGTTTAGCAGTTTGGTAAATTGATTCTCAATAATGGATACACAGCCTGACTCAGCAAAGAACAGGATACTTGGCACTTTGCTACTTGTTAGCATGGGTTTCACCCATACAAGGAGAGTTTGCAGAAGCTATGCTTACCCCCCACCAACGCCTTTATGAACTCAGCAGCTGAGCACATCCTCACCCGCTCCTGTTCATTTTTGTATTTAACATGGTTCTAAACAGAACAAAAGCAGAAGTTGGGTTTTACATGGAATAATGTTATAATAAAGGGGAATTTATTGTTTATATTTAAGAACTTTTTATCATCTTTTTTTAAAATTGAAGTACAGTTGGCGTACAATATTAGTTTCAGGTGTATAACATAATGATTTGACATTTATACATATATATATATATATGTATATATATATGAATTGATCACCACATAAGTCTAGTAACCACCTGTCACCAAAGTTATTAAAATATTATTGACTATATTCCTCATGCTGTACATTATATCCCTGAGACTTATTTATTTTATAACTGGAAGTTTGTACCTATTAATCTTCTTCACCTATTTCATCCAGCCCCCATCCCCCTCCTCTCTGGCAACCACCAGTTTGTTCTCTGTATCCGTGAGTCTTTCTGTTTTCTTTTCTAGATTCCATGTATAAGTGAAATCAGATGGTATTTGTCTTTCTCTATCTGACTTACTTCACTTAGCATAATACCTTCTAGGTCCACCCATGTTATTGCAGACAGCATGATTTCATTCTTTTTTAATGACTGAGTAATTCCATTGTGTGTATTTATACTACATACTCTATTCATTGATCTATTGATAGACACTTAGGTAGCTTCCATATCTTGGCTATTGTAATTGATGTTGCAGTGAACATAGGGGTGCATATATCTTTTTGAATTAGTGTTTTTGTTTTCTTTGGGTAAATACCCAGAAGTGGAATTGCTGGATCATATGGTAGTGCTATTGGGTTCTCCAAAAAGTTCGTTTGGGTTTTTCCACGGAAAAAACCCAAACGAACTTTTTGCCCAAAAAAAAAAAAAAATCTTATGGAAAAACCCAAACAAACTTTTTGCCCAACCCAATATTTTTAATTTTTTGAGGACCTTCCATACTATTTTCCATAGCAGCCATACTAATTTACATTCCCACCAACAGTGCACAAGGGTTCCCTTTTTGCCAGGTCCTTGCCAATACTTATTTGTTGTCTATTTAATAATAGCCATTCTGAAAGACATGAGGTGATATCTCACTGTGGTTTTGATTTGAATTTCCTTGAGGATTAGTGATATTGAACATTTTTTCATATGTCTGTTGGCCTTCCGTGTGTTTTCCTTAGAAAAATGTCTATTCAGGTCCTCTGCCTGTTTTTTATTCAGATTTTTTTTTGATACTGAGGGTAGGGAAGTTTTCAGCAATTATGGCTTCAAATACATTCTGTGCTCTTTTCTTTCTCTCTTCTCCTTCTGGGACCCCTATAATAATGCAACTGTTAGTATGCTTGTTGTTGTCTTAGAGGTCCCTTAAGCTATCCTCATTTTTTAAAAACTTTTTTCTTTTTGCAGTTCCAATTGGGTTATTTCAACTACCCTGTCTTCCAGATTGCTGATCCATTCCTTTGCTTCCTCTAGTCTGCTGTTGATTCCCTCTAGTATATTTCTCATTTCAGTTATTGTATTCTTCAGTTCTTATTGGTTCTTTTTTATATTTTCTATTTCTTTGTTGAAGTTCTCACTGAGTTCATCCATTTGTCTCCCGATTTTGGTGAGCATCTTTATCACTTACTTTGAACGCTTTATCTGGTAAGTTGCTTATCTCCATTTTGTTTAGTTCCTTTCCTGGGGTTTTGTCTGATTCTTTCAATTGGAAGGTATTCCTTTGCCTCCTCATTGTGTCTGAGTCTCTGTGTTTGTTTCTATGTAGTAGGTGTATCAGCTACATCTCCTGGTCTTCAAACAGTGGTCTTAACGTAAAAGGGGTTCTATGGGGCCCGGTGGTACCCTCTCCCTGGTCACCAGAGCCGGGTGCTCCAGGTGCTCCTCCTCCTTTGTGTGGGCTGTGTGTGCCCTCCTGTTGTGGTTGGGCCAAGATTGCTGCAGGCGTACTGGTTGTTGGGGCTGGTCCCGGCCCAGCTGGCTGAGAGGTCTGGCTCTGAGTGCTGCAGGTGGGCTGATGTGCTGATCTGTGGTTTTCTCGTTGTCTCATCTCAGGAAGCACATGATTTGATTTGTTACATCACTAATGATGTTCACTTTGGTCACTTGACTAAGATGGTCTCTACCAGGCTTCTCCAATTGTACATTTATTCTTTTCCCCTTTGTAAATAATGAGTATTTTGTGGGCAGGTAGTTTAAGACTCTGAAAATACCTTATTCCTCATTAAACTTTTAATTTATTCATTTATTATTTCTATCAGTTTGGATTCCTGGTTTCTAACTTTGTTTAATAGGTTATAGTTTGTTACTTACATTATATTTTGGTGCCCAAATTTTCCCAAATTTGGCCATTAGGAACCCTTTCAGGCTAGCATCTCTGTTCATTTGACATTTATTCACCATCCTTTGAACATTTTCTTACTTTCTGTCACAAGATGTTCCACGCTTATCTTGTGTAGAACTAGGTACCTTTTGAAGAAAGCTTCAAGCTCTGAAGTGTGATTTTGACTTTGTATGGTAAAAAATACATGGCTTCTGTGGAGACATTTTAGTTAGCCTAATTTTAGAGCATTAACAACTTCAACTAGCATTTCTTAAGTACTTCTGAAACAGGCAATAGGGAGATCTACAATGCATAATGAAAATCAAATACAGTTGTCAAATGTGAGCCAGGTAAATTCATGTAGGGTCAATAACAGGATGTATCTTCTAAGAAAAAGATCTAAACTTGAGGTTTCTTAAAAATTTAGAATTATATGTTACCATGCTTTTGTAGAAGCTAAGTCTAGTATTCCTGCAGTATATTCAAAATATAATCATCAAGAAGTAAAATATTCTTTGCCTACATGGTAGAGACATAGTTATGCAGTAGAAAATGGATGCATAATCCCTCTTATCAAAAAAATTGGATATCTAAATAAATAACCCAAGTAGAGTGAGCATGTATGCCTTGAAGATAACTCTGAAATAAGACCTGGATTTGTGTTTTAGCTCTATTGCCTGCTGCTTTGTCCAAACTTCTTAATGTCTTTAAACTTACATATCACTATCTGTAAAGCAATCATGACACTTTCCTTGGGTCTTATTAAGATTAGATAAGTTACTAGCACAGGTCCTAGTACATACAAGTACTCAGTAAACCCAAGGTTCTTCCCTCAGTGTTATAGATATGGTGTGCCTGTGAGCTTTAATTTTCTTGTATGTGAAAAGAGAATAATATATATCTCACAGGTTCGTTTTGAGGATTTAGTGAAATAATATGTGAAGAGTACATAAGTTGAGATTATAATGCTGTATGCTATTATTAATTTGTATTAAGGAGAAATTTTTATATATTGAGGGAAACTGAAGAGACAGACCAATTGAAGGAGAGAGAGATAGACGTTTGATTTAAAAGAAGGGGGAAATGCTGGAAATGCTAACTTGAATCTTACATAGTGGGTAGAGATTCCAGTAACTGCTTTCTGTAATCACTTTGGACTTCTGTTATGTTTCATGTTTCTATAAGTAAATGTGGTATTTAAGTATAATATGATGGAGCTTAGGAAGTGTCAGATAATCAATTTTGATCTCACTACTTTTTTCAAATCTATAAATATCAGGAAGGAAAATGGTTTATTTTCATCTTTCAGATACCAAAATGAATGCTATAGCCACTGTAGCCTGTGGTATTAATAATTGTTTGGGTATCAGATTTCAGCTTTGTTTGCTGTTTCCTAGTGATAAATGGAAATATTAATGGTACTAATAGTATAGTTTTTGCCATATTATATTTTAGATTAGAGGCTCAAGAACTAGTCTTAGTAAACTTATTCTTAAAAATTATTTTTTATTAACTAATAAAATATTCAGGGGGAATATACTGTTATGTAGTAAATCAAATTTCTGATTATTTATAATTTCTGCCTTGGTTTTTTTTTTTAGAATATCAAAATACATGAATCAGTGACATAGCTGATATATATAGAAATGTCACTTTCATATAGAAGAATCTTTCTGTAACTGGTTCAGTTTGCTGATTCACAGAATGTTAGAATTTGAGGATTATGTCAGAGATTTCCCATTTCATAGGTGGAGCCTGAGGAACAGGGAAGCTGTTACTTGCCTAATGTGAAATATGATACATGACTCAGGAGTTGATAGTATCTATTATTTTCTAATCTGTGTTTATATTGCCTCTGAAAGTATGATCAATTCTGCTTTTCAATTTTGGCATCAGTATAGTTTGTAGAGAGAGCACTGAATTAAAACAATACAGAAACTTGGGTTCTAGTCGTGGCTCTGCCATTATTAGCTCTTTGAGTAACCTTAAACAAATCACTTATACTAGTAGATTTTTAAAAGCTCTTTTAGCTCTATACTTTATGATTCTTTAATCATTATTTTCATTCCTTTTCTTACATAGTAAATTTTTGCTTTGCTGTTTGGCAAGTCTGGTTAAATAAATTCATCTTGAACTTTTTAGGTTGATTATTCTAGACCTTCAGCAAAACACAGGAAAATAGCTACCTCATTTCGTGACACTTCTCTTAAAGACATTTTAGTGCTAGCATGCTCTCTTCTAAAAGAGGTAAGTTACTTAATAATTCAGCATCCTGTTTCAGAAGAATTTCAGATGAATTCCCCTGTGCCCGTTTAATTTAAGTACAAATTAATTTGCACAAATCTATAAGCGGTTCCAAAAAATTCACTTTTATTTAGTCGGGATATAATAAAGTAAGATCCAAAGGGAATTTAGTAACTTGTCTTTAGACAGTAGTTTCATTATCTTCCTACCGTAGATTACTTATTACAGAAGCTATTTGAGACTTAGTCTCTGTATTGCCCTGCCCATATTTTAATGGGGTGCAGATGAACAATGAAATGACGGCAAGTTTTCCTAATTCATCATTTCTCAATATTTTTTCAGAGTTGAGCCAAAATAGTTGACTTTAATAATTTCTTTAGGAAATAATATTTTCCCATTTGCTACTTAGTGCCCTATTGAACATTAGTATGTTCATAGTATGATTCATAATTATATTGTGTTCTCTTGTAATATAGGGACTCCCTCATTCTACTCAAGCTTGTTAATTGGTGTAGTAGAGCATTTCCCAAAGTATGTTCCACTAATCACTAGTTTCTACTTATTTAAATTCTGTGATATAGTAACATGGTAACTGCCACACTAGGCCAGACTGAAAGTTCCTCTATTGAAAAATTTGTCTTTTAGTATGAAAAATTTTAACATATATACAAGAAGATCGAATAGTATAATAAACTCCCTTAGACCCAGCAACCAGATAAGCATTAACAACTCGTGACCAATCTTGTTTCATCTCTATCCTTAACTAACCACTTTATTTCTTTCTGTGTTTTTCTTGAAGCAGAATCCCAAGCTTCTTATCATTTCCTCCACAAATATTTCACATTGTATCTCTAGGAGATATAATCTGTTCTGGTTGTGTCAGAATGAACATTTTGAGGGGGTCGGGATTGTTCTCCAGGAGCTTGTGAGTGTCCTCCCACATTCAGACAGCTCTGAGAACCTTTGTTAGCTGAATGTGTATCATTTATGCATGAAGCTCCCCTACTTTTTCTTGAAGAATATTATATTTTCAGCTTGTTCCAATTGCTCCTTTGAGCTAATGAATCCTGTACATTTATACATTTGTGCTGTGTAAAGTATTTGTCCTAAAGTTACTTCCTACAACTTTAGAAGGTGATCTCCAGTATGCAGTTAAATATGAAAGGTTTTAACCCCATTTTACAAGATTAAATTTGAAAATTTAATCTATTATTGTAGATTTTTGTTGATAGTGATATTACAGTTTTTTCCTGATATATACAACATAACTATGCAAATTTTTTTTTAACTAATTTTAATTTGGAACTGAAGAATTATTTAAATTAGTTGACTAAAATTCTTTTAATTGACATATGTCATAATGTTTCATTTGACTCTGAACCTCTTTCAGGTGTTGGCCAAGCCTTTAAACCTTCAGGATCAAGGTCAACAAAACCTAGTAATGCAAGTCTTGAAACTGGTCCTCAACTGCCTTAACTTTGACTTCATTGGCAGTTCAGCAGATGAATCTGCAGATGATCTTTGCACAGTACAGATTCCAACAACTTGGAGAACAAGTAAGAAAAAAGTTTAGTGTAAGGAATGGTCAACATAAAATACACAGGATTAGCAGTATAGTTGCTTTATGTGCAATTATCTCTGTTTTTTACCTGGCAATCAAAAAGTTCAAAAAAATTTGTAACCTAAGGTAGCTGCTGATACCCAATGTTGAAATCTGTTTTCCTCAGTTCATATCATAGTAACCTCTGTATTTTGATTTTGGAAAAAAGAAAAGACAACTCTAGAGTTGGAGGATGACAAGTTTAGGTAGGGAAATGAAGAGCTCTGTTTTGAAATTTTCAGATAAACAGTAGGAGAGGATATAACACTTGGCAGGAGATATCAACATATTTTTCAAAGTTATAAAGAGAATGAATTAGAGTAGCTAATTTAGCAGAGCAGAATTGCAATTTACTTTGTTACAGAGAAGGACACCAAAAAAGAGCAAACTCACTTGCTCTCACACATCCCAGAAAGATGATGGCAATAGGGCTTTCCTATTGAAGTCAGAGGTAGGGAATTGGGCTGAAAGGACTTGGTAAAAAGTCTATGTTCTGCACAGACACCCCCGGGATCTTCTGTGCCACCTCTGTGCAGCTCTGTGACTGCCCTTTTCCCTTCCTTCCCTATGTGTACTTCCCTCTAGATTCCCAAGACCAGAGCTTTTTTCACTTGAGAAATTAAACTGGAGAGGTTTCTCATTCAGGGGTATCAGATATAGTAGAGAAACACCATACATTTGGTGAAAACTTCTAATATGGAAGTCAGAGACTAAAAGAATTAAAAGGGACTTTGTATCTTGATAGTAGTGATGAATGCATGAACCAACACATGTAGTAAAAATTGCACAGACTAAATACACATACACACACACACACACGAGTACATGTAAAACTGGGAAAGCCAAATAAGATTGGTGGATTGGATTTTATCAGTGTGCCTTCTTGATTGTGATATTGTGCTTTAGTTTTGCAAGAACTTACCATTTGGGGAAATGGGGTAAACAATACATGGGATTTCTCTGTATTATTTCTTGCAACTGCATATAAATCTAATTATCTCAAGAAATCTTTTTTTAAAAAGGGAGAGTTAGTAGAAACAGAGACAAAGTGAAGAGTCGAAGTAAATTTCAAAAAGGTTTAATTGCTATCCTCAGAGAGATAAGAAAAGGTAATGCATTCCTGAAACATGAATAGGATATTGTTTCAAAAACGGAAGTTAAGACAGTGTTCCAGATATACAAGTTGCCCAAATAAAACATTCAGTAAAGGAATTGGAAGATAAAGCTAAGGAAATATCCCAGAAAGTAGAACAAAAAAAGCAAGAAGAGATTTGATAGAAAAAAATGCAAGAATATTAAAGCATGAAACTAGGAAGCTTGACATCTGGCTCTTAGGAGTTCAAGAAAGGACAGGAAAAAACAGAAGGCAATTTGCAAACAATACCAAAAAAAAATTCTCAGCGATGAGATACATAAATTTTCACATTGAAAGATCCCATAAGTACCCAACATAATAAATGAAAAAAAATACACTAAGCTTCATAATCATGACATTTCAGAATAACAAGGACAAAGAGAACCTAAAATCTACCGGAAAGAAAGTCACCTACAAAGGATTGGGATCAAGAATGGTATTAGAGGGCTTCCCTGGTGGCGCGGTGGTTGAGAGTCCGCCTGCCGATGCAGGGGCCACGGGTTCGTGCCCTGGTCCGGGAAGATCCCACATGCCACGGAGCGGCTGGTCCCGTGAGCCATGGCTGCTGAGCCTGCGCGTCTGGAGCCTGTGCTCCGCAACGGGAGAGGCCACAACAGTGAGAGGCCCGCGTACCGCAAAAAAAAAAAAAAAGAATGGTATTAGATTTCTCAACAGTAGTACTGGAAGCTAGAGGACAATGGAGTAATATCCTCAGACTTCTGAGTGAAAATAATTTTCAAACTAGACTGAAATTACCAAGTATAAGAGAATAAAGATATTTTTAGACATGTAAATCGTTCTGAAATTTAGCCCTTACGTACTTGTTGTTATGAAGCTACTTGATATACAAGCAAGAAAATGGAGGATATGGAGTTGAAGAAAGCTTTAACACAAGATGACAATCAGCAGACATAAAAAGGAGATAATTATGTAACACATTTTGGAACAGCCAGTCTAAGTTGAAGAAGGCTCCAGGAGGAAGGGGTGGGAAAATGGAAGTGATAGGTTATTTGATGCTATTGACCAGGTGGAAAATGGCATGAAGAACATTTTGCAAATCTGTCAGAACATTTGGAAAGAATTAATGACAGATATCGATCTACACAACTAAGCACAGAAAAGATGCTGTGATTAAATCCAGGGAGTGTTGGAAATGTGATATAATCATAGTATACTTGGCTTAGCGGTTAACATTATTTACCTAGTCATAATAAAGTAAACACTTAGAATTGATTTAATTCCAAATTGTTATAACAGTGGATGGATTTTTGAGAGAGGATGGATTGTAGAAAGAGTGGTGGGAGTAGAGGGGAGAGTGTACCGTAACAAGGTCATTTGAGACCTAAAATAAAATAGTCAAAGACATGTAATACAGCATGTAATTTGGAAACATGTATTTAAATATAGCTAAGAGTTGAAAGGCAGTTGGAATGGAGTAGGGTACAGCTGTTTTTTACTATATACTTTTTAGTACTATTTACTTTTTTATACTATTTGAATTTTTAAATGTTTTTATTACCTTAATATAAATGAAAATAGTGAGAAGGTTCTCTCAATAGGAACTGTAGGTGCTACATGGAAATAAGGAACATCTTAGCTAATTAATTTTTATCTTTGTATTATTTCATATTTCAAAGGAAAATAGCTAGGAATTAAAAAGGAATTAAGCCTAACTGCAAGGAAAGATTGGCCACATGCAGAGGTCTTGGAGTTCTTGGTTTGTATGATAATGTCTTACTATGTGAAGATCACTGAATTGAAAGTAATGGTGTTAGAATTTTTTTTTTTTTCCAGTTTTCCTGGAACCAGAAACATTGGATCTTTTCTTTAATTTGTATCATTCACTTCCACCACTCCTATCTCAGTTAGTAAGTAAAACTCATTCATTATTTCATTAAAAAGTACCTGTGATATTTATCTAAGGGTGGTACATATTTATTTATATTCTTGATTAGGTTTACCTCTCATAAGAGATTCTTACATCATCTGGGATTTATATTACGTAAGCTATTTGTCAGTTTCTATTTATAGTCCATAGTTCCCGTCATTTCACTGGTGAGCCCAAAACCCGTAACTGGTGATTTTGTTCCTGCCCGTAGCCAAGACAACCTATCAACCTCTAAGTATCTTTTTTCCTACTCAGTCCCCCCCAGCTCTTCTTCTGGGCCTCAGTCCAGTAGTTTGCCACCCCACCTGTTACCTTCCCTTTTCTTAACCTCTCTAACTCTTTCTCCACTTTGCTTGGCTCCATGTCAGGCTTGCCATGTGGCCCCCATCAGATATCTCCAAATGAGAAACAAAGGGGATCTGCTCACTTGATTTTGTGCTCATCACTCCAGCTGTTCATTTATTTTTTGAATCAGATTCTGTTGTGTGCTAAAAGATTCTTGAAACTCTTTGGTTATAGTATGGAACTTTGAGACTCTGTATCCCATCTTTGTGGAATCTAAAACAGAGACCAGGCAAGATTGAAAAAAAAAGAAAGTTGTTAGCTTAATATCTAAGCTTGTAGAAGTGAAGTTGGGGAATTCTTATATTGCCATTTCCTGAAAAAAGATGTTCCATATTTAAAGTACATATCAGCAGTATGTTTGTTTAGATGTGTTATCACCTAGGAGGGAGGAATAGGTTCACAAAAATACTCCCTCCCTTTCTTAGAAAACATGTTTGCTCTCAAATCGAGGGTTTTAAGGTGGTGGTTTTTAAACTGGGTTTCACAGGACACTCATGTTTCCAGGTGGTGCCACAGAACTTCAGCCTCTGTCTTTTAACCAGAATAGTCTTGTTTTTAGTTGTTTAAAAACCATGGTTTCAGAAAGTACAGTTATGTTTTGGGATAAAACAAACAAGCTACTGGTGCTTAAAAGTAGATTGGAAAGCAACTGCTTTAAGAGAATGTAACTGACATTTATTGGGCATGCCCTATCCTATGATGCTTATCTCACTTCATCCTCACAGTGGCCCTGCAAGGTAAGTATTGTTACCTTCACTATGTAGACAAGGAAACAGATCCAGAATGGCCTAGGTGACTTCCTTCAGGGCAGTGAACTAAATTTTGGAGTTGAGATTCAAACCCAGGTGGTTTTGGCCCCAAACCCCTGGATATTTTTATTACGCTAGTGGTTCCTGAACCTTCTACACATCAGAAGGGAGTTTTGTTTTTTGGGTTGTTTGCTTGGTTTTTGTTTTTAACATTAAGGACTGTGGCAAACTGAGTAACATCTAAAAAGACTATCCTCTGATTTTTGTCCCTATTCTCACCCTTGCCAAGAGAGCCAGACAGTTTGTGTGAAATCTCCTAACTGGAATATTTAAATATTGACAAATAATTCTTTTTTTTTTTTTTTTTTTTAAAGTGGGCAAGTTTACATATGTGGGCCAGTTTGGCCTGAAAGTTGCCAGTTTTGGGCCTCTCACTTAATGAACAAACAGGCTTCAGTGGGTTCCAGTAGTAGAATTAAGAACCCGAGAAGTGAAATTGACTGATAAAGTATTAACTTCAGAAAGATAACTAGGCCGCAGACACTTTGCAGGAATTTTTATAGGGTATCTGACTTTTTCAGCAGCATTTTCCAAATTGTTCCTCAAGATACTAATAAATGGTGTGGGCAAGATGTTTTATCACCAGATAAATTTGGGACATGCTGAATTAAGTAAAGTTAAAGATTTTTTTCCCACTTGCAGGATACCACAGTGCATATTGTACAGTAGTTCCCAAATGTATTCTACAACAAAACCATATTTTCTTTTTGGTGAAACACCTGGTTCGTTGGTTTACAAACAGATTAGGCATCAAAAGCAATTGGGAGCCTTTGAGTATATGCAGGTCCCGGCTCTGCTCTGGTGTATTTAATATATACAAAAATATTAGAGGAATTTTACACAGAAATAGGAATTCTAGTGGTGGGATTGACGGGTTTTGGGTGGTGGTAATTATTGATGATGTTTAGCTTTCATTGTTTTTGGAATCTATAACACTATTTTATCATTAAAATTAAAAAATTTAAATGTAAAGAATAGTGTTCCTTACATGTGGCCTTACATTAATTTTAAAGTTGAAATGAATTTTGTTGTTCCTGTTTTTAGGCACTTTCATGTTTAGTTCAGTTTGCTTCTACAAGAAGGTCCTTATTTAGCAGTCCTGAACGTGCCAAGTACCTTGGTAATTTAATCAAGGGAGTAAAAAGGATACTTGAAAACCCTCAGGTATTTTTGAAGTAATTTAATTAATATTTACCATATTTAAATACAGTTTTTCTGCTGAAAGGTGCATAATAAACTTATGACTTTATTACGATTCTGGAAGAAAATAAGTATCATATTCTACTTTCTTGGATCTCATTTGTAGTATAAATGGGCAGCTTTGAAAAATGAATGTTTTCCTGACTGACTTCTACGTTGTTCTTTTTATTTTTCCTGTTCTTTTAGGTAAATATGAATAGAGGTTGTATACCTTATTATGCTTCTGCTTTCTACCATTGTACTTTCCTTGCATTTCTTAAATTACTGAAGTGATTAATTCAGTCATATCTACCTTCTAAACTAGAAGACAGTATAAATCTGGATGTTAACATTGGAATAAGTGGCTTTAAATTATGAATATCTTTTTTGCCCTCTTGTGGACAATAAAAATTTGTAGATTTTTAAATCTACTCTCTATGTTAACTGCAAATCTTCAGTGGCAGTGTTCATTTCAGAGAATTGCACAGCCATTATAAATTAGTGATTTTGGATGCCTAGATAAAATTTGTTTCACTTTTGGTTTAAAATATCTGTAATGAAAGTACAAATATTAAAAGGTTAAATGATGATTTAAGGAGGTTTATCTAAGTCTCTTGGTTATTAATAACTTAGGGGGGACATATAATATCTATACATAAAAAAATGCTTACTCTATAAAGAACAGTTGTTTTTGCAGATTAAGTGGTATTTTATGTGTTGTGCATTAGTTTTATCTTTTCACTGTTGGCATAACTGTGAAATTTATGTGTTTTGCTGATAAATGGGATTTTTACCAATATATCGATACTTTAAAATTTTTAGTTGTTCAGCTCACTATCATCAGTCAATATGTGGAAGATAATATGCTAATATCAGATAATTCTCTTAATTGATTTTCCGGTATCCTCATGTTGATGGTTTATGGCTCTAAAAGTTAATTTGAATATTATATAGATTTTAGAATTATAAATATGTATTAAAAGACCCATGAATACAAAATATATTTTTAAATTAGTCCTTAATAATTAGAAACTATGTTATATTTTTTCATGGGATGAAAGTTTTTACAAACTCTTTCACTATTAAACAGATACTGAAAGATACTTGAATTCTGTTTCATGCCAGCTATAGTACAGAGTTCTCAAACTATAAAGATAATAACATACATGTCCTATCTTCAAGGAGCTCACTGGGGGCACCTTTCTTGGTCTTCCCTTTTAAGCTGTCCTCCCCACGAAGTTACCTCTGTTTCTTGTAGTACTTTTGTTAAATTTTCTGCTCTACATTGCAGCAGTTTATTTGAATGTCTTAAGAGACAAGGACTTGCTTGAGGACATAATGCCTCTAGGTACTCAATAAATATTTGTTGAATTAAAAGATGTTTCTGTTATTTGTGGGTACACATTTAATGTAAGTCTAGTGGTATTGCTCTTTTCCAGGATTTCAAGAGCCCACTCTTATTTTCCATCTTAAATATTTTTCAGGTCTTGTATTGACTTCTATTTAAGTCACAAGATACACACTCTCTCTCCCTCTCTCTCCACCCTTTTCTGTCTCTTTTCTGTCTCTCATGCAAGTTTTTTTTGGGTAATATAGGGGTTCCCAAACATGACTTAGTCATCATGGTCAAAGCTTCCTCCAAAGCCTCTAGTTTGGATTCCTTATTATTAATCATTTATGACAACATTAAGTCCAGTAGGAATCATTTGGTTTTTTGTTGTTACGTTTTTTAAAAAGCCTTTCTTTTTGTCTCATAATTTAGGGTTTGTCCAATCCAGGTAATTATCATGAATTTTGTCGATTTTTGGCTCGTTTAAAGACAAATTACCAGCTGGGAGAATTAGTTATGGTGAAGGAGTATCCTGAAGTTATCAGATTGATTGCTAATTTTACCATTACTAGCCTACAGGTAAATAAAAATATATAGTTGATGTTAAACTGTAGATAGTTTTAAAACACTTTCTTGGTAAGATTTGGTAGGGATTTTAAAAAACATTTATTAGAGCACTTTGCTAAAAATGTTCGTTGCAAGATTTTAGGTGAAAAGCTTCTTTGTAACAAATTTTATAATAATAAAAATTTAGAGGCCATCTAAATATCTAATAATTAAAGACCGATTTGAGATGCTGTAGTAAAATCTATGTGGAGAAATAAAATAAAGTTTTACAGATTAGTTTTTGGAAAAAATTCTTTTTATAAGTTTGGGGGGAAGTTTTAAAACCATATTTTCCACATGATATCAACTCTGTGAAAAAATATTCCTGGAAAGATTAGAAGGAAGTTCACAAACATTTAACAGAATTTGCTATTTTAAATGTTCATTGGTTATAATCAGAATAAAAGTTTATTTTAAGCTGTATGTTTACTAATTTTGCCTCTCCATTTCTTATTCTAGGAAGACATAATGTCATTTTAAATAACGTTTGCTTTATTTTTTTGTAGCATTGGGAATTTGCTCCCAACAGTGTTCATTATTTATTAACTCTCTGGCAAAGGATGGTAGCGTCAGTTCCTTTTGTGAAATCAACTGAACCCCACTTATTAGACACTTATGCACCAGAAATCACGAAGGCCTTTATCACTTCTCGGTTGGAATCTGTTGCCATAGTTGTGAGGTATTGAAAACTAAATGTTTTTGTTGTATTTTCATCTTCTGCATCTTGGAATTTTTAAAAATGGAGGTATCATTTACCTATGGTAAAATTCACCTTTTTTAGTATACAGTTCTGTGAGTTCTGACAAGTGTATGCCGTTGTGTTTAACAGCACAATCAAGATATAAAATAGTTCCATCACCCCAAAAAGTTTTTTTAGGTTCCTTTGTAGTCAGACCTTTCCCCATCCTCAGCATCTGGCAACTATTGATGTTTTGTTCCCTAAGATTTTTGTCTTTTTTGGATGTTATTACATAAATGAAATCATGTAGTATGTAGCCCTTTAGTCTGGCTTCTGTCACTTAGCATAATGCATTTGAGATTCTTCCATTTTGTGTCAGTAGTTCTTTACTTTTTATTGCTGAATAGTATACCATTTTATGGATATATCACATTATTAGTCCACTCACCTATTGATGGACATTTGGGTTCTTTCTGTTTTTGCCTTTATGAGTAAAATAGCTGTAAGTGTTCCTATACAGATTTTTGTATGAATTTAAGTTTTTATTTCTCTTGGATAAATTCCTAGGTGTGAGATTTCTGGGTTGCCTGGTAAGTGTATATTTTACTTTATAAGAAATTGCCAAACTATTTTCCAAAGTTGCTGTATCATTTCACATTCCCACCGGCAGTGTATGAAAAATCCAGTTGCTCTGCATCCTCACCAGCACTTGATATTGTCAGTTTTAAAAAATTTTAGTCATTCTAATAAGTGTGGTGCCTCATTGTGGTTTCAAATTGCATTCCCTTAATAACTAACAATGTTGAGGATCTTTTTATGTGCTTATTTACCATTTGTATATACTCTTTGGTAAAATGCCTGTCAAATATGTTCCCTTTTTTTTATTGGGTCGTTTATTTTCTTATCTTGCGATTAGAGAGGTCTGTATATTCTGGTCACAAGTCTTTTTATCATATGTGTTTTGCAAATATTTTTTCCCAGTCCATTGCTTGCCTCTTCATTTCCTTAACAGAGTCTTGTAAAGAGCAGGAGTTTTAAAGTTTAATGAAGTCCAATTTATCCTTTATTTTTTTCTTCTAGAGGTTTTATAATTTAAATTTAGGTCCATAATCCATTTTGAGTTAATTTTTGTATATGATATGAGGTTTAGACTCAATGTTATTTTTCTTTCTTTTTTTCCTTCTTGCATAGCAAAGACCAGTTATCCCCAACACCATTTGTGGAAAAGACTGTCCTTTCTCCATTGCATTGTCTTTACTCTGTTTTCAAAAATTAATTGACCACATATAGATGGTTCTATTTTTGGACTCTTTTCTCATTACTCTCTGTTTTTCTCCTTCTGCCAGTAGCCCCTGCCTTGAGTACTGTAGCCTTATAATAAGCTTTGAAATCAGGTAGTGTGAATTTTCACCTTGGTTTTCCCTTTTTAAAATTGTTTTGGCTCTTTTACTTCCTTTGCTTTTCTGTATAAATGTTAGAATCATCTTGTCAGTATCTACAAAAAAAAGTCCTGCTGGAGTTTTGACTAGAATTGCATTGAATTTGTAGATTAATTTGGAGGAAGAATTGACATCTCAGCAATATTGAGTCTTTTAGCCAATGAGCATGTTTATCTTTTATTTAGAGCTCTTCTGTGATTCCTTTCATCACTGTTTTGTATTATTCAGCCTTTAGATCTTACATATATTTAAGATTTAATTAGTGTTTTATGTTTTCTGGTGCCTTTGGAGATACTGTTTTTTAAACTTAAATTTCCAATTGTTCATGTTAGTATATAGTAATGAATTCTATATATTGATCTGTATTGCTAGCACCTTGGAAATACACTCACCTGTTAGTCCTAGTAGCTTTCTTGTGGTTCACATTTTCAAATATAGACATTTTATTTCTTACCTTACAGTCTATGTCTTTTATTTCTTTATCCATGATAGAATTTTTATTTAACATAAATAAAGCTTATTTGTGGTGAATAAAAGTACATCTCATTCTAACGTCACCTGCAATCCTTTTCTTATATATTTGCAGAGATAATTTAGATGATCCACTGGATGATACCGCCACTGTGTTTCAGCAGTTGGAGCAGTTGTGCACTGTTAGCAGATGTGAATATGAGAAGACATGCACTCTTCTTGTACAGTTGTTTGATCAAAATGCACAGAATTACCAAAAGCTTCTGCATTCAGCTTCTGGAATAACTGTGGACATGGCAATTCAGGAAGGTCAGTAAATTTTATATGACCATATAAATAATATAATAATATGGTATTATGTTGAATTTTAAGTAGCTTCATTAATCAATTTATTTAATAATTTTACTGCAACGTATTTTTGTTTATTTCCCCCAATTCTATTCCTCTAATAATCCATTAATTTTATTAACCTTCTGGGTATTTTGTTGGTTTGATGGTTTTAGTTCTTTATAAGATTCACAGGGAATATTTCTTTCTGGATTCACTATCAAAAAAAGCTGATAATGATCTTTGAGTAGAGTTTATTAACTTATAACTATCTTTTAACTAATCATGTTTCCCTCTTTGCTATATCTGACTGCAAATTCAGAGCCCAGTTTTAGCCAGTAAAAATTTTCCAAAGACCTCATCGTGGTTTTGCATTTGTTTATTTGCCTTCACCATGGCTTTATTTGATTATTATATTTCAATTTCTCAATTTCCTCTTTATTTTTCATTCTTTACTGAAGGAGGATTTATTTATTTCTGTATATTTCCTTAATACGAAAGGATTTTCAGGAACATATGGAATTAAATACACTTTTCAGATTTTAAGTGGGATAACTTATGAGAATGGAACTGGCTATATACATTTCTTTTTTTTTTTTAACATCTTTATTGGAGTATAATTGCTTTACAATGGTGTGTTAGTTTCTGCTTTATAACAAAGTGAATCAGTGATACATATACATATGTTCCCATATCTCTTCCCTCTTGCGTCTCCCTCCCTCCCACCCTCCCTATCCCACCCCACTAGGTGGTCACAAAGCACTGTGCTGTGTGGCTGCTTCCCACTAGCTATCTATTTTACGTTTGATAGTGTATATATGTCCATGCCACTCTCTCACTTTGCCACAGCTTACGCTTCCCCTTCCCCATATCCTCAAGTCCATTCTCTAGTAGGTCTGTGTCTTTATTCCCATCTTACCCCTAGGTTCTTCATGACATTTTTTTTTTCTTAGATTCCATATATATATGTTAGCATACGGTATTTGTCTTTCTCTTTCTGACTTACTTCACTCTGTATGACAGACTTTAGATCCATCCATCTCACTACAAATAACTCAATTTCGTTTCTTTTTATGGCTGAGTAATATTCCATTGTATATATGTGCCACATCTTCTGTATCCATTCATCCGATGATGGACACTTATGTTGCTTCCATCTCCTGGCTATTGTAAATAGAGCTGCAGTGAACACTTTGGTACATGACTCGTTTTTAATTATGGTTTTCCCAGGGTATATACCCAGTAGTGGGATTGCTGGGTCATATGGTAGTTCTATTTGTAGTTTTTTAAGGAACCTTCATACTGTTCTCCATAGTGGCTGTAGTAATTCACATTCCCACCAGCAGTACAAGAGTATTCCCTTTTCTCCACACCCTCTCCAGCATTTATTGTTTGTAGATATTTTGATGATGACCATTGTGACCGGTGTGAGATGATATCTCACTGTAGTTTTGATTTGCATTTCTCTAATGATTAATGATGTTGAGCATTCTTTCATGTCTTCGTTGGCAATCTGTATATCGTCTTTGGAGAAATGTCTATTTAGGTTTTCTACCCATTTTTGGATTGTGTTATTTGTTTTTTTGTTATTGAGCTGCATGAGTTGCTTGTAAATGTTGGAAATTAATCCTTTGTCAGTTGCTTCATTTGCAAATATTTTCTCTCATTTTGAGGGTTGTCTTTTGGTCTTGTTTATGGTTTCCTTTGCTATGCAAAAGCTTTTGAGTTTCATTAGGTCCCACTTGTTTATTTTTGTTTTTATTTCCATTTCTCTATGCGGTGGGTCACAAAGGATCTTGCTGTGATTTATGTCATAGAGTGTTCTGCCTATGTTTTCCTCTAAGAGTTTGATAGTTTCTGGCCTTACATTTAGGTCTTTAATCCATTTTGAGCTTATTTTTGTGTATGGTGTTAGGGAGTGTTCTGATCTCATACTTTTATATGTAGCTGTCCAGTTTTCCCAGCATCACTTATTGAAGAGGCTGTCCTTTCTCCACTGTACATTCCTGCCTCCTTTATCAAAGATAAGGTGACCATATGTGCGTGGGCTTATCTCTGGGCTTTCTATCCTGTTCCATTGATGTATATTTCTGTTTTTGTGGCAGTACCATACTGTCTTGATTACTGTAGCTTTGTAGTATAGTCTGAAGTCAGGGAGCCTGATTCCTCCAGCTCCGTTTTTCGTTCTCAAGGTTGCTTTGGCTATTCGGGGTCTTTTGTGTTTCCATTACAAATTGTGAAATTTTTTATTCTATTTCTGTGAAAAATCCCAGTGGTAGTTTGATAGGGATTGCATTGAATCAGTAGATTGCTTTGGGTAGTAGAGTCATTTTCACAGTGTTGATTCTTCCAATCCAAGAACATGGTATATCTCTCCATCTATTTGTATCATCTTTAATTTCTTTCATCAGTGTCTTATAGTTTTCTGCATACAGGTCTTTTGTCTCCTTAGGTAGGTTTATTCCTAGATATTTTATTCTTTTTGTTGCAGTGGTAAATGGGAGTGTTTCCTTAATTTCACTTTCATATTTTTCATCATTAGTGTATAGGAATGCCAGAGATTTCTGTGCATTAATTTTGTATCCTGCTACTTTACCAAATTCATTGATTAGCTCTAGTAGTTTTCTGGTAGCATCTTCAGGATTCTCTATGTATGGTATCATGTCATCTGCAAACAGTGACAGCTTTACTTCTTCTTTTCTGATATGGATTCCTTTTATTTCCTTTTCTTCTCTGATTGCTGTGGCTAAAACTTCCAAAACTGTGTTGAATAATAGTGGTGAGAGTGGGCAACCTTGTCTTGTTCCTGATCTTAGTGGAAATGCTTTCAGTTTGTCACCATTGAGGACGATGTTGACAGTGGGTTTGTCATATATGGCCTTTATTATGTTGAGGAAAGTTCCCTTTTTGCCTACTTCCTGGAGGGTTTTTATCATAAATGGGTGTTGAATTTTGTCGAAAGCTTTCTCTGCATCTATTGAGATGATCATATGGTTTTTCTCCTTCAGTTTGTTAATATGGTGTATCACATTGATTGATTTGTGTATATTGAAGAATCCTTGCATTCCTGGAATAAACCCCATTTGATCATGGTGCATGAGCCTTTTAATGTGCTGTTGGAATCTGTTTGCTAGTATTTTGTTGAGGATTTTTGCATCTATGTTCATCAGTGATATTGGCCTGTAGTTTTCTTTCTTTGTGACATCTTTCTCTGGTTTTGGTATCAGGGTGATGGTGGCCTCATAGAATGACTTTGGGAGTGTTCCTCCCTCTGCTATATTTTGGAAGAGTTTGAGAAGGATAGGTGTTAGCTCTTCTCTAAATGTTTGATAGAATTTGCCTGTGAAGCCATCAGGTCTTGGGCTTTTGTTTGTTGGAAGATTTTTAATCATAGTTTCAATTTCAGTGCTTGTGATTGGTCTGTTCATATTTTCTATTTCTTCCTGATTCAGTCTTGGCAGGTTGTGCATTTCTAAGAATTTGTCCATTTCTTCCAGGTTGTCCATTTTATTGGCCTAGAGTTGCTTGTAGTAATCTCTCATGATCTTTTGTATTTCTGCAGTGTCAGTTGTTACTTCTCCTTTTTCATTTCTAATTCTGTTGATTTAAGTCTTCTCCCTTTTTTTCTTGATGAGTCTGGCTAATGGTTTATCAATTTTGTTTATCTTCTCAAAGAACCAGCTTTTAGTTTTATTGATCTTTGCTATCGTTTCCTTTATTTCTTTTTCATTTATTTCTGATCTTATCTTTATGATTTCTTTCCTTCTGCTAACTTTGGGGTTTTTTTGTTCTTCTTTCTCTAATTGCTTTAGATGCAATGTTAGGTTGTTTATTTGAGATGTTTCCTGTTTCTTAAGGTAGGGTTGTATTGCTATAAACTTCCCTCTTAGAACTGCCTTTGCTGCATCCCATAGATTTTGGGTCGTCTTGTCTCCATTGTCATTTGTTTCTAGGTAGTTTTTGATTTCCTCTTTGATTTCTTCAGTGATCGCTTCGTTATTAAGTAGTGTATTGTTTAGCCTCCATGTGTTTGTATTTTTTACAGATCTTTTCCTGTAATTGATATCTAGTCTCATAGCGCTGTGGTCGGAAAAGATACTTGATACAATTTCAATTTTCTTAAATTTACCAAGGCTTGATTTGTGACCCAAGATATGATCTGTCCTGGAGAATATTCCATGAGCACTTGAGAAAAATGTGTATTCTGTTGTTTTTGGATGGAATGTCCTATAAATATCAGTTAAGTCCATCTTGTTTAATGTATCATTTAAAGCTTGTGTTTCCTTATTTATTTTCATTTTGGCTGATCTGTCCATTGGTGAAAGTGGGGTGTTAAAGTCCCCTACTATGAATGTGTTACTGTCGATTTCCCCTTTTATGGCTATTAGTATTTGCCTTATGTATTGAGGTGCTCCTATGTTGGGTACATAACTATTTACAATTGTTATATCTTCTTGGATCGATCCCTTGATCATTATGTAGTGTCCTTCTTTGTCTCTTTTAATAGTCTTTATTTTAAAGTCTATTTTTTCTGATATGAGAATTGCTACTCCAGCTTTCTTTTGATTTCCATTTGCATGGAATATCTTTTTCCATCCCTTCACTTTCAGTCTGTATGTGTCCTTAGGTCTGAAGTGGGTCTCTTGTAGGCAGCATATATATGGGTCTTGTTTTTGTATCCATTCAGCCAGTCTGTGTCTTTCGGTGGGAGCATTTAATCCATTTGCATTTAAGGTAATTATCGATATGTATGTTCCTGTTCCCATTTTCTTAATTGTTTTGTGTTTGTTATTGTAGGTCTTTTCCTTCTCTTGTGTTTCTTGCCTAGATAAGTTCCTTTAGCGTTTGTTGTAAAGCTGGTTTGGTGGTGCTGAACTCTCTCAGCTTTTCCTTCTCTGTAAAAGTTTTAATTTCTCCATCAAATCTGAATGAGATCCTTGCTGGGTAGAGTGACCTTGGTTGTAGGTTTTTCTCCTTCGTCACTTTAAATATGTCCTGCCACTCCCTGTGGCTTGCAGAGTTTCTGCTGAAAGATCAGCTGTTAATCTTATGGGGATTCCCTTGTGTGTTATTTTTCCCTTGCTGCTTTTAATATGTTTTCTTTGTATTTAATTTTTGACAGTTTGATTAATATGTGTCTTAGTGTGTTTCTCCTTGGATTTATCCTGTATGGGACTCTCTGTGCTTCTTGATCTTAATTAACTATTTCCTTTCCCATACTAGGGAAGTTTTCAACTATAGTCTCTTCAAATATTTTCTCAGTCCCTTTCTTTTTCTCTTCTTCTCCTGGGATCCCTATAATTCAAATGTTGGTGCGTTTAATGTTGTCCCAGAAGTCTCTGAGACTGTCCTCAGTTCTTTTCATTCTTTTTTCTTTATTCTGGTCTTCAGTAGTTATTTCCACTATTTTATCTTCCAGGTCACTTATCCGATTTTCTGCCTCAGTTATTCTTCTATCGATCCCTTCTAGATTATTTTTAATTTCATTTATTGTGTTGTTCATCATTGCTTGTTTCCTCTTTAGTTCTTCTAGGTCCTTGTTAAATGTTTCTTGCATTTTCTCTATTCTATTTCCAAGATTTTGGATCATCTTTACTATCATTATTCTGAATTCTTTTTTAGGTAGACTGCCTATTTCCTCTTCATTTGTTAGGTCTGGTGGGTTTTTATCTTGTTCCTTCATCTGCTGTGTGTTTTTCTGTTTTCTCATTTAGCTTATCTTACTGTGTTTGGGGTTTCCTTTTTGCAGGCTGCAGGTTTGTAGATCCCGTTGTTTTTGGTGTCTTTACCCAGTGGCTAAAGTTGGTTCAGTGGGTTGTGTAGGCTTCCTGGTGGAGGGGACTGGTGCCTGTGTTCTGGTGGATGAGGCTGAATCTTGTCTTTCTGGTGGGCAGGTCCATGTCTGGTGGTTTGTTTTGGGGTGTCTGTGGCCTTATTATGATTTTAGGCATCCTCTCTGCTAATGGGTGGGGTTGTGTTCCTGTCTTGCTAGTTGTTTGGCATAGGGTGTCCAGCACTGTAGCTTGCTGATCGTTGAGTGAAGCTGGGTGTTGGTGTTGACATGGAGATCTCTGGGAGATTTTCGCCATTTGATATTATGTGGAGCTGGGAGGTCTCTTGTGGACCAGTGTCCTGAAGTTGGCTGTCCCTCGTCAGAGGCACAGCACTGACTCCTGGCTGCAGCACCAAGAGCCTTTCATTCACATGGCTCAGAATAAGAGGGAGAAAAAGTAGAAAGAAATAAAGAAAGAGGCTAAAATAAAATAAAGTAAGATAAAATAAAATAAGTCATTAAAATAAATAAATTTTAAGAAAAAAAAATTTTTTAAAGAAATAAAAAACACGAATGGACAGAACCCTAGGACAAATGGTGAGAGCAAAGCTGTACAGACAAAATCTCACATAGAAGCATACACATACACACTCAGAAAAAGAGGAAAAGGGGAAAAAATCATAATCTTGCTCTCTAAGTCCACCTCCTCAATTTGGGATGATTCATTATCTATTCAGGTTTTCCACAGATGCAGGTACATCAAGTTGATTGTGGAGCTTTTTATCTGCTGCTCCTGAGGCTGCTGGGAGAGATTTCCCTTTCTCTTCTTTGTTCGCACAGCTCCCCGGGTTCAGCTTTGGATTTGGCCCCGCCTCTGCGTGTAGGTTGCCTGAGGGCGTCTCTTCCCACCCAGACAGGACAGGGTTAAAGGAGCAGCTGATTTGGGGTCTCTGGCTCACTCAAGCCGGGGGGAGGGAGGGGTACAGAGTGCGGGGCGAGCCTGCGGCGGCAGAAGTTGGCGTGACATTCCACCAGCCTGAGATGCGCCGTGCATTCTCCCAGGGAAGTTGTCCCTGGATCCCGGGACCCTGGCAGTGGCGGGCTGCACAGGCTCCTGGGAGGGGAGGTGTGGATAGCGACCTGTGCTTGCACACAGGCTTCTTGGTGGCGGCAGCAGCAGCCTTAGCGTCTCATGCCTGTCTCTGGGGTCTGCGCTGATAGCCGCAGCTCGTGCCCGTCTCTGGAGCTCCTTTAGGCCTTGCTCTTAATCCCCTCTCCTCACACACCAGGAAACAAAGAGGGAAGAAAAAGTCTCTTGCCTCTTTGGCAGATCCAGACTTTTTCCCAGACTCCCTCCTGGCTACCCGTGGTGCACTAACCCCCTGCAGGCTGTGTTCACGCCACCAACCCCAGTCCTCTCCCTGCGCTCCGACTGGAAGCCCGAGCCTCAGCTCCCAGCCCTGCCTGCCCCGGCGGGTGAGCAGACAATCCTCTCAGGCTGGTGAGTGCCGGTTGGCACCGATCCTCTTTGCGGGAATCTCTCCGCTTTGCCCTCCGCACCCCTGTTGCTGTGCTCTCCTCTGCGGCTCCGAAGCTTTCCCCCTCCGCCACCCGCAGTCTCCACCCGCGAAGGGGCTTCTAGTGTGTGGAAACCTTTTGTCCTTCACAGTTCTCTCCCACTGGTGCAGGTCCCGTCCCTATTCTTTTGTCTCTGTTTATTCTTTTTTCTTTTGCCCTACCCAGGTACTTGGGGAGTTTCTTGCCTTTTGGGAGGTCTGCGGTCTTCTGCCAGTGCTCAGTGGGTGTTCTGTAGGAGTTGTTTCACGTGTTGATGTATTTCTGATGTATCTGCTGGTGTTGGAGGGTCTCCTGCAGAGGCAGTGGGTGGCCGTGTCTCACCGTGAGGACAAGGACAATGACAGCAGGAGTTCTGGGAAGCACTCTTTGGCATGAGCCCTCCCAGAGTCTGCCATGAGCCTCACCAAAGAGGCCAGGTAGCTATATACATTTCTAATAGGAGGCAGTTTAATTACACTTCCAGGATGTTTTTGTTTTCTTTCATATTTGTTTGGAAAGTGAGTGGTAAGGGATGATAGTCAAACTTTGAGTGATTTTCCATTTAAACTCTTTTTAAAAAGTTCTTTAAAAATTATCCTATACATTTACGTATTGTCTTCTAAAAATGCCTTTTATTCATTATCTGTTTTTTTGGTTTTTGTTTGTTTTCTGAGTCACACAGTACTGCTCAGCAGCGGATAGAGGAATAGCTAACCTTCTTGAAATGTTCTCTTTTATTAGTATCTCATTATAAATTAGATGGAGGAGAACTAACATTTTACTTTGTAGCATCTTGTCTTCATGACTGATTCCTTTCTTTTGCAGAGTTCTGAAAATTATTAAATATCCAATACATACAAAAGGGTATTTATATATTTTGAGACATAGTAATTAGCAGTAACAAGCACCATCACATAGCTTAAAGAACAGGTCAATACCAGTATCTTTGCTGTTCCCTTTTTCCTACCAGCAAAAAATTACTTGATGTTTGTTCGTTAATTGATGCCTCTTCTTCATAGTTTTACTGCATATGTATGTACTCTGAAAATAATGTATGGTTTTGCATATTTTTGAACTTTATACAAATTGAATCAAAATTATTCTTTTACAACTTGCTTCATTATTTTTTCTCAGTGTTGCATTCATGAGAGTTTGTGTGGATGCTGTAGCTATAGTTCCTTCATTTGTACTGCTGCAGTGCTGTTGTTTGAATATACTGCAATTTACTGATGCATTTTCTTGTCAGTGGGTATTTGTGTTTTCTGTTTTCTGCTAATGCAATGAATGCTGCTGTAAAGATTGTTATATATATTAATTACATAGTCAGCTTCAGTAAGCAATGCCAAACTATATTTTACAAAGTGATTGTACTACTTTATGTCCCACCCACTCTTAGCTAGATCCTCACCAGTGGCTCATAATGTTAGACTTTTTGTCAGGCTAGTTGTAATATACCTCATGCATATTTTACTTTTCACTCTCATGATTATTAATGAAGTTTAGTGTTTATGTTTATGTTCTGTCATCATCAGTGATATATATGTTCATCACTTTTGTTCATTTCCTCCTCGCCATTTGGATTATTTTGGTCTTTGATTTTTTTATACTAATGGAGCTCTTTATAATATTTTAACACTAATCCTTCAGTTGTTTGAATTGTAAATATTGCCCTCAAGTTTGTTACCTGTTTTTACGTGTAACTTTAATGTATCTGTTCTCTTAGTTTTCATATCTAATTTTATTTTAATTAATTCACCCAATCTTTTGAAGAGGTATTATATTTACATTGTCCAGAAAAAAGAAATTAAAATGGGTTCTGTTCCAGTCCTATAATCTGTCCTACTGTTCTTCACTCTAACAAATAACGATTCTTGTTGGTTTTGCATCTTTCTAAAATTCCTGTATGCATGTACCATTAGGAATATATAAGTTCTTATCCCCTTTTGTTTACATGGAATGTGGCATACCACACTCACATTTTACTCCTTGCCTTTTCTCATTTAACAGTGTATTTTATAGCTATTCTTAAATCAGTATACAAAGAATACTTAATTCTTATGGATGAATAATATTTTATTTTTTGAATGTATCATAATTTATTTAACTATTCTCTCCATTGTTGAGAATCATTTGAGTTGTTTGCCATCTTCTGCTATTAAAACTAATGCTGTACAGATTAACCTTGTACTTGTCATTTTATATTTATGCGAGTATATCTGTAGGATACATTTCCAGAAGCAGAATTACTGTTGGGTAGAAGGGTTAATGTATTTGTAATTTTTATAAATATTTCCAAATTACTCTCTGTAAGGACTGCACCAATTTACTTGTCCACCAGCAGTCTATGAGAGCTCCATGTTATTGCCTTCACAGGGCAGTATTACCAAGCTTTTGAATTTTTGGCAATCCTATAGGTGGAAAATGATTTCTCAGTATAATTTAACATTCTCATATCAGTGAGGTTAAGCATTGTTTATTTAAGAGCTATTTGGTCTTCTTTTTTTTTTTTTTTTTTTTTTTTTTCAGTATGCAGGCCTCTCACTGCTGTGGCCTCTCCCGTTGCGGAGCACAGGCTCCGGACACGCAGGCCCAGCGGCCATGGCTCACAGGCCACTCCACAGCACGTGGGATCCTCCCGGACCGGGGCACGAACCCGCGTCCCCTGCATCGGCAGGCGGACCCCCAACGGCTGCGCCACCAGGGAAGCCCTGGTCTTCTTTTTCTGTAAAAGAATTACTCATTTTTTTGGCTCAGTTTTTTGTTGTTGGGTTACTGGTTCTTTTTTTCTCATTGATTTTTTTTTTCCTCATTGACTTTTTTTTTTTTTTTTGCGGTATGCGGGCCTCTCACTGTTGTGGCCTCTCCCGTTGCGGAGCACAGGCTCCGGACACGCAGGCTCAGTGGCCACGGCTCACGGGTCCAGCCCTTCGCGGCATGTGGGATCCTCCCGGACCAGGGCTCGAACCCGTGTCCCTTGCATCGGCAGGCTGACTCTCAACCACTGCGCCACCAGGGAAGCCCTTCCTCATTGACTTTTAAGAGCTCTTTATATTTTAGAAAAATGAGCCCCTTTGTCTGTGTTGAATTGCAAATATCTTTTTTCTTTTTCTTTTTTCTTGAGTATACAGTTTGAATTTAGTAGATACATAGCCATGTAACTACCACCACATTCAAGATAGAGAACCTTAGAAATAATTTTCTCATGCCCTTTGATCCATTTTCCTAACTCTATATCCAGGTAACCACTGTTTTTTGTCACTATGGTGCATCTCTTTTGGGTTTCTGTGTAAATGAAATCATACAATAACTAGTCTTTTGTGTTTGACTTTGTTTGCTTAGGATAATGGTTTTGAGATTCAAACATATTGTATATATAAATATTTTGTTCCTTTTTATTGCTGTGTAGTGTTCCATAGTATGGCTTTTTCTTTAGTTTGTCTAGCTGTTTACCACTTAATGGATATTTGGGTTATACTTGCAGTTTTTGGCTGTTATGAATAATGATGTTGTGAACATTTGCAGACAAATCTCTGTATGTACTTAAATTGTCATTTTTCTTGGGTAAATACCTGTGACAGTTTGCTGGGTCATATGAGAAATGTGTGTATAATATTATAAGATACTACTATGCTATTTTACGAAGTGTACCATTTTTCATTCCCACTATGAATGCTCCACATCTTCATCATCATTTGATACTGTCTTGTTAACTTTAGCCATTCTACTGGGTATCTAGTAGTAGTATCTCATTGTGGTTATACTTTGAATTTCCTTGATAATTAATGAAGTTGTGCTTTTTTGGCCATTCTTATATCTTCCTTTGTGAAATGTCTGTTCACAATTTTTGCCCATTTTTATATTGGGTTGTTTGTTCTTTTGTATATAGTCTTATTATTGAAATTGTTTAATATATTCTGTATACAGTCCCTTTTTCACATACATGTTGCAAATATTTTCTTCCTGTCTATCGTTTGTCTTTTCAACTGTCTTTCAAAGGGCAGAGTTTTAAATTTTGATGATCTGCCTTTTCAGTTTTTTCTTCATGGCTTATGCTTTTTATATTTAAGAAATCTGTAACTGAAGTCATGAATATGTTCTATATTTTTCTTCTAGAAGTTTAATAGTTTTAGGTATTATGTTTAAGTCTGTGATCCACTTTGGGTTAAATTTGGGAATGATGTGAGGTAAGGATAAGGTCTCCTCCCCAACCTATACAGTTATCAAGTTGTTCTAGCACCGTCTTTTTTCCTATTGAATTATCATGTACCTTTGTCAAAAATCAGTTGGCCGTAAAAGGCTAGGGTCTGTTACTAGACTCTATTCTGTACCATTGATCTAAATGTCTATCCTTATGCCAATATTATACTGTCTTGGTTACTATAACTTTATAAGTCTTGAAATCAGGTAATTTAAGTCTTTCAGTCTTGTCCTTCTTTCTCAGAATAGTTTTGTGTTCTACATCTTTTGCTTTTCTGTATTAATTTTAGCATCAACTTGTCAGTTTCTTTAAAAAAAAAACTCATTAGCGTTTTGATTGAGGTTGCCTCAATCTATATATCAGTTTGGTCCATCTTGATATCCCGTTGAGGGACATGATATATTGCTCCACTTATATAGGTGTTTTAAAATTTTCTTTGCAATGTTTTATTGTTTTCAGTTCATAGGTATTAAAAATCTTTCACAAAATTTATTCCTATATATTTTGGTGCTATTGTAAATTTTGATTATTCTTTGCTATTTTATATAAGACCAGAATTGATTTTTGTCTTTGTGTCCTGTGATTTTGCTGAATTTACTTATTAGTTCTAATAGCTTTTTTTGTAGATTCTTTAGGATTGTTTTATATGATCATGTCACCTAAAATAAAGACAGTTTTATGTCTTGTCTTCATGCCTTTTATTTCTTTTTCTTTCCTTATTCCACTGGTAGGACCTTTAGTACAATGCTGAACAAAAGCGGTAAGAATGGATATTCTGGCCTTGTTTCTGTTTATACATAGAAAGCATTGAGCCTTTTACCATTGGTAATAAATTTGATGAAGTTCCCTTCTGTTTCTCAGGCTATTTATAATGAGTGGGGCATTGACTTCTTTGAATGCTTTTTTATGTACCTACTCAAATGACCTTTGTTTAATTTTTTATTTTACTAATATAATGAATTATATTGGTTGATTTTTCTTTTAAACCAGCTTTCCATTCCTAGGATAAATCCTGCTTGGTTATGATACTGTTCCTTTATATAGTGTTAGATTCAGTTTGCAAAAATTTTATTTTACATTGATGTTCATGAAGGATATTTGTCTGTAGTTTTCTTTTTTTGTGATGACTTTGCTTTTGGTAACAGGATAATACTGGCCTCATAAAATGAGTCAAGAAGTGTTTCTTCCCCCTTCTTTACTTTCTGAAAGAGTTTGTGTTGTATTGGTATTATTTCTTTCTTAAGCATTTGATAGGATTCATCAGTGAAGCCAGTGAAGCCAGCGGGCCTGGAGGGTTTATTGTTATGAATGAAATTTTGTTAATTGGTATAGGACTATTCAAATGTTCTCTTTCACCTGGGGTCAAATTAGTCATTTGTGGCTTTCAAGGAATTAGTCCTATTTTTAAATTTACTGGAATAAAGTTATTTCTAATATTTCATTATTATTCTTTTAATGTCTGTAGGATTTGAAGTGATGTCTTTTCTTTCATTCTTCCTATTTTAAGAATTGAAGTATACTTGCCACATAATATATTATTTTCAGATGTACAACAGTAATTTGGTATTTGTATATATTAGGAAATGATCACCACAAAAAGTCTAGTTAACATCCATCACTATACATAGTTACACATTATTTTTCTTGTGATGAGGACTTTTGAGATCTACTATTTTAGCAACTTTCAAATATGCAATACAGCATTATTAACTATAGTCACCGTGCTGTACATTACATCCCCATGACATTTATTTTGTAACTGGAAGTTTGTACCTTTTGACCCCCTTTCATCCATTTGATAATTTTTGCCCTTTTTCTTTTTTTCCCGATAGACTAACTAGATATTTATCAACTTTGTTAATCTTTTCAAGAAATCAACTTTTAGTTTCACTGATTTTCTTTTTTGTTTGTTCATTTTTTATTTCATAAGTTTTTTGGGGGGGCTTTATTATTTTCTGCCTTATACTTAATTTTATTTGGTCTTTTTTTCTAATTTTGGATGGAGACATCACATCTTTAATTTTTAGATTTTTTTGTATTCTAATAAAAACATTTAAAGCTATAAATTCTGCTTTGAGCATTGCTTTAGCTGCATATCATGAATTTTGATCTTTTATTTTCATTATCATTTAGTTAAAATTATTTTCTAATCTGTTATTTCCTTGTTAGTTTATGGATTATTCGAAGTATGCTTTTATTTCCAAATATTTGGGGCTTTCCTAGTTGTCTTATTGTTTCTGATTTCTATTTTAATTCTACCTTGGGCAAATATCATTTTGTATGATTTCAGACTTTAAGTTTATTGAGACTTGTTTTATGACCCAGCATATGGTCTCTCCTGACAGACAGACCATGTACACTTGAAAAGAATATTTTACCATAGCCATAGTTGGGTATAGTAGTATGTAAATAGAAATTAAGTCAAGATGATTAATAGTATTGTACAGATATTCTTTTTTTTTACTGATTTTTTTCTGTTTGTTATTTTTGGGGCCTATTTCTATTATTTGCAGAGAAAGAGGTATTAAATCTCCAAATATGATTGTGGAATAGTCTATACTACTTTTTATTTTTTATTAAAAATTAAAAAAAAATTTTTGGCTGTGTTGGGTCTTCATTGCTGTGCGTGAGCTTTCTCTAGTTCTGGTGGCTTCTTTTGTTGTAGAGCACAGGCTCTAGGCACACAGGCTTCAGTAGTTGCAGCACGCGGGCTCAATAGTTGTGGTATGCAGGCCCTAGAGCGCACGGGTTTCAGTAGTTGTGGCTTGCGGGCTCAATAGTTGTGGCTCGCAGGCTCTGGAGCACAGGCTCGGTAGTTGTGGTGCATGTGCTTAGTTGCTCCGCGGCATGTGGGATCTTCCTGGACCAGGCATCGAGCTCGTGTCCCCTGCACTGGCAGGTGGATTCTTAACCACTGCACCACCAGGGAAGTCCCATATACTACTTTTAATTTTCAATTTTTGCTTCATTTAGACATTTATAATTTTTTGTCTTCCTTGTTAATTGATCCTTTTATCTTAAAATCTACTGCATTTGATATTACTGTAGCCAGTGCCATCTTATACTTTCTGTTTACATGGGATATCCTTCACCATCCATTTACTTCCAGTCTGTCTGTGTCTTTATTTTTAAAGTGTGTCTCTTGTAGACAGTGTATAGTTCTTCCTTTAAAAAAAAATCACTGCTGACCATCTCTGTCCTTTAATTGAAATGTTTCGTCCATCTACTAAATGGGGTGGAGGAAGACTATCAACTCAATACCATTTAAACTGCTTCCTTAGAATAAGGTTTTTCATATCACACTGGTAGTCTGTATTTAGGCCTCGCTGTGTGAGGTCTGAATTGAGGGATTTTTCCTTCTTTCCTGTGACTAACATGGAAGTCAAGTTAGACAATTTTCTGTTTTGTCTTTCTTTGTCTAGGGCAGACAGTTCACTTTCTTGCTAAGGGTGTAAGAGTTTCTTGTTGGAGTCCTCTTATTGGGCATGCCCTAGGCTTTGTCCTTCAAACAAGAAGCTCAAGTTCTCTAGTTGTTTTTATGCCTATATCTCTCAGTTTCAGCCCAGACATCTGTTTTTGCCTTTGTGGATTTATTTTACTTTCTTACCAACTCAGTAATATATCAGGTGCCTTTGTGCAAATTAGAAAAAGCACCCAGGCAAGTATAGTATGCTAGTATGGTGAGTAGAGTACAGGCTGGATTTCAGTCCCCACTTGTCCCTTCAGTTCTTTTTGTAGATATGTGGTTGCCCTGTAAGCCTGTCTTATAGTGTTTTGGGGTTTTTTTGCCTGATGACACAATGGCAGCCTTATATAATATCTTTTCTGATTCATTTTTTATATTAATTCAGATTATGTTATAATTTGGTTCATGTTTAACCAACTACCTATAAAAATCACATTTTTTGTTTTTGGTTTTATATCACAATTAGTGTTTGCTTCTTTAAACGTAAAGAATTAGTAGTAACTTTCACTTCAGTGTGGTCAACTACATGCTCTGAAAGGCCTTTGAGCTGCAGTCAGATCCTGCATTGCTTGGCTTGAAATAAGTATATGAAATTTCTGAGGTTCCTACTCCTCCAGTCTGCTCTCCTCCACTTCTCTGTCCCTCTCTCTTCTGACTACTTCCCCCTCAAAAAATGAACTTTAACCAGAATGAACTGGTGGGTAGCAAACAAGGGCAAAAAAGGCAGTGTTGCCTTTAGAGGCAAATTATCAATGATTAAATTGGTGGCAAACCCTTAAGCTAGTAGCAAAGTCAGTGTACTGAACTTGGGATTCTTATATTAAGTTGGGCCCTTGAGAGGGGATATAGTGGTCTGAAACTGGTAGATCCCCTTGCCTTCCAGCAAAAAAGTAAATTAAAATCTTCTTTAAAGAATAGCAACCATACTTTAGTGCCTTAAGAATCCTGCAGATAAAGAGCAGTCAATTAACTCTTCATGACTTAAAAAATAACCAGCACACAAACAACAAAACAAGGTACCATGACTGAGCACTAACAAAAACAGTGAATGGTTTATTTGATTTAGATCTCCTCAAAGACTTAAGATACTGGAATTTTATAGGAATATAAAATAATTATGTATGAAATGTTTAAAGGAAAAAGTTAGAACTACAGATGAGCAAACAAGAGAATGAAAAATGACCAGGCAGATTGAAGAAGACTCAAATGAAACTTATTATTGAAAAAAATATTTTTTGTGATCTAAAATTTAATGAATTTGTTAAACAGTAAATTAGAGCCTGCTGAGGAAAGAATTAGAAAATTGGCAGTTAGATTTGAAGAAATTTTTAAGAATGTGGGGAAACAAGGAAAGTAACTTTTTTTAAAAAAAAAACTGGTGAAGGATTTATTTTTTTGGCCGCACCTCACGGCACGTGGGAATCTTTGTTCCTTAACCAGGCATTAAACCTGTGCCCTCTGGAAGTGGAAGCATGGAATCTTAACCACTGAACCACCAGGCAAGTCAAAAGTAGCTATTAAAAGAGAAGTTAAAAGATGGAATGAAGAGGTCAGATATGTCAAGTTGGATCCCAGAAGACAGAATAGAGAGAATGGAACAGAAGCAATAATGGAAAACATTCTTTCTGAGAATTTTTTAGAATTAATGAAAGACATGCATCTGTCAATACAGCAAATCCAAAATGTACCAGTCAAAAAACCCAGCAGTTTAGTCAAACTATGTAGCTCCGAAGACAGAAAATCTCTAAAGCAGTTTAAAGAGTGTAAAATAGACCAAAAAACTCACTTCTCAACAGTAAAAATGTAAACCAGAAGATTGTGGAATATTATTCTCAAAAAATTGAGTCAAAGTAATGGCCATCGTATAACTGTATGTCAGCAAAAGTATCTTTCATGAGCAAAGATACTGAAACCACTTCTAGACAAGTGAAAACAGAATTTTTACTACCAGTAGATCTTTACTGAGGTTCTTTATTAAAAGTTTTCATTAAACGTTCTAAAGATTATTTTTCAGGAAGAAGGGACATGATTCCATGAGGAAGGAAAGGAACACACAGAAATTGGTAAACACACAAATCTTAACAAACATAGCCTTATATTTTTAAAAAAGTTATTGTTTTTAACTTGTGAAATTAAAAAAGAAACTACCATAAACAGTAGTACACGAGAGAGGGATGTGATAAGAATTAAAATTTTCTTAATGCCTTGTTTTATTTTGGAAGAGAATTAAGATGGTAAAATTTCAAGAGTAACAAAAGTGTAAGACATGTGATTAACTTCTGTTACACAGTAGAGGAAAAATAATGAAATAGGTAAACAAGGAAACTCAGTGTTTTAAAAAGCCAAGAAAAGAGAGACAAAAAGAAAGACAGTAATAGAAAATAAAATAGTAGGAGCAGTCCACATACATTATTAATCTAATAAACATAAATGAATTAAATTTACAATTAAGCCAGATTATAAAGTTGAATATTTTAAAAAATATTCCAGTGATCCAAATGCCCATTATAAGAGACATACTCGGGGCTTCCCTGGTGGCACAGTGGTTGAGAGTCCGCCTGCCAATGCAGGGGACACGGGTTCGTGCCCCAGTCTGGGAGGATCCCACATGCCACGGAGCAGCTGGGCCCGTGAGCCATGGCTGCTGAGCCTGCGCATCCGGAGCCTGTGCTCCGCATCAGGAGAGGCCGCAACAGTGAGAGGCCCGTGTACCGCAAAAAAAAAAAAAAAAAAAGACATACTCAAAACTTTAAAACATAGAAAGTTGAAAGATTAAAAAAAATGTGCTGTGTAAATATGAACCTAAAGGAAGTTGGGGTAGTTATATTAATATCAAACAAGACTGTAAGATAAAAAGCATTACTAGAAATGGAGATAATCGTTTGTATACTAAGAAGGTATAACAATTTCAAATATCTAGTACCTTGAAATAGTCTCAAAACATCAAGCAAAGAATGGTGATCCTGTGGGAGAAATCGACATATGTACCATTATAATGAGGAGTTGCAGTACATTTCTGCAAATTATTTTTGATAAATTAGATATGGAAATCAAAAGGATTTGAACAATATAATTAACAGACTTTATTGAATTGATGTATATAAAATGCTGAAACCAACAATTAGAAAATATTAATAGGACATGTGGCATGTTTTTAAAAGAATTGACCAAGAAGAACAAAGCTAGAGGCATCATGCTTCTTGACTCTAAACTATATTACAAAGCTATAGTGATCAAAACAGTATGGCATTGGCATAGAAACATAAATCAGTGGAACAGTATAGAGAGCCCAGAAATATACCCATGTCCACATGGTCAGTTAATTTATGACATAGAGCTAAGAATATACAATGGGGAGAGGACAGTCTCTTCAATAAATGGTGTTAGGAAAACTATATAGACACATGCAAAAGAATGAAACTGGACCCCTATCTTACACCATACACAAAAATAACTCAAATCGAAAAGACTTGAACATAAGACCTGAAACCATAAAACACCTAGAAGAAAACATAGGTAGTAAGCTTCTAGACATTGGTCTTCGCTGTGATTTTTTGGACTTGACACCAAACGCAAAGGCAACAAAAACAAAAATAAGTAAGTGGTAAGTGGGACTACATCAAACTAAAAAGTTTCTGCACAGCAAAGGAAACCATCAACAAAGTGAAACGGCAACCTACCAAATATGAGAAAATATTTGTCACATATCTGATAAAGGGCAAATATCTAAAATATGTAAAGAACTCACAGAGCTCAATAGCAAAAAAATAAACAGCCCAATTAAAAAATGAGCGGGGGATCTGAATAGATATGTTTCCAAAGAAGACATATGAATGGCTTTCAGGTATGTGAAAAGGTGCTGAACATCACTGATTCTCAGGGAAATGCAAATCAAAACCACCATGAGATATCACCTCACAACTATTAGAATAGCTGTTATCTTAAAGACAAGATATAACAACTGTTTGCAAGAATGTGGAGAAAAGGGAACCCTGTGCACTGTTGGTGGGAATGTAAATTGGTATAGCCAATATGGAAAACAATATGGAGGGTCCTCAGAAAGTTAAAAACAGAACTACCAGATGATCTAGCAATTCTACTTCTAAGTATTTGAAGAAAATGAAAATACTAACTCAAAAGGATATCTCTACACCCCCATGTTCATTGCAGCCTTGTTTACAATAGTCAAGACATTGAAGCAACCTAAGTATCCATTGCTGGAGGAGTGGATAAAGAAAATATGTGGGGTGTGTGTGTGTACACATAAACATATGTATGTAAAATTATTATACATTATATATATAGTATATAAGGAATATTATTCAATCATAAAAAAGAATGACATCTTGCCATTTATGACAACACGGATTGACCTTGAGAGCATTTTAAGTGAACTAAGAGAAAGACAAATACTGTATGATTTCATTGTATGTGGAATCTGAAAAACAAAACAAAACAAACTCGTAGATACAGAGAACAGATTGGTGGTTGCTGTGGTAGTGTTGGGGAGTGGGTGAAATGGGTAAAGATGGTCAAAAGGTATAAACTTCCAGTTATAAATAAATAATGAAGATGTAATATACAGCATGGAAACTATAATTAATAATACTGTATTGCATATTTGAAAGTTGCTGAGAGTAGATTTTGAAAGTTCTCACCACAAGAAAATAAAATTTGTGACTGTGTGGTGGTGGATGTTAACTAGACTTATTGTGGTGATCATTTCCCAATACATACAAATATCAAATCATTTTGTTGTATACCTGAAACTAATATGTTATATTTCAACTATATCTCAGTTTTAAAAAATTAACCAAGTATTACTACATAAAGCAAGTCTCAACAAATTTCAATGACAGTATCATAGAGTCCAGATTTTCTTACCAATTTGCGATTAAATTAAAACCAACCTGTAAAAATAACAAATTCCATAAAGTTGGTAATTTTATAAACATACTTCTAAGTAATTTTGGAGTAAAAGAAGTCTTAAGGAAATTAAAAAACAAAGAAAAGTGGAAATACAACATGTTTGGAATTCAGTAGGAAATTTATTTCACAAAAACAAGAAAGGCTGAAATGTGACTTAAGCATCCAAGTTGAGAGGTTGGAATGAGAGGATCGGATCAAACCCAAAGAAAGGAGAAAGAAGGAAACAAAGAGCAGAAATTAAGGAACTAAACAACAAAGATTCAGTAATATCAAAAAAATCAAGAGTTAATTCTTTAAAAGTACTAATAAAATTGACAAACCTCTCATGAGATAAGAAGAAAAGAGAATTCACAAATAGCATTAGGATCAAGAGGGGAAATACAATTACAGATACAGCAGAGGTTTAAAAGATAAAATTATACATAGCATTTTTTGAAGTCAACAAATTAGAAAACTCGAAATTAGTAAATTCCTAGAAAAATAACTTAAAATCAACACAAGATTTTTAAAAAAAAATACCAGAAGTCGAAGAAGATATTTGCAACACATACACACACACTAACCCAAGCAAGGATCTAGAAGAACCTGGAAATAAATCCTAGAAATCAATAAAACAAGCAATTCTTTAGGGAAATGATCAATAGATACAAATAAGCATGTCACTACTCATAAGAGAAAGGGAAATCAAGGCACATGAGATACCGTTTTACTTCCAGTAGATTGGCAAAAGTAAATCTTACAGGAGAATGTAGATCAAAGGGAATTTTTACATCCTTCTGGTAGGAATATAAAGTATAGTCACTTGGAAATAGACTGGAAATCACTTTGGTGTTATCTTGAAAAGTGGAACATTTGAATACCTTCTGACCTGGCACTTCCACTCTTAGATATGTCCTTTAGAAGAGCTCTTCTAAACAAGAGGACATGACGTGAGAATGTTCATAGCCTTAATGTTATTAAAGGCAAAAAAATGGAAAAAGCTCAAATGTCCATCAACATGAAAATGGATAAACAGATCATAATATAGTTATACAATGGAGTATTATATAACATAAAAAAATGAACTACAGATACACTTAAAGATGAATTTCAGAAATAATTAGTGGGGAAAAAAAAACAATTTTCAGAAAGCTATATATAGTATGAAACGCTTAATAAAGCCCCAAAACAAGTGAGACTAAAAATATATAGTTTAAGAATATATCTGTAAGTGATAAAACAAAAAGATGTCAAGAAAATAGTAAGCATCAAATACAGTCATGGTTACTTCTAGGGTGCAAGGTAAGGGGGGAAGCTAGGTTCGGGGTATGGAGGTAGGTGTGACAGTATTGGTAATGCCTTGGTTGTTAAATTGGATAGAGGGGGGTCACAGGAGTTTGTTTTATCATACAGTCATCCCCCTGTATCTGAGGTTTCTGCACTTGCTAATTCAACCAACCACAGAAAATATTCCCCCCCAAAATAAAATTCCAGAAAGTTCCAAAAAGCCAAACTTGAATTTGCCATGTGCCAGCAACTGTTTACTTAGCATTTACATTGTATTTACAACTCTTTACCTAGACTTTACATTGTATTAGGTTTATAAGTAATCTAGAGATGATTTAAAGCATATGGAGGTTACGAATAGGTTATATGCAAATACTGTGCCATTTTATATAAGTGACTTCGAGCATCTGCAGATTTTTGTATCCATAGGGATCCTGGAAATAATCCCCTGTGGATACTGAGGGAAGACTGTACTTTACATACATTACATATATTCTTTCATATGTATCAAATATTAGTTACAGTGGGAAAAGATTCAGTTGTAAAATCGAAGACTTGTTTTCCTACAAAAGGGTATTAGAAGAAAGTATAGCTGTTCTAAGATACATGAATGGAATTAACTGAAATGTAATCATTTATTGGTATTAAATAGGCCTATCTATTGAATAAAATGTCAGACATGTTTCTTTTTTGTTTTGGGGGGTATTTTTGGACTGCGTTGGGTCTTCATTGCTGCGCAGGCTTTCTCTAGTTGTGGCGAGCAGGGGCTACTCTTCGTTGCGGTGCATGGGCTTCTCATTGGGGTGGCCTCTCTTGTTGTGGAGCATGGGCTCTAGGTGTGCGGGCTTCAGTAGTTGTGGCGCATAGGCCCAGCAGCTGTGGCTCACGGGCTCTAGAGCGCAGGTTCAGCAATTGTGGCGCACAGGCTCAGTTGCTCTGCGGCATGTGGGATCTTCCTGGACCAGAGCTCGAACCCATGTACCCTGCATTGGCAGGCGGATTCTTAACCACTGCGCCACTAGGGAAGCCCCAGACCTGATTCTTGACTAATACAAATTCAGGGAGTTTTTGTAGTTGTAGTTTTAATGAAACATCATTTCAGAGTTTCTAATATAATGCCTGATACATGGAAATGTTTAATAGATATTTTTTTCCTTTCTTCTAGTCAAAAGGTTAGTGAGAAGGAATCTGTCTGCCCTTTAAAAATATCTGTGGTTTATTCGGAAATAATTGTTTTATATTATGAAAAGTGCCTAGTGTGGTGTGGTTCTAGTTTGTACTGCTGTGTATGGTAGTGTTCAATTTCTTTTGTGTAAAGACTTCAGTTAGTGTTGAACAAAGAAAATTATATGCTCTCGTTATGTGTGCTTTAATTTAGATGCTTAATGGCTTTTAATGTTACAAAATAAGTTTATTATTATATTATGATCTCACTTGTATTATATTGTCTTGCTCTTCCATATTCGTGGTGATATGGTCATGGTTTACGAAAACAATAATCCCTAAGAAATAAATAGATCATTAACAGTAGTTAACGATTACTTGTGATCTAGGGTAATGACTGATTTCTTTGGGATTATTGCAGTTATAAACCATAATTACAGATTATTACAGCAATAATTATTTTGTTAAAGGAAAAAATGTTCTGTTCTTGAACAGCTGCTGAACGAGTGCCCTGAACATTTCAGAATAAATCGAAAAATGAAAAACTATAATGGAAATGTAATCTGAGAATTTTTAAATAAAATTATAGATATGAAACTCATATATAGGATATTTAAATTTCTAAATGCAATTTAGATTTATGGCTTTACATGGTTCTTTAAACTTTGTGGATATAATTCTGTAACCAATGTAACTTTTTAACATCTATTATTCTAAATGCTGTAACTCTAATATTCTAGAGTTTTAGGGTAAGGTTTAATGTGTATGAGAAATATCACTCATTCAGTGAAATAGGAAAATTGTATTTGATAGATTAATTAAAATGCCTTTATATTTCATTGCATTGTTCATTTCTAACACTAATCCTAATTTTTTCAGTTAGTAGTTGTTAATTTTTAGGGTTAAAAATTCCTGCTTTTTTGTCTCATACAATAGAAATCACTGCTTTCTAAAACAGGGAAAGAGTGAATATATATCCTACTTCTCTCTGAATAAACTTCCATTCAAAATTTACCATAATTTTAGAAAAAATGCTCACATGCTATCTTTGCATAGCATTCTTTGATATCAAAGCCTTAATTTCAAGGTCACAAAATAAAATGAATTAAAGAATAAAAAATTAAAATTTGAGAAATTCTTGTCCTATATTTAGTATTTATTATTAGACAGTGATCTCATCACAGTGCATTGAAAAATCATCTTTTCAGTTTTCTCTCTCTCACCAGGTTCAACCTGTTAAGCATAGGGTCTCTTTCTCCCTTCTCACCCTGCCTTATACATATTTAGTTATATCCCAGTGGACAGAACATGGCACATAGTAGATATTCAGCAAATGAATTTTCTGAAAATTCTTGAGTGTTTTTCAGTTCAGGGTTTTTGTTTGTAGACATAGCTAACTGTAAGTAGCTTTAATTGCGAAAAGCCTCTTTGGTAGAGAGGGAAGAACTTAAAAATTCTTAAATATTGTGTGACTTCATTTTCTTGAGCAGCTTGAAAGTAAAACTTAGAATGGACATATAAATATTCCATATTGATATGTTTTATGGCTTTTGTAGCTATGATATAGAAGAACTAAAAACAGTATAGCTATTTAATAATAATAATAATAGTCAACATTTAGTCAGCCCTTGTAGCAGGAATTATTATGAGTACTTTACATGCAGAATACCATTCAGTGCTGTCAGAAGCCTACGAGCCAATTATTATTAGCATTTCGTATTTATAAATGAGGAAATTAAAGCCAAAAAGATTGAGTAACAAGCATAATAAATAGTAGAGGCAGAATTTGAATCCAAGTTGTGCTCTTGGTGGCTAAATTGTATTGCCTCCATTTTTAAATATTGATCTTCCAACAGAGAAATATAAAAGTTACATATATAATCAGTGTCTGTTTTCAAGATGGCTTGTTTTATGAAGAGCTAGTAGGCAGATGTTTCTACATTTACATTAGTTATAAACTCCAAAAGTAAGTTTGCTTATTTTAAATTCAGCTATTCAACAAATGTTAGTTTCACGTGTCACATATACTTGGTTTTAGGGTGGCTGGTTTGGGAATCAAAAGAAGTGTGAATGCCCTAGAAATGATCCCAAAGGGAGATGCAGTCTCACGTGTAGCAAAAATCTGGGAGACAGGTGGAGGACAGTCAGGATTAGGAATTAAAATGTATTAAATAAACACTTAAGAGGTTGTTGGATCATCAAGGTCTGTCTAGCTGATTGACCACTGTGTTGTTCAAGTATTTTAATCAGTCTTGAGAGGAAGTGGTACATATCTCATAACGGTATGAGAATGGACTCTTGGAAATCCGTTGCCTATATTTGAATCATATACTTCTTAATAGGGATTTGTGACACTAAATAAATATAGGTACAGATAATACATATAATGTTTAAAATAGTACTTAGTGCATGTTAAGTACTATTTAAGTGTTTGCTATTATTTTTAGTAATAGTGAAGCTTACTTTAAGCAAAATTAGTATCTAAGAATCTAAATAGATAAAATATATAAAGAAGGTTATTATTTAGATTTAAATAATATTTTTCATTTTGAGAAATAATTTGTAGTAAGATATTTTTAAAATAATGACTCTCATAGGGCAGGTAAGTTATTATACTACATTCACCAAAGATTATGGTCACAATGTTTTAGATTCGTATCAATTATATAAAATGTGTATGCCCCACACACATTGGAGCACAATCTATTGATGATAACCTTTGTAAGATTCTGAGATATACAGTCGATTCTCCTTATTTGGTATTTAACGTTCCATAAAGTTTCTGTGAACACTGAATTAGCAAATATTAAACCATTGCTCCTAGGGGAAATACAGATTGGGTTCCTGCAGGCTTCTGGTCACATTTTCATCGACTGATCAGCATATAACCTTGTGTTATGTATTCCTGCTTAAAGATAATTTACATTAATATATATCATTGATTCGTTAACATTGAACTCACAGCCAACAGCACTACAGCCCATGCCTGGACGAAGCTTAACACGTGTTATTTTCTCTACAAGGTACATAATAGCTTTTTTTTTTTCACTTAGGAACACTAGGCAACACATTAGCACTATTCTTATTGACTATTTTAAAGAGTAAAATTATAAACAAGGAGCACAAAAGTGAAAAAACAATGTGGTACCAAAAAGATACCAAAAAGGGATACTTAGCTGTTTATAGAATGAGAGATGAAACAAGAAAGCAGATTGTTGCTTTGTTTTACCTGATCTTGGAATGTGAACATTGGGCAACTTAAATTATTTGCTGTTCTGCATCTGTCCATGAATGACCACAAGTATTGATTTGGGGGATTACAAATAAATTTTACCACGTGGATGAATTTGCAAATAGCAGGATAGACTAGATTATACCTTGCATTGAATGTGCTTTAAGAAGCTGCTTTTATTTAAGCAAGAGAAATGTAACTACCATTAACATTCGTTTTTAATAACAACTCTACATTATAATGTTTACTAAATTGATAATAAGCTGTTAACTTCTTCTTGCCTGGTTCATGCTGTATTTTCTATGTAATGATTTCTTAATTCAATAACCCATGTCTATTTGATAACTTATGTATGCCAGGCACTGTTTCAGGCTCTGGATATGCAATAGACAACCAAACAGAAAAAATAACAGCTGTCATGCAGTGTACATTCTATTGGAATAGACAAGTAACAAAGCAAGATAAATAATAAAGTATATATTATGTTAGAAAGTGATAAGTAAAATTTTTAAAAATAATGAATCAGGAAAGGTGGATATGAAATGTTGGCAGATTGTATTCTGGTTATCTTTTGCCCAAAACTTAGTGGTTTATCAAATAACAATTTTATTCTTATCTCTCAGTGTTCTCTGGGATTGATAAGTTTCAACTAGATGGTTCTCCTTTGCTGTCTTTCAGGTGCTGTAATCAGGTGACAGCTGCAGCTGGCATAACCTGAATGATTCTTTACTCACAAGTCTGTTCTCTTTGCTGGAATGTTTGATGAATGGGCTATAGTTGGGCATTTCTCTCTCCATGTAGTCTCTTTACATGGCTAGCCTTTAGGTCTCAGGGTATGTGGTTTTCTTACATGGTGAATGGCTTCCCCTAAATGAACATTCCCTGAGAGACTGGAAGAAGCTGCCAATTCTCTTAAAGGCTAAGCCCAGTACTGGAATAAGTGTCACTTCTACCATATTCTTTTAGTCAAAGCAGTCACAGTCCAGCCCAGACTTACGAAGGATTGGAAAAATAGACTCCACTTCCTGATGGCAATTGCATACATGGAGGGAAGGAATTGATGGGTATCTTGAAGACACACTACCGTAGTCTAGGTATTGAAAATTGATAGGATAGCTGTGTAAGACCTGACTGAGAAGGGGCATTCAAAGTGAGACTAGTCAACATGGTTGTATCTTTTTGCAGGTACATTAAGCTGTGTGAGGATAGGCAAAGAGTAGGTGGAGAATTGGATTTAAACAATTACAGTTTTGTAAGATGAGTATGTCAGAGGAGGAGAGAAGTTGACATTGTATGCAAGACAGAGATTATAATGATAGGCAGTAGAACTGGAGGTAGGTAAGCAGGGTAGAGAAGACATGAAGGGTGTAAGAAAGTGAAAAAAATGGCAGATCCCAAAAAACTATTAGAACTAACAAAAGAGAAACAAAGTTGCAGGATACAAGATCAATAGATAGAAATCAACAGTGGGTTTATATATTTTCAATGAGCAATCAAAAATGAAGATAACAAGTCCACTTACAATAGCATTTAAAAGAATAAACTACTTAGGTAAAAACTTTACAAAAGAAGTGTTAAGTCTTGTACACTGACACTGTAAAACATTATTAAATATCTAAATAAATTGGAAGACATCATGGTCATGGTTCAGAAGACTTAATATTGTTAAGAAGGCAGTATTCCTCAAATTGACTTAATGGATTCAGTGTAATCTCTGTCAAAATCCCAACTGGCTTCTTTTCAGGAATTGGCAAGCTGATCCTTAAATTAATGTGGAAATCCAGAAGACCCAGGATATCCAAAGTAATCTTGAAAAAAAAAAAAAACAAAGTTGAAAGACTCACACTTCCTGATTTCAAAATATATGACCGAGCAATAGTAATCAAGACAGTGTGGTATTGGTGTAAAGGTAGACACTAGATCAATGAGATGTAGTTGAGAGTTCAGGTATAAACCCTCCAATTTGTAATCAGTTGATTTTTGACTGGTAGGAAGACAGTTCAATGACAGAAGGATTGTCTTTTCAACAAATGGTGCTGGGACAGCTGGATGTCTGCATGCAAAAGAATGAAGTTGGAACCCTATATCCTACCATACACAAAAAGTTAAATCAAAATGAATCATAGACCTAAATGCAAGAGTTAAAGCTATGAAACTCTTAGAAGAAAACATAGGACTAAATCTTCATGACTTTGGGTTGGGCAATGGTTTCTTAGATTTGACAGCAAAAGCTGAAATAACAAAGGAAAAATTAGCATTAGTACCACATGAGAATTTAACATTTCTGTGCGTCAGAGGACACCATGAAGAAAATGAAAACAACCCACAGAATGGGAGAAAATATTTGCTAATCATATGTCTGACAAGAGACTTGTATCTAGAATATATAAAGAACTTTTACAACTCAATAATAAAAAAGATAGATAGCCCAATTTTAAACTGAGCCAAGGATTTAAATAGACATTTCTCCAAAGAAGACATACTTACGCAAGATCACATAGCAGATTGGTAGAGCTGGGATTCATAGTTGTATCTGGCTCTAAAATGTGTCATTTTCACTATTATACTACCTTGGTGAACTTAAAATCCAACTCTTCACTCTGTCAAGAACTGAGTTCACAGTAGTTTATCACTTGTTTGGAAGAACTTTCACTAATTTTAGAATATCGGGAAAAATAAGCCTTATTTCTATCAATACTTTCTAAATGATTTTTTCCTTGTTATATATTAGGACGTCTTGCCTGGCTGGTATACTTGGTTGGGACAGTTGTTGGAGGAAGATTAACATATACCAGTACAGATGAACATGATGCTATGGATGGAGAATTATCCTGTCGGTAAGTAGTAGCCATATAATTTATAGAAATTTAGTTACTGAGCTGCTATTATGAGCTAAAGCATTTTGTACTTGGCCTTTTGGAGAAGGTATTATTTTACTTTTTACTGATGAGAAAACCAAGGCTTAAGTGATTTGTAAAAGTCATATCTCTAATAAGTAGTATAGTCAAATATATTCATATGAATAATATGAGTAAGCTAGTTTTCCATATATTTTAATTCACTTTTAATAACATCTTTCTTTATAACAAAGTAATACATGTTTTTGTTGAACACTGAAGATTTAAATGAAAAGAAAGTTATATATTAATTTGGAAATAACTACTGTCATTTGGTAAAGATCTTTGAGTCTAATGTTTGAGAGTATATGTACATTACATGTGTATTTCTCAACTTTTTTTCAACAAAAATTATACTATAATATTGTTTTGTAAACTAAAATGGGGATACTAGTACTATATCTAATTCATTTTGGGCTGTTATAAGGATTAAATAAGTTAATAATTTAAAAATAATTTTAAAGTGCTTAGGACAATCAATGCCTGGCAAATAGTAAGCACTATATTACCAAAAAACCCCCCAAAATAATTCTTTTTTAAAAACTCAAACATAATAATTATTTATAAACATTTTATCTAGACATGACATATTCTAAGCTGTACCATAATTTAAATAGGTCCTTGCTTTGGGAATTTTAGGTTGTTTCTCAATTTTTCCTTATTATAAACGTGAATATTCTTTTAGCTATATCTTTATGTAGATCAAAATAATTTTATTAGAGTTAGGTCCTAAAAGCTAAATAGTGGTTGAATAGTATATAGCACTTTAAAGACTTTCAATACACCTTACCAAATGGCCTTCTGGAAAAGTACCAGTTTATCCTCTGAGCCCAAAGGCCATGAGAGGCTATTGGGGTTTTTTGTTGTTGTTTTTTTTTTTTGCAGTTGAACACTAGGTGGTAGGATTCTTATCTTTGCCAGTTCATAGGTAACTGATGTCTCATTTTAATTTGTATTTCTTTGTTTACCAGTGGTGTCAAACATTCTTTTCCATTCCTTTTCTTGCCATTTCTATTTTCTCTTTGTGATTTTTTATTATATGTAGATTGTATCATTCACCTGGTTTTCTTTTATGATTATCTTTCCTAATCTATCCGTAAGAACTCAGTATATATCAGTATATATCAAAGATTGTAATATTTTGCTATTCATTTTGCTATTCATTTTCTCCATATGTTTTAATTTGTTTTAGAAATTGCTTTTTTTCTGGCTTTAAACATTTATATATTAAGATCTATGAATTTTTTCTTTCATACTTTTTTCAATGCTCATGTTTAGGAAGGTTGTTCCACACCTGGATAATAAAAATATTCTGCTCTATTTTCTCCTGGATCTTTTATGGTTTCAGCTTATATTTAATTTTTAATATATCCAGCATTTATTTTGTTATGTACTTTTTCGAAAGTTTCCAAGTGTTAACCAGTTAATGTCAAACCCCACCGTCTACTGATTTGAAATGCTGCATGTATCTTACACAAAATTCTCATGTCTTTTTCTAGGCCTCTCATTCTTCTCCACTGATCTTGGAAGTCTGTTAGTACACCACTATCACCCTACTGAAGTCTTTAGTATGATATTCTCCCTCATTATTATTCTTAAATATATTCCTAACTGTTTAATAAATTTGTTGCCATTTTGAATAGAGATTTCTCTCTCATTTCATACCCTTTTTAACCTTTAAACTACCTCATTTCAATGAAATTTGAATCTGAATGGAACATAAATATTTTTAGTTTCTCCTAAGATTTATTATTTCCAATATCAAACCACTTTAAAATATGACTGGGGCATTCTCAAAATGCTTTGATTAATTTTTTTTTTTTGCGGCACGCGGGCCTCTCACTGTTGTGGCCTCTCCCGTTGTGGAGCACAGGCTCCGGACGCGCAGGCCCTGTGGCCATGGCTTACGGGCCCAGCCACTCCGCGGTATGTAGGATCCTCCCGGACCGGGGCACAAACCCGTGTCCCCTGCATCGGCAGGCGGACTCTCAACCACTGCGCCACCAGGGAAGCCCTGCTTTGATTAATTTTTTTTTTTTTTTTTTTGCTTTGATTAATTTTAAACCAAGTGAACAATTTACTTCTGTAACATCTTTTAATATTACGTATTTAGTAAAGTTTTTGCTATAGTTAGTTCGATTTTTTTTTTTTAATGTTTTCATCATCAAGTAGAGAATTTCCCACTGGCACTATTTTCCTGAAAAATATATATAACAGGAAATAAAAGTATCTGCCAAGTAGAAAATTTTAATTTTTTCTTTAAGCGGCAAACATATTTAGCTCTCAGTAAGATTTGTTTTGTGTTTAGCTTGTCTTCCCTAGGAAACAAAGTCTTAGTTGAAGTTTATGGGCTAAGATTTTTTTGTGGGGTGGGGAAATGGATACATTTTCAGGGAAGAAAGAATGAAGGAAAAGTGAGTAAAAGATAAAACAGGTTATGTGTTGATTAGTTGATGAAAATATTGTGACCAGAGTTCCTCGGGAACCTATTCCTGTATTACCTCTAGGAGCAGTGGTTCAGTATTTGCAAATTCAGTTTTTATGGCCATTTTACAGCACATAACTACCATAAATAATGAGAATCAACTATAGAAGGTGGTGCATTACACACCTGGTTGCTCACTTTTACAGGTTTCCCCAGAGACCACATGGAACCAGCTGTGCTTCAAAGCAGTCCATCTTGGTGGTGGGGGGGGGACGGGGACTGAGAGCAAGTGGTTTATATGTTCACTTATTTCTACATCCCATTTTTAGTGGTTGAAATCTACTCCCAGAGTGTATAACTTTTCCATACTTCTTAGTTGTGTTCCCTGGCCTCTTTGAGGAGCTGCTGGGGAAGCCAGAGCTACTATTGGTCCTGTTGGTTGGAGGTAGGGGCTGGCTGGAGCTATGATAGGCCTTTCCTCCCCCTGAGTGAGGATTTGTAACTGCAGTAGCTGTGCGAGTCTTTACTGGGGCTACAAGGCAAGTGGTTGAGCCCAGGGACAGGAGGAGAGGTGGTGGTGGGGTTGGTGGGGGGTTAAACAGGGCCGAGCAGATTCAAGGTGGGGTATGTACCAGGACTTACATAATTTGCCTAGAAAAAACATAAATATATGTGTTTTAACATGCTGAGATTTTAAATTAAATAAGAATGATGTTATATGTAAAATTTTAAAATATCAATTTCACATGGAGAAATTCCAGGTAACTAGAACTGTCATACTGTTGCCTTTTGGTGGTGTTATATGATGACCTTTTTAACTTCTGGGAGGACACTACCACATTGGACGTTGAGGAGCTCCTGCCAAAAATCTATGTGTTATTTTATCAGAAAAAGGTTGATATTCATAAAAACTTTCAATATTGTGATAATGATATTTAAAACATGTTACTTTAACATTTTTAAATATGCTGCTTTAACTTAGCAAATAAGTATATTTGTGCTCAGGCCACACAATTCTGATTAAAGATAACTTTATAATCATTTCAGTTTCATTCATCATGACCAGAATGTAAACCTCTTGAGAGATTTCCCAGGGATTTTGTCTTGTCCTGTATCCTCTCTAATTTGCTGGTGGCTGCTTCTTTTTGGCTCATTCCTCTAAGTTAGGCCACCCTCTGTTTCTGTTTCTTCATGTTGCTCTCACCTGTTCATCTCTCAATCATTCCTCATTATTCATTGAAGACTTTTGCAGCTAGGTCAGTGTTTTGCTCTCTGCCCCAAACCCTGCTGTGATGTAGATGACTTCAACTTCTTTCCCATCCGGTAGGTGTTGCTTCCTCTTCTCTACACAAGACACTTCCAGTGGCTTCCTGTCACACGTGAAACAAATTCCAAATTCCTGCCATAGCCCAAAGTGTACTGTGCTACTTCTCTGACCTTATTTCCTATCCCTTTTCATTCAACTCAGCTACATACACTGACCTCCTTGCTATTGAGTATTACCAATATGTTTTCACTTTAGGGACTTTGCGCTTCTCTTCTGCTAGGAATGCTTTCTCCCAGATGTTTATGTAGTACTCGGTCACTTCAATCAGGTCTGTACCTAGATGTCTCTACCTCTTTTGACCTCCCTATCCAAAATAACATCCTTATCCTACTTTAGTTTTCTTCACAGCACTTATTACCTCTTGATGTTTATTCCACTAGAATAGGGAAGGAATAAGCTTTATCTGCTTTGTTCACTGCTGTATCTTTATCTCATCTGCCTGGCAAAACCTAAACTCTGAAGGAATTCAGAGTTTTCTCTTAATTTGTCGAGTGGTAAAAGAAATTGCACACTTCTTTAGATAGGTACCATTGCCAACTATCTTTTTTTTTTTTAACCTTAACTGAGCCCTCAGCATGGCTCAGTGATTTGTGTTATTTTAGTAATTCTTATCTTCTGACTTCCAAACACTTACTGAACTCTTTTCCTTGCATGTGTTGTCCCACGTGTACCTCTAATTCAGTGACTAAACTTAAACTCATCTCTTCCATCCACTCCCGACCCTGACTCTCTTTGTGTGTCTCATCACTGTCCACTCAATTGCCTAGGCTTGAATCCTGGGACTTCTCCTTAACTTTTTCTTTTTTCTCTCACCAGCATCCATATAGTCATTCTGTCACTTCTACCTTCTGCTTATCCCAATTAGTCCAGTTATTTCTATTACCCTTGCTGTTTTAACTCCTGTCATCATTTGCCTGGATTCATGCTACAGTTTTATGTGGGCACCTTGTTTCCTCTCTGGCTTTCTAAAATAAAGATTTGATTATGTCTGTGCTTTGCTGAAAGTCTGCAATGACTTTCATTGCTACTGGGATTAAAATCAATGTGATTTATCAGGCTCTTCATAATCTGGGTCCTGCCTGTCTCAGTAGCCTCATCTTGTGCCACTGACTGTCTTATAGCTGTATGGAACTTTTTTTCAGCTCTTAAATGAGCCATGCTTCCCCCCCTGCCCCCCCCCCGCCCCTCCTGTCTAGAAAGCTGCACATGCTTTCCCCTTTCTCTTGACACTCTCTGCTCTGTTCCATCCTAGAATGTTAGGAGCTCTAGCTAATTTCTTTGTAGTGTTTATTATAGCACTTGTCATTCCTTATTCTAATTGCTTGTTTTACTGTCTTTCCCTGCATAGGCTATAGATTTCTGGAGGGCTGGGAATATATATGTTTTGCTCAGTATTGTATTCTGAACTCCTAATACATACCTGCCATATTGTAGGCCTTCAAATATTTGTTGACTGAATAAGTACTTCCGGAATTGGATATTAAGGGGAATATAAAAGAGTTGATTATCCAAACATTCATTTCTTTATACTTGAAATGGTGTACATATACTTGGATCAAAATTATTTAATATTTATCTTTTTATTCCCTCCATGCTCCAAAGATAATTTAAGATAAAGGTAAAAATAAATGTAGGACAATAAATTGAAACACAAGTGAATATTGTATATACAATACAAGCTTTGGTCTTATGCACTTATTAGAGGTGGCCACAGATCTTTGAAGGACACTGTGGCAGAGACTACTAGTTGTCTTGTATCTCTTCTTTCCTTCTTCTGCAGTAATAGAATACCTGAAATGTTTTGCTGTGCATTGGCCACCTGAATAAGACTAGATTTACTAGAATCTCTTGCAGCTAGGTATGGTTAAGTGATTATGTTCTGGGCAATTGAATGTAAGTGAATGTGGTACGTGTAACATACATGCACATGGGTGGAGCTGAAGAAGCCATCTTAGACCATAAAGTGATTGGGTGAGTGGAGGCAAGTGTAACAACAAGATGGAAGGAACCTGAGTCCCTGATACACCGTGGAGCACCAACTAGTCCTAGAGCATTGCCTTGAATTTTTTTTTTTTTGCTTGAGAGAAAAATAACATCTGTATTGTTTAAGCCATTGTTTTTGGATTTCAGTCACTTGCAAATGAACTTCTTGTACGACTATCAGAGCTTATTTGACAGATGGATCATGTACCCTTCTGGGAACTCTTTCCTACTCTCCTGTTGGGGATTGTTGGAGTGCCTTTGCAATTCATATCAAGCTGGTGATTTGCATTGCCTCTTAAGCAAATGTGAATCACCAGCTTGATATGAGCTGTAAAGGCACCCCAACAAACTTGGCTATTGGTTTCATGTCTTCCTCAGATTTTTGGAACGTATGTTATTAAAAGGAAATAAAAGTAAACAAGCCATTGCATAGAATCAACAAAGAACCAGAGTAAGAAAAAGGAGGCCCTACTCATAAAGAATTTAACAGCAGGATATGCTTTAAGTCATTTAAGAAATCACCTGGATCCAGAGATGAAGTTTGGCGTGTGTATCTATTTATTTAACTAAAAATTGCTTCAGGAGTCTGTGCATTCACAAATACACAGACTTTAAAAGTGAGCTTTGTCACCTCCTTTCAAAATCAGAGAATAAACACATCTTTTTAGGAAAAACAAACACACCTGGTTGACTCATTCTTAAATTTGATCTTTATAAGCTTTCCTTTATGAATTTTAATAGCATTAAAGATATTTAGTAAGTGAAGGTACTTTTAAATAAGTAGCTTAATTTAGGAATTAATAACTATAAAAATGGTTACCAGGGCTTCCCTGGTGGCTCAGTGGTTGAGAGTCCGCCTGCCAATGCAGGGGACATGGGTTCGTGCCCCGGTCCGGGAAGATCCCACATGCCACAGAGTGGCTGGGCCCGTGAGCCATGGCTGCTGGGCCTGTGCATCCGGAGCGACAGGAGAGGCCACAGCAGTGAGAGGCCCACGTACCGCAAAAAAAAAAAAAAAAAAAAAAAAAAAAAAAAAAAAATGGTTACCAAAATATTATTTCATAACACTTTGGCAATAAATACCAAGTTTTTTAAAGAAGTTCATTCACTGTAACCTACACATTTTGTTCCTAGAACTCTTTGCTGGTAGGGAATAGGAGAATAATTATATTTCACTGAAATGTAAGTTTGTATTCAAAATGAGATTATTAAAATTTGGTGTAGCCTTAATTTTATACAATGTTTTGGAAAGTTATTTAATAATATGAAAAAAATAATTGGGCAAGATATGTTTAGTGAGACAGTTCAATGGAATAAAATAAACGGTCCAGGAAGTAATATGAATGCATAAATGGACCTAATGTATGTGATAAGGGGGTAATTCAAATTAGTGGGCAAAAGACAGACTATACAAGAAAGAAATGGTGTTGAAGCAGCTGGGTAGCCATCTGTGAAAAAACGTTGATCCATATCTCACCAGATAGGTTCAAGGTTAATTTCAGTGTATCATACAGTTGAATGTAAAAAGATGGAACAAAAACACCTCAAATTTGGGTAGGACCTTGTTATTATATAAAAACCATAAGAGAAAAATTGGTAAGGTTTTCTGCATAAGAAAAAGAAGAAAAACATGCATGGTATTAAAAAAACACCATAGGGCTTCCCTGGTGGCGCAGTGGTTGAGAGTCCGCTTGCCGATGCAGGGGACACAGGTTCGTGCCCCAGTCCGGGAAGATCCCACATGCCGCAGAGCAGCTGGGCCCGTGAGCCATGGCCGCTGAGCCTGCGCGTTCAGAGCCTGTGCTCCGCGACGGGAGAGGCCACAACAGTGAGAGGCCTGCGTACCGCAAAAAACAAAACAAAACAAAACAAAACAAACACCATAAAGTCAAAAGACAAATGAAAAAGTGGGGAAAAATATTTACATCTCAATCACAGGCAAAGGGCTCAGTTTTCTAATATATAAAGAATTTGTAGAAATTAGCAGTAAAAAAATAACCCAACAGAAAAATCAAAAAAGGATATGAGCAAAAAGGGCACACAAAAGGACATATGTATTACTTAAAAATATGGAAAATTTTGACTTTACATTCATGAGAGGAATACAAATTAAAACTTCACTGAGATACCATTTTTCAGATTCCAGTAAATTGTAAAGTTTAATATCACCCTGAATTATTTATATGTATATAGACAATCTCATTTACTGATGATGGGAGTATAAATTGTTTTTGTTTCATTGGAAGGCAGTTTTGTAATAGCTATCAAAATTGTAAATTCATATTCTTTAAGCTAGTAATTTGACTTTTACTGGTGTATATTATAACTGAACATGTGTGCAGTGATGTGTACAAGATTGTTAATTGCAGCATTTTTGTAACAGCAAAAAATTGTAAACAACCTTAGTGTCCCTCAGTGGGGGAAAGTATGAAAATAATGTGGTATGTTCATATAATGATGTTCAGCAGCTGTAGAAGGGGAATAAGGAAGCTCTTTATATCTGACATGAAAAGATCTCTAAGATATATTATTAAATGAAAAAAGCTAGGTTTAACAATATAACAGAGTAGTATGCTCCATATGTGTAAAAGAGTTGGGAGGAGAATGTATAGTCATACATACATTTTAAAAGTCTGTGGAATGACACAAACCGTTAACAGCGTGTGTGTGTATGTTCTCGTGTGCATACATGGAAGGAAGTGAGTGGGTTAGGACTAGGCATAGCCGCCTTTGCATAATGAGAAAAAAAAGAAATAGGTGCTGTTTCCTCCAGAACTTCTACTTCTGTTTCTTAAAAATTTTATTATGATATGCTAATTTTGTTAGCACCAGGCAGTTGGCAGCCATTCACTGGAAAATTTTAATGAAAATAGATAGATAACAGAAGGATTTGGGGGTGGGGGGAAATTCTAGACTAAGCTTTTTATTCTATTAAGCTTTTTCTCTAGGAAATTTAATTTAATCTTTAGTTCATTTATGATTTTTTGATAATAATAGTTGCATACTTGTATTAAAAATATTTGATTTTGTTAAGATCATCTTGTAATTTATTTCAGGTAAGATTTTTATTACTCATTAAGAAAGTGATACAGCTTGATGGCTGTACCTCTTTTATTTGTATTTTGAACCATATGACCCCAAAATATATAGTTATATGAAAATATGTTGTAATGAAAAAGTAAAATACAAAACTACACATTCAATATCATTTTTCTTTTACTAAAATATTATATATATACATAAATATATAAGTTAATACCTGTGTTTATATAATAGTTATAATTGTAGATATTTACTATATACGTATATGTCATGTATCTATATATAAATGTTTAGTAAAATAATAAATGCATGTCCATGTAGGTTTGTATGCATGTATATGAAGTGCATGTGTTAGGAAAAAGGGCTAGAAGGAATCAGACCAAATTGTAGTATCTCTTCGTGGTAGGATTTCAGATGATTTTTAAAAATATTTTCGTTATAAGCATTTGTATTTTTCCACTTTTTATATTATATAAAATTGATGATAAATATTTTAATGGTATTTCTCTAAGAATTTTTACTGAAGCTTCTTTTTTCCTTCATGAAAAGAGTTTTTCAGCTTATATCTTTAATGGATACCGGATTGCCTCAGTGTTCTAATGAGAAAATAGAACTTGCAATTCTGTGGTTCTTGGATCAGTTTCGTAAAACATATGTTGGTGATCAACTTCAGCGAACCTCAAAGGTAGGTTTTTACTAGAGATTAAAATTAATGTTATTGAAGATGAAGAAAGGTGTTCACATGTAACAGCTTTAAGCTGAATGATATATTTGGGCAATTTCTACATAAGAAATTTAGTTGATCAATTGAAGTCAGTTGATTAATTGGTATTGAAGGCAATGTGAGATTGCTTGTTTTATGCCTAGATTTACCATTGGCTTTGAAGATTGATTGGCAGAGTTAGAGAATATTTTTTATGTGGTTAGTCATTAGTTAAGATTATTTTAAACACCTTAATGAATTTTGCCTTATTGTATTTCAAGGTTTAAAACATACGATTTACTCTTTTAGTAGTTCTGAGGGTTTTGGTGGGGGTTTTTTTTGATACTTATTTTTGTGGTTTCCAGTGTATTTTCCACTCATTTCTTGGCAGTTTTACATGATAAATGATGAGGACAAGAAGAGTAAGACATGCCTTTGAGAGGCTGCAGTTAACTTAGTGAAGGGAACATTTCTACTATGGTGATTGAAAGTTTAGCATTAGCAAGTTCAGATGAATTGATCTTAAGGCATTTAAGGTATTATTGAGGGCATTTATGTGAACCCTAACCAAATATTTAGTAGCACTTGGACACTGAGTAAGATCTATGAGGTTTTTTTTTTCTTTTCTTTTCTTCCTAGAATAATAACTTTCCAAAACCTTCTCTGTTGGAAGTCCCAAGGATATTCTTATCTCCTTTGGATTTATAGTTTGTATTAGTAATGTTAAGAGATTAAGTTCTAGTATAAGCTTTTTATATTGAACTGAGCTTTCTTTTCCCTGGGAAATTTAGCTTAACCTTCAGTTCATTTATGGTTTTCTGCTAATAGTAGTTGTATAGTAGTATGAAAAGTATTTGATTTTGTTAAGATCATCCTTTAGTTTACTTCAGGTAAAATTTTCTTTGCTTTTTAAGAAGGTGATGTAGTTTGATGCTTTCTTTGTGAAATACATTGTGATATTTTATTGCCATTTAGGATTTGTTTTCATTCAGGATTAATATCAAAAAAATTTTCTTAGAATTAAGCTGACATTGAATGAGACAACTAGGGAGAAAAAGGAGTAGCTAGATATAACTATTTTAGGTTGACAGTAAGACAAATTAGAATCAGACAAAAATTACATGGTATAAAATTTATACAGGGTACACATTGAATTATGATAAACTGTCTTGTTTTAAATGTACCCAGAGAGTTTATTTTGCTTTTGCAAAAGTGAATACTCTTGAAACATTGCTTATCTAATATCCATTTGGTCTGGGTCCTAAATCAGAACAGTGTAATATGGAGTGGAAAAGCCTTAAAATTATTGTGGTTAAAGCACTTGGAAATAATTATGTAAAATGAAATCGATTGTTTTAGGGCAATGGGTTTGAGAAGTTTTTTTTCTGAAGATTCTTATATGTATATAAGTTTTAATATAAGGTAATTGTGAAAAAAGTGAATTATAAAAGATAAGTTTTTCTTTTTTGAAATTGCTTACATATTAGGAAAAAATAAACACATCATCAGACTGGTGTTGATTCTTTTATTTTAATTTTACTCTAATGTTTTTGATGCGTCTTATCCTATTTTCAAAGAGAATAAGGTGATTTTATTTCTGAGGCATTCCTACTGCATAACCTTGAAGTGAAGCCAAAGCTTTCCACTTTTCTTTTCTTTTTTTTTGGCTTGTCTGCTGATCTGCCTTAGTAGGAACTGTTCTGGGGGTCCTTATTGTGTGCCCTGGCACTCTTCTAGGAACTCTTCACATTCTCTCTAGGTCTTATAACAAGCCTGCAAGTTTGGTATTATTGTTCCCATTTTACAAATGAAAGAAAAGACTGTCTAAGACATTTAAAATAAGTTCTCTACATACTGTTTTTCTGTCAACCAACTAAGGAGGACCAGATGGAAAATATTTTTTGGTGAGAGCATTCCGGATTATGGCAAAAAAAGGGAGAGCATTAGGTTAAAGTAAGCGAATAATGTTCAGTGTGTACTTATTTTGTACCAGGAACTTTCCTAAGCTCTCTTAAGCATTATGTCGTTTAATTGGATCATATAGAGTATGACTTAAAGTTCTTCCCAGTCTCTTTTCTATGTATGTCATCGGTTTCATGCTTCACTACTCCATACTTGTATTGCATACTTTATGTGTACTAAATTTTTTTCAGCTTCTTTAACAGTCTGCATTCTCTTTCAATTCTGGACCTTTGAAAAAACTTGTTTCCTTTGCTAGGACACTATTTTTTTTAATTCAGCTTCCACTTCCCTGCCTTACTTAGCTAACTTCTACTTTTCTTTCACATCAGATACCGCATCCTTTAGGATGCTCTTCTTAAATTCTGGGAGAGTTTCTGTCCCCTATTTTAGGATTATTATACTGCATTTTAATTATTTCTTAGCAAAACATATAGAGACTATAATTTGGGTTAGGACTGTTCTGTCTTCTTTATTGTTATCACCTCCACATGCTTGGCATATTCCTTGTATGCTTTCTACTAGATAATGGTTGAATGTATATATTTAGTAGAATTCATAGGAATTGTGTCTAGATATCATGTATAATACTTTCAGGTAATAAAGGGTATGTTCTTGAGTTGGAAAATGATGCTGACTTTAGTGAAATTGTTTGACAGTTTTTTATAAAAGATATATTAATTGATTTATTTTTAATTTATTTATTTTTGGCTACACTGGGTCTTTGTTGCTGCACACGGGCTTTCTCTAGTTGCGGCGAGTGGGGGCTACTCTTTGTTGTGGTGCGCGGCCTTCTCATTACGGTGGCTTCTCTAGGCACGGGCTCTAGGCGTACGGGCTCAGTAGTGGTGGCACGCGGGCTCAGTAGTTGTGGCTCACGGGCTCTAGAGCACAGGCTCAGTAGTTGTGGCTCACGGGCTTAGTTGCTCCACGGCATGTGGGATCTTCCCGGACCAGGGCTCAAACCTGTGTCCCCTGCATTGGCAGGCAGATTCTTAACCACTGCGCCACCAGGGAAGCCCTGTTTGACAATTTTAAGTAAGGTATACCATTAATAAGCATCTTAAAAATTCTATAAAAGCCTTCATATGCAAAATAATATAATTTATAGAAATAAATGCTCCAGGAACCAAGGTGGGAATCATTGAAGTGATTGTATAGAAGTATGTCCTATAAGTGAGAAAGAAAAGTCATAAATAGTAGCTGTAGGCATTAATTGAGCAATCAGTCTGTGCCAAAGACTTTGCTCAGCACTTGACAGGCATCTAATTTCATCTCACAAAAACTCCATGGAAATAGTTATCTTTATTAACATCCCCACCACTTTTTACAGATATGGAAACTGAGGCTTGGAATAGTTAATTAATTTGATTAAGTGGTTGAACCAGGACACTTGATAGAGCCTTTGCTGCTAACCACTTTGTTGTATTGCCTCCTGTTGGATCTTTGACAGGGGTATTGAATGGGCCTTTCAAGCTCAACAGGTTCTAAAAAGAAACATTGTCTTCTAAAATGCTTTCTACCTACTTTTCTATTTTGAGGAAGAATGACTTTTAACCCAAAATTTCCACTTTGTTCTTATTTCTTATGTCTAATCTGTCACCTATTCTTGCTGATTTTATTGCCTAAATATCTCTCAGTTCCACTCCTTTCTCAGGAGTGGAACTTTCCTTTTTATTCTTGTTACTGCTTACATTTCTCACTAGATTTCAAAAGTCTTCTGGTTGTACTCTTTGTTTCCTTTTTGCCTTCTTCCAGTCCATTTTCCATACTGCCACCAGAGTAATCTTTTCTTCAGTAGAAAACCAGAGAGAATAGTGTAATGAATAGTCACACATCCATCTTCCAGCTTTGTCAAATCTGAATGCTTTGCCATATTTACTTCAGATCTGTATATTTTAAAATTAACTATTGAAAACATATTGCTCTGATTCTATTTGCCTCATTTCTTGCCCAAAAGTAACCACTACCCTAAATTTAGTGTGATTTTCGTGCACGATATCGTTCTTTCCCACATTTCTATATATTTATTAACAAAATATAGTATTATTAACTTTATAGAAAATTATTAGGCAGAAACTTGCCTTTTTTGATCAACATTGTTTTTGAGATTTATCCATGATGATACATGTAGTTTTTGTTTGTTTTAAAGAACAGGTGTCATTCTTTTTTTTTTAAATTTATTTGTTTTATTTATTTTTGGCTATGTTGGTTCTTCATTGCTATGCACAGGCTTTCTTTAGTTTCAGTGAGTGGGGGCTACTCTTTGTTGTGGTGCATGGACTTCTCATTGCGGTGGCTTCTCTTGTTGCAGAGCAGAGGCTCTAGGTGCACGGGCTTCAGTAGTTGCAGCACATGGGCTCAGTAATTGTGGCTCGCAGGCTCTAGAGCGCAGGCTCAGTAGTTGTGGCGCACAGGCTTAGTTGCCCCGTGGCATGTGGCATCTTCCGGGACCAGGGCTTGAACCCGTGTGCCCTGCGTCGGCAGGCGGACTCTCAACCACTGTGCCACCAGGGAAGCCCTGTATGATTTTCTTGAAGGTAAATACTAGGAGTGGAATTGCTAGGTTGTGGAATGTTCATATCTTCAGCTTTACAAGATATTATCAAGTTGCCCTCCTAAGTGTTGTAACAGTTTATTCTTCCTCCCACAGCAGAGTAGGTGTGTGTTGCTGTATATTGTCATAATACTTGCTTTTGTCAGTCTTTAAATTTTGCCATTCTTCAGGGAACACATTTCTTACTGTGCCATTTCTCTGCTTAAAATTATTATTGATTTACCATTATTTACAAAATAAATTTCTTCTCATGGTCAAACTTCACCTACCTTTGCAACTTTTTCTTTTGATACTGCATTCTATTCTATGACATGATGTATATGTGCTGCTGTGTATTTATTTCCTGCTTGCATATTTCAATTATCCAATGAATATTAATAAGTAACTACTTTATATTAAGGCCAGGGATACAAAGGCAAATAGGATGGTCCATCTCCCCAGTAAGTGTATAAATTAAAGAGGGAAGATAGCAAATAAAGAAAAAAATAGAAAATTTATCCATGTCTATATTGAAACAGTATATAAATAAGGAAACGACAGACTTAAATAGATGCTGCTGGGATATTTTGTTATATCTATGTAAAAATTATATTATTCACAGCACACAAATATCAAATCCAACTAAGTTAGAGGACTCTTAGTGTGCAAAGTAGAAGATTATGATTTAGGGGTAAGGAAGGATTTTTTTAAGACATAAAAAGCCCAAAGTGTAGATACAAAGGTTGATAAATTCTACCCATTTTAAAAGTAAAAACTTCTGTGGATAAAAAAGATACAGTAAACAAAGTAAAAAGACAACCTGTAGACAGGTTGTAAGATATTTGTAATACATGTAACTTAAAGAGAATCAATATTCAGTTATATAAACAATTTCTATGAATCAGTAAGAGCAAAACAACTCAGTAGAAAAATGCGCAAAAGATGTGAATAAACAATTCACAGAAGAGGAAATCACAGTTGCCGATAAACATGAAGAAATGTTCATCCTTTTGTGGACTCGAGAATGCAAATTAAAGCTACAGTGAGATACCATATTATACCTGTTAGCTGGAAACAGTTACAAAGTCTGACAAGTGTTAAGTATTTGTCAGGAAGTAAAATAGCAAACACTTTACACTGCTGGTGGAATCCAAATTGGTAAAAGTGCTTTGGAAAACAGTTTAGCAATATTTAAGAAAGTTAAAAATGCATATACTCTTGGATCAGGGAACATAAATTCTGAGAACATACTTTAAAGATGCTCACGTGTACGGATGACATATTTAAGAGTATTTTCGATACAACATTGTAAATCAACTATACTTCAATAAAATTTTAAAAAAAGAATATTTCAGGTGTACAAACAATTGGAAAACTTAATTTTAAAAATACCATCTACTCTAATACCCCAAAAGCCCTTCATAAAATAGGAATAAATCTAATGAAAGATGTACAAGACGTGTACAGTGTAAACTCTAAAACATTGTTGTAAAAAATTAAATGAGTCCCAAATAAATGGACATATATATACTATGTTTATGAATTGGAGACTCAGTATCATTAAGATCACTTAAGTAAAGTAAGAGGTAACAATGTGTCATGAAATAGAGAATATCAATAAAGGGAAATTTAAAAAAAAAGAAATAGAAATTCTGTAGTTGAAAAGTACAATAATTGGTATGAAAAGTATACTAGAGGGGCTCAATAATATATTTTAACTCGCAGAAGAAAGAATTAGCAAACTCGCAGAAGAAAGAATTAGCAAACTTCAAGATTGACTATGTCTTAGTTTGGGCTGCTATAATACATACCATTGACTGGGTGGCTTAAACAACAAAAAATTATTTCTCACAGTTTTGGGGGCTGGTAGCCGAGATTAGGGTGCCAGTGTGGTTAGGTTCTTGGTGAGGGCCCTCTTCCTGATGGTATCCTCACATGTCCTTCCTTGCTCCATGCCAAAAATGAGAGACTGGTTCTTTGTCTGCTCCTCTTTTTATAAGGGCATTAATCTCATCACGACGGCCCCACCCTCATGACCTCACCTAACCTTCGTTACTTCCCCCAAACCCCACTTACTAATACCATTCCTTTGGAAGTTAAAGATTTAACATATGAATTTTGGGGGACACAAACATGTAGCCCATAACAGATGGCTAGAGATTATAGAATTCAAAAAACAGACAAAAAAGAATGAAGGAGGGCTTCCCTGGTGGCGCAGTGGTTGAGAGTCCACCTGCCGATGCAGGGGACACGGGTTCGTGCCCCGGTCCGGGAAGATCCCACATACTGCAGAGTGGCTGGGCCCGTGGGCCATGGCCACTGAGCCTGCGCATCCGGAGCCTGTGCTCCGCAACGGGAGAGGCCACAACGGTGAGAGGCCCGCATACTGCAAAAGAAAAAAAAAATGAATGAAGGAAAATGAACAGAGCCTGAGAGAACTGTAGATCCCCGTTAAGTACACCAACAAACATATGGAGTACCTGGTAGGAGGAGTAACAAAGAGGACAGCAAGAAAGGAGCAGAGGGCTTCCCTGGTGGCGCAGTGGTTGGGAGTCCGCCTACCAATGCAGGGGACACGGGTTCGTGCCCCGGTCTGGGAAGATCCCACGTGCTGTGGAGTGTCTGGGCCCATGAGCCATGGCCCCTGGGCCATGTGCATCCGGAGCCTGTGCTCCGCAGCGGGAGAGGCCACGGCAGTGAGAGGCCCACGTACAGCAAGGAAAAAAAAAATAAAAAGAAAAGAAAGGAGCAGAAAAATATATTTAAAGCAATAATGGCTTAAAAATTACCACATTTGAAAAAAAAAAAAAAATTACCACATTTGTTGAAAAATATTACCCATCAAAGAAGTGTAACAGAAAAGGTCCACACTAAAATCACACCATAGTAAAAATGCTGAAAGACAGGCAAAGAGAAAACTTTGAAAGCAACGAGAGAAAAACTATTCCTCACATACAAGGGAACTCCAATAAGATTAATAGCTGATTTATTTTTAGAAACAGTGAAGGCCAGAAGACATTTGGCTGTCATATTCAAAATGCTGAAAGAAACTTAAAGAATTCTATATCCAGCAAAACTATCTTTAGAAATGAAAGAAAAATTAAAGACATTTTCAGATAAACAAAAACTCAGAGAATGCGTCGCTGTCAGAGCTGCCTTATAAGAAATGCTAAATGAGGTACTGCAGGCTGAAAACAGGTGATCTCAGACAAATTCATACGGATCCATGGAAAAAACCAAGAGCACTAGTGAAGCTAATTAAGCAATTATAAAATATGGTACTTCTCTTAACTGATTGAAAAGCAATGGTATATAACAGTTACATATTTTATATACATATACACTGTATCGATAGCATATAACATGTAGAGATATTGATAGCACACAGAAGGTGGGTGGGGAAAAAAAAAGGTGGGTGGAAGCAAAGTTGTGGAAATGACACAAGATGGTAACTCAAATATAAGAATCAATAGAGAGAGCTAGAAATGGGAAGTAAGAATGTTTATCTAGCAAACACTTTAAACATATTCTTGCTTTTTTTTTCTCTCAACTTTAAAAGACAAAATTACATAAAGAAATAATTACCATAGTTTATTGTTGGGTTTATAATATGTAGTTGTAATATGTTATAACGTACAATAGCAATATTACAAAAAGGGAGCAAAAAGAATAGAGCTATGTAGGAGCAACATTTCTTTATCTCATTGGAACTAAGTTAGTATAAATCTGAGGTAGATTCTATTAAGATGTATATAGTGAGCCCAAAGGCGACCACCCAGAAAGTTACCAAAAAAAGTATAGTGAAAAAAGTCATTAAAGTTTTTAAAATGTTACATTAGAAAATAATTCGCTTAATGCAAAAGAAAGCAGTACAGGAAAGCTAGAGGAACAAAAAAGACAGTAGACATTTTTTAAAAAGTAAAATGGCTGACATAAATCTAACAATATCAATAATAACATTACATTTAGAATAGATTATATAATCTAACCAATAGGCAGAGATTGTCAGATTAAAAAAAAAAAAAATGTCCAGCATGCTATCTACAGAACACACTTTTTAAATTCAAAGATACAAGTAGATTGAAAGTAAACGGATGGAAAAGATATACAGACAGCAACCATAAAAAAGTTGGAGTTGGGCTTCCCTGGTGGCGCAGTGGTTGAGAGTCCGCCTGCCGATGCAGGGGACACGGGTTCGTGCCCCGGTCCGGGAAGATCCCACATGCCGCGGAGCGGCTGGGCCTGTGAGCCATGGCCCCTGAGCCTGCACGTCTGGAGCCTGTGCTCCGCAACGACGGGAGAGGCCACAACAGTGAGAGGCCCGCGTACCGCCAAAAAAAAAAAAAAAAAAAAGTTGGAGTGATTATACTAATATCAGACAAAATAGACTTTAAAACAAAAAATGTCACTAAGGATGAAGAGGGACATTTTATAATGATAAAATAATCAACCCATGAGGAAGATATAACAGTTACAAACATATTACTACCTAAGAACAGAGGCAAAAACTGAAGCCTCTGTTTTTTACATGAAGCAAAAACTGACAGAAATAACAACGTTAGTTGAAGAATTTAATGCCCTAGCTTCAATAATGAATGGAACAACTAGACAGAAGATCTATAAGGAAGTAGTAGACTTGAACAGCACTATAAACTAACTGGACCACAGACAACTATAGAACACTCCACCCAACAACAACAGAATATACTTTTTTCCCATGTACACACAGAACATTGTCCAGGATGGACTACGTGCTTTACCATAGAACAAAACTCAGTAAACTTAAGAGGATTGAAATAATACAAAGTATGTTCTCCAACCACAATGGAATGAATAGAATTCAGTAAAAAAGAAATTTGGGAAATTCACATATATGTGGAAATTAAACAACACACTTCTAAATAACCAATGAGTCAAAGAAGAAATAAGAAGGGAAATTAGGAAATATTTCTAGGTGAAGGAAAATGAAGACACAATATACCCTAACTTATAAGATTCATTTAAAGCAGTACTTAGGTCTAACTTTATAGCTATAAACACCTACATTAAAAAAGAAGAAACATCTTTAATAGCCTAACCTTCTACCCTAACACTGGAAAAATAAGAAACTAAACCTAAAGTAAGCAGAAGGAAGGATATAATAAAGTAAGAGTAGAAATTAATGTAATAGAAATTATAATTCATGGGAAATTAAATCACCATAATTCAGGAGAATTCATTTCAATACTATAATGACATACCACTTCACTCACCCCTAGGATGGATATAATCATAAAGACAGATAATAACATATCGGTAAAGATGTGGAGAAGTTGGACCTTCATACACTGTCGCAATGTAAAATGGTGCAGCTAGTTTGGAAAACAGATTGGAAGTTCTTCAAAAAGTTGAACATAGAGTTGCCATATGATCCAGTAATTCCAGTCCTCTGTATATACCCAAGAGAAATGAAAGCACACATCCACATAAAAACTTTGCACACTATTTGTAGAAGCATTCCTTGTAGTCATTAAGTCAAAAAAATCCAAATATCCATCAACTGAAGAGAGGATAAATAAAATGTGGTATATCCCTAAATGGAATATTATTCAGTCATAAAAAGGAGTGAAGTATTGATACATGCTACACCATGGATCATCCTTGAAAACATTACGCTAAGTGAAAGAAGCCAATCACAGAAGAACAAATATTGTGTGATTCTACTTATAGGAAATTTCCAGAATAGACATATCTATAGAAACAGAATGTAGATTATTGTCTAGTAAAGTTTTCTTTATGTTGTGTTGAAAATATTCAAAAATTGATAGTGGTGATGGTTGCAAATATCTGTTAATATACTAAAAACCAATTAATTGTACACTTTAAATGTGTGGTTGTATGAATGTCTCAACTACTACCAAAAAAGGACTAAAGCTCACTTTTAAAATGGGGAAAAGATTTAAACAAGCACAACTAAAGAAGATACCTAAATGGCCAATAATCACATAAAAAAATGCTCAACATTGTTAATCATCAGAGAAACATGAAAGAAGTATCATTTCTCACCTGCCAAAATGGCTAAAAATGAAAAGACTGATAAACCCAAGCCTTGACGATGGTGTGGAATATATGAAACTATGATATGTTGCTGATGGCAGTGTAAACTGATGTATCCATTTTGGAAAACTATTTGATGAGTCTACTAAAGCTGAACAGAGCTTACCCTATAGTTCATGAGTTTCACTCTTAGGTATTTACCCAGAAGAAATAAGTTTATATATCCAAGTGACTTATATAGCAATGTTCATAGTAGCTTCATTTATAATGTCCCCAAACTGGAAACCTGTGTTCACCAACAGTCTAATGGATAGATAAATTAATGTGTACCACATGGCAGTAAAAGAAAAGAATTACGATTCATGTAAAAATGTGGGTAAATTGATGATAATCAATTTAGCCATGATGATGAATGAAAAATTAGACACAAAGTGTACATACTTTATGGTTCTGTTTAACAATTTAATGTGCTATTTTGATTGATTTGTGAATATCAATCCATCCTTAAGTCCATGGAATAAATCCCACTTGATCATGGTGTATGATCCTTTTTATATATTGTTGGATTCAGTTTGCTAAAATTTTGTTGAGGATTTTTACATCTGTATTCATCAGAGATATTGGCCTGTAAAAAAATTTTTTTGTAGTGTCTTTGACTGGTTTTAGTATTAGAGTAATGGTGGCTTTATAGAATGAATTTGGGAGTGTTCTGTCCGGTTCAATTGTTTGGAGTAGTTTATGAAGGATCAGTATTAGCTCTTTGGTAGAATTCCCCTGTGAAGCCATTCGGTCTTGGACTTTTGTTTGCTGGGATATTTTTTTTATTACAAATTCAATTTCACTTTTAGTGATTAGTCTGTTCAGATTATCTGTTTCTGGTTCAGTCACGGATGGTTGTTATGTTTCTAGAAATTTGTCCATTTCTTCTAGGTTGTCCAGTTTGTTGACATATAACTATAGAATTCTCTTAAAATTTTTCTATCTCTTGGGCTTCCCTGGTGGTGCAGTGGTTGAGAGTCTGCCTGCTGATGCAGGGGAGACGGGTTCGTGCCCCGGTCCGGGAAGATCCCACATGCTGCGGAGCGGCTGGTCCCGTGAGCCATGGCCGCTGAGCCTGCGCGTCTGGAGCCTGTGCTCCGCAACGGGAGAGGCCACAACGTAAGAGGCCCACATACCACAAAAAAAAAAAAAAAAAAAAAATTTGTATCTCTGTGGTATTGGTTATTTCGCCTCTTTCATTTCTTATTTTGTTTATTTGTATCCTCTTTTTTTTCTTGAGGAGCCTGTCTAAAGGCTTATCAATTTTGTTTATCTTTTCAAAAACCAGCCCTTTGTTTCATTGATTTTTTTTCTATTGTTATTTTTGTCTCTATTTTATATTTTTCCTCTCTGATTTTTATTATTTTCTTTCTTCTGCTGACTTTGAGCTTTGTTTGTTCTTCATTTTCTAATTCCTGTAGGTGGTAGGTTAGGTTGTTTATTTTAGATTTTTCTTGTTTCTTGAGGAAGCCCTGTATTGCTATAAACTTCCCTATTAGAAGTGCTTTTGTTGGTATCTTATAGATTTTGGAAAGTTGTGTTTCCACTTTCATTTGTCTTGATGTATTTTCTGATTTCCTCTTTCATTTCTTTATTGACCCATTGGTTTTTTAGTAGCATGTTGTTTAGTCTCCATGTGTTTGTTTTTCCCAATTTTATTCCCATATTTGGTTTCTAGTTTCATACTGTTTTGGTTAGAAAAAGTGCTTGATATAATTTCTGTTTTCTTAAATTTGTAGAAACTTGTTTTGTGGCCAGCATGTGATCTATCCTGGAGGACATTCCATGCGCACTTGAAAAGAACGTATTTTCTTCTGTTTTGGGATGGAATGTCCTGTAGATATCTGCTAAATAAGTCAGACTGATCTAATGTGTCATTTAAGACCACTGTTGCCTTATTGATTTTCTGTCTGGATCATTGTGTATTGATGTAACAGGGCATTAAAATTTCCTACAATTATTGTGTTATTGTCACCTACTCCTTGTATGTCTATTAATATTCACTTTATATATTTAGGTGCTCCTGTCTTAGTTGCATATATGTTAACAAGTGTTATATCTGCTTCTTATATTGATCTCTTTATCATTTTATAATGCCCTTCTTTGTCTTTTGGTATAGTCTTTGTTTTAAAGTGTATTTTGTCTGCTATGAGTATTGCTACCCCGGCATTCTTGCTTTTATTTGCATGAAATATCTTTTTTCCATCCCCTCATGCTCAGTCTGTGTGTGTCTGTAGCTCTGAAGTGAGTCTCTTATAAGCAGCATAGAGATGGGTCTTATTTTTTTATGTAGTCAGCTACCCTGTGTCTTTTGATTGGAGCATTAGTTCTTTGACACTTGAAGTGATTATTGATAGGTATGTACTTATTGCCAGTTTGTTACTTGTTTTCTGGTTGTTTTTGTAGTTCTCTTTTCTTTTTTTCTGTTCTGGTTTGATGATTTGTTTGTTTGTTTGTATTAGTGGTATGCCTGTATCCCTTTCTCTCTAGTTTTTGTTTATCTATTGTAGGTTTTTGACTCGTGGTCATTGTGGGTTCATATGTGTTGGCCTATAACTATATCTACTTGTTTTAAACTGGTATTCATTTAAGTTCAAATCATTTTAAAAGATCTATATTTCTGGGCTTCCCTGGTGGCACAGTGGTTGAGAATCTGCCTGCCAATGCAGGGTACACGGGTTTGAGCCCTGGTCTGGGAAGATCCCACATGCTGTGGAGCAACTGGGCCCGTGAGCCACAATTACTGAGCCTGCAGGTCTGGAGCCTGTGCTCCGCAACAAGAGAGGCCACGATAGTGAGAGGCCCGCGCACTGCAATGAAGAGTGGCCCCTGCTTGCCACAACTAGAGAAAGCCCTCGCACAGAAACGAAGACCCAACACAGCTATAAATAAATAAATTAAAAAAAGAAAACAAAAGATCTATATTTCTTTACTCTCCTCTCCCACATTTTGTGCTTGTGATGTTGTATTTTACAGCTTCATGTTTATCCCTTTAATGTTTATTGTAGTTATAGTTGACTTTACAATATTTTGTCCTTTAATCTTTGTACTAGCTTATTTAAGTTGTTGATCTCCAGCCTTTACTGTATATTTGCCTTTACTAGTGAGTTTTTTTTTTTTCCTATCCTATAGATACTTAATTCTTGTTATATCCTTTTCTTTTGCACTTTAGAGAAGACCCTTTACATTGCTTTTATGGAAGGTTTAGTATTGATGGTGATGGGGTCCTTTAGGTTTTTTTTTCTCCTCTGCTCAGTGGCTGTCACCGTCCTACTGGGGGCAGGGGCAGGTTTCAAGTTGCTGAACTAGAAGCCTTGAGGATCAGGTCTGAGCTGGCTCTGTTCCCTCTCTGTGTGCGCTCCCTCTCCCAGCACTGGCGCCCTTGCCCTAGAGGGGAGCAGTGCTGGAGCAACAGGGGCTGGAGCAGGCCCTTGGTGTGGATCTGGGCACAGGATTGTGGCAGTCCCAGCTGGAGTCAGAGTCCGAGACCACTTATGTCAAACTGCTTCCACAAATGCCAGTAATGACTGCCCATGTCCCATTCGGGTTTTGTTCAGGGTTCAAGCCACCTTTGTCCCTCACAACTGAGCACTCCCCTGAGCCACTGCAGCCCTAGCCTTAGTGTGGAACCATGTTGCAAAACAAGCAGGGCCAACGTGGGCGCTTAACTGAGGTTGGGCCTTGCGTTGGGACAATCACAGGAAACTTGTAGGAGTCTAGGGCAGTTTCACTCTGCTTTCTCCACTTTATTTCGAGAGTAGCCAAGTGTGTGTATGCCCTTCACCAGCAGAATCTAGGTTTCTTACAGCCTTCCTGTTTTTCCCACTGGCTTTGTAACCAGCTAAGGGAACTTGTATTGGTGGTGTCAGACTGCAGGGCTGGAGCACCCAATATGTGACTTGAACCTCTCACTCCCTAGAGAGGATCCCCCTCCTATTCTTTGTCCCCTCCCAGGGACCCAGGTCCTGACCTGATCGTTTCTCTTTCCTTCCTACTGGATTCCGTGTGGATCTTTCTTACAGCCTTGGTTGTACAAGAGTTAGCAACTCTCCAGTTATTTTAGTTTTCAGTGGGAATTTCTCGAATGTAGATGTATTTTTGATGTGTTCATAAGTCCCATGTCCTCCTGCTCCACGATCTTGATCTGAATGCCCCATTGTAATTTTTAATCCAGTTAAAATTGAATTGTAAATTTTAAAATGGGATATGGAAGAAACTTTTTTATAGACACACACACAGAGAGATCTTGGCTTCTGAATATTTATCAGTAGGTGGAAATTTTGAACTTTGTTTTTAATTCCCTTTATTTATTCAAGCCAACCCTACCCATAAACATCAGTTTTGCTTTTGTTGGTTACAGAAATCTCACCAGTAAGCTGAATTGCAAAAGTTAGTTAAATTGTGGTCGTTTAGATCTTGGAATGTACTTTCCTTTAAAAATAGATCTACAAAGAACTATTTAATCAGTGACACTGATAAGCCATAGTATTAATAGAAGTTTCCTGAATTTTGGCCTCCTAAACTAGGATACCAGAAATTGAGGAGGAAGCAAGTTCCCTTTCCCTCTTAGGATTTAAATTTTCAAGTAGACAAATTAGTCTTAGAGGTTTTCTCTCCTTTTCTTCACTCCCAGTTTTGACATCCTATACAGTCAGTCACCACCAGAGGGATTTCATTCTTTGAAATGATCTGTAACTCTCTTTTCTCCATCACCACACTACGCACAGCAACACACATGCACACAGCAACACACAAACACACACCTCACAAATTTGCTTTTTTTCTAAACACTTGGCATCTGCTAGGTGTCAAAAGGGAAGACTCCCAATTAATGGATGAATGAATTATCCTAGGAAGGATTTGCCTTTTCTAAAGAAGATATTTATTAGTGCCAAAGAATTTCAAATAGTATAACAAAGTGAAGTAAGTAAAAAAATCACTCTGTTTGAGGTAGTTACTTAGATTGAGGCATTATGTGGTCTGGGAATGCACTCTCATGTTATTTCTACTTCCACCTCCCCCTTTTTTGCCTTCATCCTCCTGAATCAGCTATTTTCTAAAAATTTGCAAATTGCTTTTCAGGAAGGTTCTCAGGGCATTGTTATGAAGCCAAAGGGAATAAAGGCAACATACTAATGTATAAATAGGTGACCATGCATTCAGATTTGCCTAGGATTGTCCCAGTTCACACTTGTTGTGCTAGCATAATTGATAATTAATTGCTCCATCTTTTGTTCTCAAAAGTGTCCCTGGATAATAAGTTATATGGTCCCTTTATGTACAAGCCATATGTTCATAAATAGGATATTGTAGTAATTCATAAATGGGAAATAACTTTATTAAGGTCAGGCAAAGTGATCCTTTTCTTTTGCTTCTCTGGCTCTCCATACCTGAGTAAAAGCCTTATTTATAATCATCATGAACTAGTGATATATAAGCACATTGTATCCTTGTAATTCTGTGGAATAACTTGGAATTTGTACTAAGACAGTCAGTGACTGTTGATGTATTTTCAAGTTATCCAAAATAGAAATGGGAATATTTCAACTTTCAAGTATCATCTTTGTATATGGATTTCTAAATTGTGTTTTGTAATTACTTTACCTGTTATCAAGCTTTTCTCCTGTTGAGTACCACATGAAGCAGCAGATGGCATTCTCTCTCTACAGCTGTTAGATCCTCCTGTGTAGAATATTAGTAACAGTTACTGGTAAATCGAGTAGGGAAGCATGTGAATAATGAAAAAGAAAAACATAATCGTAACGGTAACTTAAGTAGACTGCTGTAACTATAATTGGCAATCCAGTGTTGAAATAATGTACTTGCTGCTTTTCCAGGTAACTTGGATATATTTCAATTTTGGGCAAAACAATTTTTGTATATGTATTTAATAACAGTTTTAGGAGAAAGTATTTAAGAAATCATATGAAAATTGTTTTGTGCATAGGATTTTCACTTTGGTGAAAAATACGTAGCAGCTTTAAAACATTTAAACAGTAAACATTTAACATTAAAAAAATATTCTAGTGTAACAAGTATATCATGCAGGTTGTAGGGGGAAGAAAGTACCTTCAAAAGTTGATTGTTTTTTTTGAAGTTTGAGTAGAGAGAATAATGATCACTGACTTTGGGATTTTTAGAGAATATTGATCATTGACTTGGGATTTTTTTTTCTATTAAGTGTTTTAAAACTTATAAAAAAGTTTTCGAACTTTCATTTTGAGCTGCTTTCACATTTCCTGTGTAAATGTATCATAATTTGTCTCTGTGATAGAGTGTTTTCAGAGCTAGCTACGTTTTCCTTCTTGGATAATGGTTAGTGCTTATAGTCCTAGCTAATGCTTATAGTGCTGGATTGTTTTATTGCTCAAGGATTTTTTCTTTCAATTGTCATATAATACATCTAATACATATATAATACATCAGAATTCAGACAGACCCTTTTTTAAAAATATGATTTCTCTACCCCCATTCCTATGTAATTCATCTTACTTGATAATATTTATTAACTATTGAAAAAACACATTCTATGTCTCTGCTTAATAGAAAGTTGAGCAAAGCAGCCTAAGGCCTAATTTTTTTTTTTAATGTTTTTGCTTTATAAATGGATTTGCCAAGTTATGCTTGGCACTTCACTCCCTAAGTGCATTTAAGTGTTGATTCAAGAGCATTAAGTACTAGACAAGGAGGTTTGCAGCAGAAAAATCTAAAGTTAAAATCTTAGCAGCTGTTAATAATTGAAATTATGATGTAATTTGGAGAAATACAGGATTTAAATTGGAAAAATAATGGGCTTAATTTATTATTTTTAAACTGACTCCTATGTATTATTTATCATACCAAATCAAATATACCATTATTTGGCATATGTAATCATGTAATTCTTTATACATGTATTCCTTAAACACTTATGGTCTTCCTTGTGCTTAGCACTATGCCAAATCCTGGATATTCCAAAGATAATGATTACTTGTAAAAACTTGATAAAGTATATGCTTATACACAGAGTATTTTAAATCTATATTTTCTTATTTTTTCCATTTATTTTAAATGATTATAAATTCTGAAGCATTTATAGAATTTGACATTTGTGGACAAAATGAACAGAGTAAAACTACATGTGCATTTGGATTATGAATGACATATTTTGGATTGTTCTCTTCATTAATTTTTTAAAAGGCAGAAGATAATACTTCCTTTTGGTGGTGATTTTTTTGCCTCAGATACATTTATCTGGACATCTTTTGATGTTTGAAATTTTCCTAATGATTCTAAGAAATTGTTGTGATAAAAATAATAAATGAAATAGTATGTGGATGTGACTAAGATGTGTCTTTGAAGCATTTTCAGCACTAAAAAACACTCAGTTTAAAGAGGTTTTAGTTTTTAAAGTTTACAACTAAAACATTATTCTCCCCACATTGGTCTGTAGTTTTTCTGAATAGGCATTGGGTCTTGTGGAAATCACACACAAGATGATCTTTCCCTACAAATCAAAAGGTGAGGCATGCAAATCTACTGAATTTACACTAGAAATGTGTTCACCTGTGATGGTGTTGCTAAACTTGGTTATCTTCTTTATTATTTAGTGTCAAAGTAGTGATCAGTGAGAATCTCCTACTTCATTCCAGAAAGTATTTTCTTTTCTTCTGTTGATAATTGCTTTAAGTGGCTTGCTTGAAGGGAATCTGGATGAGAGAGGATCCATCCTACTTCTGCTGCAGAAACCCTGAAGCTACGTAAAATTTGTAAATAATCCATCCCACATCTTTGTTTCTTTTAGCTTCAAGGAATGCTTAACACCTATTATATATTATAATGACTGGATGATCAACTGGAATGATAAGAAAAGTTATTTTAGCTACAAGTTTGTAAATAAATATGGTTAAAATATTTCCAGAAGAGTTTTAGGCTTTAAGATGGTGATTCTATCGCATCAAATGTTTTCTACAAATCTGAATGAGGAATATCGTGGATCATTCTTTAATCGTTTATTTAATAATTCTTTAATCATTTACTTACTGATATGTTATTCTTTTTTGGTAGTATAAGAAAGTAATCGTATTATTTCCAAGGCATGTTAGTATTTGAAGAATAGGTATGTTTAGCCTGAGAGCGAGCCTGATATTAAGTAGTTAAACATTTTAATAATATATTCGTGTGTGTGTTTATATTTTTCTTCCTCAAATATATATTGTTCGTTGCTAATTCATGTTCTTATCTGATAACTAGGAAGAAAAATTAACAAGGTAGGCGTATTGAAATATGTACATGAATGACAGTCCAGAATTACAGGCTATTTATTAACTTAATAGTGTGATTACATCAAAAACAAACAAAAAATAAGTATTAGAAAAGACAGAAGAAATGTAATTAAAAATTGCTGTTTCTTAATATTTAAATGACAAACAGTGTTTTCTTTTTGTTTTTTTTGATAGTTTTGGATTTTTCCTACTGGTTATGTTATATATATTTGGAAAATCTAGTAAAGTCCAATTAAACATGCTTAACTATGTTTGTCTAAGTCTGAATGACACTCTCTTTGTTCAAATGATACTTTTAGGCAACAATTTAATGCAGAGCATAGTAGGCAGTTTATTGGATGCATTTGTTTAAATGTGTGTCAAAACGTATCCATTTAGACTATATTCTAAATCGTATAAATTCAGTTTCTACTATATATAGATGGCTGCAGTGTGCATTTATTAGATTCCTACTGATTTTAGAGAATGTTGTGTGCTTATTATGTTCCCGCTTAGTTCTATCAAACTAGCTATCTCCAAGTTATGTAATGTTAAGCCTCTTACCACCATGTGGCTGTAAACCAGATAAATAGAAATGTCAATAGCATGGATTATAACAGCTACTGTTTATATTCCATCTGGTACATTTATTTTTTTCTCTCTGTGGAAAGGCCAAAAAAGTTTTAGCTTAAACAAAGGATAAATGAGCATTCTGAATGAGGCTCCTTTACTGTCCTCATGATTAATGATCACTGAACACTTTTGAAAGATTAGCATTTTTTTAGAGCTGCTAAAAAAATATACTGTTTTATTTAATTACAAGAAAGTAAAGACTCTTCACACTGACAGGTGGTGGAAATTAGCAGGCAGTTTTGAAATTGTGCTGTGCACGAGAAATTAGATCTCATTTTAATTCTGCTTTTCTCAACTAGCAAATGAGGTTAATGCCATACATATTCAGCTGATATGGATGAAGAAATTGATATAAAGTAGATCAACATAGCTACAGGGCTAGATTAATTTATAGGTAAAGAGGCAGTGATAAATGAAAGTAATGTAGTAGTGGTCACTAAACTCCTCTGCCATGAGGGATTCAATAGCGTTAGTTGCTCATTAAAGGCATCGTCGGGGTGCATCAAGTAGAAATTTGAAAAGGAATAACCAACTAACCCCTAATTATCAAAATACAGAAAATACTAATTATACCTTAATTAGCTTTTCTTTTAATGTACTGAAATTTGTTACTTTTTGTGTGGCACAAATGGATAGTTATATCAACAATAAATAGGTTGTTTTAATAACTTTCTTTTACCTCTGGGAAAACTACACTCCAATTTTTAATATGCAATAATGCTTCTCTCTAGCCTGTAGGAGATGAAAATTATTAAGTAGCTTTATTTTTTTGAAGATTTTACAGCAGCTTTGGGAAAAATTATTTCACTATGCATCAATTACTTTTAATTGAACTGAATATTTTTCAGATTATACCGAATGCCTCTCATTTAAGTTTAGCAGTTAGAGTTTAAGAAAGCATCATAATGAGAACTGCATATATCCTCTGTCATGTGTTATAATAAGATAAAGATGATTATTTATTTTGAATTTTTAAGAAGTGTCCTAATTAGACATTATCAGGGTAGTCACCTTATTTATTTCTGGTAGGCAGTGTTAGAGAAATAAAGCTATGTATTTTAGACACTTTTGTGATTTTTTTTTTTTCTTCCCCAAATAAGGTAGCTATCAAACAATCCAGTTGAGAAAGGATTTATCTATTTAGAATAAAGATGCAGTGCTGGAGTGGGAAGCAGCTTGGGCTTTTAGTCAAATAGACCTCAAGCCTGATCTGTGCTCCTCCTGCTATCTCTTAACTACCCTTGGAAAATCCATTGACTTTTCTACGTATCAGTTTCCTCATCTATCAGCAGGAGAGATACCTTTTACAGAGAATTGTGAAGATGAAGTAAGATATGTGAGAAGTATTTAGCATAGAATTTAATACAATGCAGATACTTGAAAGAAAAAAATCTGTTATTGATAAGAAGGTAGAGCTAAATTTTAAAAAATTATCTCTACAAATTCATGTAATGGGGAAATTCTCCATGAAAGAATTTAATGTAATCAAATCTTTAGAATATATAATATAATTTCTGACCTTTTTCAGAATTTGACTGACGTATCACAGATTGATTTTTTTGTGTGTGGAGAATTTGGAAATAGTTTGGCTTTGGGGCGCATAGTTACAGTCATTGTAATATTGGTAGATAATCTAAGTTCATGTTTTTTTCCTAATACCAGGCAGAACTGGGAACTAAAACCAGTCTGATTCTGAAATCCCTCTAGAAGGAGACAAAAGTGTGACTTCTGGCCTAAATCAAATCTATAATTTGTTCAAAATCTCTATTTTTCTATCCTCTTTTGCCTTTGATACTTGTGTTGGATTTGTGTTTCTTCCTCCCTCTTTTGCTTTTCCTCCACTATCCTTTTTGGGTCATAGTCATTCAATACACTGACCATTAACTAGGTCTGTGACACTAAGCTTCTCCAACTTTGTTTTCCTTGTTAGTAAAATAAGAATAATAGTATTCATTGGTCTTTTTGGTAATGAATTATATCAATATGTTATGCCAATATCAATTACATTGTATCTTTTGTCAGAAAAATCAAATAAACAATTCAAATAGGCATAAAAGAATGGATCACCAGAAGAGAAGAGAGCCGGAGGAGCATTTTACAATTTATCAAGATATGGATTCTAGTACTGCCTTAAAACATAAGCACTGTCAGCCTACATTTTAGAATTATGAGTGCTAACTAAATTAATATATATGAAAGTAAGTTGTAAACTATGAAGCATTCTGTATATCTCCATATTACATGAAAAATGACAATACTACCTTTCACCTGCTTACCTCCTCTCAAACTAACCAAAAAGAACAATTCAAGTGTGATTGTGATGAGAAGGAAAATGAATGGGTTTGTTTTCATGGAGGGTTAGGGGAGTGAGAGAAAATGCCAGAATGGAAGAAAGGAGGTGAGATTTTTATGTTCATCAGAAGAGGAAAGGATTTTAAAGGTTAGAAATAGAGAATTACAGCAGTGGTCTCAAACTGAGACCCCAAATCAGGAGCGATAGTCCACCTGAAAACATGTTAGACATGCAAATTCTTGGGCCCTCCTGTACCTGACCTAATGAATCTGAAGCTCTGAGCGTGGGCCCAAGCAATCTTCGTTGTAACAAGCTCTTCAGGTGATTCTGATGTTCACTAGTTTGAGAACCACTGAATTATTTGCTTGAAGACAGATGCTCTCTTAATTTCTATTTTTAATCATCATAAGGACCTAGGTTTGTTTGTAACTCATCCCCACCCCTGCCTCTTTTAACCTGAATATGTGCTCTTTTCTTGCTTTTCTTTTAACCTAAGCTCTAAAGAAGGGTAAGGGAAAAATGACCGCTAGTCCATTATCTGTTAAACGTTGTGCTAAAATAATCTAGGGGAATGTATAAGTCAATAGGATCTATGTTCTCCTCTCCCAAGAACTAAAATATATACTTATACATTAAGTTATACAAGATACATATGTAATAAACCATGAGTATTCCTAATCTTAACCCTATTTTCAACATTTCTTTTAATATTATAATTAATGCTAAAATGAACATTTTTTTCTTAAATATATTTTTGAAGATAAAATTATTTTTAAATAAAATTTCTCTTCATATATTGATTTTTTTTTTTTTTTAAAGAAAACTACAATCTGAACTAATGCCTTGAACATAGTTCTCAAATGTTGTGACTCTTCCCTCTTGGCCTTTTATGTATATTATATTGCTGGTGATCTATGGGCTCATTAACTTTTTAAAATTAATATGTTTTAAGAAAAGTCCTTCAGACACTAGCAAGATTAGGTCAGAAGTCACACTCTTTTCTGCTTCTAGAATCAGATAGTTTGGATTTAATTCACAGTCCTGTCTCTTAATAGCCTTGTAATTTTTGATGAATATATAATCTCTCTAAGCCATTCTTTATTCATCTGGAAAATGATAATAATAGTACCTCCCTCTTAGGAAAGTTTTGAGATTAAATGAGAGTGCATGTAAAATAGTTGGCACAGTGCCTGATACATAGTGCCCAGTAAATATTAACTGCTATGATAATGATGATGATGGCAACTACAACAGCAATGTGACTCTCACTTTTCTACTTCAATTTAAACAGTACACAGTGTTTTTAGAGTTAACAAAATGTTAAAGAGTCTGGAAGAGACTACAGATATAATTTAAATGAGCACTTTCTAAGATGTTTTCTACACATCACAAGGCTCTTGATAACAGAATTTAACAAGTTAATAGCACTTGAAAGGATTTTTTGCCATAGAAATTTGGAAAAGCCCATGTACTATATATTTCTCTCTTAGAAATTTATAATACATGTTAGCATATTAAAGGTTCTAAGAAAGCCTTGCCTTAAATGATCCTTAGCATTTATCAGAATTACTTAACCATAGAAACCTTTTCTATGGGGAATACCTACTTAGGTTTTACAGAATACATTCTGGGAAATGCTTTCTAGACCAACCACTTTTATAGATAAAGAAGCATCTCCTCGACCCCATTCTATAGAAATTGATGACTTACCTAAGGTCACACAGCTATAGACTGAGTTTGGAACCCAAAACTCTTTCTAGTCATGTTCACTTGTTTTTCTAATCTGGTTTGGATGTAGAAAGGAAAATGTTTTGAGTAGAAAATTGGAAATGATTCTATTATATGGGATGGCAAGGAAAGAGGAATGGGAGATAATTCTAATATAGTGCCTCTCATGAGTCTCTGATTTTAAGAGAATTCAGGATACTTGTTAAAAATACAAATTCTCATACTCCCGGGCATTTTGATTTATAAGTATGAGGTAGGTTATCATTGCTAGGTCATATGTTAATAGATTTAGGATTTCCAGGCATGAAAATTTCCAGATTGGTAAGTGTTATCTTTCTATATTGGCAGAAAGATGATTAAAAATAGACCAGATTCTGTGACAAGAAAGGCACATAAACCTCACTTCCTGTCCACTTACATCTTAAAGTCATGTATGTTTGGGAAGAATGTTATTGGTTTATTTATTGCTTTCCCCATAAATACTCTCTAGTAGTCATTTCATTAAGGAGTTATGGAAATCTGTTTATTAAGGTAGCTGTGGAGTCATTCACAGCCTAACAGATTATCGGTAAGCTATATTAAGTTCTCTATAATAAATTAGTGATTCATTAAATTTATTTACTTTTTGACCACAACCCTGTTGGATTCACCTCCAAGGGACAGACTATAATTTAAAGTTAAACCTAGGCCTTCTTATGTCAGAAAACATCTAAAAATTTCTACATGGAAAATTTTGGGAAAATACGGATAATATTTGGAGTAATAGCACAGCCTTTATAGCTGATGCCTAGACATGTCCTATAAAGACACTAAGAATTCTCAGTGAAATAAGAATTAGTTCTGGTATGTGTTAAAATGTCTGCTTTCCAATAAATATTCATAGTTAAATCAGCCAATTTCAGGAAGTCAGACATTATTTGGAGAAATAAATATATATAAACTGTATATTGTCATAAACAAAGATTTTTATGATCTTCTTTGGGGATTTTATGTATTACAGGTGAAATGTTTCTGAAATTTGTTATATGCATAACCTTTTCTTTAAGACCTTGAAGTTTATGACCAAGTTACGAAAACACGTTTGCATTTAGCATTTTTATTATCAATACAAGTTGTCAATTAGAATAGATTCTCAAGGTATTAAAGTGAAGGTATGTTTGTGAAATTTGACTTTCAGAGTAATGATGCTGTTACTTGTTGTTCTCCAGCTTATTTTGCAACCTACTTTTCCTTCATGTTTTGCTTCAGAGAAACCAAATAAAATATAATATCAAGGTCCTTAAAAATGTTCACATCTGTTGACCCAGTGTTTTATGTACAGAAGTGTAGCTTGAGGAAATAATCTGAAATGCAGGCAAATCTTTGTGTAGCAAGGTATTCATCCCAGTAATGTTTAAAAGAGAAGATTGATTAAATAAGTTATGATACAGCATTTGATAAAATATTGATCAGACATTGGAATTTGTTTAGACTGAAAGTTAAAAGTTTTTGTAGACTCCTGTACTCCCTCTTTCTAGGCATAACCACTATATCGTTCCATACTTTTTTCTTTTCTGAAAAATTTTATTGACATGATATGATGCTTTTGTTAAAATGTTACACTTTTTGTAGGACAACAAATTATAAATACATAAATATTTTAAAAATTCATCCAAAAAGAGTAGAAGAAAATATATTAAAATGTTAATTAATAATGCTTGTCTCTGGGTCTGTATACTTTCTTTTTTTTTTTTAATAAATTTATTTATTTATTTATGGCTGCATTGGGTTTTTGTTGCTGCATGCAGGCTTTCTCTAGTTGAGACGAGCGGGGGCTACTTTTCATTGTGGTGCGTAGGCTTCTCATTGCGGTGGCTTCTCTTGTTGCAGAGCACGGGCTGTAGGCACACAGGCTTCAGTAGTTGTGGCACACGGGCTCAGTAGTTGTGGCTCACAGGTCATAGCTAGAGCTCAGACTCAGTAGCTGTGGCACACGGGCTTAGTTGCTCCATGGCATGTGGAATCTTCCCAGACCAGGGCTCGAACCTGTGTCCCCTGCATTGGCAGGCGGATTCTCAGCCACTGCACCACCAGGGAAGCCCCTGTATACTTTCAGTTACCCTCCACAGCCCCTCAAGTAATTTAAAAAAGCCTATGGATAAAGATAATCTTTCTGTGTCAAAAGGGCTGGAAATCTAAAAGTCTGAAAGGTAGGATGCTTGAAGAACCGTCTTCCTTCTCATTCTTACTAAATTAAAATGATAGTTGAAGGTATTTTCTCCTAAAAAGCAAGGCAATGAGTGAAAAGATAAGGGCACTACTGGTAGACATGATGACAGTGAAAGAAAAGAGGAGTGGAAAAATCGTTTATGGAAATGTGAATTCATAGAGTGGTTATAGTAATACCTGAACTTGACTTCAGAGAAAGCAAAAGTGATCTTCGTGAGATTGGTTAGTTTGGTCATTTGAAATCAGGAATTTATTTCATTCATGCTCTGCTAAACAGCTTTCAACCACTATACTAAGTGAATATGAAGAAAAGTTCCTTTTCTGGAGGATTTTGAAGTCATAATTATATTGGGTTGGCCAAAAAGTTCGTTCAGTTAGTGACTACGTTGTTCAATAAAGTTCTTCGTGAAAATGAAAAATGTCTTTTATTTTTACTTAAAACCGAACAAACTTTTTGGCTAACCCAATAACATGCCAAAGCTTTTTACAAATAGAAAGTGGTGAAGCCAGAATTCAGACCTAGGTTGGTCAACCCCCAAATTACTTGCTCTATACGTAGATGCATCATGTTTAGGATTCTAATTTCCACCTAGGACATACTGTCTGATTGTGGAACTAAAAATATGTATCCAGCCTTCCCTGGTTGGGCAGTGGTTAAGGCTCTGCGCTTCCACTGCAGGGGTATGGGTTTGATCCCTGGTCAGGGAAGTTCCTTCCGCCACGAGGTGCGGCCAAAAAAAAAAAAAAGAGAAAAAATAAAAGATGCAGCTCAAGTTACACTGTCATTATTACTACTCTTCTGATTGGAAAGGGATATTTATCTTTTGCTAGCTTTACTAAAGAGAATAAGATTTCTCTGTGTTACTATTTATTATGCAGTGGCTTCTAAAAAATGGAAAAGTTAGTTGCTAGGCAAAAAAAAAAAAAATTTCATTTAAGTCCAAAATCCCTCACTATGATGTTTCTGGAAAGGTAGTTCCTCAAACTGTGGTGTACATAAGAATCCTGTTGCGTGAGTTTGTTAAATGCAGATTCCTCTACCTCTCAAAGATTCTGATAAAGTAGATTTGGGGCAGGATCCAGAAATCTCTAATTTAATAAGTACTCCTACTAATTTTGATGTAGGTGATCCATGAACTACACTTTAAACAACTCTCGTTCAGAAGTTCTACCTCCTAGTCCTTACACTGGATATACTTTTTATGTCTTTACAGTTAACTTGATTAATACAGATGAAAGTTGAGGGTTTTCACATTACTTTCTTATTTGCAGTATGCTGTGAAGTCTGCCAAATGCACATAAATTTGCTGTATTAAATCTTATACTGTTTATCATTTCTTAGTTCCTCATTGACTTTGGAGAATTTTATTGCTGTGTGCATACATTTTTGAATATAGCATTTTGAACATAATTGTCAGGTTGGAGGAACTGCCATTTCAAATAATTAGGAGCACTCAGGCTGTTTTGGGGTGGAGCCCATTTATAAACCTTGGTCTTATGGCTTCTTAAAAAACTATTCCAGGGCTTCCCTGGTGGCGCAGTGGTTGAGGGTCCGCCTGACGGTGCAGGGGACGCGGGTTCGTGCCCCAGTCCGGGAGGATCCCACATGCCGCGGAGCGGCTGGGCCCGTGAGCCACGGCCGCTGAGCCTGTGTGTCCGGAGCTTGTGCTCCGCAGCGGGAGAGGCCACAGCAGTGAGAGGCCCGCATACCACAAAAAAAAAAAAACTATTCCATTCTTAGACATATCCATGTAAAATTACCAAAATGATTACGATTAGACTTTACGTTGTCATGGTATTTAAATGTTGTTGTGTGTTCATATAATGTGAAAAGTGTATATTCACATAAAAATAGCATCAGTACTAAAAGTAGTATAGGTCTTTGGTAGCAATATTAATTTAGTTTTAAGCCCTTCTCGTTCAGCAGTTTAATAGTCTTCTTGAGGTTCTTGAGGCATATTAACTACTACTAATTAAAAATGGACCTACTGACTGGCCTGTTTTATTGTGCTTTTACTTGTGTCTTGGATGTCTATCCAGATGCTTTTGCTGGTGGGAAATTAAATAGTCTGTTACAGTTTTCAATGAAAAAAAAATGTCAGTGGGGCACAGGTCTTGGAGCTGTGGTTTTTAATTTGTATAAAATATTTTTTAATTTTGGATTGGAAATTCCAAGTTTTTTTTTTAACTTTGTATTTTTTTAGATATAGAAATGTTCATGAACCTAGATAGAATATAACATATTAGAATACTTTCAGGTTTTTATTTAATATTTATATACTGTAATGGCATTGTAAAGTTTAGAACTGGAAAGGCTCTTGATAAATCATCTGCTACCTTGAGGCAGTTGAATTTTTTTTAACCCTATTTTAATAGTGAGGCCCCGTGAGAGTAAATGACTTGCCCAAGGTCTCATAGCTGGCAAGTGTTAGAGAGAAAACTAGCATCTAGGCTTTTATTTTTCTAATGTAATGATTTTATCTAATTATTTTCTTGGATCATTACATTAATACATTTTCCCAACTTCAGCTTATGTCAATGTTCACCATCATTAAGTTTTTAAAGATATTTCTATAATTGTAAATAAAATGCTAGTATTTATTGTAGGTTTAACTTTTTACCATTTGATAATATTTTTCAATAAAATTAAGTAATTATAAAAATAGCCTGTTTTGTCAGTTGGATAAGCTGGCTTTATTTTATACTGCTGATAAAGGCACATTACGTTCAAGCATTGCAATTATCACTGAAATGCGCATCCATTAACTGAAAGATTAGGCTGAGTATATAATTACTGTCCAGAGCCAATATCTTTGAAGCTGCATCTACACAATGCTATTAAGCTATAAGCAATATTTGTAAACTAATATTTAAATGATTCAGAATTGATACCATCTTTTTCAAACATAAAAATGAAAACTGTATATTCAATTTGGTTTCTCATGTGCTTAGAAAAATATGATGGGAATTCTTAAAGGTGATTGAAATATGTGACTTGAGGTAGATGAATTTTAATACAGTTGCTATAACCTAATACGTAGTAATGTTACTGACATCATCTGTTTCCCAAGTTTTTTTATTGTGGTAAAATATACATAACATAAAATTTACTCTCTTAACCATTTTAAGTGTACAGTGGTATTAGATACATTCATATTGTTGTGCAAACATCTCCGCAGTCTGTCTCCAGAACTTTTTTCAGCTTGCAGAACTGAAATTCTATACCCATTAAACCGTAACTCTTCATTCTCCCCTACCCCTAGCCCTGGCAACATCTGTTCCATTTTCTGTCCATGTGATTTTGACTATTCTAAGTACTTCATATAAGTGGAGTCATACATTTGTTTTTCTGTGACTGGCTTATTTCACTTAGTTAATGTCCTCAAGGTTCATTGATGTTGTAGCGTGTGTCAGAATTTCCTTCCTTTTTAAAGCTGAATAATATTCCATTGTGAGTGTGAACCACATTTTGCTTATCCATTCATCTGTTGATGGACACTTGGATTGCTTCCACATTTTAGCTATTGTGAATAATGCTGCTATGACCATGGGTATACTAATACCTCTTCTAGACCCTGCTTTCAGTTCTTTTGAGTGTATACTCAGAAGTGCAATGGCTGGATCATATGGTAATTCTATTTTTAATTTTTCGAGGAACCGCCATACTGTTTTCCACAGTGGCTCTACCATTTTAGACAAGATCGGGCACGTTCAGGGTGGTGTGGCTGTAGACTGACTCTGCCGTTTTACAGTCCCAGCATCAGTGGACAAGGCTTTCAGTTTCTGAATATCCTTGCCAACATTTGTTATTTTTTTAAATTGAAGTCTTTTGTCCATATAAAATAAAATATATGTATATTCTATTCACAGTAAAACTGAAGTGGCTGTGTAATCAAGCTTTTTAACTCAGAAGGTCTTTTGGGGGCTTATCATTTCAAAATTGCTTTTAAATCTGAATATTTATATTTACTATTGAAATCTATCTGAACTTGTATTTCCAACAATAAGTACCACTTTTCTTTACTGCTACAACATTTAGAAGGGTGTTTTGACAACTGTTGCATATAGATGTTCACAATATCCTACAATGTACCTTTACAATTTGTGTAATTTGTATGTTGCAGTATGACATTACTTAATTTATTTGACCCTACTAAATTCTCATGTCAGCATCTTGGCTTAGACATACATATCTAAACCATACGATGAGGAGGACACAGTCAAGAGACTTGCTATCTAGTTTTGTCTCTACCATTAATGCCACATTTTGTGGTGAAAAATATTGTAGTTTTAAAATCTGGTTAACTTGGTTTTAGTGCCTGTCTTTATCATTTAGTAGGTATGTGGCCTTAGGCAATTTACCTAACTTCTTTAGATACCAGTTTTCCTAAATAAAACACTATAAAGCACTCTGCAGGGTTGTTTTGAGGGTTAGAGATAGTAAGTATAGAGATTCACACAGAATTGGTGTTCCCTAAATCATACCTGTTAACATTGGTTTAGTTGGCTAAGTTATAGTCTAAATCTCAAATTCAGCCCATGTGAAATGAAACAATTGAACTGGACTAAGAGAAATGAGTCCGAAGATCCTTGAAATAATATGCTAATATTTTCATTTTGTATGCTTCTGTGGAAAGATGTGTAGTGTTCATCAGATTATTAAAACAGTTTATGACTCTCCCAGAAGGATACATATTAAAGTAGGTGATCTCCAAATTATCTTCTAGTGATAAAATTTTGATTATATGCTACACAGTCCACCTCAGTGTGGCCAGAGTTAGGGAAATTCTTTATAAAAATTTTTTTTACTCAAGCCCTTTGTTGTCAGAGGTAATCATTGTAGTTTACCTTAGATTAGCAAATTATACCCAAAGTAAGTAAAGAAAAGGAAATCATTAAAATAAGAGTAGAAATCAATGGAATATAAAACAGGCAATCAATGGGGAGCACCAATGACATGACAAGATGGTTATTTGAAAAGACTAATAAAATATATTAAATTCTGCAAGACAGATTAAGGAGCAAAAAACGAGAACCCCCCCGCCACACACACACACAAAGTACCAATATCAGGAATGAAAACGGGCACCATTATAGATCCTACACACATTAAAAGGATAATTATGGAACCTTACAAGTAAGTTTACACCAATAAATTTGACAGCTGAGAGACAATGACAAATTCTTTTAAAAACAGAACTTACCAAAACTAACAAAAGAAGAAATGTGAAATCTAAATAGCTTAATATCTAATAAAGTGAATTAAATTTATAATTAAAAGTCTATTCACAGGGGAAATTCCAGGCACAGATGGTGACCTCCATGAAGCACTGGGGAAGGAATTAAAACCACTCTAACACAAACTTTCAGGAAAGAGAGGAGGAGAATAAATTCCCCATTTCTTTTATGAGTTTCATATAGCCTTAATATAAAAATCCAACAAGGAAATTTCAGAAAAAGAAGATTGCAGACCAACATACCTCATGAATATAGACACAAAAGCCCCCAGTAATTTCTAACTTTATACCAGTTACTGTGCCTAAAAAGAGTTTAATCAATTTAAGGTTAATTCAAGTAATAGTAGGTAATATATTTCATATGTTTGTTTATTTAATTTGCCATTACATTGGAATGTGAATAACTATTGATGTTATTACCCAGTTGGTAATCAGAAATGACCAGGGTGTTATATGAGGATAGTTACTTAGTATAGTTTATGGCCTCTGTTGTCTCCCTAAGTACTGTTCTAATAGGCAACTACTTCTGTTTCTTTTTATATTATTCATCAAAAAGGAATTGAATAGATAGCTAGTGGGAAGCAGTCGCATAGCACAGGGAGATCAGCTCGGTGCTTTGTGACCAGTTGGCAGGGTGGGATGGGGGGAGGAGACACAGAGGGAGGAGATATAGGGATATATGTATATGTATAACTGATTCACTTTGTTATAAACAGAAACTAACATCCCATTGGAAAGCAATTATACTCCAATAAAAACGTTAAAAAAATTTTTTTAATTTAAAAAGAAATTAAAAAGTTCTTCATTATAATTATGGGAAATTATTTTTTAATTACACATTAAAAAAAATTTCAAATCTACAGAAAAGTTTAAAGAATATTATAACAAATGCCTTTATACCATACATTTTGCCACATTTGTTTTATCTCTCGTTCTATGTATGACACATTTACGTGTACACATTGCATATAAACTTTTTTCTGAACCATTTGAATATGTTACACACATCAGGACAGTGAGCCCTTAAGAATACTTTCCACGTATCTCCTGAGAAGAGGGATGTTCTCATATATGAAAATACCGTTATCACACTCAAATATAATAATGATATAAGAACATTTAATATATGGTCCGTATTTAAGTTTTTACACTTGTCTCAATAATGTCCTGTATAGCTTTATTCTAATGCTAGAAACAATGATCATGTGTTGAATTTACTTTTTTCTCTTTAATATAAAATCTTCTTGCCACCTTTCTTTTTTCATGATATTGACATTTTTGAGAACTTCAAGCCAGCTGTTTTGTAAAAAGTCCTGCAGTTTGTATTTTTCTGGTTATCACCTTAGTGTTAGATTTGTTTAAACAGTATTGCCAAGAATACTACATAGCTGAAGAAATAAAATTCTTAGTAGAATATTTGCAAAAAGAGCACTTTAGACCAACAGTGAACTATGGAACAAATAGATAAAATGACAGAAACGGCAAAGTTTACAAGATTATACTGCAGATACCAATTCTGCATTACAGTGTTCTTGCCTGCCTTCACTTACCTTATGAATGTTCCAGTTACTCCACATCTTTGCCAACATTGTCAGTCTGGTATTGTCAGCCTTTTAAATTTTAACCATTATAGTGTATGGTGGGATTTTACTATAGTACTAATTTGTATTTTCCTAATGACTAATGATATGGAGCATCTTTTCATGGACTTGTTGGCCTTTCATATATCTCACTTTGTGAAGTGTCTCTTCACCTCTTTTGCATATTTCTTATTGAGATATTTATTTCTTATTATAGAGTGTTGTTTATAAATTCTGTGTTCCAGTCCTTTGTCAGACATATTTATTGCATTTTCTCCCCCTCTGTGATTTGTGTTTGTGATTTACTATTTGCTTTCTTAATGATGTTCTTTGAAGAATAAATATTTTTAATTTTGATGAAGTCCAGTTTATCTTTTTTTTCTTTTTTGTTTCTTACTTTTTGTGTCCTAAGAAATCTTTACCTTTGCAAGGTCACAACTCTTCTCTCCTATGTTTTCTTCTAGAAGTATTATATTTTTAGTTTGTACATTTGTATCTATGATCCATTTCAAGTTAATTTTTGTCTGTGGTGTGAGATAGAGTAGAGGTTCATTTTTTTTTTCCCATATGGATATCAGGTTGTTTCAGCACCAGTTTCTGAAAAGACTGTCCTTTCTTCCATTGAATTATCTTGAGCCCTTAGTAGAAAATTAATTGGTTATATATCTTTACATCTGTTTCTGAAATCTCTATTCTGTCCTATGGTGATCTGTAAGACTATTCTATGCCAGTATTATAGTGTTTTGATTACTGTAGCTTTTACTGTCTTAAAATCACATAGTGTAAGTCATCTAAATTTGATATTGTTTTAAAAAATTGCCTTGGCTATTCTGGTTTTTGTCTTTCTTTACAAATTTCACAATCGGCTTATACATCACTATAAAAAATAACACTATTTTTTGGAATTGTATTAAATATATAGATCTATTCAAGGAGAACTGACATTTTAATAGTATTGAGGTTTCCTATATTCTTCCTGATTTTCTGGCTCCTTGGTTTTATTGGTTATTGAGAGAGAACTGTTGAAATCACTGACATATATTTATTTCCTCTTGCAGTTCTAGCTTTTCTGGCTTCGTGTATTTTTTTGTGTGTGTGGTACGCGGGCCTCTCACTGTTGTGGCCTCTCCCGTTGCGGAGCACAGGCTCCGGACACGCAGGCTCAGCGGCCATGGCTCATGGGCCCAGCCGCTCCGCGGCATGTGGGATCTTCCCGGACCGGGGCACAAACCCGTGTCCCCTGCATCGGCAGGCGGACTCTCAACCACTGCACCACCAGGGAAGCCCCATGGCTTCATGTATTTTGAAAGTCTGTTATTAGGTCCATAAACTTTTAGGATTGTTATGTCCTCCCCCTTTTTTTTTTTTTTGGCTCTTCTATTTATTTTTGTTGTCGTTGAAGTATAGTTGATTTACAATGTTGTTTAAAAAGAATGTGTATATATATGTATATGTATAACTGAATCACTTTTCTGTACTACAGAAACAGAAATTAACAACATTGTTATGTCCTCTTGATGAATTGACCCCTTTATCATTATAAAATGACCCTCCTTATTCATGGCAATATTCTTTGCTTTGAAATCTACTTAGTTTGATATTGATATGGCTACTTTCACTTTCTTTTGATTACTGATACCATTCTTTTAACCTTACTATGTTTTTATTTTATATATAAATAAGTTTGTAGGCAGCATATGGTTCAATGTTTTTTTAAATCCTAGATGGTAATCTCTACCACTTAATTGAGCTGTTTGGACCATTTACATTTAATATAATTACTGATATGGTTGGATTTAATGCATTATCTTGCTTTTTTTCCTGTTTGCTTCAACTGATTTTGTTCCCCTTTTCTTTTTTCTTTGTTTTACTTTTTTGGCCTTCTTTTGGATTACTTTTTATTATTCCAGGTTATCTCCTGTTTTGACTTATTAGCTATAACTTCTGTTTAGTAGTCATTCATCAGGGTTTTATAGAAAAAACAGAATACATCTTTAGTTCATCTTAGTTCCCCTTTCAAGTTATATCACACAACAGTGTACTTCCATTTTCCCCCTTTGGCCTTATGCTGTTGTTGTCATACATTTTACTTCTACTTATATTATAAGCCCCACAATACCTTGATATTATTTTTGCTTTGAGCAGTTGCTTATCTTTTCAAGAGATTTAAATAATAAGAAAAAAAGTCTTTTATATTTATCCATGTAATTACCATTTCCAATGCTTTTGATTCCTTTGTGTAAATCCACATTTCCATGTGACATCATTTTCTTTCTGTCTGAAAGATTTCTCATAAAATTTTATGTAGCACAGAAATCCTGATCTTTCAGCTTTTGTATGTCTGAAAAAGCATGTATTTTGTTTTCTGTTTTGAAAGATATTTCCACTGGAAATATCATTCTAGGTTGACAGTTTTTTTCTTTTTAATACATTGAAGAAGTTGTGCCACTGCCATCTCACTTGTCATGTTTATAATGAAGAATCTGCTGTAATTCTTTTCTCTTCCTGTGTATGCAGTTTGTTCTTTTTCTTGCCTTCTTTTAAGATTTTATCTTTATCACTGGTTTTAAGCAATTTGATTATGATGTGCCTTGCTGTTGCTTTCTTCATGTTTCTTGTGTTTGGGATTTGTTGAGCTTCTTAAATCTGTGAAATTTTAGTTTCTTAGAATTGGGAAAACTTTAGGCTTTTATTTCTTCAGGTATATTTTTCTGTCTCTCCCTTTTCTCTCTCTTTTTGAACATATTATATATGTTATCATAACTCTTTTATGTCTTTGTCTACTGATTCTGCATTTATAGAATTTTTTTCTTTGCATTCCTAATAATTTTTTTTATTGGATGGCAGACATTTTTGTATAAATACTGTTGAGTTTGGTCTGGGAAGCAATTAAAGTACTTGGAAACAGTGTGATTCTTTCAGATCTTGCTTTTAAGCTTTGTTATGCAGAGCCAGAAAAACATGTTGTCTAGGACTAATTTTGCCTCAATACTAAAACAACATCTTTCTGAGTATTCTACTCAATGTACCATGAATTATAAGGTTTTCAATTGTGGCTGTTGGGTATGGGACCTATTTTGGGGCCCTCTGTGAACCCCAGGTACTATTCTCTCTAGTCCTTTTGGTGTTGTGTTTTTTTTTTCTTTGACATCAGATAGTTTCCTCAAATGCATGTATGGATTGATAAGTACTCAGTTGAAGATTCAGTTCTCTACACATCTCTGAAGTTCTTTCTCTTTATAGCTCTCTCTTTTCCAGTACTCTTTCCTGCAAACTCAAAACTCTAGCTGCTCTGGCCTTTTGGACTGTCATTTTGTCCCTCAACCTGGGGAGCCTTCTGGCCTGCACCAAGCTTCCACCTCCCTGGGCCAATCCCAGGGATCCCTGTTTTTTGCTTCCTGACTCTAATGTCTTGAAAATTATTGTTCCATATATTTAAATTGTCTGCATTTTTAGTTATTTCAGGCAGGGGGGTAAATATAATCCCCATTACTCCATGTTGGCAGAAGTCATGGATTTTATTTTTTCTCTATTTTCTTTTCTTTTAATCTACCTGTTTCTTTATATTTAAAGTGGTTTTCTCACAGGCAATATCCTATCTGACAATCACTGCATTATAATTAATATGTTTAGACTAGATATCAGTAAACCTTTTCTGTAAAGGGCCAGATAGTAAATATTTTAGGCTTTACAGGCAGTTTGTGTCACAACTGCTCCACTATGTTATTTAGTACAAAGCAGCCATAGACAATATGTAAGTGATTTGACATGGTTGTCTTCCAATAAAGCTATACTTAATGGATATTGAAATTTGAATTTCAGAAATTGTCATGTGTCATGAAATACTATTATTAAACTTTTTTTCAACCATTTATAAGTGTAAATGCCATTTCTAGCTCACAGGCCATAAAAAACTAGGTGGCAGGCTGGATTTGGCCTGTGATCTGTAGATCACTGACCCTGGTTTAGACTATTTCTCTTTAATATAATTATCGATATTGCTGTCATCTTGCTGTTTGTTTTCTGTTTGTTCCATCTGTTTTTTTGTCCCTTTTTTCCCCCTTTCCTGCCAGTTTTGGATTAATTGAGTATTTTAAAATTATTCCACTTTATCTTTACTATTGGTGTGTTAGCTGTACCTCTTTGTTTTATTTAACAGTTTTTCTGCGGTTTATAAAATGCATTTCTAATTTACCTACCCTGAAATGATATTATAGCACTTCATATATAATATAAGAACTTTATAACAATATACTTACATTTAAACCCTTCTGTTCTTTAACTTCTACATTTATAAACCTCTCAATACATTGTTATTATTTTTTAGTTGTTGTCTTTCAGAGAAATTGAAGAATGAAGGTGAAAGTTTTTATATATACCTACGTATGTGCTATTTGACGCTTTTTTTCTGTAGTTGTAGATTTCTTTATGGTATCTTCTTTATTTTCCATGTGAAAAACTTTTTTTTTTTTAACATTTCTTGTAGTTCAGGTCTGATGGAAGCTAATTCCCTCAGCTTCTTTTCTTTTGCCTGAAAAATGCTTTGCCTTTACCTTTAAAAGATATTTTTACTGGGTATAGAATTCTGGTTTGACATTTTCTTTCCTTCTGCTATTTAAAAATGTGTTTCATTGCCTTCTGGCTGTTGTGGTCTCTGACATGAAGTCTGTGAACATTCTGAAACTTCTTCTGGAACTGTGCCCTGAAGGTTCAAGTTACTTCAGATTCTGAACTCTTATATTTGCCTCCTCAACTCAGTGAGACTGTTGTACTATACTTAGAATACCCCCTCCTTCTCTACAGTCCAGAATGCTTGTTTGTTTCCTTCTTATAGGAATCCAAGTCCTGTACTGCCTGTTTTCCATTTTCTCAAAACTGTTGCTTATTATATTTAATCTACTTCTCTTGCTGCTTAAGGTAGAAGGGTGAGCCAGGTGCCTGTTACTGCATCATGGCTAGAAGAGCAAGTTCATTCTTTTGAGAGGAAAAAAAAAAAAATTCATTGAACTGGGAACAACATCTCTACTTTAGATACTAGAGATTTAAAAATGTGGACTGTACAGGCTTGATCTCTAGTCTCATGAAACTTACATTTCAGAGGAAGCAGAGAGAAATATTTAATAACTAAGCAAATCCGAAAGGTAATTTAAGATACTAGATAAGTGCTGTGAAGACAGTAATGCAGGATGGTATGATAGAAAGATGGAAAGAAGAGTCTACTTTAGATTGGAAGAACGTGAAAGGCCTTGCTGAAGTAGTTAATGTTTGACGTGAGGCTTGATTGATATAAGAATTGTCAAACTATGGTCTGAGGGCCAGTGCCTGTTTTGTAAATAAAGTTTTATTGGAAAACAGCCACACCTATTCCTTTATGTATTGTCTGTGGTTGCTCTTGGGCAACAATGGCAAAGGTAGTAGTTGGCCCATAAGCCTAAAATGTTTATTATATGATCTTTTAAGAAAAAGTTTGCCACACCTGACATAAAAGAACTACCCATTTATTGCTTGAGCTGAGATGACCAATGACAGTAGTATTTATAAAGCTGGTGAATACTTTTTTACCCTTATCTTAATGAACTTTAAATGAACGAGCATTCAACATAAGTGACCACTTTCTCCTTGAAACAATTTTTCCTTTTCCTTAGCTTCTCTGACACCATGCTTTCTTGTTTTAATCTCTCTCATAATTCCTTCTCAGCTTCTTTGTATACTAACTTTCCTAAATCTGACCTTTAAACATTGTTTCTTAGGGCTGGGCTTAGGTCTTCATATCTGTCTTCTCCGTTTTCTCCCTAGTCTCATCTTCTGTGTCTTTAATTACCATTTATTTACTGAAGAGCCCAAATACGTATCTCTAGCTGGGCCTGTCCTCTGAACTTTAGATACGCATCCAGCCATCTACTTGACATCTGTTTATCATCTTAAATTCAGGAGCCTCTAAACAGAATTCATGGCATCCCCTGAAAATGCTGCTTTACTTTTAGATTTCTCTTTTCAGTAAATGGCATCTGATGCTCACGTCTAGAACTAGAACTCACCTAGAGTTCTAGAACTAACTCACACCTAGAACTCGCTGTAGCCATTAAAACCTTTCAGTTCTCTGTCCTAAGTATTTGATTTTATATAATTTTATATGTATTAGCATGTTACTAGTCGAGGCCACCTCTCCATGACCTCTGTGACGATTTTCTAATGGTCTGCCCATATCTATTCTTGCAACCCCCAAAATTGTTCATCGTATACGATAGCCAAAGTGGTTGTTTTACAATGAAAATTAGTGTTTCCCTTTGTTAGTAGGATAAAGACCAAATCTTTTCCATGGCTTATAGCATCTGCTGAAGAAACTCTCTGTCTCCCTCTCCAGTCCTATCCTATACCAGTTTCCTTTTCTTTTTTTGTTTCTTTTCTCTAGGTACTCTGGCATTTTTTCAGTTCCAAAATTCTCCAAATACTTTACCAGGGCCTTTGCATATATTGTTTCTTCTCCCTGGAATGATCTTTCTCTGTTCTTTGCCTTGCTAATTCCTACACTGTTTTCTCTGGTCGGCCTTCCCTCATCCTTCCTTCCTATCTTAGGGCCTCCAGTTATATGAAGTCATATTACTTAGTCTTTAGTCTTCTAAGCACTTATCACACTGTGATTATTCACAAGTATAATTAATGTAATTATGTGTCTGTTTTGTTCACCATTGTGTTCTCAGCACCAAGCATATTTTCTGACAGTCAGTAAATATTTGTGAAATGAAATAATAAATGAGTATATCATGTGTTTCAATTATCACAAAACCCCTGAAGTTTATAATTTCTCTTTGAGAGGCTATTAAATTCCTTAGGAAAAATTTAGTAAAGAATACTGATAATAGTTGCCATTTATTGAGCAACTTTCATGTGCTTCCTATTCACTCTGCTACCCTACAATGTAGAGATAGACTTATCCTAATTTTTATGTGGGGAAACTGAGGCTCACAAGGGTTATTTCACTTGCCAAGAGTCATACAGCTAGTACATGGGAGAGCCATGATTCAGACCCAATTGATCTTTCTCTAGAGGCTCTTATGTTCTTACACTTTGTATTACAGCCTCCTAACCAGGTTATTACTGGGAAAACTGCAATTTGTAACTTCACCACAGGCTTCCAACTAATTTTTCCTTTTTACTCCAAAGGGATTAAAGTTAGTATCTATACATACTAGCTCATATATTCATTATTTGTTAATATTTACATAATGATTGTGAAAATACATGTACTTCTTGGATTAACAAACATCTGTAAAATACTGAACGCTGAAATTTAGTAATTTGGTTTGGATCTTTGCAGGCATGCTCTAGAATAGTTATGCAGAAATTACACCAAGGCTACAGATGAACTTACTCCATTTGACATTCAGTATTTTTCTTAGTTGTCATAGTTTTTTTTTTTTTTTTTTTTTTTTTATTTTTGGCTGTGTTGGGTCTTCGTTTCTGTGCGAGGGCTTTCTCCAGTTGTGGCGAGCGGAGGCCACTCTTCATCATGGTGCGCGGGCCTCTCACTGTCACGGCCTCTCCCGTTGCGGAGCACAGGCTCCAGACGCGCAGGCTCAGTAGTTGTGGCTCACGGGCCTAGTTGTTCCGCGGCATGTGGGATCTTCCCAGACCAGGGCTCGAACCCGTGTCCCCTGCATCGGCAGGCAGATTCTTAACCACTGCGCCACCAGGGAAGCCCAGTTGTCATAGTTTTGATCCTAAGTTGAGAAATTACTCACATATTCGAATTAAATTATGGAATGTTTCACATTTTCTCTACCTTAGAACATGTAGTAAAATTTGGATGGATCTTTAAGAGTCTGTTTCTTAAAGAGTTTATCATATAGGGCAAGGCACTGCTTTGAGAAACTGCAGCTTAGCTTCATTCTGTTATTACTGCATGGTTTAGGAGTCTTAAAGATTCTGATATTTCTATGATAAATCAGTATCATGAAGAATTCATTTTTGTCTTTTCTTTCAGCATTGGTAAACTCATTTCTGCCATGAAGCATCTTATCTCCTTGTAATGCTCTTCAAGGGAATTACCCTTGATATCTTGGTAGAGCTAAACACTTTCCTCTTCTCCTATTTGTGAGCTTTGCAGAGAGTATTATAGCTCTTCTCTGGAATTTTCTATGTTTTAAAAATCCCCTTTATAAAGAACTCATCTACTTGTACATACAATATAAATCTATAAGAGAAAGACAAATGTCACATTATATCACTTATATGTGGGGTCATAAAAAAGATACAAATGAACTTGTTTACGAAACAGAAATAGACCCACAGACATGGAAAACAAACTTATGGTTACCAAAGGGAAAAGGGGGGAAGGATAAATTAAGAGGTTGGGATTAACACATACACACTACTGTATATAAAATAGATACCCAACAAGGACCTACTGTATAGCACAGGGAACTATACTCAATATTTTGTAATAACCTATAAAGGAAAAGAATATATATATGTTCATATATATATATGTATTACTGAATCACTGTGCTGTACACCTGGAACTAACATGACATTGTAAATCAACTAAACTTCAATAATGTTTTTTTAAAAATAAATAAGAGGGCTTCCCTGGTGGCACAGTGATTGAGAGTCCGCCTGTCGATGCAGGGGACACGGGTTCGTGCCCCGGTCTGGGAGGATCCTGCATGCCGCGGAGCGGCTGGGCCCATGGGCCATGGCCGCTGGGCCTGTGCGTCCAGAGCCTGTGCTCCGCAATGGTAGACACCACAGCAGTGAGAGGCCCGCATACCGCAAAAAAAATAAATAAGAAAAACAGCAAAAAAAGAAACACCCCTAGTATCTGAAAAAAAAAGTCTGTAAAGCATTTAAACTAACCCCAGTAAGATCATATTATAATTAATAATAATAATATTTTGGTCATCAAACCTTGCTTCATAATAATTTCTTTCACACTTAAGTTTAAGTGCTAAACTTTGTAGCTTCATATAGTGATTTTCATTACAGAGATCAATTTTATTATTTGCCATTTGAGCTATAGACTACTAGACCTAGTAATTCCTGTTTATTTTGTAGAATGGGAGGTGAGAACTAGAATTGAGGAAGGGATTTTGATTTCATATAAATTTATCAGCTATTAATTAGTTAGCCTATTACATTTTTATAGTAGCTATTGAACTTTTGCAGCCAGTCTTATTTTGAGTGTATTTTTAAGGTAGCATTTATTAGCTTCTATATCATCTCACCCTGTCATCTCATTCATGTGAAATGGAGTTTTTTGCTTATTGATTTTTTAAAAATAAAAACTAAGTGGTACCCATACATACAGAACATTGAAATTCTAGTCTTGCCCATGAAAAAAAAGTTAAATTAATATTAGACATATATGGCACTGCAAATAAAGCTAAACAAATTTTTATAAATAAAAAACAAAAATTTACTGTGTTTAGTAGGGCAAAATAGACATCTTGAAATCCTGAAGTTTGCTAATTATCTAAAATAAAACTTTGTGTATCTATAAAAAAGACTAACATGATATTTTTGAGTATAGATTCTTAAAAGAACTAAATCATCAGTCTTGGAGAAAAATAGTATTTTTAGAATTCTTTTTTGAAAATATCAGTAAAGATATTTTATACCTATGGAAAACTTGATTGGAACATGTTAGAGACGTATCAAATACTGGTCTTTGGAATGCCAGATAATTTGGACTCTGGAAAGATAAATTCTTTTAAATCACCACTAAAGTAGCTATAATATCTGAAAATAATTTCATGATTTGGATTGACACTGCATTGTTGACATCCTCCTTATCTACTCTTAAGCATTTTTAGAAATATTCTAGGACTAACTACTTTGCCCATGAAAACAAACTTTTGGTCATTGATCTTCCCCAAATCAAATTCAGCGGGGCCATGAAAATAATCAGTTGTAACTAGCATCTTTATTACTATAATATCTATTCCAAAATGATTTAGACTTTTGTTACCTTTGTCTCTCCCACTTTTGCAGAGACTTTCTTTGCCTTGTGTACAGAAAAGAGGTAGCTAAGTGGAGAATATGCATACCTGATTTTTTTTCCTCTCCTAAGAAAGGAGAATTCATCCACTGCCACTGTACCTTTTTTTTCTTTTCTTTTTTGTCTTGCACAGAAGACTGACATCTTCCTGTGAAGGGCTTGTGGCAAACCTATCCAAGTCGGGTTTCTTCCTCCTTGAGAACGATCTGACCCATCATCATCTGAACCAGGGATCACACTCTAAGGGTCCAGGTGAGGGCAAGTCAGTCTGTATGTTAAGCCAATTTCTTTTCTGGTCAGGTAAGTCACACTCAGGCATTATCTCACTCAGCATCAGTCAGCCTTAGTTTTTTAAAGCTTCCTAGACCCCAGAGAGATATACAATTCATCCATCCATTAATTCTAGGACCCACCTAAACTATTAATGATTAATCACATCAATTAAAAATTCTCTTTGCTGAATAATGTAATCATTTCAGGATACTTACTCATTTTAAGTTCCAGAAATCTTAAAAGGAGTATGTGTGTATGGTGAGAGAGAAAGACATATTGAAACAGGTATTTCTAGTTGCAGTTTTAGTGCTGATCCTTGTTTCCATTTTTATTGAACTTGTAAGAGTTGAGAGCAACTTAAAGTCAATCTAGCAGATATAATCTTGTACCTTTGTAATTTTAATAGCTTTTAACTGTGTTTGTAGATGTCTTGAATCCAGCGGTGGATTCAGAATATTAGAGCTAACATTTACATGCATGGTCATCATGAAAGTCTTCGTTGGTTTGCCATGGATTCCTTCACTTAATGTCAGAACGATTAAGGGCAAAGACAAGAATTTCCCTGTTCTGTATCCAATTTCCATAAGCTAGTTATAAGCAGAAATTTATGATTGCTCCTCAGGCAAGTGGTCTTAGCTAATTGAAGTCTGACTTTGCACCTTGATGCTATATTTTAAGCTGGGAGGTGAATTAGGTCTGTGGCTATGAGGCTATTTTCAAGACAACTCAGTTTCAAAAGCTTTTTTTAATTGGGGGGAAAAATCTTCCTTGTATTCTGATATTGATAATCTATCCTTCAAAATGCACTTGTAGGGACTTCCCTGGTAGTCCAGTGGTTAAGACTTTGCCTTCCAGTGCAGGGGGCGTGGGTTTGATCCCTGCTTGGGGAGCTAAGATCCCACAAGCCTCATGGCCAAAAAAAACCCCAAAACATAAAATAGAAGCAATATTGTAACAAATTCATAAAGACTTTAAAGGTGGTCCACATCAAAAAATCTTTAAAACAAATACAATTAAAATAAAAATCTGAAAAACAAAATGCACTTGTACATTATATATAATTTGTTTTATAGATGACCCTTTATATACTGTAATAAATTACTTGTCAATCTTATAAAACATTCATTTGTTGCATCTTGATAATGACACCGTATTCATTTAATTGTGAGGAAAACAGAAGTAGTTCTACTCTGATATACCTTGTCTCTGCCGTTTGCCAACACAAAGATAGGAATAAATTGGGCTTTTATTTCCTTCCATTGGCTAACTCTCCAGGTGACTCCTAAGTTATGAACTGAAGTTAATATACTTCAGTGGAGTTAATACACTTCAGTTTGCTACAGTAAAGAATGACTCCTACTTAGTGGGAAAAAGCAGTTGTCTTCCTCTCTGAAATTTTGTCAGCCAAGAAGCTAAGTGGTTGTATTACCCTTTAATATTGGCTTTTTGAGATGCATTTTTTGGTGTTTATTACTCAAAAATGTCAGTACTAGTTTTGAGCAAGAGAACTTTTCTTTGGCTGGGAAAGCAACTTCTTCAAGCATTTATTATTCAGAACCACCTGATATTTTATGACTGGAACCTAAATAAAGTAGTTGTTTACTTGATTCTGTATCAGTACAATTAAATTAGTATGGGCTTACACACAGAATTTGTTGAATACAGATCCTCTGTTTTGTAATCCCCTTATGTTCAGTGTAACGTGCAGAAGAACTGAAAATATTCATTGGTGTTAAAAAATATTTCCAAGATATTCTGTCTTGAACAGGAAAGTTATTTATTTAACTCTGCTTCAGGTGCTAACGAAAAGTTATTTCCCACTAGACCGTAACTGTTAATATGATTAGGTTCCTATATGTGCACTCTGTGAGTACATGAACATATCCTAACCCAATCCTATAAATCTATAAAGTAACTTAAATATTTAGAAATCTGAATTATATTACTTAACCAGGAATGTCATACACATTAAAATGTTTATTACATATTAGAATCTGCATTGTAATGAAGTCAGTGGCCATGTTTCAAAAGCTTAGGGAGTAACACAGATTTCTCATGCTGCTCTTGGGCTGGGATAATCAACTACATTGTTGAGGAATTGTAATTTTGAAGAAATAGCAAACTATGAATGAAACTTGAGTATTTGACTGCCTTTAGAAGTATGTGTATATCTAAAGAGTATAAGTTTTAAAATAATGCCTTATATTTACCCTTCTCTTACTCTTTTACTTATGTAGCCAGTAGTTTTTTATGTAGATGTATATGTGAATTTTAGATATTTCCATATTTATATCAGTGAAATCATTGCAACATCTGTTTTAATAAACAAATGAACTGAGATTTAAAAGACCAGTTTTTAGTCTTTAAAATATCATGATGGTGTCAGCTCTTAATTATCTACACAGAGATTTAAAGAATTAAATGTATAGATTTAGATTACCCGTGATAACATTTCCATTCTACACCAGTTAACATATTTCAGACACCTGGTAAGTGTAATAAGGGACATGCTAGCTCATTTCCCTTACTCTAAGCAAAACAAAATTAGAAAGGCAAATGTGCTATGAAAAATAAATAATTGATTAATTCTAGAACCACATGATGTGACTTTTAGACTCTTCTGTGCATTGATAGGTTTGTTCTGCCCTTTCTAAGAAAAAGGCATGCTACTGACCCCACTATAAGCTTCAAGTTACCTTTTAAGTAAAGTATGTTAAGTTTGGAATAAAGCATAGCTTAGACATAGGCATTATAGAGATTACATACTGAAATTGGGGGTTCCTTTCCTTATTCTCCCTTCCCAGTTAAGATTTGATTGCATTACTCAAACAAGTTTTAACAGTAAAATCATGTTTTGTGTTTCTTTGTTTCCATTTTCTGCGTCCTCTGTAGGACCACAAAACAAAAACAAAACAAAAAACAATGAATGTCATTGTTCTAAGAAGCCCTTTTAATGCATCCAGGATGTCAGAAACAGTCCTTTCATGCCTCCTGAAGAGTGGCAGCATGAAATTGTATAGGAATATTCTACCTAGCTTTTCTTTTGGTGATGTCTTGCCATTAACTCATAGAAATATGTATTGTACTATTATCCCTATTGTACCTTCAAGTAATTTATTGGATTGCCTGTTGGCTACTAATGTCTTACATTAATAACCAGAGAATATTTCAGAAAGGTGGTTCCTGCTTCGTAAAATGTATCTGTGGTTGCTAAAATCTTATTTGGCTTGAAACAACTAAATTTAGTAGACTCTAAAATTGTATATTGTTAGAATATGATACTTCAAAAAACTATGATTTACTTTCAGTTCTGAAAATATTCAGAAGGGTTTGTTATCTCTTGCAGACCTTTCTGCAAACTACTAATGGGATGAACACAATATATCACTTTTGTAATAGTGAGCTATTAAAGGCAAGCATAAAGCAGTCTGAAGCCCATAAGTGCTGCCAACAGCTCCTGCTTTAATGAATTCCCTTTTAGATGTCCATTAAATGCTCGTGGCAAATGTACTCATAATGGAAATGGCAAATCTAAATGGGTAGATATGAATAATCCATGGAGTTTAAATTCTGTTTATGATCATCTTCACATTTAGTTTTCAAGACAACGCAGTTTAGTTTTCATTACAGTTTGGAATAAAGAGGACAGGGAGTAATTGATTGCTTCAAGCAGATTAAAACCAGTGGTTTTCTTTTCAAAGAACCAGTTCAATGCAGTAATTCCAACTTTAAACATTGATTTAGGGTACTCAACACAAAATGTTTTGTGCTATGTGAACTTTTATGTAGAAAGACTAGTATTACTTTTATTTCCCTATATATCTATATAGTGAAATATAGAGGTTGTTAGTAGCATGTGCATGACTTAATAGTGATCTATATTAAGTCATTTTGATATTATTGCAGTCATATAATGAATCAGTGAGATTCCCGTCATCACTGTAATATTGTTTGTAACCCATTAGCACAGAGAAATTACAGCCCATCATACATCATTACTGTGATTGAGGCTTTATTACCATATTCTCAAATTGCTTGCTTGCTCTAAAACTAAATAGACACAAGACAACTATAGGTGGGTATAGACTATGCATTATTGTGCTACAGTAATGAGGGATTATTGTACAATAAATGGGTGAAACTTATGAGGAAAATAAGCAGTAGTAATAGAAAACTGGAGACTCTTTTTGCTTTTTTTATTACTTAAAAGGTCATATATATTTGTTACGCTCATGTTATTGTTTATATATTACACGAATCGTAGCCTTTAAATATTTTGTAAAGATTTTTTTCCCAAACGTATCTTTTCGAAGTCTGTAGTCTAACGCACTTCCAGTGCTCAGGGCTGGACTTGGAATCTGCCTTTTGTCGCTTGTGAGATTAGACATTTTACTGCTGCTAAGCTTGACATTTTTGTGGGTGGGTAATACCATTTAAACTTCAGGCTATTTTTCACTACTCTATATATTTTATTAATAGTGTGAATAGGTCAGTAGTCTTCTGACTCTTCAGTTGAAATAATAAATGTATGAATGCAACAATATTCTAAGCAATGAAGAGAGGTAAAATATGGAACAGTTGCCTGGGGCCTGATGGTAAAAGACTTTTGATGTCTCAAAGAGGGAAATGGAAGAAATATATTGCCTCTATATTAAAGAAAAAAAATCCCACGACACTAAAACTTGTTAAATTGTGCATATGTTCATCCTCTCTCTGTTGAGTCTTGTTTATAACATTGAGACCATTATTTAGAACAGTAAAAAGGCTAGTGCGTTGACTTTTGGGCTAAGATCATTGCTTGGATTGAAAGTTCTGCTCAGTGCAGAGTGGCTTTCTGATCTCAGCTTCATTGTGATTTGGCACCATGACAATTTAAATAACAAACAACAGTATAAAACAAAAACCAGAAGCTGGCATAAATATATTCATGATTATAAAGTACTCTACCTATAAATTCTTAGCTAGAGCAATAATAACCACCTGCAAAGTTAGACATGACAACATATTCTTCCAAGAGAGATAACTCTGTTCTTAGGTTATAATATTCTCACAAGCCACTTAGGCATTACTCTAATGCCTATCATGATGTAATTACCACCCTCTTTGTAAGTCATAGTTTTTATTTATAACACATATAGTGGTTGTGGTGGTATAAAAACTGAACGCTTGTCAAAGTATGTCTTAACTGCAGTGAGACATACTCTGTGAAATGAGAGTTCAGAATTGGCTGGGGGGACATAGGCCTAAACTATGCCTCACCTAACTCTAGTATATTCTTAAAATGTAAGAAACTGAAAAGCCTCCTAAATAACTGACTTCATTCCCTGCTTGCCAGATTACACAGCCATTTTGAACTATATGAATATTTTTGTGACTTTCTCTTGATTCACGTCATCACTTCTTGGGAGCACTTTCCATGTTAAAAACAAAACGAAGAAGCAATACAAAAGCAAAATGCCAGGAATAAGAGAGAGGAGACGTTAGAAAGATGTATTTTAAATCTTTGGAATCATCTATCTGTGCCTCATTTTACACTTAACATAATTTCAAGCAGGATTTGAAGTTGTATTAAATTTGTTACCTGCTTCCAGATCTTTTGGGGAACAAGGGAGAACATGAATAAAATAACTTTTGTTGTTTTTAATAGTCTAGTTGGAGAGATACTAATAAATAAAAAATTACAAAAATAATAGTAAACAATAAAAATAAGCATTAAGAGCTAAGAAGAAAAAGTGAGATATGGGTGATAGGGAGTGCTAGGTGGGGTTGTTTTAATATAGGATATTTATAGAAGGCCTTTTTCTAAATTAATTAATTTTTTTGGCTGTGTTGTGTCTTCATTGCTGTTCGCGGGCTTTCTCTAGTTGTGGAGAGCGGGGGCTACCCTTCGTCGTGGTGCATGGGCTTCTCATTGCAGTGGCTTCTCTTTGTTGCGGAGCACGGGCTCAGTAGTTGTGGCTCGCGGGCTCTAGATATTTGTGGCGCACAGGCTTAGTTGCTCAGCAGCATGTGGGATCTTCCTGGATCAGGGCTCGAGCCCGTGTCCCCTGCATTGGCAGGCAGATTCTTAACCACTGTGCCACCAGGGAGGTCCCCAGAAGGCCTTTCTAATGAAGTGACATTTTAGCAAAAATCTCAAAGTGCAGAACTACCATAATGGTATCTGTGATAAAATACCCCAGAATGGTGAATACAAAGATGTAAGACAGAAGCATGTTTGGTGTGTTTGCACAACAGCAAGGCCAGTGTAGCTCAGCGAAGTAAGTAAGGGACAAATAATGAGAAATTAAAAACAATGCCTTAGTAATTTTTAATATTTATAATAATGAATTTAATACCATTAAAGATTTTTTTCTTTGGCTAGGTTTTTGCTCTTAGAGAGGTAGTTCAGACTCAAATGATGCTTTCAATAGCTTTCTTAATATATTGTAAATGATTTACTTTTTAAATGTTTAAATATACTTTTAACATATTCAGTCTATCACATATATCTTCCGTGGGGATCTAGATATTTTTGGTAAGTTATGTCAAATTCTCAGAGTGTGAGCCATGGACTACCCTATATATTTAAGAGCTTACAATTGGGGAATATTTGTACTTTTTGTGCTGGTATAGATAGGTTATCAATTTATTTCTAGCACTCAGTAAAAACAAACATTATTTAATGGCCCTTCCAAAGTAGTCCAGAGCTCCATTAAAGCTTGTGAAGTCTTGCTATTTTATTTATTTGACTTACAGACAAATTGAAATAGATGAGATGTAGAGTTTGGGGGATCTTTAATCCTGTAAAAGGGGTCCTTGAATTGCAAACAGTTTTGAGAATCATTTGCCTTCTTCTAAGGCAGAAGGTGAGGAAGAAAAGGAGCCAAACATGGGAAAACTGAGGTAAAAAGAAGACACTAAGAGAAGTCTAAGGTTCCAAGAGAGAGAAGAAGCTAAAAATGTATGTAAGTTAAGTTTTGACACAGAGAAGAGGAAGCTGCTAAGAATTTTTCTAGTTGTATCCTGCATTAGTTATGTGTTGCTGTGTAACAGATTACACATGTAATTACTAAAAACTTTTATGAATCTAAGGACTTAAAAACCCCTTCTAACTGATGGATTAATGGATGGATAGAAGGATGGCAAGGTATGTAATAATGCAAAATACAGGAACTCTTTAATTATAAAATCTAGAATGTGGATATATGGCTGTTTATTGTACAGTTCTTTCAACTTTTCTGTATGTTAAAAATTCTCATAATAAAATGTTATCCTTATAATACTACTCCTAGCTACTGCTTTTCCAAATGCAAAGTGACATTTTGTAGTGGCAAAGAATTGGTAACTTTTTCTCCCCAGCCTAAACAACATGCACAAGTTATTGTTAGTAGTTAGCATCTTAGCAAGCCTAATAGCATCTAGCTCTTTCTGTCCGTATAATATGCTTCCTTTTATAGGGAAGCAATGATTATACCTCTGGCATATGTATATGACAAGAGCCTGAATCACAAAACACATTTAAACAAAATATTTGTTATGTAACAGCAGCTACCAGTTACTTAGTGTCTGCAGTGTTTCAGGCACTGTGCTAGTTACTTCTGTTCTCACTTTAATCCATATAAAAATCCAAAACTGCAGGAAATTACGGATGAGGAAACTATGCTGTAATATTTTTACTTCTTAGTGGTGGTCCTTGTAAAAGTCTGTTTAGCATTGAAAATCAGTATATATAGTTTTGGATTCTAGTGTATTATCATCGTTAATTAGTATAGAATATGAAAAATGCCTATCATTTTTGCTTAGATCATTTGCAAAGGCCATTTTGCAGTGATCTTTCATAGGGTCTTATATTTTCTTGAACCTCCCATGACTCATGTGTAGTTGAAAGAGCCATATAATTTGGAATCAGAAAGCTATGTTTTAGGTCCCAGCCACATCTCTTAAAAGCTTTGTGACCATATAGGAAATGTGAGTGAAGAATATATACAAATTCTTTTTAACTATTTTTGCAGTTATTCTGTAAATCTGAGATTATTTGTAGATAAAACCGAAAATAAATAGCTTTGTCACTCCTGTAAGCCTTAGTATACTGTTTTTGAAAGTAGGAATACCTGTACCTAATAATACCAGAGGAACCTAAAGAGAGCCTAAAGTGTGAATGCAGATACAGATAGCTCACACAATTTTCAGCCCTATTGTAGGTATTCAGTAATTTTCACACATAGTTAAATGCACAACACATGTTCATTGAGAGCGGCAATATGATATTGTAAGAATATCCTCAGTGTTGGAGAGCCAGCTAACTAGATTCGGATATTAATTCTCTCACTGGACGACACATTGAGCAATTGACTCAGTCCTGTCATTCCTCAGTTCTTCCTACAATGGTATGAAATAGTGGAAAATATTCAATATCTAAAGGCATTCAAGCTATCCCCTAGAAAGCTACTGTAAAAATTTAGGGTAATGTGTTACGTAATATTTACTAAGCAGCGAGCCGTTTCAGTAATTGTTGTCACCCATTTGCTTCATTTACGTACTGTGATTTCTCAGTTTTTTTAATCATCACTGGGCACAAAGCAGCATCTCCCAGAAACAAAGAAGCCAAACTACCACCCCACCTTTCACAGTCTAACTTGTGATAAAATATGAGAACATATTTTTATTTGTTGAAGGAAGTCTTATATATCCCAATTGAAATCACTTTTGAAGTACATCATCATATACAGATACTATACTTAAATACATTTGTTGTTTTCAGTATTATTGAAATATTTGTGGTGAAAGAGATGATTAATTAATGCTGGTGAGTTGTTTGGGTCAAAGAGTTCTCCCTTTGCTAATATTTTGAGGATGAGCAGGAACATCAAGAATGATTTTAGTACAGTAGCACTCACATTTGAATCATCTTTGGATTAAAAGGTTCTAACTAGAGTCTTTTTTGCATTGCTTTTCTTAATTATAACTATAAATCAAAACCATATAAAATTACAGAGAGCTAAATGTTTTGTAAGAACCATTTAATGACTGTAATAACCAGTCTAGAGGGAGGCATCATCTTTTTGTCAGGGAAACCATAGTCACAGAAAGACCCCTACTCTCAAATTTTTGCTTTGTCTGAAGGGAGTATATATTAAGATGTTTGGAGAAATAGTTACATAAAGTCTTTTCTGCAATATTTTAAAAGAGGATATAGTACTTTGCTTAAACTAATAATAAGACTGTAGTTAATGGACACAAAAGTGGATGAATATGGGATGACTTCAAAAAAGAGATACAATTGATGTTATATATTGACTGGTGACTGCTTTCCTGCGCTTAGCATTAAACAGTTTGTACCATGCAAATATCGAACTCTATCAAATGAGTGACTACAGTATTTTCATACAGCTGTTCCTATAATTACTTTGTAATAAGTAAATCTTTTTGAGGCAAATACATAAAATGAAGTATTCTTCTTAAAAAACAAAAAACCTAAGGTCACTCTTTTCTTAAAACATTTTATTCTGAAGATTTCAGGAATATACATAGGATAAGATAGCTTCAAACTGGTTTATAATTTCAAACTGGTTTATAATTAACTGGTTTATAATAAGTTTATAATTAACTGGTTTATAATAAGTTTCAAACTGGTTTATAATTAACTGTTTCTTAAATAAATCTTACACAGAAGCAAATGGTTCTGATGGAAATGAGGATACAGTGATTGCAGGGAGCCAGATGTTCCAGTGGCTCAGTTCTTACTGTCTCTGTGGTGACCCTGACGTGTCTCTCTGGCATCCTAAGCCTCTGAGGAGTGCATTTTGAGAACTGTGGAAATCTGTAGGAATTTGTAATTCTTAGGCCATATGCTATTCCTTTGGCTATTGAACAACTCTTCCTTGCCGTCACTGTTAGATTACATAGGCTAGCCACTAGCAGCTATAGTTGTTCAACAGGAATATGTATATTGCATAAACAAGTTATTGTTAGTCAGCATGTTTGTCTAATCAGTACTAGTAATTAGGTATGTCATATGGGCTCAGACACTTCTGATTCTCAATTTCTTTATTGTATGTAGTGAGAGAGAATTGGGTTAGGACAAATCAGAAGCTCTTTCCAAGCCCCTACCATTCTGTCATTCGATAGAGAGTCTAGAACTTCCCTTACATGAGGTAGAGAATAAGTCTTAGCCATAGACCATAACTCTGAGGGATTTAAACTCAGATTGACGAGATAAAACTATCTGACATAAAATGAGCAGAGACAATCTATTAACAAAATGTTAATAAATTGTTTTGGACTTTAAGAGCCAAAATTATAAAGAGACAAATGTATGTAGAAAGGATCTATTTTAAAATTCTTAGATTAAAAGAAAATCCTGTTTGATTGAGATTTCATCTAACTAGATAAACCAGCAAATTATGCACTTAACGTATTTCCTACTAAGAATTAGAAATCAGTGCTGTTGCTCTGTTTTGATCTTAAATATGGTCTTCTAAGCAGGTGTAGGAAGGTGTTATTTTTTCTCATGCTGTCTATGAATATTAATATTATGACATTTTTACTTTAATGCCTCCTGTGAAACCTGTATTCTTACACATCTAATGAGCCAAACTATAGCTTTAATAGCTCATATAAATTCAATTGGCATATGGCTTGAACATCAAGATTATAGAGTGACAAATTTTTCCTAATTGTTTGTGAGTACAAATTAGTATTTTCTTAAGTCCATTCTTAAAATGTATTTTTAATATAGCTATAAGGTCATATAGATATACTTCAGCATATTAAAGAAATATTTTAGTAATTTTTATGTTGAAATTTTATTTTACTTTACTAGCAGTTTTCATTCATTAACTCTTATTTTCCCTTGCAATAATAATGTATTTCCAAACCATTATAAAATTTGTAGAGAATCTTATATTTTATATTTGACTGTAATACCCAATTTGAGTTTTGCTTTGCTCACAAAGGTAGAGAGAAATCCAAATTTACTCATAATAAAAGTATTAGAGAAACTGTCAATAAATTTACTGCTATAATTGAATCATATGATACCTAAATTGTTGATAATATGATCTGCTCGTTAAACAATAGTGTCTGGAGAAAATGATGGATTAATTGACTGATGGCTAAAGTTTCCCTCAAATATAATGGTTTATCCAGTTTGATTTGATTTGTGTAAAATAACTTTCTCTAATAAACAATTTGCTCAGAGGCAATAGAAGAAATGAATGGTTATCAAACCAAACTTAATTAGTCTATCCTAGATTGATATTACTTGGGGAGTCTTCGTTTTAATTGTGGAGGGCTGGATGCAAAGAGTTTGGTTCATTATTTTTTCCTGTATAAACACTATTGTGTAACTACCTATGGAATAATAACATGTGAATTCATTTTAATAAATGCTTGTAAAGTGAATTAGCTAATTATGCCAGGCTAAAAATGATTCCTTTAATTATTTTGGATATTTAACTGGTACTTCAATTTTATTATTGTTAGTCTGTAAATGTGATTTGTATTAGCTCTGCCAAACTAATTATAATATTTAACTTAACAATTTGAACAGTTTTGTAATGCTTATAATGTTCTCTTGTGCAAGAGAAAACATTATTTCTAGTTTGCATGAAGATAAAGGTTTGACACAAATTTAGACCAAAAGAATGGCTGTTTGTGTTTAAATAGAGAATTTTTTAAAACCCTCAGTATCCAATATAGTGACTGACATCATTATATGTATGAGAAGAATGAACATATTTCATTCAGGAGAAGGTAATACCAGTGAAACCAGTGACTCGGTTTATCTTAAGATGGTATTAGTTTGGCACTTGAAGATACGATATAGCATAAGAGATTTGATTATTATTTTACAACGTAGAAGCATTTTCTTCATGACTTTACCATAGACAGAAAGAAGAGCTCTATCCACATTCTCAGAAAGATTTATACTCACAACTCATTATGAATGTTAAAAACAATATACTTCTTTTTTTAATTTAATTTTTATTTTATATTGGAGTATAGTTGATTTACAATGTGGTGTTAGTTTCAGGTGTACAGCAAAGTGATTCAGTTATACATATTACATATATCCATTCTTTTTCAGATTCTTTTCCCATATAGGTTATTACAGAATATTGAGTAGAGTTCCCTGTGCTATACATTAGGTCCTTGTCAATTATCTATTTTATATATAGTAGTGTGTATATGTTAGTCCCAAACTCCTAATTTATCCCTGTCCCCACCTTTCCCCTTTGGTAACCATTAGTTTGTTTTCAAAAAAAACAATATACTTTGTAATCACTTCCACTTAGCAAGCTAATTCTAATTGTCTTTGAATCAGAAGTGAATCAGAAGTTTTAAAAAGGCCTTAGTAGTGAAAAATATAGCATTTTTATTTAGTTTTTCTGGGAAAGAGGCAACTACCATAATCAGGACACAGAATAATTCCATCACCTAAGAAAAACCTTCCTCATGCTGCCTTACCCTCTCCCATCCCTAACCCCTGGCAACCACTGATGTGTTCTCACTCACTATAGTTTTACCTTTTTCCAGAATGTCATGTAAATGGAATCATATAGTGTTTGACCTTTTGAAACTTCTTTCAAAAGGCTTCTTTCTCTCAGCATAATGCCTTTGAGATTCATGCATGTTTTTGTAGTATCAGTAATTTGTTTCCTTTCTGCCTCTCCCCAAATTAGCAACACTAATATCAAGTTGTCAGGTTAATATAAATGATCTACCCATATGGAAACTTAATTTCTCCTTCAGCATATCCCCATCATAACTAGAGCTTGATTTTTGCCCTTATTCATGCATATAGTTCTGTCTTTTTAATGTCTGTGTTGTAATTTTTTATGGATGCATTATAAATGCATTATAAATTTTATGGATGCATTATATTTGTTTAACCTGTCTCCAACATAGATGCATAGATGTTTTAAGATATTATATTCAAGGCTACAGTAGGCATTCTTGTGCATGTCTTTTCTGCATGTATATCTTCCAGTAATTCCTAGAAATGAAATTTCTGGGTAAAAGAATGAACACAAAAATTTGTATGGATTACAGTTTGCCTTCCCAACAATGTTGAACCTATTTGTACACGCTCTTATTTTGCTCTGTCATTATCCTTCTTTGTAATCTTTGCAAGTCTAGTAATTGAAAATATCTCACTTTTATTTTAAATTGTATTTCATTAAATATTAGTGCATTTGAGCTCAATATTGTTTAAATGTCAGTTGTCTCCAATTTGATCTATATATTCAGTCCAATCCTAATTTAAAAAAAAAAAAAATCCCAGCAAGGTTTTTTTGTTTGGTAGTTTTTTTGTTTTGGGTGGTTTTGTGGGGTGTTTTTACGGTTTGTTGTTGTTGTTTGCCATTTTAATAGGATTGTAGTGTATCTCATTTTAGTTTTAATTTGTATTTTCTTAATGGGTAATGATGCTGAACATTATTTCTTGTACTTAATTGTCTTCCATTTGTCCTCTTTGGAAAAATGTCTGTTCAAGTCTTTTGCCCATTTTAAAATCAGGTCATTTGTTTTCATACTGTTAAATTTTGAGGGTACTTTATAGATTTTGGATACAAGTTCTTTGCTGGATATGTGATTAACAAATGTTTTCTTTCAGTGTATAGCTTGTCTTTTCATTTTTTAAGTGTCCATTAAAGAGCAACTGTTTTTAATTTTGGTGAAATCTAATTTACCTTTTTTGTTTTTTGCTTTAGAGAGTGTTTTGGTTTTATTTTGATTCGATTTTAAGCCATATACACATAACTTGTAAGCTTTAAAACTGTAATATGTTGCAAATTGGTTGTATCATATGGACTTTTGCATTTACTAGTATTTAGTGATCATATGATCTATATTCCAGAAAGCATGTTTTTAAAAATGTGAAAATCTGGTTTTGTGTATGTGTGTGTGTGTTTTTATATGACATTAGCTTATTTCCTGTTCATGATTCTTTGATTCAAGAAGATACTTTTTGTGCATATATTGTATATACAGTAACATAAAAGACATGATGAGACTCTCCTGGCAATGAATTAGGAAAGTGAATCATTTAAATAAATTTAAGATATTGGAAAACTTCTAAGAATGCAATGAAAGATAAAAATATATACTATGAGAATTACATTAGGTAATGTGCATGAAAGCAGGGCATAATCTAAAAAGTTCTATCTAAATATATTTTTTTTTGTTTCTGCTTTATAACAAAGTGAATCAGTTATACATATACATATGTTCCCATATCTCTTCCCTCTTGCGTCTCCCTCCCTCCCACCCTCCCTATCCCACCCCTCTAGGTGGTCACAAAGCGCTGAGCTGATCTCCCTGTACTATGCGGCTGCTTCCCACTAGCTATCTATTTTACGTTTGGTAGTGTATATATGTCCATACCTCTCTCTCGCTTTGTCACAACCTACCCTTCCCCCTCCCCATATCCTCAAGTCCATTTTCTAGTAGGTCTGTGTCTTTATTCCTGTCTTACCCCTAGGTTCAGCTCATGCAGCTCAATAACAAGAAAACAAACAACCCAATCCAAAAATGGGCAGAAGACCTAAATAGACATTTCTCCAAAGAAGATATACAGACTTCCAACACACACATGAAAGAATGCTCAACATCATTAATCATTAGAGAAATGCAAATCACAACTACAATGAGATATCATCTCACACCAGTCAGAATGGCCATCATCAAAAAATCTAGAAACAATAAATGCTGGAGAGGGTGTGGAGAAAAGGGAACCCTCTTGCACTGCTGGTGGGAATGTGTATTGGTACAGCCACTATGGAGAACAGTATGGAGGTTCCTTAAAAAACTACAAATAGAACTACCATATGACCCAGCAATCCCACTACTGGGCATATACCCTGAGAAAACCATAATTCAAAAAGAGTCATGTACCAAAATGTTCATTGCAGCTCTATTTACAATAGCCCGGAGATGGAAACAACCTAAGTGCCCATCATCGGATGAATGGATACAGAAGATGTGGCACATATATACAATGGAATATTACTCATCCATAAAAAGAAACGAAATTGAGCTAATTTACCTTTTTTTTTAATAGATTATGTTTTTAGTGTCATGCATAGTTAAATGAGCAACGTGAAAGAATTCTTTGCCTAATCCCAGGACACGAAAATAGTCTCCTAAAAGTTGTACAGTTTTGGGATACGAAACTTTTGGGATATCTTTTTTCCATCTTTTGCTTTAACCTGTGTTTAAATGTAAATGCATTTTACCTTAATACGGGTTTCTGGTAGACAGCATATCATTGAGTCCTGATTTTTTTTGTCCATTTTCAGAAGCTCTGTCTTTTAATAGGTATATTTAAACCATTTACACTTACTATTGATATTTGGATTTAAGTCTACCCTTTTCTTGCTTTATGTTTGTTTCCTCTACTTTTAATTGTTTCTTCTTTCCTGCCTCCTTTCAGATTATTTAAATATTTATAGTATTCCATTTTATTTTATCTATTGAGTTTTTTACTGTAGTTTTTCACATTTTTTTTCATGATTACTCTAAGGATTATAATATGCATATTTAACTTTTCACAATCTATTTAGAATTAATATTTTACCACTTAAAGTGGAACATAGGGTCCTTTTCTCCTCCACTGTTTGTGTTGGAGTTGCATTATGTATTACATCTACATACATTGAAAACCCCAAGATAATATAATTTTTGCTTTGAACCATTAAACATATTTTATAGAATATAAGAGGAAAATTCTGTTTATCTCGATATTAACTCTCTTTTCTTTCGTTCGTGATGTTCAGGTTTCTCTCATATCGTTTCCCTTCTATCTGAAAAACTTCCTTTAACTTTTCTTACAGAGCAGTTCTACTGACAATGAATTCTCTTAGTTTCCTATCATCTGAGAATGTCATTTTCACCTTTTTTCATGAAAAATTTTTTTTCTGGACATAGAATTCTAGGTTGACAGTTTTAGCACTTTAAAAATGTTTCACTTTCATCAGACTGCATGGTTTCTGATGAAAATTCCACAGTCATTTAAATTGCTATTCTCCATCATTTTATGTGCTATTTTTCTCTGGCTGCTTTCAGGAATTTTTTCTTGGCCTTCAGTTTTTGAAGTTTGGTTATAATTGTATAGGCGTGAATTTCTTTATGTTTATTCTTCATGAATGTGTAGGTCTGTGTTTTTTGCCAAATTTGGGAAGTTGTCAACCATTACTTTCATTTTTTTCTTTTTTCATTGAGGTAAAATTCACATGACGTACAGTTGAGCGTTTTAAAGTGTACAATTCAGTGACATTTAGTGCATTCAAAAGGTGCAAATACTACCTCTCTGTAGTTTCAAATATTTTTCATTGCCTCAAAAGAATATTCTGTACCCATTAACTCACTCTCCATTCTCCCCTCTCCCATCCTGTGGCAATAACTCTAATCTGGTTTCTGTCTCTGGATTTGACTATTCTGGTTATTTCATATGAAAAGAACCATGCAATATGTGACCTTTTATGACCAGCTTCTTTCCCTTAGCATAATGTTTTCAAGGATCATCCAAGTTGTAGGATGTGTCAGTACTTTGTTTCTTTTTATGACTGAATAATATTCTGTTTTATGGATATGTATATACACCACATTTTATTTATCTCTTTATCAGTTGACAGACATTTGTGTTGTTTCCTTCTTTTGGCTGTTATGAATGGTGCTGCTATAAACATTTATGTACAAGTTTGTGGATATCTCAGAGAGAAATAAAACGTATATATAAAATATAAAATAAAATTAAATATATATATATGTATATGGAGTTGCTAAGTCATATGGTAATTTTATGTTTAACTTTTTGAGTTACCACCAACTTGTTTTGCACAATGGCTGCACCATTTTACATTTCCACCAGCAGTGTACGAGGGTTTCTTTTTCTCCATATCCTCATTAACACTTTTAATTTTCTGTTTTTTTTATGTATACATGTATATTTGGATTATATATTATGTATATAAGTAATTATAACCATCTAGTGTATGTGAAGTGATCTCATTGTGGTTTTGATTTTCATTTTCTTAGTGACAAATCATGTTGGACATAGTTTCTTGTGCTTGTATATCTTCCTTGGAAAAGTACATTCAAGTCTTTGCCCATTTTTTAATTGGGTTGTCTTTTTCTTGTTGAGTTGCAAGAATTCTTTAAATAATCTTGATACTAAACCCTTATCAGGTACATGATTTGCAAATATTTTCTCCTTTTCTGTAAGTTGTCTTTTCATTTTCTTGATAATGTCCTTTGAAGCACAAGTTCTTAAATTTTGTTGATGTTCAGTTTATCTATTTCTTCTTTTGTTGCTCTTGCTTTTGTGTGAAATCTAACAATTCATTGCCAAATTCTGAGGTCATTAATATTCTGTGTTTTCTTCTAATAATTTTATAGTTTTAGCTCTTATATTTAGCTTGTTGCTCCATTTTGACTTAATGGTGTAAGGTAGGGGATCCAACTTCATTCTTTTGCATGTGGTTAACCATTTATCCCAGCACTATTTGTTGCAGATATTATTTTTTCACCTTTGAATGACCTTAGCACCCTTGTCAAAAATCATCTATCCATAGATTTTTGGGTTTATTTCTAACTCTAAATTCTATTCCCTTGGTCTATGCTATGGTCTGAATGTTTGTGTCCCCTCAAAATTCATATGTTGAAATCCTCATCTCCGAAGGTGATAGTATTGGCAGGTGGGACTTTTAGAAAGTACTTAAGTTCTGAAGACAGAGCCATCATGCATGGGATTAGTGCATTCTAAAACAGCCTCCACAGAGATCCATAGCCACTTCTGCCATATGAGGATCTGGAAGGGAGCCCTCATCAACCCATGCTTGCACACTGATCTTAGAGTCCTCCCTGGAAGCCTCCAGAACGGTGAGAAATAAATTTCTGTTGATCATAAGCTACCCAGCCTGTGATAAAAGCCCAGACAGACTAAGACAGTCTATACGTCTCTCCTTGTGCCAGTACTGTACTGTTTTGATTATCGTAGCTTTGGGGTAAGTTTTGAGATTGGGAAGTGTGAGTCCCCCAACTTTGTTTTTCAGTATTGTTTTCGCTATTCAGAGGCCTTTGCAATCTTATATAAATTTAAAGATCATCTTTTCCATTTCTGCAAATGAAGGCAATTGGAAATTGTATTGAATCTGTAGATCATTTGGGGGGAGTATTGCCTTCTTAACAATATTAAGTCTTTTAATCCATTAGCATGGAATGGCTTTCCATTTAATTAGATATGTAATCTCTTTCAGCATTGTCTTGTAATTTTCGGTGTACACATCTTTCACCTCCTTGGTTAAATCTATTCCAAGATATTTTATTCTTTTGGATGCTATTGTAAGTGGAATTATTATCTTTATTTCCTCTTTGCATTGTTCATTGCTGGTGTATAGAAACCTAACTGATTTTTGTGTATTGATTGTGAACCCTGCAACTTTGCCGAATTTGTTTAATAGCTAGTATATGTTTTCTGAACGTTTTGGTGTGTTCTCTTTATAGAATCATGTCTTCTAAAAATAGAGATAGTTTTATTTTTTTACTTTGCATTTGGATGTCTTATATTTCTTTCTCTTACCTAATTTCTCTAGGTAAAACTTTCAGTACAGTGTTGAATAGTAGTGGTAAAAGTGGGATCCTTGTCTCATTCCTGATCTTAGGGGGAAAGCTTTTAGCCTTTCACCATTGAGTATGATGTTAACTATTTTCCCCTTTGATTCTGTCAGTGTTTGCTTCATATATTTTGAAGGTGTTGTATGGTGCATATGTGTTTATAGTTTTTATATCTTCTTGTTGATTTGACCCTTTAATCAATATATAATGTCTTTGTCTCTTATAGAAATATTTTGATTTAAAATCTATTTTATCTGATACTAGTATAGCCACTCCAACTATCTTTTGGTTATTGTTTGTATGGAATATCTTTTTCCATCCTTTCACTTTCAATCTGTTTGTGTCTTTGGGTCTAAAGTGAATTGCCTGTAGGCAGCATGTAGTTGGATCATTTTATTTAAATTCATTCTGGCAATCTGTCTTTTAATAGGTGAGTTTAATCTATTTACATTTAAAGTTGTTACTAATAATGAAAGACTTAGTTCTGCTACTTTGCTGTTAGTTTTCTGTATATCTTATATCTTTTTGTTCCTCAATTCCTTCCATACTGCCTTCTTGTGCATTTTATTGATTTTTTCTAGTGTCAGTTTTGACTCCCTCTTCAATTCTTTTTCTGTAAATTTTTTATTTTCTTAGTGATTGTCATGAGGATTACAGTTAACATCCTGAATTTATAACAATCTAGTTTGAATTGATACCAAGTTAACTTCAATACCATACATGAACTCTTCTCTTATTCAGCAGCTCCTGTCTTTTATGTTGCTGTTGTCACAAAATACACAAAATTCGTATAGAATATGCCCATTCACATAGATTTATAATTATTTTTTAGGCTTGTTTCTTTTAAATCATATAGACAATAAAAAAGCAGAGGTACAAACTGAAAATAAAATAATGTTAGCTTTTATGTATATACCTATGTGATTAACTTTACCGGGGATCTCTATTTCTTTATATAGCTTTGAGTTGTGGTCTAGTATCCTTTCAGTTAAGCCTGGAGGAATTTCTTTAGTATTTCTTATAGGGCAGGTCTGCTAGTGATGGCTTTTTAATTTTTTTAAATCTGGGAATGTCTTAATTCCCCCTGAGTTTTTGGAGGACAGTTTTGCTAGATATAGAATTCTTGGTTGACGCTTTTTTTTTTCTTTTTTGGCTGCATTGGGTCTTCGTTGCTGTGCTTGGGCTTTCTCTAGTTGCAGCGAGCGGGGGCTACTCTTCATTGCAGAGCATGGGCTTCTCATTGCAGTGGCTTCTTTTGTTGTGGAGCACAGGCTCTAGGCACTCTGGCTTCAGTATTTGCAGCACTCAGGCTCAGTCGTTGTGGCACATGGGTCCTAGAGCGTTCAGGCTTCAGTAGTTGCAGCATGCGGGCTCAGTAGTTGCAGCTCACAGGCTCTAGAGTGCAGGCTCAGTAGTTGTGGTACACACAGGCTTAGTTGGTCTGTGGCATGCGAGATCTTCCTGGACCAGGGATTGAACCCAAGTTCCCTGCATTGGCAGGCAGATTCTTAATCACTGTGCCACCAGGGTAGTCCCTGTTTGACAGCTTTTTTCTTTCAACATTTTAAATACATAATCCCAGTGTCTTCTGGCCTCCATGGTTTCTGATGAGAGATCAGATGTTAATCTTACTGAGGATGTCTCATACTTGACAAGTTATTTTCTCTTACTGCTTTCAATATTTTTTTTTGTCATTGTCTTTTGACAGTTTGACATAATAATGTGTCTCATGGTGAATCTCTGTTAGTTTATCCTGCTTCAAGTTCATTGAGCTTCTTGGATATATAGATTTGTGTGTTTCATCAAATGTTGGAAGTTTGGGGCCATTATTTTTTCCAGTATTTTTTCTGCCCTTTTCTCTTTCTCTCTTCCTTCGGAGACTTCTATAATGTGTATGTTGATATGCTTAATGGTTTCTCATAGGTCCCTTAGGTGTTGTTCATCTTTCTTTGTTCTTTTTCTTTCTGCTCCTTAGACTGAGTACTTTCCAATTGCCCTATTCTCAAGTTTACTGAGTCTTTCTTCTGCCTGCTCAGATCTGCTATTGAACCTCTACTGAATTTTTTCATTTCAGTATTGTACTTCTCAGCTCCAGAATTTCTATTTGGTTCCATTTTACAATCTCCCTTTTTAAAATTAACAGTCCCTACCTAAGTGTTTATATAGTGTTCTCCTGATTTCTTTTAGTTTTTTATCCATGCTTTCTTTTAGCGCTTTGAGCATATTTAAGACAGTTAATTTAAGTCTTCATCAAATAAGACCAATGAATGGGCTTTCCTCATGGATTGTTTCTGTCAGTTTATCTTTTTCCTGTGAATGGGTCATACTTTCCTCTTTCTTTGTGTGTTTTGGTTTGCTGGTACTTTGAATTCTGGTCTCCTTCTCTAATCTGCCCACTATCCTTTACTTTGCAAAGTCTTCAAATAGCTTCTCCATGCTTTCTGTGCAGGATTTATATTTGTACTCAGTGGGAGAGACAGGTTATAGTTTGCTTATTTCATCTTGCCAGGATCCAGAACCTCTCTAAACCATTCTTTTTTTTTTTATAAAGATGAATATTTAATAGTGATGAAAGGTACGATCCACAGAGAAGACAAAATCATCATAAATATTTACATTTCAAAAATATCAGAGAAATTTATAAAGTAAAATCTATTATATAAACACAAAGAAGCACTAAGAGAGCCTCAATAATAGTGGAGATTTCCCCTTGCCTTTCAAAAAAATCAATAGATGAAATAGATAACAGATAGGGATATGGCAGATATGAAAAACCATTGCAAGTCCAATTTAATAAATGTGCTTTGAACTTTTAAAACATATTGCGTATTTTGAATTACATATTTGGAATTCTTTTAAAACCATTCTTATTGTAAGCTCTATGCCCCCCTGCTCTAGAAAAAGCATACTTGATTTTTACAGACTGTTTGGAATATAGTATGTGCCCAATTAAGTATTCACTGATTGATTATACCACCCAGTTGTTAAGGGCACGTGATGCTAATAAAGAGATTTATCTGCAGTTTTAGGTAAATGTGCATTAACAAAAGCAGATAGCTTTCTGAGTTTCCATTTGAAATGAACCTCATACTTGCATGTGTGTGTATCTTTGTATATCTCCATGTCTTTGTAATGATATGTACCATCTTGTACCATCTAGATGTATAAGTATCTTATTATTATTTGTATACATTTTCTTCTAAAAACTAAAAAGCCATCATAAGTTTTTTTTATAAATGATGACTAATGGAAATATCATTTGATGTTTAGTAAGAATGAATCATCTTGAAATTTATATGCTCACAATAAACATGACCGTTTAAATAAGCTTCATTTCATTTGAATAAGCACTTTAAAAGTTTGAGTGCTTATTCTATTAAATAAATCATGTATGCATATTTATATCCCAGGGACAGAGAATAATGAAAATATTTTATGACCATTTTTATAGAATTACGTGATTTTTTTTTTTGGTAGAGCATAGAAAAGTTTATCTTATCCACTAGAACATAAGTACAAGTTGTAAATTGATGTTCAAATTAAAAGCTCATTAGATTACAGATTTACGTATTCATGACCCCATTAATGGAACTTTGGGATCAAGAAAAACATGTATGTTCTAGTCCCATTGCATAAAAAGTGGGACACATTTTATACAGTCTGATATTCTTTTTTTTTTTTTTTTTTTTTTTTTGGCTGTGTTGAGTCTTTGTTGCTATGTGTGGTCTTTCTCTAGTTGCGGCAAGTGGGGGCTACTCTTCGTTGTGGTATACGGGCTTCTCATTGTGGTGGCTTCTCTTGTTGCAGAGCACAGGCTCTAGGCATGTGGGCTTCAGTAGTTGCAGCACACGGTCTCAATAGTTGTGGCGCACAGGCTCAGTAGTTGTGGCGCACAGGCTTAATTGCTCCATGGCTTGTGGGATCTTCCTGGACCAGGGATCGAACCCATGTCCCCTGCATTGGAAGGCGGATTCTTAACCACTTCGCCGCCAGGGAAGTGTCTATACAGTCTGATATTCTAAAAGGCTTTACAAATTTCAATACTATCTCTAATCTTAAAATTAGTTTGATTATGTTGCATGTATAGTCATGCAGAAATGGTTCAGATGGTCATAGAAACTTAAGGTGGAATCTTCCTTAAAAAACCCCTAGGATATGATACCAAGCCAGGGGTCTTCCCTTAATCTGCAATTCCATTAATGTTTGAATTTATCATTTTGATGTTCTAAGTGATGGCATTTCTTCAACTTCCCCAGATGATTTCTCATAACTTAATATATTTTCCTGGCATCTAGCTTTCTCTAGTAAATCAACTCTTGACTATTTAGAAAACAAATTTATTTAGCCTTTTTTCTTTTTCCTCTGGCTCTAGAATTACTGTTGAGCTGTTGCAGTTTCTTAGCACACCATTAAACATGCAGTTCAAACCACTGTATTCCAATATTCAGTTTGGTTTAATTCATTCTTTATTGGGCACTACTATTGTGTCAAGCCCTATGTTCTAGATACCAGTGAAATAGGAAATACGATTTCATACCAGATCCTGAGAAATTCTGGTTAATAAGTGAGACATACACACAAATAATTATAAACATTCCATGCAACACATACAGTGGCATCAAGATTGGATGTTGTACAGAGGAGATGGTTTATTCTGTCTGGGTCAGGAATGGAGGATGGATTTGTGATCTAAATTCTGAGAAGCCACAGAAGAAAATGGAAATAAAGCCAAATATAAAGTAATTTTGAAAAAGCATCATGGTGATAGAGTGATTAGATAGAAAAGGAGATAAGAATAGGCAGATTTACCATGATGCTGTTGAAGCTTAAGCTTTGCAGAAGGGCCTACCAAACCTGCTTTGCCCCTCCTTATAAGAGATAAGTAACAATATTTTTGTCAGGGATATAAAATAAAAGAGAGGAAACATCTTGCAACTTAGTAGATAGACAAAATTTCTAAAAGATGACTTGAAAAGCTGAAGCATATTGGTATTTCTCCTTTCTGTCTTTACCAAAAAAAAAAAAAAAAAAAAAAATAGCCCTTCTGTATGCCAAAGCAAGCAAATTCTATTTATTAGAAAACCAAATTTCAATGAGATAGATTATCTTAGAATGTTCATATTTGTAGAGGACTTTAAATGCAATTTGGTTAGTTCAGTCCTATCATTTTACGGTTAAAGAAACCAAGATCCAACAAGATTAATTAAAGAAAACAAATCTGTTTGCCATTTTTGTTCTTTTTTCAGTATACTCAGCATCCCTCTCTCTTAGGTATTTCAAAAGGAACTGTTAGGGCAAATACATTCTCTTTTTTGGAATTACCTCTACTGTTTGCTTGTATCTGTAATCTGAATAAATATAATGTTAAAGCTGGAAAAAGTCATGGAGATCAGCTGTTCTTAAACTTTTGAGGAGCAAAAATCATTTTGAAGATTGGTTAAAATTCATTCCCTGTGCCCCATTCATTCCCCCCAGACTTAGGTGAGTAAATAATTCCTGACATAGATGGAGAAACCCAAGATTCAGAAACAGAGAGAATGATTTTTTTTCAAAATCCCAAAGTGGCCAATAGCAGACAAAATTAGAATGGTCAACTTATAGATTACCCCTAACAGTTAAGTTCTTCAAATTGTAATAAATTGATAAAATAGTAGTTTCTTTCCTGTTTGTCTCACCTCTCCCCTCCCCCACAAATTGAATGTAGAAATACTAGTATACCTATCTGGAAAGTTAGTTTCTTCTTCAGAATATCGCCAACATAATTAGAACTTGATTTTCACTCTTATTCACACATGTATTTTTGCCTTTTTAATGGCTACATTTTATTCCAGTTTACGGATGCATCATATAGTTTAACGTGTCTCTAATATAGATACTTAGATTTTTTAAAATAATATATTCAGTGCTGCAATAAACATTCTTGTGCTTATCTGTTCTATATCTCCAACAATTTCTAAAAATTAAATTGCTGGATGAAAGAATAAACATGAAAACCTTTTAAGGACTGCAATTTGCCTTCCAAAAAGATATAACCAATTTGTACCTCACCAAAAAAATAAACAGTTGTTGTTTTTCTGTAGCTTCGCAATTTTTGTACTTCTTTGTAATCTTTGCCAATCTAGTAATTGAAAAGATTTTACTTTTACTTAATTTATATTTTATTAATTATTAATGCACTTGAGCTCAATATATGTCAAACAGCTCAGTGTGACATTTAGATTCAATGCAGTCATGGTCCAAATCTTAGCAAGGTTTTTTTGTCATTATTGACAAGCTGATTCTAAAATTTTGTGGAAAGGCAAATGAACCCTTTCAGTTTCAGAAAAAAATGAAAAAGAAAAAGTTGAAAACTGATACTACCCAAGTTTAAGACTTAATATAAAGCTACAGATGGCAAGCCAGTGTATACTGGCTAAAGGATAAACATATAGTTCAGTGGGATAAAGAGCCCAGAAATAGATCCACTGATATGTCAACTGATTTTTGGCAGAGGTTAAAGAGAAATTTAATAGCAAAAGGATAGTCTTTTCAATAAATGGTGCTGGAACAGTTGGACATCCATACGCAAAAAGAACCTTGACACATACCTCACACCTTATACAAAAATCAATTCAGAATGGATCATAGACCTAAATGTAAAACTATAAAACTTCTAGAAGAAAACATAGGAGAAAATTTGTGTAACCTTGAATTAGGTGATGAATGCTTAAAACTGACACCAAAAACACAATCCATAAAATAAGAAAATTGATAAATTGTACTTTAAAATGTTTGCTCTGTGAAAGACACTGTTCTAACAATAAAGAGAGAGCCACAGAATGGGAGAAAATATTTGGAAATTGAATGTCATACAAAGAACTTGTATTCAGAATATACATAGAACTCTAAAAATTCAACAGTAAGTGTGGTAGGCAGAATAATGGCCACCCCAACCATGATCTACGTTCCTAATTCCTGAAACTTGTGAATATGTTGCTTTATATGGCAAAGAATTATGGTTGCAGATGGAAATAAGTTTGATCATCTGACTGTAAGATAGGGAGAAGACCCTGGGTTATCTGACTGGGCCCAATATAATCACAAGGGTTCTTAGGCTCTTAAAAATGGAATGATGATGCAGAAGAAGCAGTCAGAGTGATGTGATGTGGAAAGGACTCAATCCACTGTTGCTAGTTTTGAAAATGAGAGGTGAGGGCTCTGAGCCAAGGCCCACTTGCAGTCCTTGAAATCTACAGAAGGCAAGGAAATAAATTTTTCCCTAGAATCTCCAGAAAGAAATGTAGGCCTGCTGATTCCTTGACTTTGACCCAGTGAGACCTGTGTTGGACTTCTAACCTACAGAAATGTAAGATAGTAAGTTTGTGTTGTTTTAAGCCATGACTTTTGTGATATTTTGATACAGCAGTAAAAATCTAATACAGTAAAAAAATAATAACAAAAAAATGGGCAGTAGATCTGAATAGATAATTCACCAGAAAAGATATATGGATGGCAGATAATGATATGAAAATATACTCAACCTCATTTATCATTAGAGAATGCAAATTAAAACTAATGAGATACTACTACAAACTTGTTAGAATTGTTAAAAGCAAACAAAAAATTTGACAGTACAAATACTCACAAGAATCTGGAGCAACAGAGACTCATTCATTGCCAGTGGGATTGCAAAATGATATGCCACTTTGGAAGATAGTTTGACAGTTTCTTATATATCACTCCTAGGTATTTATCCAAATGAATTGAAAACTTGTGTTCACGTAGAAACCAGTATGCTAGTATTTATAGCAGCTTTATTCATAATCACCATAATCCAGGAACGAACAAGATGTCCTTCAATACGTGAATGGATAAACAACAGGTGAGTTGTACATCATACAATGGAATAGTACTCAACCATAAAATGGAGGGAACTGCTTATTCTTACAACAACATGGATGAATATTGGATGCATTTTGCTGAAAAAAAAGCCAGAACTTAAAGGCTATGTATTGTATAAGTCCATTCATATGACTTCTGGAAAATGCAAAGCTAATAAGATGGAAAACAGGTCAGTGGATTACCCAGGGGGCAGGGAAAAGGAGGAATGGTTGACTACAAAAGGGGCACACAGAGGAATTTTTAAAGCGATGGAACTGTTGTATATGGTACTAAGATGTTGGATGTGTGACTCTATGCATTTGTTAAAAGCCACTGAACTTCAACTGATATAGATTAAAAAAATCAGCCAAGATGTCAGGGGATCCCAGGATAGAATTGAGACTTTCTAGTGAACTTAACAGTGAAGACACTGGGTCAAACTCTACCTTACTCAAATAATCAAGGTTCAAATCAACAGTGATAAGTCAAGTGTATTCTTCCCATAACCCATAACCCCTATCTGATCATAAGAAAACATCAGATAAACCCAAAATGAAGGAAATTCTGCAAAATACCTGACTAGTGCTCTTCAAAAGTATCAAGGACATGAAAAGCAAAGGAAGTCTGAGAAACTGTCACATACCGAAGAGACCAAGGAAATATGGTGACTCAGTACAGGTGGAGGCGACTGATTCCTTCCTACAGCAGATAGAATTCATTAATGGGAAAACTCGTGAAATACAAATCAAGTCTGTAGTTTAGTTGATAGTGTTACTGTAACAATGTTAATTTTTTAATTTTGACAAATGTACCTTGATTATATCAGATGCTACCATTTGAAGCTGGATGAAGGATATCTGAGAACTCTGTATTGTGTTTGCAACTTTCCTGTAATCTTAAAATTATTCCGAGATAAAGATGTTTGTTTACAGAGTATACATTCTTTCAAAATATATATTTATACAGGTGAACATCTCTTTTTTTGTTTGTTGATCATTTTTTTGTGAGTTGCCTATTATAATCTTTGCCAATGTTTTGTTTAGGTACACTTTTTATATGTGATTGCAACTGCTACATCGACTTGTTTTAGGCTCTGTATAAATCTTATCAGTAACTAAAAAAGCTTGTGTTTTTATTCATTTTCACACTATTTTTGAGACTGTGTTCTAATAGGAAGGCTGATTGTAAATGTTTCCTTTTGTTGTCTTCTCTGCCTTAGATGCTGGAAACTTTTTCATACACTGTCACTTAATCCTTGTTAAATAATAACTTTGTTTAAAAAGAATACCTACTTTTCAGGTAAGAAAACCAAGGCTTGGAGGTTAATAACTGGTCAAAAATCAAAAGCGAGGTTTTTTAAGATTTAAATTTAGGTCTTGCTCTAGTTTCCTTTCTTTCCCATATGATAAATTGCCTTTTCTGCAGTATAGTAGGAAAACTTCAGGAAAAAATGTTTTGACTTTTTTTTTTTTTTTTTTTTTTTTGCGGTACGCGGGCCTCTCACTGTTGTGGCCTCTCCCCTTGCGGAGCACAGGCTCCGGACGCGCAGGCTCAGTGGCCATGGCTCACGGGCCCAGCCGCTCCACGGCATGTGGGATCTTCCCCGACCGGGGCACGAACCCGTGTCCCCTGCATCGGCAGGTGGACTCTCAACCACTGCGCCACCAGGGAAGCCCTGTTTTGACTTTTTAAAATAAAATAACATACATTACAAAATGTAAAACCAAAACCCATATCTTCTATTCTACTTGTAAATATGCCAATTTTGTTAAAGAAGGTATATTAGAGAAAATTACAGACTAGATTGGCCAAATGAACAAATCGTTCATGTATCAGAAAATCCACTGTAGTCTTTACTTTTCATTAGGAAGCAAAATACCAGTAAAATAATATACCCCTGGGTTTTGAGGAGTTTGAACAGCATGATCATTCATTGCAGTTTGTTGAATTTCAGGAAGACCGTAATAATGCTTCTAAGTTTGGACATAGACTTTTAAGACTGTGATTATACTTATTTTATCAGTTCAAGTAAAGCCACCCTTGAGTTTAAGATATTTTCTTTGCTAAAAGGCAGTTTGGGTAGGCTTCAGAACCAGCCGTTTGGTTTGAGTATCAGCTCTGCTTTTTATTTAATTGTGTGTTTTTTGGTTTGTTTTTTTTTTTTTTTGCGGTACATGGCCCTCTCACTTTTGTGACCTCTCCCATTGTGGAGCACAGGCTCCGGACGCACAGGCTCAGCGGCCATGGCTCACGGGCCTAGCCGCTCAGCGGCATGTGGGATCTTCCCGGACCGGGGCACGAACCCATGTCCCCTGCATCGGCAGGCAGACTCTCAACCACTGCGCCACCAGGGAAGCCCTAATTGTGTTATTTTAATCTCCATGTATATAGCATATTATGTATCTCATCCTTATAAGTTATGTTAGTATATCTGCATAAACTACCATGTTGAAAATCTAATAACATAAATGCCTTTATATACTTTAATCCTTTGTCTGGGACTCCAAAGGAAAAAAAAAGACTTTCAATCTCAACAGGTTGTAATATAATGGAATAATCTCTAAGAATCTCTCCTTGATACCTAGGTTCTGTTCCCACTGATAAAAGACAGTCTTTACTGTTGAAAACCCATAGTCTAAGAGAGGAGCTTCATATGCTCATACAATAATATCAACTAAATATAGATCACATTTTTAAAAGTTAAAGAAATAAACATCAGAGTATCTAACATAGAGATTACTGGTTCAATAGTATTTTCTTATTTTGGCACCTGCAAAAATTCACTTAACTGTCTTGGATCCTAAATATCTTCCTATGGAGAAAGTATAGCACTGCCTTCCCTGGGATACACTAAATAACTTTTTCCTTCTATTAATTATTAAGGACTGACTTAAGTGTCAGCTTCAAATAATCAGGATAATCTGGTGTCCTAGATGCCAAAGGAAATTGCAAGAAGAGTGTTAAAGATGGCGTGTCAGGTAGCCTTGAATATCAAAATAAGATGAAACCTGAGATTAAGGTTGTTAAATCTGCCTGTGAGGGGTTCTTTGAAGTGATGGTGCAGACAACAAATGACATATTACATTGTTATTGTTTGTACACATCTATCTACCCTTACAGACTGAGTTCTATTATAGAATGGCCTGTTTCTTTTAAATCTGTATTGGCAGCACCTAATATTGGGCCTAAGCTTAAGTGTAACATTAATTTTTGAGAAGGCAAAGTGTCTTGGAAAAGCTCCATTTTTTTCTTTACTCTTACATTACACTTCACTTCATCCTTAAAGTTCAATTCAGTTCTGACACTATCTGCTTGGAGGTAGCATCAGATTCCCTAAGTTAAGGGCTCAGTCCCACAAGACTGCCCCCTCCCTTCAGATGCCAATGGCAAGTCCCATGTAATCACCTGTACTTCTGACTGAAATGGAGGTTCCCATGACCCCTTCTTTGGGTTTGATAATTTGCCAGAATGGCTTACAGAATTCAGAGAAGCACTTAGGTTTACCAGTTTATTATAAAGGATATAATAAAGAATACAGATGAAGAGACACCATACGGCAGGGTATCGGAAAGCAGGGTAGAGCTACCATGCCCTCTTTGGCTATGCCACCCTCCCAGAACCTCCATGTGTTTGGCATCCTAGGAGCTCTCCAAACCCCATGCTTTTGGTACTTTTATGGAGGCTTCATTACTTAGACATGACTAATCATTAACTCAGTAACTCAATATCCACCCTCTCATTCCTGGAGGATGGGGAGTAGGGCTGAAAGTTCCAAGCTTCTAATCACATCTTGATCTTTCTGGTGACCGGCAGCCATTCTGAAGCTATCCTGGAAACCTAGCAAGATTTGCCCAATTAAAACAAAAGACATCCCTATCACCCAGGAAATTCCAAGGGATTTAGGAGCCCTGTGTCAGGAACCAGGGTCAAAGGCCAAATATTAGAACAAGAGATGCCCCTAGTGCTCTTATCATCTAGGAAAATTCAAGGATTTTAGGAGCTCAGTTCCAGGAACTTGGGGCAGAGACCAATATGTATATATTTTCTGTTATTTCACAAGAGAGGAAGGAAAGAAAACTGATAGTAGCTTGTGGGGAACTAAGGTCATCACAAAGATTTTTGTTTCTTTATTTGTTTTTATAGTAGGTGACAGGATATTGAGAGGGGGAAGGGAGAGATGGAGAAAAGTCATAGGGCCTTGATTATCTCAGCCAAGTGGGAGGCAGTCAGTCCTCCACTGAAAATAAAGGACACCAGACTGGAGTGAGGACAAAGAAGAAAGTGGAGAAAGGTTAGAACAGAAAGTAAATTATGGTTTAAAAAATAAATAAATTGCAGGTAGCTGTAAGGACCCAGCTGAGGTGAGAGCACTGATGAAACACTCAAGCCCATTTTAGAGCTGAGTGTCTAAATAATAATGTGAGAATAATATTAGAATAACTATTATTGCTGTACCTCAGGAGATTATGTGTCTTTTACTATCCAACATAATATTTCATATTTTATAGATTATGTTAATTTTATTTAAGATTATATTTTTTATTATTTTTATAAGTTGCTGTCTTCTTTCCTTGAAAGTAATCCTACTGGTAGTTATGCCATCTCTGTGAAGGTACGACTGATGAGATCATATCTAAGCAACATTACCCATGTGGTCCATAAAGCTCACCTATGGATTATTTTCTGCTTCATGACTATGGAGCCTTTAGTGTGATTTAGGGTTCATTCACTCAGCATATAAGACCTAGACACTATGTGTCTGGCACTGCCTTAGTCACACAATGCTAAACCTCCAGAACTGACAGCCTAGTGAGAAAGAGAAAATATATAAACAGTTACAATGTTACCTAAGGAGTGCCTTCGGGTAGTATTTTATTTTAAAAGCATGTGATGGGTAACCCAAGGCACTGAATTTCTAATGCTGGAATACCAAGGAGTTTAGGAAGTGCTACTGGACCACTTGGAGTAGGTGGGGAAAGCTGTAACAAATGATACTTAATTTGCATCTTCAAAGCCTAGTTTACCAGGGGAACCTGGGAGAGAAGGGATTACATACTAGTATTTCTCAACCTTTTTAAATCCATGACCCTCCTCCTCTGATAAAAAAAAAAAAAAAAGTTCATGTCTGTCTTGCACATTATTTTGAAATTTCAACTCAAATGAAATATAGCTAAAAATAAATCAAAACAAGGACTAAACAATTGAACAAAAATGTTCAAACTATAAATTCACTTCCCCTCTCCCTATTCTTCCTGTGTCACCCATCGTGCTTTAGATGGGAGGGAGTTTATTGATGCATCTGTAATTACTTGATAAGCAGGTATGGCACCTCTATGGTATATATACCACTACTACATGATCATAAGGTTTCTCTCAGAAGGCAGAGGTTTAAACACCATAATTGGCATTTATGAAGGCCAGTTGTGTATATGACTTCCTTGTGCAATATGCCTCTAATACAGGATCACAGAGTATTGCTTTCCATTCTGCTTTTGACCTAAGTAGGTTTTCTGTAGACTGACATTTTACATTAAGCCTTCCTTGACTACTCCTTCCTGTGCCCAGAGCGGTTCAGCTTCCTTTAATGTGCCTTCTTAGAAACCTGTGCTACGGATTTGGGCAGTTATCATTTTTACTAATAATTGCCCTTTTCGTCTGTGTCCCTAAAAGCTTGTAAACTAATAGAGAGCAGAAATTGTGTTTTTCCTACCACCGTTTATTTCCCAGAATACTGTCATTGCCAAGTAGGCAATGAATATATATTTGTTAAACGAGTAAATATAATTAAAAGTCATATTAGCATTAAAAAAATTATACAATGAGACAAGTTTATCTATAGTTTTTCTTGCCCACCTCTATCACTCTAGCATCTTTAAGTTTTTCCTCCCGCTTTTTTTTTCCTTCAGGGAACCTATGTCTACATACTGCCTTGGGCCCCCGGGTATCAAGGCGATGGTGGAAGGGTGAGGATCTGATTAACATTCTAGTACAAAATAAGAGTTTGCTTCTTTATTTTAAATATGTCATTATAGTGTTTTCAGGTGTCTTTTTAAAAATATTTGTTTATAGAAAAAGCAATATAGTCATTTGGTACAAAAATGCAAAATACAGAGAGGAATGCACTGTGACAAGTAACTTCCCTTTTCCCTCCATCCCTCAGCCATCAAATTCCGGCTCCTAGAAACCATACTTATCAGTTTCTTGTGTATTTTTATGGAGCTATTCTATACATATTCATATTGTATGTCTTCTAACTTAATTTGTAATGTCTTCTTTTAAAGGTGTTTCAAATATATATGTAATCAACAAGCCAGGTGGTTTGTCTTGTAAAATTTCTCAAAGTCTAGATATTGCTGATTATATTTTGGTATATTCTTCTGTCCCTGTATTTCTTGTATAAGTAGTAAGATACAGAGACCTCGGGCTTGATTTTTTCTTTGTTTGGTTTTGTTTTGGGTCAAGACTGCTTCATAAGTTAGGTTGTATACTTACTATACTTAATTTGCCTATTCTGGATATTTCATATAAATGGAGTCTACACAATATGTAATCCTTTGTAACTGACCTGTTTCATTTAGTATATTTTCAAGGTTCATCTGTGTTATAGCATGTATCAATACTTCGTCTCTCTTTATTGTTGAATAATACTCCTTTGTATGAATATACCACATTTTATTTTTTTGTTCATTCATGGAGGGACTTTAGGATTGTTCCTAATTTTGGCTATTAGGAATAATGCTATGAACATTCATGTACAAGTTTTTGTGTGGATATATATTTTAATTTCTCTTGGGTACATACCCAGGAGTAGAATTGCTCAATCAGATTGTAACTCTATGTTTAACATCTTAAGGAACTGCCAAACTATTTTCCAAACTAGCTGCACCATTTTATGTTCCCACCAGAGGTGTATGAGGGCTCCTGTTTGTCCAAAACCTTGCCAACATGTGTTGTTACCTGCCTTTTTTATTCTATTCATCCTGGTGGATTTGGAGAGGTATCTCATTGTGGTTTTGACTTACATTTTCCTGATGGCTGATGATATTGAGCATCTTTTCATATGCTCATTGTCTGCTTTTATATCGTCAGAGAAATGTGTTTTCAGATCCTTTGCCCATTTTAAAATTGGGTTATTTGCTTTTTTATTATTGGCTGTTAAGTGTTCTTTATATAACCAGGTACAGGTCTCTTTTCAGATATATAACTGTGTAGATATTTTCTTCCATTCTTTGAGCTGTCGTTTCACTTTCTTGGTGGTGTCCTTTGAAGCATAATAGTTTTTAATTTTGATGATGACCAGTTTTAATTTTTCTTTTGTTGCCTGATCTTTTGATGCTGTAACTAAGAAGTCACTGCCTAATCCAAGGTATTGAAGATTTACTCCTATGTTTTGGGGGTTTTTTTGCGGTACGCGGGCCTCTCACTGTTGTGGCCCCTCCCGTTGCGGAGCACAGGCTCTGGACACGCAGGCTCAGCGGCCATGGCTCACGGGCCCAGCCGCTCCGCGGCATGTGGGATCTTCCCAGACCGGGACATAAGCCCGTGTCCCCTGCATCGGTAGGCCAACTCTCAACCACTGCGCCACCAGGGAAGCCCTACTCCTATGTTTTCTTCAAAGATTTCTGTAGTTTTAACTCTTACATCTAGGTCTTTGATTCATTTTGACTTAATTTTTGTGTATAGTATGAGGTGTAAGGGTCCAATTTCATTCATTCACTTGACCTAATACCACTTGTTGAAAAGAGTATTTTTTGCCCACTGGATGGTCTTGGCACTCTTGTTGACAATCATTGATTGTAAATCTGAGGACTTATTTCTAGAATCTAAATTCTGTTTTACTGACCTATATGTCTGTCCTTATACCAGTACCACACTGTCTTGACTACTGTAGCTTTGTCATAAGCTTGAAATCAGGAAGGAATTGTTATCCTTTTTCAAGATTATTTTGACTATTCTTAGATCCCTTGGATTTTCATGTGATTTTTAGGACAACTTGTCAATTTCTGGAAAAAAGTCAGCTGGGATTTTGACAGCGACTGCACTGAATCTGTAGATTAATTAGGGGATTATTGCCATCTTAACAATATTGTCTTCCAGTCTGTGAACATGGGATGTCTTTTCATTTATTTAGGTCATTTATTAGTTCTAATAGCTTTCAGTGGATTCCTTTTCTATATACAAGATCTTGTCATCAACATGAAGCAATTTAATCTTTGTGTTAACAGTGTCTGTCAGTAATAATCAAGGACAGTTTCATTCCCTTAAGCCCCTTCTCCTTCATGTTTTCTTTTCTAGTTCATTTTCTCCTTACAATACTGTCTGCCTTCTTTCTTTGTAGCTCATTCGTAGTCCATTTCCTTTCTGCATTTGGGCTTTTCTCTAATAATCCGAATTCACCTCTTCTTTCCTCCTTTGTGTTCTCTCTGCTGGAATCTTTATCCTTATGGCTTCCTCTCCTCCTCTACTTAACCTCTTTTTCTTGCACTTTCTTTCTCTCTAGTGTCTATCTTTATTGCCTGCCTGATGGACATTGACACTGTTCTCTCAGGTGATTGGAGTTATTTCTGAGGTCAAGACTATGTTTACCAGAGTTATTTTCTTATAGAAGTAGTTGTAGCAGCTATTTTTAGCTTTATTGAGATACATGTTACTTACAGTAAAATAAATAGATTTTAAGCATTCAATTTGGTGAGTTTTAACAAATGTATACATCAGTGTTTACATGGTTTTAACACCAAGGAAATATCCTCATTTCTCTTTCTAGTTAATGTCCCTCTTCCCCCAGCCCATGAGAGGAACACTTTCTAATTTTTATCACCATAGATTAATGTTACCTGTTTTTAGATTTTATATGAATAAAAATGTACAGTATGTGCTCTTTCAAATCTGATGTTTTTTCACTCAATAAGGATTCATCCATGTTGACATACATGTAGTAGTTCGTTCCTTCCTTTTAATTACTGAGTAGTATTCTGTTATATAAATATAACACAATTTGTTTATTCATTATCCTGCTGATGGACACTTGAGTTGTTTTCACTGGTTTTGTTTTTAAAAATAATAATGTTTTAAAATTTGTTTTTAAAAAGACAAAGGAAAAATATCAAAAAGTAAAAAGCTCAGCTCCGTCCCTGCAGAGGTAACCTCAACATACAGTTTCATATTTTCTTTCAGACAGTCATATGTATATCCAAGTATTTTTATATGTCTTTGTACTTATTTTCATACAAATGGAGTCATCTGTGTATATAGTCCTGAACCTCAATTTTTTCCCATGTAATATTTCTTAAACATCATTCTGTATTAACACATGTATTACTTCATTCATATTCTTAATTGTCAAAGAGCATATATGTAATATACTTCTTTCTCATTGTACAGATATACAATAAATTCTTTAACCAGTCATATTTAACTAATGGATAATCAAATTGTTTCTTTTTTTGCTCTTACAAATATTCCTACATTGAACATCCTTATATTTATATATATTTATATATTTGTGCTATTTGCTCAGTACATAAATGCTGTAAGATAACTATTACATAAGAGGAATTGCTATGTCAAACACTATGTACGTTTAAAATTTTGATAGAAATTGCCAAATTGCTCTCCAAAAGTGTTGTATTAAATCTCAGCAACATTGCCCTTTCTATACAACACTTAAGGACTGTTTTTCATATGTGATTATGGAGACTTTCATCTGTTTACAGTTTATTTATTTAACAATTATTGAAGACCACCAACAGTGTCTGACAGTTTTTGTTCCCACACAACTTGTAAATATCAGGTCATGTTTATCTTGCCAATCTTACCAATGAAAAATATTATCTTACACATACTTGAATTGCATTTCTATACTTATGAATATTCTTTCATATCTTTATTCTTCATGTAGTTTTCTTTTATCTGTAAACTACCTAGTTTGTATTGTTTGCCCATTTTTCTATCTCATTTTTGTCCTTTTTCATGCTGATTTATAAGAGCTCTTTGTCATGTGTTATAGTTTTTCCTAGTTTCTTGTTTGCGTCTTGAATTTGTTTATGGTGTTTTTTTCTTAAATAAATATCGTGTGTGTATATATATATATATATATATATTTAATAAATTTATATATTTATTTTTGGCTGTGTTGGGTCTTCGTTTCTGTGCGAGGGCTTTCTCTAGTTGCGGCGAGCGGGGGCCACTCTTCATCACGGTGCGCGGGCCTCTCACTGTTGCAGCCTCTCTTGTTGCGGAGCACAGGCTCCAGACACGCAGGCTCAGTAGTTGTGGCTCACGGGCCCAGCTGCTCTGCTGCATGTGGGGTCCTCCCAGACTAGGGCTTGAACCCGCGTCCCCTGCATTGGCAGGCAGATTCTCAACCACTGCGCCACCAGGGAAGCCCTATGGTGGTTTTTTTAAAAAAGAAAATATCCTCTGTTCCTTGATGATGTTTATATTTTTAAAGTAAAGTGTTGTTTAACCCAAAAGAATAATTCTAAAGAATTAGTGGGATCCTAGCAGTTGAGTGAGAAAATTATTTGGGTTGGCAGAAGGGATACCAAGAAATCTGGGAATTTCATCTCTCTAAATGAACTCTTTCTTCAAAGACCTGTCTCTACAATAGTGGAATATTTGATATACCATCACTTTTTATGCTGTGAGGATAAAGTTTGTCTTCATTTTAGTTCTAAATATATAACAATATGTTATATATAAATGTCAGTATATATACATTTTTTTCTGTACTGGTGCAATTGGTTATTTTGTCATTTGTGATACTGCAGATCCATCATTCACCTCTACTGAGTTTATTCTTCATTTGGGTAATGACTTCAGAGAATTTTAATATCCTAGAACTGTAGCATTGGAAGGATTCTCATCATAAATTTCAGGACAACTAAGAAGTTGTCTGCATTCACCCATCAAGGCACATAAGTAGAGACTTTTGCTTAATTCATAAGTAGAATAAACACAAGTATTGTCAATGCTTTATTTTCTTCTCTTGAATATTTATTGAGACTCTGGCTAAGATCTTATCTGAAGGAATGTGAAAATAAAAAACCTGAAAGACCTGCTTAATGGATACTCATCGTATAACAGACATGACACTGAGTTGCTAATATTACCACATCTTCTAGTTGGTCCAGTTCTACATAGAAGGTGAATACTTTTTATGAGTTAGACACAAAACTAAGTGCTTTACCTATGCATTCAAATCTCTGAAAGTAGGTCCTATCCTCCCTATTTTAAAGTTGAAGAATCTGAGGCTCCAAGAAGTAAAATATCTTGCCAAAGTAACTGCTAAATGATAACTAAAACCTCCTGTTGTTCCCATCAGAAACTTTAGAGTTATGCACTGGCTTCTTTTATCAAGTAAATTCCATGCTGTGTCTACTACTCTTAGTCCATGGGGAACTGACCCCATTTCCTGGCCTCAGGAATGCAGACTTGACATAGCCCTGACCAGTCAAATCACTGTATTCCCCTGGCCACGATTATTGGTTTAATATGAGCATATGAAACAAGCCAAGTCCAAGGTCAGTGAGGTTTAACTTTTGAGACCTTTTGAAACTATTTGGAAAGAGAAACTCTCTTTCCACTGAATTTGTAGGTAGGAAAATTTAAGTCTTAAGATGTCAAGGGCTACTATGTTCAAAAAGCCAGCTTGAGAGTGAATGAAAGGAGTGAAAAGAAACACTGAGTTGTGGAGAGAGACCAGATTCTGACACTATTTCTTTAGCCCCTGGATCCAAGGATTCAAATATGCTTACAAGAAGATCTAGCAATGTTTGTTTCAGATACTGAGCAAATACTCCCTCCCTCCATGCTCCCTGCTTTAAAACCAAAGACCATGCTGAAGTTGTAGAACCAATTGGCTCCTAAAGATTGAAGTGATATTGGTAATATTCTGTCTCTGTCACTGTCTCTCTCTCTCCTATTCCTCCTCCCTTTTTCTCTCTCTCCCCCCTCCCCCTTTCCCTCCCTCCTTTTCCCCCTTCTCTTTTCTCCTCTCTTTCATTTCCCCTCCTTTTCCCCCTCCTTCCCTTCCTCCCTCTTTCCTGCCTTTTCTCTGTCTCTCTGTCTCTCTCACACACACATACACACAGACACACAGACACACACACACACACACACATACACACACACAGACTTATGTCCAGCTTGACCACTAATTCTAAAATAGGAAATGACAATGAATATGCCAGGAGGAAGGGGGAGTGTTCTGACCTGTTGCCAAAGCTTTTTTTTTCCACCTCTGCACTGTACCTATATTCTGTAATGGTCACTGCAACCCTTTTTAAAAAACTGTTTACATGTCTGACTTCTTGTTTGGATTTTACTTGGTGATTTGATATGAATTTTTAATGTAAAAGCACTTAGCATTAGGAGTTTGACATTTTGTCTGACCTTAATCACCAGGAGGATCATGAGAGGTTTATTCAGTGGGAAGAGAACTGTTACAGCCCTGACAGAAATGATGGGAAATAAGTAAACAGACTTTTAAATCTTCACCAGAAATCAATAGGGTTTAAAGATGATGGACGTTGGTGTTTTTTGCTGCTTAAGGACTTGAACCTTTTACGGGAAGATATCTTCTCAACGTGTCAGCAGTTTTTTCCCTGTACACAATGAATCACTGCTGCAAATAGAGCATTCTGCGTAGCACACTCTTCATCATTATTATATGGAAGAAACTGTATATGCCTGCCCATGGTAACATAGAGCCTTTTGGGGCATTTTTGTATGAAAAAAGAGGGCCGTTTCTCACCATTTTGTTTTTTGTCTTATGTGTAATTCATGCTCCAAACTTTCTTCCTCAACACAATAGCAATTTTTATTTATTGAGTACCTTTTAGTTATGTGATGTTAAGGTAGATGATATGATTCCATTTTATAGATGATGAAACTGAAGCCCAGAGGCTCTGCCTAAGGTCATCCAACTAGTGATATAACTGGTATTTAAAATCTTGGTCCATAGTATTTGAAGCTTATGCTTTTACCACTCTTTGAACTGCATCTCTGAAGACACTCAGTAGGTATTCTCACTTTTGACTCTTATTTCTTTAGCAGTGGTATCTCTCATTTCTTTCTTTCATCTTTTCCCTCAGTCAGTAAAACTGACTTAAGTGACAGATCTCCACATCATTTAATAAGAGGATAAGAGCTATACCATGGTCATTGAATAAAGAGTTATGGGTTGAGAACTGCTTCCCAGTATACTCTGCAGATCTGTTTTTCATGAATGATTTACAAGATATTAGATTGATACAGCATTTAGCAGTATATTCACAATAAACAGAATCCAATGAAAGTGTTCAAATTTTAACAAAACGTCATGCAGTGTCCTTTTTTTCAAGGTATAGAATTATATATTTCATTTTCAAAATATTTTTATTCTAAATACTTTAAAACATGGAAAACTTGCCATTATAGAAAAGCTGACTTTCCAGGTATTCGAGAAACTAAGATATTTATTTTGTAATTTGGAAATATTCTTTCTAATTCAAACTAAGAATGCCAACTCAGTTTTTTAATAAGTAATCATGAAATATATATTGGTAGATAAAAATTTTCACATAACATTTTTGATTTGATGTGAATTTAGCTTTAAAGACACATTACTTTAGTTAATTGGAATTTTAAAAAGAAAAGATGAGATAGCTCTTTACCAGTTCATTGTAATACATGTTAGATATGTTGAATGCAAATACCATCTTAGGAAAGGTGCAACAGTCTCTTAACTTTTGGAATCCTCCATTTCCTTATTTAGAAGCTGAAATAAACTAAAATTTTTGAGGATCCTTCTAACTCTAAAGTTCTATAACTCCTTAGGTTTAGAATATTGGTTTGAAGTCATTTTTTTTCTATCACATACTTTTACGTAATGTTTGATTTTTCACAATGTTCAAAGTAATTTTTGCTGTAGCATTTTAAAACGTTCCACCCTCACCCCTTAAAAGCTGATCTTTTTCTAATATCTAATGATCTTCTCTGAACTGGTATACTGTGTTGCTCCCCTGACTTGTTCTTACCTCAAGAAGAGTGACTTGAAACCTTTGTTTCTCATATGAAGAAAAGATAAAATATTGTTACTCTAGGCCTTCTAAAGGTGCTGATCAAGGAATAAAACTGATCAGCCATTTTCTTATGTTCTCTTTACACTGACTTGGGACCTCAAAAAAGAGTGTTAGTAGAAATCAAGAATGCTTCGTTCTAGTCTGACCCTTATCCCTAATTTTTTGGTCATACAACCTCTTGAGGCCCCAGTTTTCTTATCTACAAAATGGGGATAAAAGGACCTACTATACCGGATTATTGTGAAAATTATTTGAATTAACATATATGGAAGCATTTGAACTCCTAAATAAGCTGCTTTGTCAGACAACAATTTAGGTGTTTTGCTAGTACAAGTTCTTATTACCTGGGTTTGATATATAACCTCAAATTCTTGTACTGCAGTTTTTGGGGTATGACCAGATGTAACTTCTAAAAAAAAAAGTACTGCTGAGTTTATTTATTCACTTAAGTAAACTTTCATGGTTTTTATCCTTGCCCCTGTTATGAAGTAAACATGTCCATTTTTTAAAAGGCTATAGCTTCCTCAACATGACAGTGATTACAGATTAAACAAATGAAGAGAGGGCTTTTCAGTATAGGGTGTTCCGTTTATCAAGTTCCTTTTCTTGTTTGTCTTTGAACTTTTAATCCTCTCATTAAATATAAAGTCATTTCCTAGTTACTTTGCATTTAAATTTTGCATTGGTTACTATAGGTTTTTATGTTTAAATATTTGATTTTGATGAAGTCATCTTTAATCGTTCATTTTATTAACATCTGTTTTGGGGACCAGAAATTTTACCAAAGAACGTGCTTTAAATTTATTGAAGGAAAATATGATCTGATACCTAAAAAAGTAAAGCAAAACCAATTTTTTTTGCTCCAAAATCTTACTGAATGTTAAGTAATGGTCAACCATGATTATGCCTGTGTTGGTCCTACCTACATACATTTGTTCCTTTTAAAGAACACATATGTTTCCTCTTTTCTAATACTTCATTCTTAAGTTATGTAAAATAGTTTTCATCCCTTATTAAATGACTTAATAACAGTCATCAATTCCTATCAACACAGAAGTTATTTTCCCCAGAATTCTCACATTTTTTCTCTTTTCGTAACTCTTTGTTCCTTCCTTTATTGCAACAATTGTATTGCACATTTATATGTCCGACCTACACACCATCAGGAGTTTCTTACATTGTGAAATCTTATTTACCTTTGATGTCTAGTCCTTATAAACTCTGTGTGGGGCATTTAGTGAACTCTCAATAATATATTGAATGATACTTCAGATTTTGTTGAAGATCCAAAAATGCTTAGCCAAATTGATCTATGACTATATAGACAAGTTCTGTTACCATGATTCTTAAAACAAAAATGTTCCCAGTTTGTGACTGATGGTCTATAATGTCATATTTACTTCCATAATAAATAGTCACCTTTCATAATAGTGTCACCATAATAAACTAAGATTAAAAGGATTTGCTGAGACTTCTCTCCCAGACATTAGGATAAACCAGGTATAAGGTTCTACCTCCAGTTAGCTACATGACCTTATCCTGTTAAGGTTTTATTTATAAAGTGACGGCTTATACTGGATTATTGCTAAGGTCTGTCTAGCTAAAGAAATTCTCAACCAGAAGAGCTTAACAGTATCTGTCACCTACATTTATTTTTGCTAAGAGGCTTTTTTCCATCATATTGACACAGTTATTCTGAAACTCAGTTAGCTTCTGAAAAAACCTAGGAAGCCCAGCTTGTGCTTAGCCCCACAGTAGGAGCACTTGAGGAACCTGAACTGCATACTACCAGGTGCTTTTTACATCCTGAGAAAAATTGTTATTCACTTTTGATCTCTAGTCCTTAAACTCAGTGCTTGGTATTTAGTGAATGCCTACTAATGCTTAGTTTGGTTTGGTTCCATATAATGGAAAGTACTCATCTGTATGTAATGTATAGATTTCTGTCTTTGAATTTGTGGGAAGGCACGTGTATTGTAAAGTCAGCTTCCTGCCATCCCTACTCTCAACCAACATCTAAGTCCCTGCCACTGTGGTTTAGTCCCCAAAATTTGTTATAGAAGGTATAAACACTTGTTTAATATATCATAGACAGCCAATATGTGTTTATATATGGCCTTGTCCCTGAAGGACTATAAGCTACTTGAGGTCAGAAGCTCTACTTAATTAATTTTTTATCTCCTTCTAGTGTTTATTACTATTTAGTACCTATTGGTCAATTTTGTTTACTAATTTGATGATTATACAGAATTGCAGAATTATACAGAATTTTCAGAATTATTACTGAAAAAAGATCACTGCCTTTGTAATGATCCCTCTCTACAAGAAGGAACATCCGCAACTCAGTTTTGTGTGATAGCTTTTGTAAGAGGGAACCTTCTGGAGAAGCACCTGATGATAGTCATTGTCTATTATGTTATTTCAGGGATAAAGGACAAATGTAGTCATAATTGCTGCTATAATTTTCATGAACCCTAAACAGTTCTATATTTTTTAAATGACTGTAGAAATGTATTGGTTATTTTCAGTTTAGTTTTTATGCAGTCTAGCAATGTAATCAGATTAAGTGTGTATGTGTCATGCATTTTTTCACTTGTAGCAATAATCCCCTATCTGCATCAGTCTAATTTAGTGCTTTGGGCAATGAAGTAATGCAGACTAAATCGAAGCTGAGCTTGAGCCAAGATGATGAGTTGGAAAGATTCCTGGTTTTGTAATTATATAGACCTGAATCTCCACTGATTGAGGTATAACATACATAAAACACTAAACATGGTACTTGATTATGGTAAGTTGCTCTGTAAAAGGTAGCTAATGTTATTTTAGTTTAAAAAGTATATTGCTAAAAATAGTCATTAGGTGTGAAAAGTATTTGAAAGACATGAAGTTCACTGCCTTCAAAGTACAGATTACCAGCATATAATATATCTTGGCATATGTTAGCTCCATAGTAGGTTCTGAAACAGACCAAGGAATGAAAGAACCAACTAACTTTGTTGCAAGGCTGTGTGCTTTTTTATTTAATGGGAGATGATAGTCATCAGATGCCAGTCTAGATGGTGGCAGCCAGCATGTGTGTGATTTCTAATTGTGTGTGTTAGGTGATTAGAGATTTCTGCCTTAAGCAAGTCACTGAGTACTAGATGAATTCAACTTCTGTTAAATTTCCTCTAGTGAAAATAAGGCCAATAATGATTATGTTGCAAAGTTATTATGAGGATTAGTGATTATATCTAAAAAATAACTACAAGTGCCTAGCATTTTGTAAATTGTTCTATAAATTGAGCGTTTTATTTTTATTCTCATTATTGCTGACATTGCTGTTGCCATCATCATCATCTTTATGTAGTGATCTATGTGCTTAAGGTGGGTTTCTGCCTTTGTGGATCCTCCCAATATTTCTCTGTTCCTTAGAAACAGATCCTGTAAATCATCACAGAAACTCTCTAGGCATCTGAGAGCAAAAATACTTCATCAGATTCTGTAGGCTCTTAACTTTATACCATTCTACCTAAGCCTGCCTTCTAACACTGATTCTTCTGACCTTTCAGAACTATGCTCTCTTGACGTTTAGGAATTGCGGAAGTTTACTATCTGGCTGATCTTGGTATATGGTACTACGTGCAATGTACCCAAGAGAAATACATTCACTTTGCGCCGTCTTTATCTGATTGTCAATCCTACTTTACTCATATTGGCGATTTTTTTTGTATTCTGTCCCTACTTTTCTTTTCCTCATGATAATTTCATTTAATTTCACATTCTTTTATTATTTTTTCAAAATTCATTAACCCCTAATAAGGTCAGTTATGTGAATTACGGATTCTCACTAAGTTGTTCATAATGCTGTGGAGGTGTGTTATTTACTCCATCTTGTTTTCTTTACTCTCTGTCCTCTTGATGTACTTGTTGTGATGACCTTAATCATGTTTAGAATGGTTCATGGAAAAGAGAAGGTTGTGACTGGAACTGAAATGAGCCATAGAGTTTATTTATATGCTTGTGTAAGTCTTTTCTATTTTATCAACTTGAAGCTGAACTTATTTAAGACATTGCTAGCTATAAATAAAAAGCACAGTTCTTTTCATCTGGTAGGTATATAGTCCACCAAAGGAAATCCATTGTGGATACTGATAAGGAAATACATAGAAATTGAGAAGGGTTTTGGTAGTCCAGTTACCTTTGACAAGTCATAAGCTTTCTGGGCCTTAGTTTTCTCCAGTCCAAAATGGACATGTTAACTGCCTTTTCTATTTCAGTGGATTGTGTAAAGATCAGATGAAATAATGTGAAATGCATGTAAAAGGACTTTCTTTGTCATTCATGAAAAGTGTTAAACTCTTTATGATTATACAGTGTTGTTGCCTTGAATACTTTGAGGAAAGAGAGTAAGTGTTGGTATATTTATTAACTGGTTTTTGCCTCTCTTCTTCCAAAAAAGATTTGAAGCAGAGGTCACTAATGAAGTCACTGAATTGAAGATATTATTGGCAAGAGGAATGAAGTGAAAGGAAATCTGAGGAGGAAAATATTTTGTAAAGGTGTTGCATTAGTTTGCTGCATAGGCAATAAATATTTGGGAGGCACATCCTCAGAGATAGAATTAAAGTACAAATTGGATTGTTACTGTTGGCAGATAGGAGTGGTTTTTAAAAGAGTAGTAATATATTGTAGATCTGGAGAGAGATTTTCTATAAAATGGTAAGATCTTAAAAAGAAGAGGTAAAGATTAGATATAATGAGAAATTGTTAGTTAATTTCAATTTGAGTACTTGGAGGAAATGCTTCAACTTACAGGGAAAGAATAATTTTAGGAAAATAATAATGTGACCAGGATAGGGCCTGAATTTTGAATCTGTAAGGAAGAGGCTAAGTTCTTATTAACTTTTTTAAAGGTCAGTGTCTACCTTAAAACGCTTGTTTACCAACAAATAAAAGTTACGGGTGGAGGAGAGAGAAGAGGGATATTTATGAATTATTTCTGAGATCTAGTGAAAATTCTAAGTATGTGGTAGAACTTTCTGAGGTTCATACCGTAGCACAAAAGGAATTATGATGGTTTTAGATAATGTTTTGAAACATTAATTGTGACCATGTAATTAAAGTTTATGATTCTTGACCTCATATCTTATTTTGTAAACTGATGTTTTATAAAAGACTATATTACTTTCTGCTTCAGGTTGCTACTGAATCATGTTAACTCCTTTTTTATCAATAGTTTCTCTCTCGTTAGTTCTTTCCTCCCAAACTACGTTAAACAGAGTACCTACACCACTGCTTCTTAGCTCTTTTTCTTTAGGCAAGTTCCTGAGCTCTCCGAGCTTTAGTTTTGTCGTAAAATGTGGATAGTAATACCTATTTTTTATAGAGTTGAAGCGAGGATTGAGATAATATTCTTAGCATGATAACTGACACATAGAAAGTACTCATTAAGAATTAGATGCTTCTACTGTTGTTGGTGGTGTTATTGCTATGATTATTACAACTGTTCTTATCATCGTTGAATACAGTTATTTTTTCCCTAGTGGTCTACTAAATCAAAGAAAAATCATTGGGAAATAATCACAGGGGATGTGTTTATTTAAGTGGTGGCCACGTATTATATTTTACAGGTTCGTAAACTTTGCTTCTTAGCATGTTATGAATATCTTTGAACTAAAACGTTTGGAGAGGGAAGAAAGATTTTCTTTATTTGAAAACATCCTTCTGTTTTACATCTTAGAATAGCAAAAACCTGTATGTACTTTTTAGAATCAGTCTCTAAATGATAGCCCGATACGGAAACCAGGGTTCTTTACAGCAGGCCATTCTGAGGTTGGAGGTACCGTTGGAAAAAAACGTAATTAGGATTCACCATAAATTCTTACATTTCTCAGTATTTTATCTATTAAGCGGTCACCCCTGCTTGTTGCCCTTTAGGCAGTCAGTTGAGGTGCATTAGTAAGCTGGGTGAGCAAACTGCTGAGCATATCTAATTGGACTCCTAGAGAAAATGGCTGACCAACGGTTTTGAATACTCAAGAATTCACATATTGAATGCCTGTCAAGGACCAAATCTGTTGTGAAATCATCATTACCCTTAGAATCTTGAACTTAATGAGGAGACTGGTAAGAAATGGTACAGGGAGATAAACCTGTGACCGAGGTAAAGACAGGCCTGTAGCAGCCCTTAAGAGGGACACCGGCCTTGGGCTTGAGGGGAGCAGGACTCGGGAGAGAGGAACCAGAGGACTTAATGATGGTAATATCCGGGCTTTGAGGCCAAATGGATGGTGGCTGGGTAGAGAGGTGGTAAGGGACCAGGAGGGGATAAATTTTCCATTTGGGGAACTATTAGATGGTGGAGTAAAGATGAAAATATAGGCCATGAAGGGAGAAATGAGATTTTTCTGCTGTGGCCTTGGAGGGTCTCTTTTGAGCAAGAACTAGTCAGTTCAAAGGAGGAAATGATTAAAATGGAATTCACTAAACTATTTTATTCTGTTGACTTGATCAGTCAGTTTCAGTAAAAATGCTTGCACCTCATAATCCATTTGGGTATGGATTTGTTTTTGTTACTCTTTTATAATGTGGAAGATACTTTCAGAATTCTCATGTGGTTCTCGATAGTGGTTGTACAATATAATCACATGGGGATTATTTTTTTAAATGCCAGCGTAGATTTGTTGTAATGATTCCAACAGAAATTTTTAAATGTTGGGGGATGGGGAAATAGATTATACAAGACTAGCAAAATATTGATAATCATTGAAGCTTGGTAATGGATACCTTAGGTTCATTAAAGTCTTCATTATATTTGTATATGTTAGAATATTTCCATACTAAAAAATTTTTGAAGTAAATTTAGAAGAAGTTTTTCTCAACAACCACCACCAACAAAATACTCGTGCCTGGGCTGCTCCCTAAACCCATTAAATAAGAATTTCTTGAGATAGGACTAAGGTATCATTTTTCTTTTTTATTGAAGTATAGTTGATTTACAATATTGTGTTAGTTTCAGGCGTACAGCAAAGTGCTTCGGTTATACTATATATATATATGTATATATCTATATTCTTTTTTTCATTTCTTTTCCATTGTAGGTTATTACAGAATACTGAATATAGTTCCCTGTGCTATACAGTAACTTCTTGTTATTTATCTAGTTTTTTATAAAGTAGTGTGTATCTGTTAATCCCATACTCCTAATTTATCCCTTCCCCCGCTTCCCCTTTGGTAACCATAAGTTTGTTTTCTATGTCTGTGAGTCTGTGAGTCTGTTTCTGTTTTGTAAATAAGTTCATTTATACTATTTCTTTTAGATTCCACAAATGTGTGATATCGTATGTTTGTCTTTCTCTATCTGACTTACTTCACTTAATATGATCATCTCTCGGTCCATCCATGTTGCTGCAAATGGCATTATTTCATTCTTTTGTTTTTTTAAGTTCAACGTGATCCTCATATGTAGCTGTGGTTGAAAAACCTCTGCTTTATGAGATAAACTAAGCAGGAATTATTGTTCTTATTTTACAGGTAGAAAAACTGAGACCCAGAAAGGCTAAATGTTTTGTTACAAGGCCACATAGACAGTAAAGAGCACAGCAATTGCATTGTCAGCCTCATGTATTCTAGTGCTCATTTTATTATACCACTCTGCTTCTACATTGCCCATCGAAGGAATGATTTCATTGCTAGTAGTTGTCATATGGTCTGTTCAAAACCTATGCTGTATTGAAGATACCTTAGTCCTAACGACTCTGTTTTAGAACACTAGTTCCTCTTCCTCACACTGGCAGTGAGTATTGGGTGCAAGCAATGACGGTTGCTAAATTGGTTTTATTTGTGAGTAGGTGCTCATAATTCAGCCTGCCATTTTCTTTTCTTTTCCTGCAAATATGGGGACAGTGTAAGTACCTCTTGGAAAGAAAAGATGCTGATATTTTTCTAACACCCTGTGCACTGGGGCAGTAAATCTACATGCAAATTAAAGATTTTGGTGACAAATGATAACTCTCATCATCACTCTAATCTCTTCTTAACTTTCCTGGGTATTGTTAATTCATAACGTAGTTTGAATTGACTTACTACTATTGATTTCTGTATTCATTAGAATGAAAAGAGAAATCTTGCCGTTGCAAGGGAAATACAGTTATCAGACACTTTTTTCTCAGAGAATAAAAGGACCTGGCGGGATATAAACTGTGAGAATGACAGTTAAATTGACATGAAGGTTAATGCTTGCTTGCTACATTGATGTTGGAGGATCAGTCACTTGTCAGTATGCTGCTATAATACATGCAGTACATCTTCATTAGGAAGGCATATAGCAATCAGTTTCAGGTTTCCGGATGAGCCTGTGGCCAGGCCATAATTAACCTTTTGAACCTGGAATTGTAACAGAATGTACTATTGGCTTGGGTTATCAATTATGGTCAGAGTCAGTTGATACTTACTCAAAGAAGGCTTATTGGTGATGGATATTATAATCTACTCATTTTCCATTGTTTGATTAAAAAATAAAATTGACATGACAGAATATTCCATTTTTTACTTTTGGAGAGACCAATTTTTGTAAGCCAGATGCTTTGCCAAACAAACAGTTATATTAGTAACAGTTTGGATTTTCTTGGTTTCGATTTGATTTTCGGTCTCAATTTTCAGTATTGTTTTCAGTTTCTTAAATATGAAGCAGTGTAACTGCTAAGGAGGACTTTTTAAATACCTGATTTGTCAAATTATAATAGAAAAGACTAAGATAGCATTTCATCATACTTTAAACATAAGTTTTAAAAGATTAAAGTTCAGGTGCAATCATGTTATTAAGTGTTTTGCGTCTTGTACTTCTTTTTCAATATTTCACTCAAATCAAATAGTATTATCAGAAAAATGGCTGACCGAGTTTCACTTATTTTGGAAACACTTAACAGATTATTTGTTAATCAAATAAAACTGAAAATAATATTTGCCAATCCAAATCAAGGGAATGTTGCTATTTTAATGTATTTCAAATTGCCTATTACAGTTTAAATATAACTACTCAAATTTAAAAGCTCTGTGCTTTTTAGCTATATTTCCATTTATTATGTTATTTTTATTGTATAAGTTTTCAAAATAATTTTCTATTAAAGTTATGCAGTGCTAATATGTTTGAGAAGTTATTTCTAGAAAAAAGTTACACTTAGGTTTTACTTGTAGTTGCTGCTGTCTGTGCATATTGCTTTGAAATTGTCATCTATGAATCTGTCTTGAGACAATTTATTTTTATTTATTTATTTATTAACATCTTTATTGGACTATAATTGCTTTACAATCGTGTGTTAGTTTCTGCTTTATAACAAAGTGAATCAGCTATACATATACATATATCCCCATGTCTCCTCCCTCTTGCGTCTCCCTCCCACCCTCCCTATCCCACCCCTCTAGGTGGTCACAGAGCACCGAGCTGATCTCCCTGTGCTACATGTCTGCTTCCCACTAGCTATCTGTTGCACACAATGCTGTTTCTGCCCATAATTAATTTTAAATAAACTGTCTCGTAGAGAATGGAATTGAGGATACGGGGAGGGGGAAGGGTAACCTGGGACAAAGTGAGAGAGTGGCATGGACTTATATATACTACATATATACTACTTGCATATACTATATATACTACATATATACTACTTGTACATACTACATATACACTACTTATATATGCTACATATATATACTACATACATACTACTTGTACATACTACATATATACTACTTATACATACTACATATATACCACTTATATATACTACATATATACTTATATATACTACTTATATATACTGCTTATATATACTACATATATACTACCTATATATACTACAGATATACTACTTATATATACTACATATATAAGCCTATGCCACTCTCTCACTTTGTCCCAGTTTACCCTTCCCCCTCCCCGTGTCCTCAATTCCATTCTCTACGAGACAATTTATTTTAAAATTAATTATGGGCAGAAAGAGCATTGTGTGCAAAGGTGTTTTTTGCAATATTTTTATAATAGTGAGAAATTGAGAAAAACATAAATGTCCAATACTAAGACATTGGTTGAGTACATTGTGTACACCCATTTGAAGAATTAACATAATCATAGGGTAGAAATTTTAATATTCTGAGGAAATAGTTATCTTAAATTTTTAAAAGTAGGCTAAAAAAATTGTATACCTAAGGGTAATAGAGGGTTTGTTTATACTGGAAAGAAATATACTAAAATGTGAAGAGTAGTAGCCTTGAAGTGGTAGTATTACATGCCTTTTTTCTTATTTATATATTTTATTATATAAAATATTTATTATAGTATATATATAAATTATATTTTAAAGTAAATTATATTTTTATAAGTAGAACTGTTTCTGAGTATTATTACTCTTATCTATCAGGAAAACAATAGTTTAAAAATTAATTACAGGTCTCTAAAATTAATGTTTTTGTAATCTGTTCATCAGTAGCACAAGATAGTATGTAAGGCCTGACTGCCTGGTTCAAATTCCAACTCTTACTTTCAAGCTGCGTGACTTTGGATAAATTTTTAGTACCTATTTATGCTTCAGTGTCCTCCTCTATAATATGAGGATAATAAAGTACCTCTCTTGTAGGATTTCTATAAGATTAAATTAGTTACTGTACGTGAAGTTAAAATAAGTAAACACAGTCTTCTGGGCACTGACCCTCTAGTGCTATACACACAGCCTGCTGCTTTACTAATAGCTGATCACTAGCTCTTTAGCTTTCATATCTATCTTCCTTCTGTAAATCTCTACTTATTTATGTCCCATGGGCTCTTTCAAACTCACCATTCTCCTTCTCCCCAAATATCTCTCACTCCTGCTAGTAAATCATTGTCACCTCAGTCACAATATGAGAGATGTGAAAGTCATTTGGACTCTTCTTCTCTCTTCCTAAATTTTCTTGAATATTTCTGCTTTTTTTCTTTCCCTTCTGCCACATTCAGACCATCTTTACTTCTCATCTGCTCATCCAGTCTTGACTTTCCTATCCCCAAACATCCTAGACAACACTGCTAGGGCATTCTTTCTGAAGTGTCAGTCTTCCGTAATTCCCCAAACTTTCAAGGTGAAATCTAGAGCCCCAGGGACCTAACCTCTCCTCTGGACTATACTCATTTCACCTCACACTGGCTTTCCTGAATTATTTGCAATTCTTTGAACATGCTTTGCTCCTTCAGTACTTCTGTGTCCTCATGCATGCACTTCCCTTTCTATGGAATGCTCTCCAACCTTCTATAATAACTCTGGATTAGATATTTCTCCAAATGGACTTAGCACATGGCACAAAGCAGTAAAAGCATTTATCATACTTTATGTTAATTGTCTGTGTCCTTTTCTCTGATACCCTTTACATTGTGAACCTCTTACATTTAGGGACCAAGCCTTATTCTATATGTCTTCTTTTTAATATGCATGGACCTAGAGATGATCATACTAAGTGAAGTAAGTCAGACAGAGAAAGACAAATACCATATTGATATCATTTGTATGTGGAATCTAAAATGTGATACAAATGAACTTACTTATAAAAGAGAAACAGACTCACAGACATAGAAAACAAACTTAACGGTTTCCAAATGGGAAAGTGGGTAGGAGAGGTATAAATTAGGAGTTTGGAAATAGCAGATACTATCTATCAAATAGATGAACAACAGGGTCCTACTTGTACAATACAAGGAACCATATTCAGTATCCTGTAATAAGCCATAATGGAAAAGAATATGAAGAAGAGTATGTATATGCTTAAAACTGAATTGGATTTCTCCTCAGTAGTTTTTAAAAGTGTTAAAGAGTCTAGAGATGGAAAAGTTTGAGAACTATTATCCTACACTGTTATCCTCATATTTCAGAAGAACCTTCCTTTTAGTATACATTTGGAGCCTTTTAAATTGACCTCCCAATTTCAGAGAATCCTACAATTCTGTATAAGAACAATACTTTCTTATAAGTTGTCAAAATTGTTAGCAGTAATACTTGAGACCTTTGTTTATTCTTTGACCCTGTTTGCCTTCTCAAACAGCTTACAGAACAAAATACCAGGATATCATGATTCTGGTGTACTTGAATCAGATTTCCAATGTTAACTTTTATGAAATATGGAGAATAATTACATTATAATTAAAGCAGATTGTGTTTTAATGTGAACCATTACATTTTAGTGTATGACTGGTATTGCAACTAGAATGTTACCACTTCCAGAAGTTTATGCAACCACAAACAGCAAATATCCTCTTTTTTATCTTATATAATGAAATTGCTGAATGTTTTAAATAGGATTTATCTATTGTGTATTTTCCAGTATTTTAGAAGCATGATAGAGTACAGACACACTAAATGGTTTCTAAAAGAACTGTTTATTTTTTCATTTAACAGTTATTAAGCATGTATCAACTCTGTGTTTAAATACTAGGGGAAAGACTAGCTGTAGTCTTGGTTCTTAAGTTAGATGGGGGAGGTAGAAAAGAGAACAAATGAAAGATATTTTTGCCGAACTAGTGTAAAACTTCTCAAAAATAAGGTCTTTTTTTATTCTTGATGATGTTTGTCATTGATTTTATGTAAATTAAAGGTTGTAGCCTATTTTATGAGTATAACTTAATCAGTAATAAAATCTTACTTCCACTATGAAATAGAATTTGAAATCTAATACAATATTAAAGTTTTTAAAACAATGATTAAGTGTTCTTTAATCTCCCTCAAGTTACAAAGAGGTGATATTGCTTACTTTATTTATATAGTGGAGCCGGAAAATGTTTGCCAGAAGACAAAATTGATTGCCAAGTTGAGCTGTACATATGATCATCAAAAGAGAACTATACCCTAAATATCCCAGAAAGTTGAAAAACAGTTATAGATTTTACATATCCATGTATTACAGTGAGTACCCCATTTATGCTGGGAGAAGTGGTTTCAGTTTTCATTTTTGCAGCTAGGAATGTTTTATAGGTCTACCTTACTTACATACTTACTGTTCAACCTAACAGTATTCCAACAAGCATTACTAGTGTTTCATGGTCAGAGGGACGTGGGACTCCTGTATGGCAAATACCATTCGCCTACACATAGGTGACAGTTTGCCTAGGAACAAAATTCAAAATCTTTTAAAACCTGCTAGTTTTTACTATTACAGATTTTATTCTAATGGAATGAGAGCTAAGACTAGCTAACATCTTTTGAGGTACACAGAGTCAAGCTAGCCTAGGACAGCCTCTGAACCCTGGCATTATCATCCAGGATATATAGAGTTTCTAGAGCCCAGTAAAAATGAACAGAGGTACCTTTTAATGAAATCATGGCTTTAATGTGAATTTTTTAATGCCATGTGGATTTATAGTTTAACTTCTTACAGAGAGTATTAAAGGCAAGTAAACTTAAAATTTCTTGGCTTGGTTTCACTGTTTGTTACAGGAGGAGGAGATGCAGTTAGAAAAGTATTCCATATCATATTGCTAATTGGGGGGGATTTTTTTTTAAGAAAAGAACATTTGTTTTCTATAATGCCATCTACTACTGAAAGAAAGCTCAGTAAAATCTTGACTCATTAAAAATAGTGTTATCCCCCCACCCCAACCCTGACCTTGGAAGAATGGCAAGTTCTCCCCCACCCCCTTCTACTAAACAGAGAGTGTCTGGGGTGACTTGAGAACTTATGTTTATCAAAATGGTAATGGAAGGTGGAAGGAGGGGGAGAAGTGTGACAAGCATGAGAATGATAAGGTAACACTAGTATAATGGCCAGAATGGATTCCAGTCCTGAACACTGTCACTAACTGGCCGGTGAATTTTAAGAAAAACTTTGAAAGTGAGTCGCAATGTTGAGAACTCTGTCTTCTAAACTCATAAATGTAACAGTGAATATCATATTTGCCGATTTGTTGTTTCAACAGATGTTTTTTGATTCTTTAATTAGCCCTGGCCCTGCCTTCAGTGAGTTTATAGTCTAGTTTGAAGAGATTAGATTTTTACACTAGTGGATAAAGTCTCAAAAACAGATGTCTCTGTCTCTCTATCCTTCTTCTCTAGCACAGAGACTATCCTGTGTCATAGAGGTGTTTCTTTTGTTTTTGAAATCACTCACCACATGGTGATGGAAAGGGGGAAGAGGGAGGAATCGGTAGAGAAACATAAAGCGCAAAAGCCTAGCAGTCCTTGTTTCTGAAAAGTAAAGCGAAAATGCAATTTATCAACCTCACCTCTGAAATTACAATGTAAGTCAGTAGAAATCAATGCATAATTCTCTTGCCACACATTTCTTGCAGAAATGAGATATAGCTCTGCTTGTGCCTGGCTTACATAGCTGAGTCATAGTTAAGGAAACCTGTGTGGGCTTAAAACCTAGAGGAGAGTTTCCCTTCCTTCTACTTCACCCTTCTCTTGCCCCAAACCTATCTCCACCAGTTACTTCAGTGTGGCACTGCTGTTGAACCCATAGCACCATCTAGGGGTCAGGGGAGGTGATGGAGAGTAGTATTTCTGTGCCTAGGCATTCCCAAGAGCTTACAGCCTTTAGTACTTTTAGAACTCTTCTCCCAGTTTGCAGTTAGCAGTTCTGTAAAATTATGTCAGAAATAGATGAACATGAGGTTTACAGAGTTTTCTCCTCATGGCAATTAAAGAAAGAAAGTTTACACACATGTCAGAAGACAGTATTATACAATGAATAATACCATACAAGCTTTATTCCAAATCGACTTGGGTTCAGATCCACCATCTGGGCTTGTAAGGGTTTTTCTATTATAATGTGTAAAGTGGTTTGGACATAGTAGGCCCCTAGAAGTGAGTCATATTATCATGTTTCAGAATCATATGGATAGAGTTAGATGGAGCCAAAAAAAAGAAAGGTCAAATTCTACAAAAATAATGAAACTATTTTAGTCAACGTAAGGAAAGAAAATGAACATTAAGCAAATGTATTTGGTGTCAGGGCTCTACTTTTTAAAAGAAGAATCATATGTATAACTGAATCACTTTGCTGTACACCTAAAACTATCACAACATTGTTAATCAACTGCACTCCAATGTAAAATAAAAAGTTAAAAGATCAAAAACAAAAGAAGAATCATAGGCTGTGGTCTATATCTAAATCACGAAAGGTGTTAAAATCACATTAATAAGTATTCTGGTTACAACAGAGTAGAACTATGTCATCGTCAAAGTAAAGCTGACTGAGGCTTCAATGTGTAATTAAATTGCACTTTAAACAAGAGCATTAAAACAGTTCTTGTAACACTCTCCTCCTCTATCACTTTTCTCCTATCAAAACACAAGAAGCCAGTAAGAAACATCATTCCCTTCTTGGAATAAGCAACAAGATAACCTGCAAACAGATGATAAGAAAATGTCATTCATCATTTTCATTTTCTTTGGAAATTGTGCTTCTCTTCTAAATATACCATAATTTTTTTCTTTTCCTTTTTATGCTCAATCAGAATACTTTAAAATACTGTTTTGTTTGTGGAAAAACACCCTTCTGTCTCTTAAACATATCTTGTGCTTTTTAGTGAGAACCAGTTGGGGGGCGCAGATGCAGCATTGTAAGCAACTGTACCTTGGCACAACTGTATGACAAATTATGCTGCGAGGTTGAAAAGCTAGTTTCCCTACTATCCGTTTCTTTTGGAGAATGTAAACTAGCAGTGTGATACCATTTTACTGATACTGGAGATACAGTATGCATGTTTTTATTCATACAACTTTTTTGAGAAGTCTATAATGTTGTGTATGTTCTTGGACTTCTATCTCCAAAATCCTCTTGCTAACTCTGCTAGTTATAAGGGCATGCAGTTTTCAGCTATACAGTCTTGGGTTCTACCATTTAGTGGCCTTTAGGCAGATGTCTCAAACTCTCAGACCCTCCCTCAGCTTTCTTGTTTCTAAAATTAGAATAATAATAGTTAATTCATAAGACTGTTGTAAGGATTAAAGGAGATTACATAAGATAAGTTCTCAAAAAATATTATGTCTCTTTCCCTATAAAATAAAACATTCCCCTAAAAACTATTATGTCCCATTTTTTTCTTGACTACCTTCACCCATTTTGCCTTCCCCCATCCTATCCCCCACCTCTGGCAACCACCAATTTGTTCTCTATATCTTTGAGGTTTTTTTGTTTTAGATTCTACATATATGTGAGACTGATCATACAGTACTTGTCTTTTTCTGTCTGACTTACTTCACTTAGTGTAGTGCCCTCAAGGCCCACTCATGTTGCTGCAAATGACAACATTTCATTCTTTTTTATGGCTGAATAATATTCCACTGTGTGTATATACCACATTTTATTTATCCATTCATCCATTTATGAACACTTGGCTTGTTTCCATGTCTTAGGTATTGTAAATAATGCTGCAGTGAACATTGGGGTGCATATATTTTTTTTCTTTCAAGTTAGGGTTTTTTTTTTTCCCTTCTGGTAGATATCTGGAAGTAGAATTGCTTGGTCATATGGTAGTTCTATTTTTGGTTTTTTGAGGAACCTCCATACTGTTTTCCATAGTGGCCGCACCAATTTATATTCCCAGCAACAGTGCACAACAAACACAACAGTGCACCTTTTTTCCACATCCTCACCGATACTTGTTATTTCTTGTCTTTTTGACAATAGTAATTCTCACAGGTGTGAAGTGATACCTTGGTGTAGTTTTGATTTGCATTTGTCTGTTGGTTAGTGATATTGAGCACCTTTTCATGTACCTGTTGGACATGTGTGTGCTTTCTTTAGAAAAATGTCTATTTGGATTCTCTGCCATTTTTTAATTGCATTGTTTGGTTTTATTTTCTACTGATTTGTGTATGAGTTCTTTATATATATTGGATATCAGATATACGATTTGGAAATATTTTCTCCCATTCTGTAGGTTGCATTTTCATTTTGTAGATGGCTTCCTTAAATGTTGCTAGGCATTTGAAGTGATTCTAATTTGTATCTAGTACTACTGTTTTCTAGATCCAGGAATGGCTTCCAATTAATATTCCTTTACGTGGAATAACGTTCATTTGTCTAGCTCACTGCTACTATATTGTACATGTACAGCTTGGGAAAATGTGCTGTTTTTGCACATTTTCTGTTCATTCAAATGGTTTATGAATCAAAAAACAGAGGCCTATCATATTCTAAGATCCTGTAATTATTGCAAAATAAAGTATCCATTTATTAGGCAAGAATTGTCTACAGTGTCTGCAAGAGTAAACAGAACCACTCACAAGAATAAGTGTTGCCTTCAAATTCATACTGAAGTATGCTGAAAAACATGTATGCTATAGCTGTGATAATGAGCAGTACAGTAGAGATAGGTGATTTATGATACCTGTTTCTGACAACTATAGTGCTGAGATTCCCAGGGTATCTGATTGTGGCATTAGCATGCTGACAGCTCAGCATTTAGAACATTATGGTAATTTATCCTGCCTATGCTGTCACCTGCACTGTCAGAGTTTCTTTTTAATGATGGTATAACTATTTTGTTTGTTTGTACTGCATTCTTTTCATTTGGCTAATGCTTTCTCATTAGATTGAACCTAGTAAATGAGAGTAATTAAGTGCTTCCTATAGCTCAGATGCAATGATTAAGTTGCAGAGCTGCTACTGATTATGTTTTGTCATTTATCTCTATTAATCTGAGAATAATCCAGATGATAAACACATGTAATTTTTTGCTAATGTTCAATAGATGAAATTTATAGTTTCTCAATGGAGCCAAGCAGTATGTGTATATTCATATATAAATGATAAGTTGTTACATGTGAACTTGCTTTTAATCAGCATACAAGTTACAACTAGAATTAATAAAAAGGGAAAGATACTTTTTGTCACACTGAATTTACTTTTTCCTGAAATGTCTTTCTTTATTCCAAAAAAAGAAAAAAGAGAGAGAGAGAAAGAAAGCAGGCTTAAATCTTTGTTACAGAGCAAGTTGTCTCTAACTTTTCCTTTCTTTGAGTTATATGCAGGGGCAAGACTAAAATTTGTTTTAATGTAGTGTATTTGAACTCATGGGATTAATAAGTTTTTGCCTTTTAATAAATTAAGCTAAAATGTGGAGTTACATATCTATTTTTTGAAAGATAATACACAGTTACATATTATTTATTTATATCTGACAGTATTTGCTGTAAGGAGCTATACAGTTTTCATAACTCTGAAATATTATGAATATTATAGTTAATTAATCCTACTAGCTTTTTAAAGTTTTTGTAAACAATGCCAAACCAACTGATATTTTGTTTGTAATTGAGACAGTATATGCCAAATTCATGCATTTTAATGTAATTATTTGCAAAAATGTATTCCTAACTCTTTACAATTTATTTACAAAATGACAGTTCCAACAAACTTTCAGATGTACTAAGAGGAAACAGTATTGTTTTTAGGAAATTAGACTTTTGTGACACTGTTTTCATAAATGCTTTAAAAGATCATAGACTCACTTAATCTGTGAATATTTGTGTGCATAGGCTACCCTTAATCTTCAGTTCATATATGGACGGTAGGAAAATTGACAGGAACCTAGTTATGGTATTTAACAGTTTGTGCTTAAGTGTATGACCGGAATCTGGTTAGACTGTGATTTATCATACATTGGAATAAGAACATTAACAGTTCTCTTTTTAAAAAATGAGCATTGTTGTCCTTGAGCTTTCAGCATGTTCCCGGGCACTGTAGTGCTTTAACAACACTCTCATAATTCACTTAAGAAAAAGGTCTTTTAAGCATCCATACACATAATGCCTACACATTTAGATCATTTGCGGAATTTCGTGTGAACAAATGGTATCACCTAAAATTAAATTTCTGAAACATTGGTGTTAGGCCTACTTCAGTGAGTTAGTTTTAATAGAATATTATTTTTTGAAAATGAAGACATTGCATAATTCTTAAATGGAATTTGATATTTTTAATGATTATTCATGTATTCTTTGGATTCCTTTCTAAAAGAATAAATGATTTTTAAAAGGTGGGTTTAGGCTAAACAGAGAAACTTTCCTCCCCTTTAGGTATAGAAATGGCTTCCATGCAGACTAATTGGAAATTGAGACCATCATAAATATTGGGCATTAAGTTCTCTAGCAGTCTATTCAAATTGGTTTTCCCTCATTTTTAGAAGATTTAATATTTAGCCTCATAGAGATGGTCACCATTTAGGGATTACATTTTTAATTCTATACTTAAGCCTAGATAATTTGTTAATGTTAGTATAATAGAAGAATCTGTGTTTTTGAAATTGTGGAAAATGTCTCTGATAGGCATTGTCAGTTAAGTAAAGGACCAAAAGCAGAAAGTCCAAAGTTCTTTCTAACTAGGACAATGTTCCCTAGTAGTTATTTCATTGGATAAATCTCTCTTTCTTCTGCACACTGAGATATTAGGATGAATAATGGTAAGTATTAGGCCAATGAAATGCTCTTTGAATGTTAAATTATAAAATAATAAGCCCCAAAAGAATAAGCTTTAAATGTCATAATAGGTTTCCTATCACTGTATACTGATTTTTTTTTAAAAAAGCACAATTTGAATAATATTTAGGAAGGATTGTTAATTACTTTAGAAGATATTTCTTTTTCGGTAAAGGATGGGAATGATAGTTTTGATGTAAGAATCTTTTCATTGACTTGTATATATTCAGTTCACTAATATAAATTAAATATCTGTTTGCTCTTTCTGTATTCCTGACAGTGGATTCCTAAATGCCCTTTCTTTAATATTCTGGTTTTTAAAATTATAATTCTTAATCAGTCCCCACCCCCACCCCTTGTCCCCACAACAAACAAAGAAAAAGTCTATTTGAGTTGTTAATGTTGAAATCACAAGTTGTAACTGTCCCTTTCTCCTTGGTTAAAAAATAATTATAAAAATAGGGTAAAGAGAAAATTCCCTTTTTCCCCTTGTTGGTCAGTTCTGTAGAAGTAATTTAAAATAAGGTGTATTGAATTCTTTGATCATTTCTCTTGGGTGGATAGGGAAAGAAGTCAAAGCTGAGGCAATTGCTTCTGGGCTCTCTTTCTGTGTGCCTGGTAAATGAAACACAAGGAACCTCACCAAACTACATGACTAATGGCAACCTCCAGTGCCGCCTGCAATCAAAGATTAATTTGCTTTATCAAGTTTAAAGAATACTGGGTGATAAATCATGTCAAAAAGAAATAATCAGTCAAAGGCTGATGTTCTTTTCTACATGTGAGGACAGGTGCTATGAGGCAGGCATTTGCCGTGTACGGTTAATTTTGTTTTTGTGCATTTATGTTCATTTTAGTTTCTATTTAGTTGATTCTTGAATCAAATAATTTCTTTCATTAAGATCAACTAGCATTCCAACTGGAAGGCTATCGGATTATGGATCCAAACTAACATTCTTTCCCTTTAATTTGTATAAATATTTTCTTATCTGAGGATTATTAATAAATGTTTACTTTTTTCAAACATGAGTTAGCTGACGCCAAATGAGTAGTGAAATTGTTTTCTCCTTGTCAAGGTGGCCAAGAATATTAACTGAGTGTTCATATTTGTAATAGATATCTGTATATAACATACCTACATATTTATATAAAATTTTCATTTTACCCAAATCCCCACACCCTTTTCTTTTCTTTTTCTTTTTCTTAGAGAGAGAGAGAGAGCGAGCTGGAGTCTCTCTTTAATTCTGTCCCCTGGGTCCATAATGTAGGATCCATTTTAGGTAAGATTGTATTATAAAGAGGTGGTCTTCCCAGCACTTTTAGCACATGCATTTTGAACAGTATCCAAAACCAGTCTTGTGTTTGTTCAGAGGCTGTCAGGACTCTTCTTAAAGTGAGACTCAGAGCATCATTTTAGAAGAGTTTTTTATTTCTAGTTATAGTCACGTTCAACTAGAGTCTCTTTAAATGTTTTGGTGTATGTAGATATGTATTACTTCCTACCCTAGGTCGTTTCTACTCCCTCTACCTTCAGTGACTAATTAGAAATTGAGAAATTATTAATTTTGCATTTGATGTATATAAAATAGAAATGTATCGTAGGCTTGAAACTTGGAGCTGTGAAGTTATGTAGTTTGAGCAGTTGTAGGAAATCTTATTCCTGACGTGACTCTTTATTTTCTTTTTCCTCATGGTTTCTCCCAGTCTTTCTAGATTTTGACCCTTTTTCACTCCAGTAAATTCTTGGCAGTGCAGGTGGACTTATGGCTTTTGTTTTTCTTTTCTTTGGTTTCTGATTCCTAGGAATTATTTTAAAATATTTATAAAGTTCCCTTTTTAGCATCAATAGTATCCTAAAGAGAAAATATCTTGTCAGCTTAGCTGGGTTGTTTTTTTTGTTATTTTGTTTTTTCTTCGGTACGCGGGCCTCTCACTGTTGTGGCCTCTCCCGTTGCGGAGCACAGGCTCTGGACGCGCAGGCTCAGCGACCATAGCTCACGGGCCTAGCCGCTCCGCGGCATGTGGGATCTTCCCGGACCGAGGCACGAATCCATGTCCCCTGCATCGGCAGGCGGACCCTCAACCACTGCGCCACCGGGGAAGCCCTTAGCTGGGTTTTTTAAAACTTCTCTTTAAACTGAGTAGGCATTTAACTTGCCTATACTTATATTTTTCATAAGAAAGAATTTATCATGATCTAATTTATATCTAAAATGAGAATGGGACAAGGTAATGAGGACCCTTCTAATTTGAAAGAATTTTGTAACCTAGGACCTACCTATTTTGGTGTTAACTGAGTCATCAGTGATCATTAAGAGTTTGTATAACAGCACTCTATGCTAGCAAATTGCTGTAGAATGAACTGCATAGCAGAGTAAAAATAGGGTTAGATTTGAAGACTGAACACTTCTAGCTAAGGTCTAACTTCAGCATTTGTATAAAACCTGATAACTGTAGTTGCTTTAGGGGTGCTGTTGAGACTAACAGTCATATTTCTCAGTGGTCCCTATATGAAACCACATGAGAGAAGTTTCTTTTAAAATTTCGCACTAAGATATGACTCTGTGCTTAGGAAACGCATATATATTCCTATAATGGATAACAAAGACTATAAAATAATATTTACTTTTTCACTTTGGACATCTGGAAATTTGGCCCCAACTTATGGCTCAGTTATACCATTGTGTGAAACCTTATAATCTGCTTTTATGAATTTTGATAATTCTCCTCCCTCACCCCCCCCATCTTCACTCTAATACAACTTTATATTATACCAAGTCCTCATGTTTCATTTTAATTCCTCTTTTACTTTTTTAATGTCTGGTTTTCCTATATATCACTCCAAACACTATATATAATGAGTTACTGTGTAAATAAGTAAAGCTGCCCTGACCCTGCTACTAAATATCCGAAGAAGTCATTTCTTTTCTTTTAGAGTTTCAGTATTCTCATTTGTAAAATAAATTAATGAATCAGATTGCCTCTGAGGCCATTTTGACTCAAATTCTAGGAGTAAAAGCAATAGGCTTTTAGTTTCTGTTTGGGACTGTAGAAAGCAGGAAGATGCATCACTCCCACCCTGAACAACAAAAAAGATGGACAAACTGCAAGTTTATGACTTTTCTTGAACCTGTCAGAGAGCTGAGGTTGCAGAGCAACCAAACAACCTAAAATCTAAGAAGAGATAGGTGCCTACTAGGAGAGAAAGAACACAAGTACTCTTTTACCTGAGGCACATACAACGGACACCATTAAGAATGATTGGGATGGAATAGTTCAAAGAATTGATGGAGGTACACACTATTATACATAAAATAGTTAACTGATAAGGACCTACTGTATAGCACAGGAAACTCTGCTCAATACTCTGTAAGGACCTATATGGGAAAAGAATCTTTAAAAGAGTGGATATATGTATAACTGGTTCACTTTGCTGTACAGCAGAAAGCAACACAATGTTGTAAATCAACTATACTCCAACAAAAATTAATTTTAAAATTAAATTTTAAAAATTAAAAAAAAAAATTTTTTTAAAAGAATTGGTGAAGGCCCAGTATGGACTGGCAAGAGAAAGTAGAGCCCCCAACAGCCTTAGATATATGTAGACTTTGTACCTTCTTGCAGGTTCTCTCTTCACATACCCCACCAGACAATCCCTCCTACCCCAAAAAGATATTGGCAAGAGTCCGGAGAAAGCATCCTTCAAAGTGCATCCCTAGATGAGGGGAATAACAGTAGGAGGGGCACAAAACTTAACCTGAACCCTTCTCCCCCATCTCCCCTACCAAAAAAAGGTGTTAATTTACAAAGTAAGAAAGGCAACCAGTGAAAACTTTTGGTGGGGTGGGATAACTCTGCCCAGTCAGGGAGCAGGGACAGGAATATGTGCTGGGCCCAGAACCACAGCTGCAGGAGAGGCAGGAGCACTGTGAAGGTCATATCTCCGTGACCCAGAGACACAGTGCCTGCCCAAGACTAACACCTAATCAAACAACACAGAACACTCTCACCCATTCCCTATCAGCAGACTAACAAGTGTCAGTTAACAGGTAATAATGGAATATTGCTAGGAGAGTTACAAGAACATTAAGACAGATAATACCTGAGGCACAGCACAAAGGAGAAACCTAATACTAGGAGTGAAGCAGACATTGAGAAAATCCCTCTTTGAGAGCCGGCTCCCACTCTAAATAAAAGGTATCACTAGAGTAATTTGAAGCCTACGATATACTGTGGGTAATTATACAACAAAAAACTCAGACTTAACCCAGCTTCTAACTATTAAAGCTCCACACAAAAGGCCTAGCAGAAAGACACATGCATTTCCAGAAGCAAAAAAAAACCACAAAAAGTCTGACTTTCAACAAAAAGTTACAAGAAAGGAGAAAAAAGAAGCAGCCTACAGCCAAGAGACAAAGCAAAGAACAAAGTGAGACTCAGCTATGATGCAGACATTAAAACTCAATAACAAGAAATCTAAGGTAACTATGATTAATATGTTAAAGATTCTACTGATAAGGGTGGACAACATGCAAGATCAGATGGGTAATTTCAGCAGAATTGAAAATTTTAAGAAAGAATTAAGTATAAATGCTAAAAATGGAAAACTCTTTAACAGAGATGAAGAGTGCCTTCAAAGGCCTTATCAGCACACTTGACACAATTGAGGAAAGAATCAGTGAACTTGAAGATTGGTCATGAGAGATTACCCAACAACAACCAATTAAAAGAACAAGCCAGGGCTTCCCTGGTGGCGCAGTGGTTGAGAGTCTGCCTGCCAATGCAGGGGACACGGGTTCGTGCCCCAGTCCAGGAAGATCCCACGTGCCGCGGAGCGGCTAGGCCCGTGAGCCATGGCTACTGAAGCTGCATGTCTGGAGGCTGTGCTCCGCAACGGGAGAGGCCACAACAGTGAGAGGCCCACGTACCGCAAAAAAAAAAAAAAAAAAAAAAAAGAACAAGCCATAGCTTTTGAATGGCTGTTCTTTTAATTTTTTTCATGAATAATACTGTCAGCCAAGTTGACCTAATTGACATTTATAGAACACTTCATCTAACAACAGAAGAATATACATTCTTTCACATGCACATGATACATCCACCAAGATAGATTGTATTTTGGGCCATAAAGCAAATGTTAACACGTTGAAAGGAATAGGAATCCTGTAAAGTATGTTTTCAGACCAGAAAAAAAATTAAACTTGAAGTTAATAACAGAAGGCTATCTGGAAAATTACCAAATATTTAGAAATAAAACAACTATTTCTAAGTAGTCCATGGATCAAAGAGGAACTCTCAATGTAAAAAATATTTTGGATGGAATGAAAATGAAAATATATTCTAAAATACTGTAATTTGTGGGATACTGCTAAAGAAGTACTTAGAGTGAAATTTATAGCATGAAATGATCATATTAGAAAAAGAAGAAAGGATTCAAATCAGTAATCTAGAACAGGGGTTAGTACTTTTTCTGTCAAAATCCAGATAGTAGGGCTTCCCTGGTGGCGCAGTGGTTGAGAGTCCGCCTGCCAATGAAGGAGACACGGGTTCGTGCCCCGGTCCGGGAAGATCCCACATTCTGCGGAGCGGCTGGGCCTGTGAGCCATGGCTGCTGAGCCTGCGCGTCCAGAGCCTGTGCTCCGCAGCGGGAGAGGCCACAACAGTGAGAGGCCCACGTACCGCAAAAATAAATAAATAAATAAAACAAAAATCCAGATAGTAAATATTTTAGGCTTTGAAGGCCATATATGGTCTCTGACACATATTGTTCTTTTTTTTCGTTCTTGTTTTGTTTTTACAGCTTTTTAAAAATGAGAAAACCGTTCTTAGTTCGAAGGCTATTAAAAAAAAGGTCACAGGCCAGGTTTGGTCCTTAGATCATAGGTTGCATACCTCTGATTTAGAAAATGAGTAAATTAAATTCAAAGCAAGGAGAAGGGAGAAAATAATGAAGATAAGAGCACGAATCAATTAAATTGAAAACAAAAACAATGGAGAAAATCATTGACACCAAAATCTAATTGAAAAGACAAAACTAATAAATATCATTCTAAACTGTCCAAGGGGGAAAATAAGACAAATTAGTATCAAGAATGAAAGCATGAAGGAACTCCCTCGTGGTCCAGTGATTAGGACTTGGTGCTTTCACTGCTGTGGCCCGGGTTCAATCCCTGGTTGGGGAACTAAGATCCCACAAGCCACGCAGCGTGGCCAAAAGAAAAAAGAAAAAGAAAAGGAACGAAAGAAAGTATGGATATCAATACAGATTCCAAAGACATTTAAAGGATAATAAAGTAAAACAGTTTGACAACTTATTTTAAACGAGCCATTTCTGTGAAAGACATAAGCTACCAAAATTTATTCAAGAAGAAATAGATAACCAGAATAGTTTTATATCTATTAAAGAAACTAAATTTATAGTTTAAAACCTTTCAATAAAGAAAACTCCAGACCCAGATTATTTTACTGGAGAATTCTACCCAACATGTAAGGAAAACAATAATCCTAATTTTACACAATCTCTTCCAGAAAATAGAAGAGAAAGGAATACTTCCCAACTTATTTTATAAGGCCCAATTCCAAAACCAGACAAAGATACTACAAAAAAAGAAAACCAACGATCAATATCCATCATGATCACAGACTCAAAAATTCTCAACAAAACATTTGTAAATCAATACAACAGTGTATTAAAAGGTTAATAACAGCACAACTAAATGGAATCATCCCAGGAGTTCATGGTCGGTTCAACATTTAAAAATCAGTCACAGTAATTCACCTTCTTAAGCTAAAGAAGAAAGACCATATGATCATCTCAGCAGATGCAGAAAAAGTTTTTAACACCCATTCTTAGTGAAAATGCAGTCATCCAGGAATAGAAGGGACCTTCCTTATTCTGATCAAGGCAGCCAATGAAAACCAACATCATACTTAATACTGAAAGACTGAATGCTTTCCCTCTAAGATCAGTAACAAGCAAGGATATCCTTCTCACCACTCCTAATCAACATCATACCAGAAGTGCTGTCCAATTCAGTGAAACAGAGAAATTTTAAATGCACATATTGGAAAGGAAGAAATATAACTGTCCCTATTCCCAGATGACATGGTTATAGAGAAAATGGCCAGAAAGCTATGAAAAAAAAAAATCCTGAAACTAAAAAATGAGTTTAACAAGGTTGCAGGATGCAAGGTTATTATACAAAACTCAATTGCATTTCTATATGCTAGCAATGAACAATTTAAATTAGATTTTTTTAAAGTGCTATATAAAATAATGCCCCCCAAAATGAAATACTTTGTGTAAAACTAGCAAAATATATGCAGGATCTGTATGCTAAAACTATAAAGCACTGATAAAAGAAACCAAAGACCTAAATAAAGAGAGAGATGCACAGGATTCATGATCAGAAGATTCAGTATTGTTAAGATGTTAATTCTCTCCCAGGTTAATCTATAGATTTATTACATTTCCAATCAGAATCCTAGCAGGATTTGTTCTAGATATCAACAAAGTGATTCTAAAATTTATCTGGGAATGCGCAGGAAAAGGAATAGTCAAAACAATTTGGGAGAAGAACAATTGGAGGATGCACACACCCAATTTCAAGACTTACCATAAAGCTACAATAATCAGGAGAGTGTGGTACTGGCAAAAATGTAGACCTATAGATCAATGGAACATAATAGAAAATCAGAAATAGACCCACACAAATATACGTCATATATATCACTGATTTTTACAAAGATTCAAAGGAAAATTACTGGAGAAAGAATTTTTGTCTTTTTCAACAAATGATTCTGGGTCAAATGTCAGTTTCTCTCCGTATCTCACACCTTAAACAAAAGTCAACTCAAAATGAAATAAAAGGCCAGTAACAGATTGGGAAAAAATATTTGCAAATTACATTTCTGACTAATGATTTATATCTAAAATATATAAAGAAGTCTTGAAACTCAGATATATAAAACACTGCAGTATTGGGGCTCTAAAACATGAAAATTAAAATTTTTATTAAAAGAATTTTGTGTTGTTCCTAACTCCAGAAAGTCTCCAGTCATCTCTTCCCCACCTTCCCCCACTGTTGACTTGGGCATCCTTTCTCTCTCTGCTTACCCGTGTTGTGGTTTTTATCCCATTGTATGAGACTCATCTATATACTTATCTCGAATTGGGAGCCTCAGTGCCTGGTCCATAGTAGACATCCAATGATATTTGTTGACATAAACCTGATTTCTTCCACTGTTACTCCTTTTTGTGAATGGCACCATTCTGTCATAAGTCAGAAACTTAGGAATTATTTTTATTTCATTTCTTTCTCGCTCATTCTCACCAAATTCTGATACTGTTTTACGTCGTAAATCTCTCACCAGTCTGTCTATTTCTATCTCCTCTACAGCCCTAGTCCAAGTTACTATCTATCTGTTTACTTGGGCACTTACATTACCCTCCTAACTTGAATCCTCACTCTATTCTTGTTCTCCCACCCCATGCCTTCAGCCTGTTTTATACATTGTACCCAGAGTAGTCTTTTCCAAAAAATTAATCTGATTCTATCTTTCCACCTATTTAAATAGCTTTACATTGTTTGGGGGATAAAAACCAACTTCACAATGCTACATGCCCTTATTAATCTAGCCCCAACCTACCTTTTTAACTTCATGTAATCCCTACTTTCCTAGCCAGCCCAATGGCCTTCTTTAAGACCCTTAGAAGTACCATACTCACATAACTCCAGGCCTTTGCACATGTCACTTCTCTTGTCTGAAACACTCTTTTCTGTTTCTCCCAACCTCATTTTCACCCAGTTAATGCCTACTCACCCCTCAGCTCTCAGCTTAAATATCTCTTCATCATAGAAGTCCTCCCTCATCTCCCAGACCAGGTGGTTACCTTTTTGTATACTGTCAGAACATTTGACACTTCCATTATAGCAGCTCTCACCGTTTGTAATAATGTTTATATGTGTGATTATCTGATTACTATCTGACTCTTTCATAGAACTATAACCTCAGTGAGGATGGGGATGCGTTTGATTTTGTTCATGCCAGCGTCTAGCACAGTGCCTGACACATGCTGGAATATTCATCAAGCTCACATTTATAAAATTCAGTTGAACATTTATTAAATGAATAAAAGAATAAGCTATATATACTGTGCTAAGTGGTGGAACTGGAACTGTAGCTGAATACATGTGCCCGACATTAGATTAGTCATTTCTTCTGTGAGCAGAGTTTGGGCTATAAACAGCAGATGTCGTATTATGTCCTAGTTTAAGAAACCCTAATCCAAATACCTTTCGATGGTCAGTCTTCTGTTTCTCTGTTTGATACAAGTCCTGTTGGACTCAAGGACCCCTAAGTAGAGGTACTAGAGTTTGGTTGACTACAGTGAGGCCCAGAGGAATTTTTTGGAGTGATGGAAGTGATTGATATAGATATACTGTGATATATATATATATCTTGATTGTGGTGGCAGTTACACAACTATTGCATTTGTCAAAACTCATAAAACTGTATGTTTTGAAAAGGGTATATTTTATAGTATGTAAATTATACCCAATTAAAAAAATTCCTGAATATTTTGAGGCAGGCATTTGCTCTGTACCCAAGAACCTCTTCATTATGCCCTTACCTTACTGTGGAAGTTGCATTCATGTATCATGAAGATATGAAAACCAGTTCCAGGTCCAGAATATTCCTCACAACCTGTGTCTTCCCCCTGCCTTCTCTCCCAGTCTCGTTTCATAAAATTGAATGAATGAATGAATGAAAAGCAGAAATTATTGTTGGCTACTTGATTGTATTAGGACAGCTCTCATGCCATTCTCTTCCCATGACAGGCTGTTCTTGCTCATCTCCACCTGATTCTTCCTCCTATCATTCATTTAAGAAATACTGGCAAAGTTCCCCAAAAGTGTTTCTTTGCTTTCCCTCCTGTTTCCTCTACTGGAACACCCACTTACTGAAAATGAATGTATCAGAGAGGCCCTTTTATTGATGGTTTCCTAAATGAAGCCCAAGACAAGATCCCTTCCCAGTGAAAAGAAATATTCAGACATAGGAGTTCAACTAAGGAAGGTTGTGTTTAAAGGTGGTTTATCAAGGATGAAGCCAAAAAGTGCAAAGATATATACTTTGTTCTAGCAAAAAACCTAAACTGGAGAATTGGTTAAATTAATTCAGAGAAGACTAAAATCAAAATAATTATTCTGTAGGACTAATTTGCAGGAATATCTGTTTTAACTTTTGCTACTGCCAACCCTGAATCCAGTCACCCAATTTTTTAAAGGTTGTGTGCTAATTCAAGAATTCATTTTAGGGGCTTCCCTGGTGGCGCAGTGGTTGGGAGTCTGCCTGCCGATGCAGAGGGGATGCGGGTTCGTGCCCCGGTCCGGGAGGATCCCACATGCCGCGGAGCGGCTGGGCCCGTGAGCCATGGCCGCTGGGCCTGTGCGTCCGGAGTCTGTGCTCCGCAACGGGAGAGGCCACAACAGTGAGAGGCCCGCGTACCGCAAAAAAAAAAAAAAAAAAAAAAAAAAAAAAAAGAATTAATTTTAAAAATTATGAATGAAGACCTAATGCTGAATAATACCTGCGTCATAAATAGTTGGCATATTCATCCTGCATTTTATATACTTCCATTTATTGCTAACTCTTTAGTTTCTTTTCTCTTTAGTATATATTGTGTAAAAATGTATAATATATATTGCTTTGGAATAAAATCAAGACTAAAAAATTCAAATTTATTGGTGAAATATCAAAAGGTTGTAAATTGTTTCAAATATACATGGTCATCATTAGTGCAGAATCTTCCTTATATATTGATATTGGAAATAGAGGTGTTAAATTCCTCCATGATATGGCCATTAGTTTGCTTCTGGTTTTTAATGATAATAGAGCTGCTAGTTTGGGTTTCTGTGCTCTATATCTCTATTAGAATGTTTGTAGAGACTCTCTTTTAAGGTAATAGGTGATTCTTGAAAGCGAGACTGATCTCTTTTTTCATATAATTTTCTGTTAAAAAGTAGTTTCAATTGTTCAGACTGTAATTGAGGAAAAAATATTGTTGGAGGCCAGCTATACAGCACTATGTCACTAAGTGAATGTCTAGTAAATGTATGCTCTTAGTGTGTGGTGAGCTTGGAATCCAGACCATGATCGCTGTTGGTGGAGTCTGAACCAAATGTTTTACCTGCCCTTTATAGAAAGGATAATGTTTTATGCCCATCATGAATATGGAATCACTCTGCATTTGCTTTTTCAGTTATAATGCAAATTTTGGGTAGATTCAGTCGTAGTCTTTTCATATTAATAAATTGCCAGTGGTCAGATGGGTGGTACCGAGTGTGACCTGTGACCGAATAAGTGCCTTTGTTTCTTAGAACTCTAGAAAAGCTTGTCTTCTTTAGTTTATTAGTATTCATTAGGGAATGAAATGTAGACTGTGTTTAGAGGCCTGCCGTGTGCCAGTCAGTGTGCTAGATACTTTATTTACTTTGGGCCTTCTAACAACTATGTGAAGCAAGTATTATACCAGTTTTAGAGATGAGGAAATTAAGGCTCAATAAATGGCTGTCACTGATAGCTAATGAATCATACAGCAGTGTTTCAGACCTAGAGCTCTTAACTACAAAGGCACATGACAGATTTTTATAGGTGTTTACCTTTTCTTTCCAGGCGTGAGTAATAAAGACCTGGTTTCTTAAAAGACTATTAAACAGTTTATTATTTATTTTTAAAATTTATTTGATCAATTGCAACATTTTGTGTTTAAACTGAATGATCGTCGCAAACAGCCTGATTTTATCTAGTAAGCTAGTAGGGTAAATGGCTCCATAATTACTGAGTTTTGTAGCACAGTTAGTGAGTCCAGATAATTCACTATGGGAAAATATGGTTCCAAATTGAGTTTTTTCTTCCTAAAGGACAGTAGAACAATGGAATTTTTCTACTTAATAATCTTTGTATGTGCTGCTTTGAAAAACTGAATAACATCATAGAATCATAGAATATTAAAACTGGAAGAAAACATAAAATGTGTAGTCCACAAGTTTTTCATCTTGCTTTGTGCAAAGTTTCCAGCAATGGGAAGAGGAGCTTGGCAAGTCACATTCCCCTTCCATGAAACAGCACTCTGCTTTAATCTGTCTCTCATGTTAGTCTTCCAGGTAAGCTCTTATTTGAGGAAATGGTTTCATATCTTTAAAACATTTTTTTGCCATTTCCTAATTTTACAAACGGCCGTTTAAGGTCCGGAGAAGCAAATTACCTTTCCAAGGTAATGTCCCTTGCTGGACTAGTTTATTCATTCCTTCAGTAAACATTTATTGAATATCTGCTATGTTCCAGTCACTATGCTTAGAGCTCACAGACTAGTGGAAGAAAGAGATGGACAAACAAATAATTGACAACACAGTATGACAAAGGAAGTTTATGAAGTGCCATATGAAAGAAGTCAAGAGAAGCATCCCATGAGAAATTACATTTGAACTGTCTCTTAAAGATGGAGATGATTTTGCCAGGTTGAAAAGGGAAGGATGACTATTCCCGACCGAGGCAACAGTGTATACAAAGCCATGGAGGTATGAAAGCACGACATGATCAGCCCATGTCACGGGGCTTGGTGGGGTAAAATTCCACACTAAATAATAGAAGTTAGGGGAAAGGTTATTACTGTAGTTGTGAAGGGCCATATTAGGAAGAGTGCTCCACAGCAAGTTAAGGAAAGAAGGTTTTATCCTGTAGGGAAGTGTGCCTTTGAAGACTTTTAATTAGGTAAGAGGAGTGATTGATCATTCATGTATTGCAAAAAAGTTATTCTGGGGGCTGTTTCTTAATCCTAGAGGGAAAAAGATACAAACTATGTGTTGCCTTTTAGCCATCTCAGCCTCTTTCACTTACTGGTACCTGCAGATGGTGCCCTCAGCCTCTCCCCCAACGGCCATAAGAGTTCATTATATGTTTTGTTAACGGCGTTTTGTCCTTTAGAGTATCTGCCTGCCACAACACAGCATAGATCAGATTTGGAGGACCTTTTCTGAGTGTTTGACTCTCTGTGAAATCCCTTTCTGTGTTTTGCTTCACTTTGAAATGACGTTATCACTTACTGTGAGGATAATTTGTAGTTTCCTTTGTCATCATCTTTTTTGGATGTCACAGACCATGGAGTGCTCTGCGTTGGTTCATAGAAACTGAGAATGGGAAGGACACATGATTTTTATATTATTACTTCTCTTGAGTATTCTCACCTGTGATGGATTTTGGCTCCAGGCTTAGATGGAGAAGTGGCCCATTGGGAGAACATTTCATGTTTCACTTGACTTTTTCTGTGATTAAATACACTATTAAATCATTTGCGTGATGCTTGCATGATATTGAATCAGAAGGGCTATTGTTTTATCAAGAGGTGCTTTAGCATATACTGTGAAGACTGGACATTAAATGCCAGGGCTTCTATAGCATGTGAAGAAAAGTCAAGCCAGATTTCTTAGTAACCTTAGCAATGGCTCTTAAGAAACCTGAGGCTTTCTTTCTCATCAGAAGCCTCAAACAGGTTTCCTTTGGGGGTCATTTTTCCTGGCATTATATTCTGGATTCAACCAGCATTCTGGGCTGGGTAAGCTAGCATCTTACCATCCTCTGTCTCCAAGCCTATAATCCTCTCTTAGGCCATCTGTGCTTTAAAATAAAATCTATATTTCTTTTTACTTTGTCCTAAGCCAGAGTCCTTTGTCTCTCTCTAATGAAAAGCAGAAGAGGAGCTGAAACTTTTCTTTGGTATAAATTCCTAGGGACAAACTCATATCCCAAAAGCCTCAGGAGTTGACTTGCCCTTATTTCTGTCCAGGATTCCTCTGTTCCCTGGCCCTCCAAACTTTTTCAGCAGCCCTTTTGGGGATTTCTATATGTTTTGATACTACCAAAAATAAAGAAATGGCCTTTTTTATTAGAGTGATGGAGAAAGACTGGATAAAATAACATGAAAGAACCAATTATACAACTTTAGGCAGTCTCACACCAGAAGTTGCCCATGATAGTAATGCAATTGTAAATGGGATGGGTTCCGAGTACATGTCATATTTATTCTTCTGAAAGCCGCATGGTGGGCTCTATACTTCATTCCCTAGAAATAGTGTTTCTAGGCTGCATAATGCCTTACCTTTCCTTAAAAAACTAACACAAAAAAGTAGGGAAAAACATTACTTTAATTACTAAGGTGGATTTTTAAGTACTCAAAGGACATTTCAGAGAAGCCCCCATATTGTGTCAAATAGCCCCACGAGGAAGAATAAACATTTATCAGTCACCTATAATATGCAATGCCAAACATATCACAAAGATTTCCCTTATTCCTTGCAACAATCTCATGAGATTCTACCTCTAACATTGGAAAGGAAATGCATCCAAGGAGATTTCCTTCTCTTTCTTCCCTTTTACCTTGGGCATTAGGGTGAGGTGAAAAAGTAGTAATAACAAATAAGGCTGAAGACCAGATTTGTATGACGCGCATAAAATAATCGAAGGAAGACATAGATGATGAGCACTATGCCCCCAAAAGTCTAGAGCATATTGAAAAGTAGATGAGGCTTTCTTTGACAGGGAGAGCAGAACAAGGAAATAGAATCATCAAGAGGAGGAATGCCATTTATTGTGTAGCTTCTAGGTGCCAGTATGCTGCTAGGTGCTTCACGCACGTAATCAATTTAAGCCTCACAACAATCATGTAGGGTGAGTGAGCTTTTCCTCATTTTACAGGGGAAATCTGGGGAGCAGCATGGTTAAATAACTTCATCCAGGTCGTACAGCTAGTGAGTTTTGGGACAGGGATTAAACTCAGGTTCTACGTGTAAAATCCTCTAACACTAAAAAGAAAAAGTATGTAAAATTTTATACATGTACATTTTCCTTGTAGATGGTCGGTATCTTTAATAGATTCATAAAGGAGTTCATGCCCCCTCCCCCAAAGTTAAGAACTTCTTCTAAATTATGCCACTTTAAGAAGAGCCAACTGAGGAAATTGGAGCTGTGCAAGCCTTGTTTTATGTTCCCCATTTAGACGTTTTCCCAGGTAATAGTAGTAAGTTAAACCAGGAAAAAAAATTCTTACAATTCTTTAGGCCTGAGAAAGCTAATTTATTTTGCTAGAGAAGTAGCATAGTGTACTGGGGTAGGGGAACAGGTTCTAGAGTCACATTGCTTAAATTTAAACCCTAACTCTACCACTTATTTGTTCTTTTGCCTCAAATACACCTAATCCCTCCATCTCAATTTCCTCATTATAAAACTAGAATAGTTGTAGAAGTACCTACCTCATGGTAGATGGAAGCGTTAAATTAGTAAATGTATGTAAAGTGCTTATTAACACAGTGGTTCTTTCCAGGGGTGATTCTATCTTCCAGAGGACATTTGACAATGTTAAAGACATTTTTGGTTGTCACGATTTGGGGGAGGGGTGCTACTGGCATCTAGTGAATAGAGGCCAGAGATGCGGCTCAACATTTTACAATGCACAGGACAGCCCCACACAACAAAAACATCAGTAGTGCTGAGGTTGAGAACCTGTTTTAACACAATGACTGACATATACATTTCAGTAAATATTTGCTATTATTTTGTGTTAATGATTAAGAAAAACAGGGAAGAGCAAGTGAAATTACGATTCATTCATCTTTTCTGAGCAACTAAAGAAAAGTAAAAAAAGTTAATATCAGGTAATAAACTACTCTACCCAATAAATAGTCATAAATTCAATATTATATGGAAAAACCCACTTAACGAATGTGATTTTGGGCTTCCCTGGTGGTGCAGTGGTTGAGAGTCCGCCTGCCGATGCAGGGGACATGGGTTCGTGCCCCGGTCCGGGAAGATCCCACATGCCGTGGAGTGGCTGGGCCCGTGAGCCATGGCCGCTGAGCCTGTGCATCCGTAGCCTGTGCTCCGCAGCGGGAGAGGCCACAACAGTGAGAGGCCCGCGTACCGCAAAAAAAAAAAGAATGTGATTTTATGATAACGTAAATGAATATGAAGCCATGTTTGAGGCTCTCATGTGTGCTTTGTAAAGAGTTCTGTAGTTTAATACTATTTGGTATTGATGTAACTATATATTTTTAGAGCATTTCATGATCATATATAAAAAATAATTGGTTAAGAGTGTGGTCTTTGGCATTATTCTTACTTGGGTTCAGAACCCACCTCTGTCACATACAAACTGTCTGACTCCATAGACACATCACTTCTTTGAGCCTCAGTTTCTTTAGTGGTAAAATTTTGATATTAATGCCTACCAGCTTCATTGAGTTATCATATTGATTAAATGAGATAAAGCATATAAAGTACTTGGCAGAGTCCCTAGCAAATACTAAGCACTGAGTAAGTGATAGTTGCTCATATTATCTTCATCATCATTGTCATCATCTCTGTCCCTGGAACTTTAGTACCCACCAGTGGTGGGATAAAAACTAGAGTAACCAACTAGGAGGCTGTTAGCAAAGTAAACCTGACCATGGGTTCTGTAACTAGCATGTGCAAGCCATCTGACTTGACATGCTGCCTTTACCAATTCCATAAAATCACCCTCAACTTCCCTCGTCACTCTACAAGGGCTCTTTCCTAGTTTGATACCTACCAACATCCATTTCCAGCATCCCTGACCCCTTTTGGAGATACCCTGGATATTTTACTCCTTTTTATTGATGTCTGAGTTGTGATATTTTTCACAGGTGTCCATTGAAGTGCCAAGTAATTACATAGTTTTGGTTTTTGTTTTGTTTTGTTTTTCTCAAAACCCCACATCACACCGTTAAGGGAATCTGAACTCTATTTCCTGTCTGGCTCCTCTCACCATATGACAGTTCATTTTATTTTTTTTTAACTTACTGTATTTTTAGCCTTCTAAGTTATATTATCCTTTGAAGTTCCTAGCTTAGTTTGTTCAAGTCAAAACAAAAGTGATATTTTGTGAAAAATAATGTGTAGTTTGGTTCTGCATGTGACAAAGAGACACTGTGATTGCTTTCTTTCTGTTCCTAGAAGCTAATTTATTATTAATTAACTTATTTAGAAGCTAATTTAAGTTTCTTCTTTTACTGTACTTGGGCAGTAGAGAGTATAGTCTGCAAACATGGTTTAAGATTTGGGTTAGATTGCATACATCTTTATTAATGTGTTCCATAAGCCAAGTTTTAATATCCTTTTATTGTGCTGTTGTTAAAAGAATTTTCTTAAATCTAAGGAATGTGTCTTTTATCTTGAAGAAAGATAATTTTTCCACCTCTCTGAGTTTAAAATAGAGGAACCTGCAAAGAAAAGGAAATTGCATTTTTGAACAACAGATCTCAGAGTAGTCTCTGGATTTGCAGGTTGTTGCTCTTCATCCTCTGAGCCAATGTATCACATGGGCACCAGTGAGCAGATGTGGGGAGGACGCAAGCAGGATGTGGAAGCAGGAGCCAGCAGTGCTGGCAGACTGGCAAATGCTTCTGTTTTGCTAAGCACCTGCTTTTTTGTATTCAGACTATCCGAACCATCTGCTTTTATATTCTCTTTACTTACTGTCAGCCATTTTGGAGTTTTTAAAAAGCTTCAAAAGTGACTGGGAATTTTTCACAGTAAGCTAGGAATCCATACCACTCTTTTAAAAACTTGTGCTTTTAGGATATTCCTACTTAATTCTCAAGACATAGTTGCTTTTTAATTTAGGTACAGTGTGTTATGTGTTGTATAATTAAAATGTTTTTCTCCCTTCCCAATTACTTACTCTCAGACATCAGTATTTGAATTGCCTAAACAGATAGTTGACCGTCATACGATACATTAACAACAAGATACTTAATGATTGAATGTAAATGATTGTTTACGTACCCCTTCTCATTAAAAAAAAAAGAAAAGCATTGTACCGTTTAATGAAAATTCGTAATTCTTTATAAGCTTAACTGTTTTCTAATATGCAACTGATGTCCTCACTGGAAATAGTATTTATAGAGTACCTATTGTGCACCAGATACTGTGCTAGGCATTTTGTCCAAATTATTGCTAATCCTCTCTCTCTACAGCCTTACAAGGTAAGTATTATTACCTTCATTTTGTGAATGAAGAAATTGATTCTTAAAGAAGTTGAGAAAGTTGTTTAGGGTCACACTTGAGACTGGGGATTTGAGCTCTAGCTTCTCTAGCTCTTCTACACTGTTCTTCAAAAATGTTGTCATGTGGGCTTCCCTGGTGGCGCAGTGGTTGAGAGTCTGCCTGCCGATGCAGGGGACACGGGTTCGTGCCCCGGTCTGGGAGAATCCCACGTGCTGTGGAGCAGCTGGGCCCGTGAGCCATGGCCGCTGAGCCTGCGCGTCTGGAGCCCGTGCTCCGCAACGGGAGAGGCCACAACAGTGAGAGGCCCGCGTACTGCAAAAAAAAAAAAAATGTCATGTCAAAGAGATGATACAGTATGTGATAGAGGGCCTCAGCATAAGGAATCAGGGATGGTACAATTTATTTAGCTGCAGGTGAGAACTCTTCATCTCTAGTCATTGAGAAGTGCTGTTGGCACTTGGTCCTCTGCTTCTGCTTTTTTTAAGTTTTTTAAAAAATGCTTTTACTTAAAAAAAAAGAAAAGGAACACTTGTAGCCTGTTTCTAAAAACTTACAACAGCTAATTTGTTTTTTCCTTGAGCTTTCCGCCTGTCAGCATTAAGCCCTCTAGTAGCCTTTTAAGATGGTAATCAGAATTGAATGGCGATGTTGTTACATGTTTTTTGACCTTTATCACTACCCAAAAATGTGGTCTGTACAAAACAGACCCCAGAGATGCAATAATTCAAATGATTTAAAAGCACAGTCAGTAGACACAACCTCTATTTATATTTCACTTTTTGTAGAGCGCAGCTCATATATACACTGTAGAAATCAACAGTATGAAAGTATTAAGCCTCTTCAGCCTAGAAGGTTAAACACTTAAGAGAGAAGATCAGGTTTTTGGCTTTTTTAATCAATATTGGTAGAACTTGAAAATTTTGTAAATATTTAAATTCAAGAGTACCCTTAGCCTTACATTAAGTTCAGGGCAAATAAGAAGTTCTACTTTCTTTGGTGGATAATGAAATTTTATGGGGCTTATTTTTCCAGGGAGTGCCACAAAATGAAAATACAAATAGGTCGATAAGTCCATGAATGAAAGATTCTCAACTACTTAAGGAAAGAGAAATTTCTGGGCTCCATCTCTAACCTTCTGAGGTTAATGGTCATCGCTGGAGGCTAAGTCACTGGAGTCATAATCAGAGACAGTAAAGAACCAAATGAGCCTTTAGCTCATATGCTGTGTTCTTATATAATTAATAGAGGCAGTAATCTCCTTCCTGGCCTACCTCAGACTTTCCTCTTGTTCAAGGAAATAGAGCCAAAATTGTCACAATTTTGCCACCTTGGCCCTTCTTTTCAATTCCCAACCCTAACTACTTTTCTTTAGTAATACAGATGAGGTAGAGAGGAATTTTTTTTCCACATTCAGTACTTACTTTTGGAACTATGGATTTAGAGTTTTGGGGGGGTACATACTTAATTGATACCTTGTGAGCAGATGAACCTCCCCCAAGGAACTGGGTATGTAAGGATGAAGGGCACTCTCAGCTCAAAGATGTGGAAAATAAACATTTCTAACGGAAAATAAAGAATTGAAAAGTGAGAAGCCCAAGAATACTGTGTCCATGAAGGTAGAAATATCAAGAAGAGGAAACACATGATGTCAGAGACAGCAAAGTGTTCAAGAAGAATAAAAGCTTGACCTCTCTGGCTGTGGTCCATCACACACACTGTAGTCAGACAAATCTTAAACACCACTTTTATCATAGGGCCCTTCCCACTTCAGAGACCTCTCTCTTGCCTTCATCTAGCCAACAGTCCTCAGCTTCTAAGGTCCTCCAGAATCTAGCTCCACCTACTAGCCAATTTTAGTTTTCATAGACCCCCTCTATCAAGCTGACTCTCACCATCTTTATCTTGGATTACATTGTTCTCTTTTTTCTTCTCCCCATTCCCCCCGCTTACCCCACAGCAATCTCCATCCTTCAGTGTTCTATTCCAGTAGGCACTCTTACAGTTCTTAATACCTGGATCATATTCATTAAAACTTAGTTAAATAATAATGATAATGGCAATGCTGGCACTCGTTTATTGTTTATTATATGCCATGATGGACTATAATAATAAGCTTTTACATACATTGTATCTTGTAGGCCTCAAAATAATCTTGTGATAAAGGTGTTCTTAACCCCAGTTCTGCCATAACGTAACTTGACTAAGAACACAGTGGTAGGAAGGGGCATGCACAAGATTTGGCCTTTAAATCTAACTCTAAATTCACTAAATGACTAACTGATTGCCAGTCTTGCTCCTTAAGTGTTCTGCTCTGTGTCCTTGTTTTCTTAACAAAGTTTGAGATTCTTGAGGACAGAGGCAATATCCTAGGTATAAGATACGTATCGCATATCTGTCGCTATTGATTGAATATGGGTTAGGTAGGGTGAGATGGTCAGATTTCATGGTGACAAAAACAGAAATTTTATTCTGATTCTAGTCATTTTTTTGAAGTAGATGTTGTTAATTAGAGCAGTGTTTTATTAGGAGACAGTGGATTGGAACCAGCTAATGTTCCGTTTTTAAGGATTGTAAATTAGAAAAGGATCTGCACCCCTTCCCACATACCTTGCTCTAAGCATCTCTTCCATCTGGATGTTCCTGAGTTACATCCTTTCATAATATACCAGTAATCTAGTAAATAAAGTGTTTCTTTGAGTTCTATGAGCCACTCTAGCAAATTAATCAAACCCAAGGAAGAAGTCCCTGGATCTTCGATCTGTAGCTAGTTGGTCAGAAGCACAGGTGACAACCTGGACTTTCTTACTTCCTTTTTTATTGGACTTTCAATTGGTGTTTGAAAATTAGGAGCAGTCTTGTGTGACAGAGCCCTTAACTGGATGTGACACATCCAAGTAGTGTCCCCTGAGAACTGCATGGTGGTGTTGGAAAAAACATGTAGACATTACAAATACATGTAATTGCCTACTATGTACTAAACAATGGGCCATAATATTGACTACTATTATAAAGAGAGATAGTCCTGCCATCATAGACAGGTGGAGAACACAGAGATGACAGGCATCATTGTTTGATACGATAAGGCCCATATTTGATATGCAGAACAACAGTGGGACCATATAGGAGAACACCTAATGTAATCTTGGGAAAGTCCAGGAAGGATTCCCGGACCAGAAGAGTCCAGCTTTACGTTTTCCACTTTCCTATTGAAGATTGCAAAACAAGACCAAGAAATCTAAGTATCAGTACACTTCAGACTGTTTAACAAATTGGTGACAGTGTAAATGTTCCATCCCTGATAGGATGGTAATTAGTAAAGCAAATGAATTCCTCTACCCCTCTCAATTGGCACCAAGAACCACCCACCCCTCCTACTCTGTCAGATAGGTGCCAGATATAAGGCAAGGTTGTTTTCCGTGCATTGAATAACATAGCACCCAGTAGAAAGTTTAATTTGGATTTTCTATGGTAAATATCCATGAATACATATTTTTTCCTAGTAGCTAGGAAGCAGTGTTGTCAGTTAGTGAAAACTGTTGAGTAGGAAGTTGGAGAACAAGCCATTTCACTGTGTAGCCTTCTTGAGCCGTCTTCTAAACCCCATCTAAAAAAAAATGGAGTTCATGATACCTGCCCTACCTGCTTTGAATGCACAATCTTAGTGATCTAAGGGAGACAGTACATTGAATGAGCTCTTTCCCAGCCAAAAGGGATAATTCAAGTAACTAAAGATTTAAAATAAAATTTTGTCAATGAGATATAGGAGGGAGAGAAGAGGGCCATAGAGAAAGTTCATGTTTTGTCAGCTATTTTTCTTGGTTGCTAATTAAGAATTTATCATTTTAAATCAGCTACAGTGTGGGGAAAGGTCATGATTTCGATAAACATGAGTAATACTATTAGAAACAGAAGATAAGGAAATATACCTGGGTTCTCTACATGTAAAGATATGTGGTTTATAGAACATTAGTTATTTATGGTGGTAATGATTCCCCTCTAAAAAGTCTATGAAAATGAAATAAAATTATTTCATTGAACTTTTCAAAAAACATATCTTCCACAAATTCCTAATTGTTAATCATCATAATCAAGCTGATTTCAAAAGAAAGGGAGAAAGAGTAGATCTGAATGGAGAAGTGGAATGCTAGAGAATATAGAATTTTTATTCATTTGTCTGGTGGACCGTCATCTTGAAGTAAATATGAAATGGATCAAAGTTGTTTGTGCTTTGAAAATTGAAGCAGTGTTCATCATACATAATTGAACAAAGTTGAAATTTTGTAGGTATAAAACAACAAAAAAAGCCACAGCTATAATAGCTATTACAGGAAATGGAGGAAATTAATAATAAAAGACAATACACTACCTCATAAATACATGCTCATCATGTGATTAGAGGGTGAGAGCATTAAGCAAATACCCTGATTAATATAACAGTTTAACCCTGAAATTAGAGTACAGACAGTTCAAAATTCATTTGTACATAAACCAACCAGAAAAACAAACAGCTTACTTTCATAAAGTAAGGTTTTTCGGCAGTTCTTTTGGATACGTGAAGATACTGTTCTCTTAAAAGAAAGATTATTACTTAGCAAGGCATGTTTGTTTGATGTATTTCTTAAAAAAAATAACCAAGTTTCTGTATCTTCTTTTAAGAAAATATATTAAGGAACAGATTGAGGGCATTTTTGCCTTACATCCAGTGATCTTGCCTTTTATAACTTGTCCTCAAGTAACTCCTAGGATCTATGATTTTTAAGACTGAATGATACTAGGAACATAAATTAGGCAGGAAAAGGGTATTTTCGTAGGTCTCTGTATTCACTGAGTAAAGTTTAAATTAACCTTGACTAGAGCATCTTTGAATACCTTTTTGATGCATAAAATAGTTTATCAAAACATATTTTAAAATAAATTTTGGAGGATTTTTAGAAGTGCAAACAGCAAAAGAGTAGTTTACTAGAAAGGCTTTTATTTTATATCACGTCGACATTTGTGAATCACTATGTTTTTTCAATCACTTATTTGGTAAAAGTCCACAATTTGCCAAAATGGTTAATAGAACACAAATACAGACATTTCATGTGATGTACCATGTAAATGTAAACCTTTGTAGTTACATGTTTTTGTAGCAAGAGAATTGTTTTAAAAGGCACGTAATTTATTAGCTATCGGTAGCTTCTTTATTGCCTTGCCGCGCTGCAGTAATAAATAAAAAAAAGTGAACTGATTTTACAAATGGCACACAAGGTGCACATTTTGTGGGGGAAAAAAGTCTCTTTTTAAAGAATTGGCATTAAATCCTTTTTTTGTGATGACAAAGAGGCTAAGAGTGCAAACTGTATTTTCTGTTTATCGAAAACAGTCTTTTTTCTCGGGGGCATTTTTTCCTATGATCATCAAGGGATTTCAAAAGCAATAAAGTGTGGAATCATTGTTCGACTTGAACAGTATTAAAACTTAGGTTTTAATTTCAGTGAAGTAATAAGATTTGAACCTGTCTCACATTACAGCACTGTAAGGCATTTAGCAATTGTATTTTAAAAGAGGTTTTTAAGATGCAGCTCACTTGTAAGCTCACTGTCTGTCAGTAATTAATAGTTTTTCTTCAGCATAGGCTGTTGTGATCAAACCAAGAAATATCTGGGTTTTCAGTAACACATTGTGATAATTGTGAGTGTTTATTCCTAATTAGTCTAAATGTCTAATAATTGTCAGCTTGCTTCCCTGGCTGCTTAAAAAGAAAAAAAGAGAGTGACATTTAAAGCTACAGTGTGTCTTTGGGCTTTTAAAAATATGAACGTAGATGTACATGTGTATTTCAATAAGCTTTACACCCAGCAAGATTATATGTCAGTTGACTCATTCATTAACCAAGTATTTTATCCTTCAATATCATTTCCTAGTTTTTAGACATTACATCATCTTTGTACGTAAAAAAAAATATGTTTCCAGATACAGTATTATATGTACAGCTAAACCCAAACTGACAATCTGGATTCTTCAGTACTCATCACTGAAACTTACCTTTACTTCTCAAGAAAGCTTTTAAAATATGAGCATTTCTATTAGATCAATGTGGCAACATACTTGCTGATGAAAGATTGTAGTTACCATTTTGAATTGCTATTGAAAATAATTGCCCTCTACAAAAGGAAACATCTGTATGATAGCACATGGTTAAAGCTGCCATCAATTTTTAACATTTGAGGGTTGAGCTATGACCTTTTATGATGACTGTGAACAGTAACTGCCTCCATTAGCCATAAGTTTTGTTTCTTTATTTTAGTAGATGGCCTAGGCTGTAAATATTAGAGAATCTAAAATAAATCAACATATTATCCTAAGGATACAAAATGTAAGAGCTGTTTGTGGTTGGGAGCCCTTGACAGATAGTTTGGATGAAGCAGATGATTGCCTGCCTAGCGTATCTGGTCTGCATTGCTATGCCTGCAGGCAGTTTAGTGCTGTGGTTGTATATTGATGTCAGGGTTAGTACTGAGTGGCTAGCAGTGACAGATGTCTATAATTACAGGCAGTGCTTCCAGTATTTCTGAAAAGCCAGCCTATGTTGAACAATTATCTTATTTCTGCCTTGCCAAAGAGCGTGTTCCAATTGCTAGTATTAGCAGTGGTGAATATAGCGCTTCATCTGCTGCCTTGGGTCAAATGTGGGAAAAGCACTTGGTTATAAAACATAAATGCAAAATATTTTTTTAACACTGAATTAGTTCAGTTCAGTGTTTTCCTAATTTTTATCTTCCCATAATGTTTCTGTTGAAGGAATCTTGAAATAATAGAAGCACATTTGGCTACTTATTGGGATTTTGTTTTCCCTTAAGCCTGTGTGTCTCCCCAGCGCCAGTATCCCTTGCTTTACTGAATAGATGTGTTTAAGCAAAGTTGGCTTTGAAACGACTTTCTCCAACGTGGATTACATTTTCTGATTGACTCCCATTACAAAATTGGAAGCGCATTTCCATGGACAACCTCCCACACCTTTTGACGAGGAAAATTGTAAAAGGATAGACAGTGCTGAAATGTGCGAAATACCTTAGTGCACTGGTGCCTTTACATTAACTGAGAAATTGCAGTTTTCAACTTTTGTTTTAACCCTTTTTTTTAAGCCTTCAGCCACTTATTGTCCTTTCCTATCTCCAAGTGTACATGACCACTTCCTTCCATATTGCCTCTTAGCCCGCTTTAGTGACTCATTAGAAATGCTTTCGTGCTTGTTGGTCCCAGTTCTCAACTGTCCTTTTTTTCTGGTTATTTGCATTTCTGAGACATGGGCTGTAATACCACTCTCCCGAGCAGATGCATCTGCCTTACTTACACAATACTCTCCAACCTTAACATTCCTGAAGTTCCTAAAGTTCAGGGCACTGGGTATTAAAACATTATCCATGCTGTAAGTGACAAATTCTGTATTTCCAGGTAATGTAGACTGAGAAATGCCTAGGAAATAGCACTTGAGGTCATGTTTCTTTCCAACCTTAATCTAACCTGTATTGGGTTTCTACTTTGTGCTTCACTCCACTTTGTGGCATTATTTATTACATTTTCTCATTTAGTCTTCTCAGCAATATTCTCTTTAGTAGGTAGGAGTATCTTCATTTTGCAGAATATGAAAAAAGATTTCAGGAAGGTTAAAAACTTGTTTAGTGTCCTGGGTTTTCGACCAAATCATCATACCCTAAACCCAAGTGTGCTTTCCAGTGTATCACATTACCTATGTAGGTATTTAGACATGAGTCCAGACATGATCAGTTTTAAGTGTAATGATTGATAAGACCATCATCACAGCTTCATCCCCGTATTTGCTATTTTACTTCCCGAGGAAAAATCTCATCACTACAACCACAGATAGGACCTCTAGTTCTGGCTATCCAGCAGTCACAAGAGAATCGAGCTACATCCTAGATATCTTCTAAAATCCACCCTACTTTAGGAGAAGCAACTCAACCCATGGTCTAGTGTCAGAGATAAATATTATATTCATATATGAAAGGCAGCCCCTTTCTGTTCTTACTGGGCCTATCACACAAAAACTTTTTTAATAACTTAAAACTCTAATGATGATGTTCTGGAACCCCTTGTCTGTGTGCATTTAATTTAGCAAAGAAAACTCAGAGAATCGGATGGACTTGTTTACCTGACTTGGGAAGACTTTGATAATTTATTGCACACAGGGATGTAAATCATCTGCTTAACCCAGAGATGAGAACTTATCCTGCAGACAGGAAACAGGAACTTGTGATGACTCTAAAAAGGAAGATGAGGGCTTTGAAATCAGGAACTTAGGTTGTACGGAGCCCTTGGGCTAAAACATCACCTGCTACCACATAGCATTCTGTTTTCCTCCTGTCTCCTTTCCCATCACATTTACTGTTCCGCCTCTGTAAAATAGAAGTTATAGGTAGAAGACAGAAGATTAGGAGTTAGTCTGTCTTTCACTGGGGCTCTCTTCCCTCTAATCACTCTTCTTTAACCATTATTAAAGTTACTCACATGCCAGTTTAGAAGAAATATTTACTTTCCACTATCTAGTCCAGATAAAGCACAAATAAAAGGGACCGTCATCTTGGTGCATGCCTCATAATCTTAATGCCAGACTAATGTTTGACTATCTTACTTAATAATAATAGTGGCCATTTAGTGACCACGTATTCTAATGGCTAACAGCTAATGTTTATTTGGTGCATACTGTGTGCTAAAAACTTTCCAAGTGTTCCTGACACTGTGCTGGCAGTGCTGTATATAATACAGCATTTGATGACAATAATATTGGGTTGGCCAAAAGGTTCCTTTGGTTTTTAAGTAAAAATAAAAGACACATTTTTCATTTTCACCAGGAACTTTATTGAACAACCTATTCATTGTTTTGTTCCACTACCTTCTGCCGTTTTTCAGGCAACTTCGTAATTCCATGTTCCCAAAACCTTTGGTCTTTTTGAGCAAAGAACTGTTCCAGGTGCCTTTTACAGTCTTCCAGGCAATGGAAATGTTTTACATTAAGAGAATTTTGTAAAGACCTAAATAAATGGAAATCTGAAGGTGCAATGTCTGGTGAATGTGGCGGATGAATCGGAACTTCCCAGACAAGCTGTAACAGTTTTTGCCTGGTCATCAAAGAAACATGCGGTCTTATGTTATCCTGATAGAAGATTATGCGTTTTCTGTTCACTAATTCTGGACGCTTTTCGATGAGTGCTGCTTTCAAGTGGTCTAACTGGGAGAAGTACTTGTTGGAATTAACCGTTTGGTTTTCCAGAAGGAGCTCATTAGTAGAGGACTCCATTCCAATCCCACCACCATATACACATCACCTTCTTTGGATGAAGACCAGCCTTTGGTGTGGTTGGTGGTGGTTCATTTCGCTTGCCCCACGATCTCTTCCATTCCACATTATTGTACAGTATCCACTTTTCATTGCCATCACAATTTGTTTTAAAAACGGAACATTTTCATTACGTTTAAGTAGAGAATCACATGAGGAAATATGGTCAGGAAGGTTTTTTTCGCTTAACTTACGTAGAACCCAAACATCAAAGCGATGAACATAACCAGGCTGGTGCAAATGATTTTCAGCGCTTGATTTGGATACTTTGAGTATGTCACCTATCTCCCATGTGCTGATTGTTCTCAGTTAATGTCTTGATTTGATCACTGTCAACTTCAACTGGTCTACCCGACCACGTAGCATTGTCCAGCAAGAAATCTCCAGCACGAAACTTCGCAAGCCACTTTTGACACGTTCGAACAGTCACAGCACCTTCTGCATACACTGCACAAATCTTTTTTTTGCATTCCAGTTGTGTTTTTACCTTTCTTGAAATAATAAAGCATAATATGCTGAAAATGTTGCTCTTTTTCTTCCATCTTCAATATTAAAAGTGGCTACACAAAAATTCACCAATTCTGATGTTTTTGTTTAAATGCACGCTCATATGACAGCTGCCACATACAATCTAACAAACTTGTTTCGAATGAAGTTAAAGACAACTAAGTGCTACTAGAGCCATCTTAGCAGAAAAAAACTGAACAAACTTTTTTGCCAACCCAATAATAATAGCCAGTACTTTATGGAAATTTTACCATGTACCAGGACTGTTGTAAGTGCTTTACATATGTTAACTGCTTTAATCCTCTCAAAGATTCTGTAAATTAGGGCCAACTATCATCCTCATTTTATATTTGAGAAAACTAAGGTGTAAAGGGTAAGCAGTTTGCTCAAAATCACTTAGTAAGTGGTGGAATCCAACTAGTCTTGGGCTTCAGAATCTATCTTTAACCACTTCACTAGACTGCCTTCTATTTTGTGATATTATTCTTTCCATTTTACAGATGAAGAAACTGAGACTCTTAGAGGCTAACTAATTTTACTAGAATTATAGAGTTAATTTATTAAATAAAATATTGATTAAATGTCTGTTATCTGCCAAGCACTGTGCTAGGCTAGCAAGTAGTGGTCTCACTCAGTATCCCATGTGCATTGCACTAGACATGCATTCTGTGTTTCCTCCTAGTTGAAGTTATCTAAAATATATACTCAACTTGCTCATTTCTGTCTCTTATTGAAAGAAGACTATGCTTCCTGGGCAACTGCATGTTGTCTTTGTTCACCAGTTAGGCTTTTGCATACGTTGTAGCTAATTTTCAACATAAAAGTATTCAGTAGGAAGACTAGGATGGAAGTGGTACTTAGCCTATTGCTGCGTATATTGCCTCCTCAGAGAAGGTTTGAAGTGTTTATTCGTGTTTGAAGATACTAGTGTTTGAAAGACGTCAGTAGGCCATCAGAAGGTGAACTCTGATCCTTTGCATTTAGGGCAAGTTAAAGTTTTCACTAACTAGGCTAGTGTGAGAGACAGAAAGTAAAAGCTACGAAGGACTATAGGATCAACGTTTTTGAGTAAAGTTTGAGAATATAATGAAAATAGCAGATTTGACAGAATAGTAAAAATATGCACAATGTCATTGGCAGCCCTTTTCTCATCCCATGGGCCATTATTCCTTTACTCTTTTTGCCAGGTTGTCCTTCCTAAAGGGACAGAGTGTTGAGTGGCTCATAGGAGGAAGGTACAGCAGTTGTTTTGGATGTAGGAAATGGGAGGTGTTTCAGAGAGGCAGGGTGGAGGCAGAGTGTGTGTGCAAGAGTTAGATTAAGTGGTAGAAGGCTCGATGTGATTTGTTTAACTTTCTGAGTGACTACAGAAATGCGTTTCATTTATTGAACATATACTTTTACCCTTCAGAAGCTGACTTGGCCTACTTATATCATTAGCCCCAGTTGCCACATTTGCATAATTAGAGTGCCTCATGGGAAACAGCAGTATTAAGAGATTCTTCAAAATAGTTCTGTTAGGTGTTATCTATAATTTGTTCTTTTTCAGGGCTACCTTTAGTAACTGGTTTCTTGAATTCTTTCATGGAAGCAAACCCAGTGTAATCCATAGAACCACATCCAGGCTTCGAACAGCACTTCACTCTGCCTATGATCCTAGCCTCCAGAATAAAATCAAAGTCCCATGAATACTTTAAGTGACAACCACAAAGATCCTGAGCCACATTCTTCCTGTATCGGAAGTTGGGAAGGACTTCTGCTCTTCCCTTATCCCCGACACCAGGTGGCAGGTCCCTAAATTCTGTGCTTTTTAGGTTGTACGCCTGAGGAGTGATGTGCCCAGAGTTCCAAAGAAGGCTTGGAAAATAGTTCAGGTGAGTTGAGCTGCCGGTTATTGTGGTGGATCACCAGTCTTTATGCTTGTCTCACCACAGCCTGAGATTCTTATTATTAAAATAGGCGTGATAAGTGTAGGGGTGCATTTTTCTTGATTCCCTTTTTTATGCACCGTGGAATCCTACAGTGTGCATGTTTTATAACGAAATGTTCTATAGTCAGCTTATGTTCGATAGTATTAACGGCGAAGCCTCTGTTCAGTGTGATTGCATAGTATGAAAGCAGCCTAGGTTTCTTGATTATAACGTTTCTGAAGTGGCCAATTCTAACCAGTTATTCATACCTGAAAGCAGAAAGTTGTATTTGGCTACAATGAATAGCATCTGTTATTGAACAGTATCTAGAGCACATGTATCTCTTGTGCCAGAATACGTTTCTGGCAGACACCTTTGAGAGGTGTAAAGGATTAAACAAAATCTTTTACTTCCCAGTTCCCCACCTCTACCATCACTCTCTCACAAACTTCATCCAGCATCAATTCTTTGCTCCAAAATGTAATCATGTCATCTTATAAATTTGCTATTGCAAAGAATTATGAATCAAATGCCTGAAACGCCCCTTCAAACCATGATCTCAAAACCTTCTACCAAAATTAATCACACCTTCTTCCAGTAGTCCTGTGCCATAGCCATGGTTCGCTTCTTATTGTATGAGCTTGGAAAGATAATATATTTACCCAAGACTTTACCATGGCTTTAGCCCCAGAAGACTAGTTTAACAGAAGCTTGGCCCCAGATATGGAGTGAATTGGCAGCCAGCGGGAACAAAGCTGTGTCAGGACAAATGTACACTCCCCGTCTTCTCTAGTTGGCTTTCAGCTGGTTGCACCACAGGAGTCTTTCTATGGACTGTGTATCCTGTGACCAATAACTGGTGCTCTCGACCCAGGTCCCTCTTGGCTAGTGAAGGCCTGTCGGGAGACATTAGGTTCATGCTGGTGGAGATCCTTAGTCAGTGGCTCCCTGAAGGAAAATGGGGCAAACAGCCAGCTTCTGTTGAACAGGTGGTAGTTAGACCTTAGATCTGGTCGGGGCAGGAGGGAAAGAATCTCTCCAAAATTACCAGTATTGCTGGTTTTCACACTGTACCTGTACTCCTCTTTCTAATAAATGATCGTTTAGAAACTAATCCAAAAATATCTCTGGCGGCATCTGGAGCCCTTCCTTAGCAGTCTGGATTTGGGCCCAAGTGAGGAATGGAAACCCCACTGGGGTGCAAGCAAAAGAGGAAGCATGTTCTTAGCCATGCATCAGTGGAGGCCCCTACTGGGAGAGGGGATTATCACAAGGCAGCAGGCAGCCCTGTACCCCAGCCTGCTGAGTTCATGCTTTGTGCCACAGGATGTGGAGCGAAGGAAATGTGAGGCCAAAGTGGTCGCTCCAAGTTTTCTTATACAATAGCTTATTCAAGCAGATTGGGAACGCCTCTTAAGAGATTTGTTAGGTACATGTCCCCTTAGCAAGATGACCACCACAGATGGTAGGTTCAGATATTCTAATTGAAATAAATACTTAACATTCATATTTATTTTATATCTCCATAGCCAGCTTTTCTTTATCAGATGTCATTCTGTATTCCACTGAATGAGGCAGGCAGATTCCTAACCTTTTACCGCTTGGTTTCCAAAGTAAATTATGGTCTTAAAATTAAATTTTAGCAAAAGATTTTTTTACCTAATTTTGGTCCTGTATTTTGGGATGTTATTTTAAATGATATGGAAAAATTAGTCAGCCAAGATTAATGTGGATCTATTCATTATCACAAAGTTTATGTATTTAATATGCAGCAGTGATGTCTGTACTATTAATTCTCTTGATGTGGTCACAAGTTAATTGTGACGATCATTTTATTTTTTTTTTATTCTGCTTCAGACGTTAATGAGAGAGCTCAATATCTTTAGTTCCAAACTGTTTAGATCCAAGTCATTAAATGCTCTGTTAGTTTCCTCTTACACCTTTCCTTTTCCTCCCTCCCCTCCCTTTCTCTTTAATGGATCTCATGTAGAGAGCACTGCATTGGCTTCAAGGGCACTTGAAGCCTAAGACAAAAATATGGAAATTGGTTTCTTACTCATAATAAGTGAGTTCACACTCCGTTCCAAAATTCTTTTCCTAAGGAACATTAATGCTTTTATTATATTGAATGCTTTCCAGTGATAGGTCTTGTTTTACTAAATTACATTCAGTTAAAAATCTTGACACCAAGGGGGGAAAATGGTGGGGGGGCGGGTCATGGTGGTGATGGGATGAATTGGGAGATTGGGATTGACCTGTATACACTAATATGTATAAAATGGATAACTGATGAGAACCTGCTGTATAAAAAAATAAATTAAATAAAATTCAAAAAAAATAAAAATAAAAATCTTGATTTTTAAGTCATTTCAATAGATTAAAACAGTGCTTTAAAATTCATAATTGTTGAGTTTTTAAAATTTTTATGGTATCAATTTTGTATTATTGGATGTGAATTTTTTTACACTAAGTTGGTTCAGGAAAGTATATCATCTGATGGCAAAATACTTTGTTGTTGATTTCCACAGCACTGCTAATTTTCTGCACTGAGCCTGCTTATAAAAGCTCTTTGAGAAGTTATAACATCCTAAACATTTATAGAAGGCCTAAGGGTATTAACTTATTGTAATTTTCTGAAGATTCATTATCCAAAATCTTAATTCATTATAACAACTCTTATGAAAACCTATAGAACCAGTGTTTTCTCTTATTTTCTTATTTGCACACAATGAGAGATTCATTGTTCTTTTTGTTTCATGCGGTGCTTTTGAGTACATTTCATAGAGAGCTGTTATTGAATTTCTGTGACTGTCATTATATATCCATACAACCTTTAGGAACTAATATTCTGGGTTTCCCAGTTCTGTAATCTACTTCAAATTTAAGGATTGACATAATTAGTTTCTTCAAAGTTATAACCAGAATGTTAGAGACAACACTGCGGATACCCAAGACCAAGGATTAGGATTGGAAAAAGAAAGCAATTTAAAAAATTATCACAGCACATGCTTTTATTCTTTATTAAATTAAATTTACAGCTCAAAACCTTATTGCTGTTTGTATGTGTATTCCCTTGTCTGGTTTTCTTATCTTGTCTGGCTTCTTTTTTTCAAAACCAGATATAAGATCATTTCAACTACCTGCATATGCTCAGACATTATTTGTCACTTGATTAGTTTAGAAGTTGAAGAACATAAGTGGGTCACTGAAGTGTTATATACATATCCAAATACTCTTTTCTGAAGTTTAAAAGAAGCTGCACAGTAGAACGACTAGAGATAAGAAAACATATTAAGACAGTTTTTTAGGAGCATGCCTTCTTATGTCTGTACTGATGATAATTTCTTACATTTCTAATGACTTCCTGTATTTCAAGAGCCAGAGAGATGGATGACTGGCTAAAATGGGTACTTTTTTCTGCCTTCTAAGACAATAACTATTTAGAAGTAGAAAGAATTTGGTTTTGTATCATGAAATTTTGAAGCAATATGCCTTTAACAAATGCCATTTCTGACCATGATTAGCAAGATTTCAAAGTTAATACAAAGTTAGGGTTTTGTTTGTTTTAACCTTTTTTCTGTGTGAAAGTCTTCAAGGTAAGCCCTTTCTCACCCTTCTGTTATTTTTTATGTAATGAGCTTTCTCTTGGAAAGGTAGTAGCTGACAATACTAGCACCTACTATTAGAAAGGGTCCATGAAAGGGGGTAGGAAGGGAAACAGCATTTGTTGAGTAGCTGCTAAATGTCAGGTTCTGTGTTAGGTATCATCATTTAATGTTCCCAAAAGCCCATAAGGTAGGTTTTATTATTATTCCTGTTTTTCAGATAGGAAACCAAGATTCAGAGACTTTAAGTAACACCTAGTTAGTGGCAGAATTCAAATCCAGTTATCTTTGGGACCAAAACCTGTGCTTTTTGTATGTTGCTAAGTTTATCGAGATAGCTTCTGAGTACTTCTGGAGATGTAAAGAGAAATAGACATTTCCCTGCCCTCAGGCAGCACGTGCTTGAAGTAATGGAGGAAACACATATAAACATAGAAAATTAGTACTACAACAAGATAATATTCTATTACATGAGAAGTGCCACTAATAGGCCAGCAACAATGGATGCTCTGAGTATCCAAAGGAGGAGAGAGAGCTCCTCTTACTGAATCTACAGGGAGATCTTCTTCCAGAAATATTTAAGCATTGAAACTACATATTTTTATATATAAAACAGATAAACAACAAGGACCTACTGTACAGCACAGGGAACTATATTCAATATCTTGTAATAACCTATAATGGAAAAGAATCTGAAAAAGAATAGATATATAGATAGATAGATAGATATGTATAACTGAATCACTGCTGTATACCCGAAACTAACACAACATTGTAAATCAACTGTACTTCAATTAAAAAATAATAATAATTTTAAAGAACTGTATCTTTTTAAATAACAAAACTTTACCAGTGGTCACCTGAGTGAGTAGAATATATTATCTTTACAGGAAAAAAAATTCTTTGTAAAAAAAACACACATCTTACTGGTTGTTTTCCTTTTGTTACAAAATTATGAATGAAATGGAATCAGCCAAAATACACATTTTAACGTTACATTCTTGTTATTCATTTAACAAACGTTTATTGAGTATTAGGCATGGGAGATAAAAGACAGAGCATCATCTCCACCCTCAGGGAGTTTGTAGTCTAACAGAGAAGGGCAGGCATATTTAAAAAAAAAGAAAAGAAGAAGAAGAAAGGGAGGAAGGCACAGGCTGACAGGCAAAAACTAGGTTATGTGAAACACATAACCAAAAACATAACGATTTATTCAACTTCATTGTATCCTTCAGAGAAGGATAACACAAATGGGCTTATTAGTCTCTTATTTCTTAGATTTTTGCTTATTTTTCACTATGATCAAATGATCTTAATTGATTATGAAATAAAAGATTAGAAATCTATGAATTGCAAGTGAACTTTTTTCCTTTTCTTGCATTCCTACGCCAACTCCTATATCTTTCCCTAAATGTATGTATTGTGATGTAGTTTCTTGCTGTCATAAAAATTATTTTTGGTGAAGTGATAGAATTTTTAGAAAATGTTGAAAACCCCTGAATATTGTGTAAGAATTTTTTCTGTAGAAAACTTTCATTGACTTGTGCTTTATGATAAATAATCTTATAGATGTTTCCTCACTGGACAGATTAGTCCTCACCCCCAAATTATGTGTATCTATGGTATAACTACATTTCAAATGTTCGAAGACATTTTCATATTATCTGCATGCTCTCTGAATGATAAGGTGCCTTGGAAAACGTGAGATGGTCTTTTAAAAGAAATGCAGTAATCATACCTTGATTTTAAATGACCCTGTCACACGTGAAAACAAATCAGATTGTTGCTCTTAATGAGCTTTTCAATTTACTATTCAGTAGATCAGATAAGTGGATTTAAGAGGTAATGATCCTGTTTAGTACTCAAGCTTGGCTGTCAGATCCTAGTAGTGGAGAGAAATCCCTAGGGACAAAAGCGTTGACACAGTTCTAGATGGGATAATGGGAATCAAAGCTAATGGATGATAAAAGGAATGGTGCAAGTTACAAGGATAATTGTGGATTAAAGCACTGCCATGTGTCAATGTTGACTGTTTTTTCCAGTATCGTATTAGGTCAAATCTGATGCTTTGAGAAGCTGTTTTGACAGCAGAGCACAACAGACCTGCCTGCTTAGATTCCTTCTTTCTTGAATGCCAGAGACACAACAGAAAACTTCCTTGCAGGGACTATCAATTTAAAAAATATTTTTAATATGTTTAAATGTCTTAATGTTTAAAACCACATTTTTGTTACATGTCTATTATTCAGTGTGGCACGGGCAAAGTCAAAGTTAGATTAATTTGATCTTTGCCATAAAAAATAGCATTTGAAAAGTCTTGAAAGTGTAAAATTTTATTTTACAAAAATACAGTGTAGGAGGGGAGATGGACACCCAAACAATTACAATGTGAAAAGCACCATGCTAGAGGAATGGACCAGACGCTATAGGAACGTAAAGGAGAGCACAACTTACCCTACCTGGAAATGGAAGGAAGCTTCAGAGATGACTTTTGAATGAGAATCAGGGGAAGAGGAGGAAGAAGGCTGATTCAGGAAAAATGAACAGCACATGAACTCATAGAGATCTGTAATTGCATGAGAAGCCTCAGTATTTCATGAGTATTTCATTGTGGCTTCAGGTTGAGGGAAATGATAGATGAGGAGGTAGGTTGGGGCCAAGTTGTGCCATAGTCATATCAATATCAGATTTTCAAAGGGGCCCGTCTTACTCCCATTCATGAGAGAGCTTTTGGATCATGTTGAGGTAAGGGAAACTTCCCTTTTTACAACCATTCTTCCTTTGAGCCGTCTATGGGCTTAAAGGTTTCTGATGATTGAGGATTTGGTCTTAACTAACTTCCCTAGGTTCTTTCTCCCTAGCTCCCTCTTCTCAGCAGACATCTTACAAAAACAGTGATAGCTTTGATCTTACAAGAGATGAAGGCCTACTCTCATGAGCCAAGTCACAGATACTGGAATTGAAATGCTTTTCTATTAGGGCTCAGAAGTTAGCAGGAGAAGCAACAGGAATTTGAATCTCAATCTTCCTTTCTCTCTCCCCCAGCTCCTCCCCTCTCCCCTTCTGCCCCTTCTTTCGCCTGCCCCTTCCTTTCCCTCTCTTTCTCCCTCTCTCTGATTCACTCTACTGGCCTGAGGAGCTCCTGGTCGTAGGACTTAAGTCAAAAGCCTGGAACACAAGCTTCTGGTTGAATAGTGTTTAAAATCCAAACATGAGATCTCTGCAATGAACAGCTTTCCTCCCCTGTATCACCATGTAACTCTGGATGATTTGTGGTGTCCTGTGATTTTTATCTCACCTTCACAACCTATGACATTATATCAAGGTAGTGTTTACATATGAAAAACAAAAGGCAGAGGGAGTGAAAGCTAAGTTGCCATACCATAGGAAATAGATCAGGAGAGAGTAAGAGAACACAATCACAAGGAATCAAATCAGAGAAGAGAAATCCCATACAGCTGGTGTCTGGCAGAGATAACCTGGAATCATACCAGAGCATCAGGGAGTATGAAGGTGTCAACCCACCTCTCAGCTTTGCCAGGCTATTAGAGGGAATATTCAATTGGCTGCCAGTGGCATTTTCCCACTTGTAGTGGGATATGTGTTTATAAGCTCAATGCGGCTTAGGTTGGAACTGAAATGTTACACCCCAAACTCTGCAACCATCACTCCCTAATGGGAAGCTTAGTGGATTCCCAGACCCTGATGTATTCAGCAGAGAATCCCTGAGCCTGGGATTTCAGTTTCAGCATGGAAAGTAAGACCTCTCTGTATATTGGGGGGAGCTTATTGAGATACTTGAGGAGAATTTCTATAAATTATTTAACTTCCTCTTATTTTTGAAATCCTTACTTTTATAGCTGCCTAACATGATCCTGAATTATTTGATGGCTTGCTAAAATCTGGAAGAGATGGAAATTTTTTAAATGTTGGAATCTTTTATTGAGGCACTCCACTTTCCAGCCCTTTACGTACATATACCTGCCTTTGAGAAAGGGGTGCTTTATTACCACTTTGAGAAAAAAACAAAAGTTATGGAGTATGCTGGGAATAAAATGAGTATGTAAATGTGGGTTTATGTGGGTATGTATATATTTCAAAATAAGGGAGGTGCTTCCTGGAAGAGAAAGAGGAGGGTAAATTTTTCAATTATAAAAATTTTTTTAAATTCTTAATTTGTTCTCCCCATTCGTTCCCTACATCACTGTGGATGCAACAATGCATTAAATCTTTATATTTGTTCAATTTGAATAGTCTTTTGAAAATATATGTTAATGATAAAGTTTTTAACAATTAAATGTTTTCATGCAGGTATATGCCCGTATGTCAGAAGTCTTAGGAATAACAGATGACAACCATGTTCTAGAAACATTCATGACGAAAATGTGAGTTCCTGCTTTGGTTCTTTGATTTTTCTGTTGTTGTGTTGCTTTGACCTTTTTACTGTGCTTAAATTTCTCCAGAAATATTAATTTTTAATAAGAGACTTTTTAAATTATGCTTTGATTCTTAGAACGGTAGCATTGTTCTTATCTGAAACTTAATTTCACGTATTTAAAATTCACCATCCAAAATACGTTATTTTTCAAGGTATCCGTACTACTGCAGTATGCAGTATCAAAACGTGGTTTTGAAAAGTTTACAGACTTTGACTCTTCAGTTCAATTGGACTGCCTTTTTTAATTAAAAAGAAAATACTCAATTTTAAAGGCCAACTCAAGAGATTATTGCAAATTGGAATCATTGAGAGAGATTTGGTTGCCTTCAGACAGGGCATTCATTGATTCCAGTAGAAACCTATGGCTATCAGAGACATATTCATGGAAACTGTCCTTAAATTATCCTTACAATATTAGCAAAATTAACTAGTTTCTGGTCATAGACATAACTTTGTACACTTAGCCTAAACTTCTATGCCTCCACTTGACATCTTTCTTCATCTGTGTAACAGATAGGTAGCACTGCCTTACTTGCAGAGAACAAAGCTAGATAAACAATCATGATCATAGGAAGTGAGTTTTGGAACCACAAGTTTGATGGTTCACTTCTTGGCAGTAAGTGTGAGTCTCTATTTGACTTCCTTTGTAACTCCTGTTGTCACTCCCTACTATGTTTATTTTGGATACAAACTTAATGTTTCTTCTGTGAAATATTTAGGCAACTTTTTAATTTACAAAACTAAATTTATAGAATAATACACCATTTGGAGAGCAGTGTTCATTGCTTGTATATAATTTTGAATATGCTATGAAAAGAATAGAAAATGTTCCATTGATATTTAAACCCACTTTATGAGATATTTGTGATTTAGGTCATTTAACTGACATGAGTGTATGTGTATTTCCATGTTCTCCCTACACAAACAAATACCTTCATTATAATTAAAAACTTTTTTTTCATATTTAGTGTTACAAACCTTAAATACTGGGGAAGATGTGAGCCTGTCATTTCAAGGACTCTTCAGTTCCTAAATGACCTTTCTGTTGGATATCCTTTTTACTATATCTGATAATGTACATAAACAACCTAACAAGTGCATTCTGTTGGCCAGGTATTTTCCTTATTTATAATTTTTCAAGTGTTTTTTTATTTTTTTAATAAAAAGCCTTTCATTTAGCCTTATCTGTAAATGCATAATTTTGAAAGATTTATATTAGCTATATAATGTGAAAATTTTATTCAGAGTCACAATTGAATCTATATGGATATATAGATTTCTAACTAGTTAAAGTTAATGTTTATACCCATCCAGGCTTATAAATGGATATATAAGAAAGTATGCAAACCACATGTTTTAATCCGTAATTTTTCATAATTGTCAGGACGTTCTTGTTTTAAAAAAACATGTAACTAATTTTAAGAAAGTCAAAATGTTCCAAAAATATTATTTTATAAAAACTGAATTCCTAAGAATCAGTATTTCTTCAGTGTTCGTCAGTTGAAACAAATATTATTTTCACTAGTTAAGAGGCACAAAGGAGTAATAGAAAGGGAATTACAAGGTTTTTGACCTCTTTGATTATTTCCTCTACCAAATCAACATCTTATTTGCTCTAAAATAAGATTTCCCATTACACATTAAATGTTTAGATTTCTCTTTAGCAGATTTTTAAAATCTAAAACCAGAATCATCCTTTCTTATTAGATTATAGTTGATACTATTATAATGTTTCTACCAATGCGAGAGAAGTATGTCGATTGTCTTTTATATGTTAGCTATCAAATATGTAGGAGTTGTGAAAAATAAGTGTTGGTTTAGTTAACCACTAAGATTAGCTGATATTTTAGCATGAGGACAGCATTCTGAAAATGGGTGGCATTGGATGGAAATCTTTAATGTAGGTTCACTCCAGGAATATGTTTATATTAGTTAAGTTTAAAATTGTGTTCCTTGGCAAACCATAAAAGATTTCCAAAGTATTAGACACCCACTTTTGTGCTGGAATTTAATATGCAACTTTTTATTGGAAAATAATCGTCCTTGTCTGGCAAAATCCACCATGCAATATTTCTGTTAGTAGGTATAATGCAATAAAGACAGGGAGGGCTATTTATCACTACAAATTTTGAGGATTTCAGGATTCTTTTTATTATTTTAATATATTTCTTTGATATTAAATCAGAAAAATGATAAATTACACCTGTCCAGGCTGTTTTTCCTTTTTACTGGAAAGTGATGTACAACCCAATTCCAGTGGTCATTTTGGCTTTTTAAGATATGTATTTTTTCTTATTAAAAAAAAAACTCAACCTGTATTTTTTTTTAATAATAATGCTGAAATACTCTTTATTTCTAACATATGAAGTGGTTTATAAGTACTTCCTAGTATTGCAAACTCTGGCCTTTTCACAATGTATTACTTTGAGAACATATTATCTGGAAAGAAGCCTATATTATTTTATAGCACATATCTATGTTTAGATTTCCCCTATTTTTTAGGTTGAAATTGAAATCTAATATAAAATTAATTTGATTTGTATTGTTTTTGTATGATTTACATAATGCCTAATTTATTTGTATCTGCTATTAAAGATCCTTTCCTATCACTTATACCTTTTATATATTCTTTAATCCTGAGATTATAACCATTTATCTTACAAGTCACTTACTGCTTTTGAGCACTCCTTTTTTGAAGTTAATAAAAGAATCGTATTTTCAGAAAGCTTATTAGATAAAAGTTTAAAAGCTAGCGTTTTAAACCAAGGGATAGGCATAATTTCAACTTGGGTACATTGATTTATATTTTTAAACAATTATTTCAGGTTTGCATATTTAGAAATATATATTAACTCAATTTGATTTCACTGCTCAGTTATTTGAATTATAAATCATTATGTCCCTTCTAGCTGATCAGTCATGAAATATCTTTGAATTCATTTACATAATGGAATATGTGAGTGGTGTATCTATTTCAGTGCAGTTGCTGGTTACTGAATGCATGTTTTGTTGTTTCTAATCGATTTCTTTATTGTAATGCGTTTTTAAATCCTGATTTTAAAGCAATACATTATTTCTGTGTTAAAAATAAGGTGACACTCTTCAGCAATAGAAACAGTTATACAAGATAAAAATCATCACCATTTGGCCTCTATAAATGGAAGTATGTTTATATAGTAATATTCAAAATATTTATATTTAAAATACTAGTAACAAATAAATGAAAAGCATGTTATCTTACTATAAAATTTTTAAATGTTCCTTATTACTTTTATAATGCATGTCTTCAGATACTTATTTTTTTGTTATTTCTACTTTTATCTTCTTCAGAGTGAATCTTACTCATTATTTATGGTCCTCCCAGCCCTTCTCTGAACTTTGGTGGTCTTGTATCTGACTGGTTGTTTGGAAATTGAAATCACAAAAGATCCTCATTTTTAAGAAGCGCTAAAAAGCCTTGTGTTTACTTGCCTAAGGCAGAGTAACCTGGAATGGTAACCTGGCCCTGATGGTTACTGTCTCAAACCTTAGTGATAATCAGAGTCACTGGAGTTCTTGTTAAAATACAAATTCCTGGACCCCACCCCCACCCCCAGAGTTTCTGTTTTAGGAGGGGTCAGACTGAGACCTGAGAATTTGCATTTTCATCAACTCCAGGTGATGCTGGTGGCTCAAGGACCATACTTTGAGGACTTCTGCCTTAAGTTAATCAGAAAATAGAACTGAATGTCCTAAACAGAAAAGTCGGGTATTTCTCCTACAAGCTCTTCTCTAAGGGAATTTGTCTTCACTTGGAAAAGGCGGACTTGATGTTTTTAGAAATAGTCTAGTTTTCCAAAGAATAATGTGTGTGAGGAGGATACCATTATGTTAAGTCCCCAGATTTTAACTGGAAAGCCCTTGTTGCATTCACCCCAAGGTTTCTGTTGGTAAATTTGAAGCTTTCTAAATTGGTAAGATTATTGTAATTTTAAAATCTAGTGGCCTTTTTGAGAGAAAGTTTGTTTTCCCGATAGATTCATTACATGTGGCATATATGATACATTTAGCAAGCATATCTAGTAACTTTTTAATGTACTTTTTAAATTTCCAAGACTAAATTTCAAGAATTCCAGATTCTAAATAGCTTTCTCTAACAGGCACAGAGTTGAAATGACTCTGTCCTGGGGCAGCCCTCCACAGTTAGGTTTAATACCTGGGGATCTTTTTCTTGCTTTGAAATGATTTCCAGTCATAAATTCTAGTTTCTATCTAATTGGGAAAGGAGTAAGATTGTTTAAGTGATTAGGACAAGGAAGCTGCCAGGAAAACTGGAGCAAGAATAAGGGTCATACAGAGCTATCAAATAAACTTACTTATTTTACATGCTGAGAAAGAGGGAGGGAAGTGTCACATTTCATCCAAAATTCTGTTTGTGTATTAATCATTACTTCAAATTTTTCTTCCTTTGAAAAATAATTGATCAATATTTCTACTGCAATTCATTGTTTACTAAAATTTATAGCATTTATATGTCTCTGGGTTTCAGATAGATAATAATGAGAAAGGAAATTTCATTTTCTGTTAGGCCCTCTGTTGGTAGCTGCCCTTATTACATCATCCTCAAAGGTTTGAGAAAACCCACAATATCTTTAGCTTTTAAAAAACAGACCCCATTAAAGGGTTCTACATAAATTCATGAATTTATCCAAACTCACTTTACCCTATTGATAATGTTAACTTAAACAATTCTTAGAATTAATAACTTCATCATGTTATTGCAAGACCACATACATAATTCACGGGTCCCAGTACGAAGTGAAAATGTGGGGTGCCTTGTTCATAAATGATTAAGAATTTCAAGTCCTCATCAGCAGAGCATTGAACCAAGCAGAGGCCTTTATAAGCAGAGACCCCTGTGCAAGTGCATAGTCTGGACGCCCATGAAGCTGGCTCAGGTTATCTGTTAAAGAAAGAATTACTTCCATTTGGCTTCAGACTATCTAAGACTGGGGCTATCTCCCATAGTTCCTGTACACCAGGATTTGGTGAATCCTGAATGAGGTGGAGGGTCAGGAAAGACTAAAGGATGAAAGATGAAACAAGGGTCTAGAATGAAATCAGGGTGAAGGATGGAAGTAAAATTGGGTATGTCTGTTACAGGAAATATTTAGTAATAAACCGTAGTAATTCTGCTTTTGTGAAACAGTATTAAAATGTATTGCTTTATTTCAGCGAGTATCACCATCTCCAGATGGTTTTCAGAATGTTAAATAAAACTAGTTTCAGCTACATCCCTCAGGCATACTTCTATTAACATTTCTCATCAAAAGAAATGTTGATTTATTTCTTTGTTTGCTGTCTCTGTCATCTTTGGAAAAGTCATCTCGTAATTTATCTGCTCTATTTGTTTGTTTTTGTGCTGGCATCAAGGGTGAGAATCTGCTACTCCTCTTCTGTAGCCCACTTATGCAGGCCTTCTCTCAGTTCTTTATATATTCTTGCTTCACAGGATTACCTTCCTCGAGTATTGTTTTGATCTGATCATTTTTCTTCCCAAAAGCCCAGAGTCACTTCCACTTGCTTCTTGGGTCAAAGTAAAATTATCGATTTAAACTTGAGTTCTTTAATGGTACTTGACTTATTGAGTTCCCATAACTAATTTCCTGATCTACCACTCAACCACAATTTGTACTTTATACTTGGGCCAAGGAAATTTATTTTTGCCTTCCCCTTGACACCCTTCATTATCTTTCACTGAATTACCACATGTGCTGTTCTCTTCATTTGATCCATTGTAACTCACTTAGGTCTCTTTTAATTTTCAGGTTTAGCTAAAAACTTGGTAGAGCCATCCTGAAGTAGTTACAATCCTTAGTCACTATGTTAACTGAAAGAACATGAATGAGTCATTTAACTTCTCTGAGACTCAGTTTCTTCATCTGTAGAAAGGGAATATTACCTATCTCTTAGGATTTTGTAAGGATTAGATAAGATAATAAATACATAACAATATATCTGTGTCATCTTACAATAATAAAGCACCTGGTTCTACTGATCCAGTCACATAGTAGGTGCTATTAAATACTTCATTTTCGTTCCTTTTCTTTTTCTTAATGTTCTTGGACACCTAGTTCTTATCTATATTTCTGGTGATGAATATAATATAGCCTAGTATTGGCTAGTCCTCTCTCCTATTAAGTTGTAAATTATTAGGGATTAGGACTCTTGTTTCCTTTCTCTATAGTTTCAAAACTTCATCACATAGCAGGCCTTTTGAACCTACTGTTACCTCTCCTACTGAGATACTAAACCTTAACTCTTAGTCCTTATAAGTAGTTATTAGTATCCCTTAAGATGTTTCATTTTGGTTATACCTGTTTGGATTTTTTTAGTCTAGTAGGGTTCATGAGCATAATTCTACTTTTGAAATAACTAAACTAATATTTCAGTAATTATGCTATATACCTACAGTATATTTATACTATATTACCTACAGTAATTTCCAACAGGTAATTTTCTTATCTGTGCACTTTCTTCTATCATCAGGATCTAATTCTATCTGTAATATTTGTAAATATGTATGGCTTTTACATAATGGCCTAGGTCAATACCACTATCCAGCCTCTTGTGCTTAGTGGATATCATGCATCTAATATACTACTTCTTCGATTCTAAAACAAATTTTGTCACATTTTAACACTTCTGTAAATAAAATGTTTTATAGCTGATGATACTTTAAAATACTTTTTCTTTCATAGCAGCTCATATCATAAGGATGTTTTTTATAATCCGTGGTGTTTTAGGATTGATGAAATATGGTGTTGCTCAGTAAAGACTTGATAGCATGAATTGAAGTCATACTTGGTGCTCCTGTGCCCCTTAGCTGCGGAAGTGTGTGGTACCTGTAACTTAAGAAACCAGGGCATTCTCAATTTGGTTATCCTTGTCTTCAAAGGCTGCAGATTTTCAAAATTTTGACCATCTCTTAGATCACCATGCTTTCAACTTTTTCTTGCCTTTCTCCATTTGTCATGCTAACTATCAGTAAGGCCATCTTCACCTTCGTCAGTGGTTTCGTAACAACATGGATATAGACAGAAATTTTATGAGCATTTTGTTTGTAAGTTAGTATCAGCCAGGTTATGGAGTTTGCTCAGTCCTGGATGTGATGAAGGCTCACTTATGAGTTGATGCGTCCTAAAAGAACAGTTTCCCTGTCGCTTCTGGGACCTAGTTCCAGTTTCAGTTGTATCTCAAGAAGCTAGTGATCTCTGTAGAATCATTTGGCATCTTTAAGATTAAATGGATATGAGATAGCCTAGTGAAAAGAGCTTCTACTTTCACACAGACCTTTGACCTTTGGATTTGAATCTTGGCTCTACCATTTATAAGTTCCATGTGAGACCTTTATTAAGTTCTCTAACTCTACTGGACTTCTACTACTGTTGTTACTGTTAACCACCATTACCACGTGTACTGTTATAAACTGTTGTCAACAGGCCTCTGAAATCTAACCTAGTACTGCCACCCAACTAAAATGGTGCAACTTACAAGAACCCTAGTCTCTTAGAGAAGAATGAAGATTATAATGATGATGTATCTATTTACCTTTTTAAAAAAAATTACAGATCCTCTTAAGGACAATAAGTAGCTTTGAATTGAATTCCTATAGGGGAATATAAATATTCAGATGAACGCTCATTTTTTCCTTTATTGAAAAAGTTTAAAAATTCACTCTTAACCTTTTTTTTTTTTTTTCTTTAGAAGGTAATTAAAAGGCCGTGAGGCTGGCCTTGGTACAAAGTGCACGGATGCAGTTCTGCAGAAAGTGTGTCTTTGGCATATGAGATTCTTCCTGTGAATGTTCTGTTTATTGCTACCATAAATATTCTGTTGTCAAAACATGACTTGCTGTTTATTAGCAGCACTGACAGGAAGATTCCTATTAATGGCAGCATTCTTATTACCCATAGACCCTGTCACTTTTAACTTCGCAATTGTAAGCGAATTGTATTTGGTAATTACTTAAGATATTTCTTAGCTTATTGATCCCCACCCCTGTTTAACCGAGTGAAGTTTGAGTGGCAGTTCTTCGACTCAGTGATTTACACTAGAAAAAAATCATCAAATCTGCATCTTTGTAAGCAGGGAAAGACTTGCTACCTATCAGCCCTGATCTTGTTTCAACCTTCCAGAAACACATAGTGCATCGAGCACCCACTGAGAGCGATGTACTGGGGAAAATGCGTACATGCGGCCACTGCCCTTAGAAAGTTTACAGTATAATATACAGATAAGCAAACTATACAGTTGCTTAATATGCAACTGGAATGGATTGCCTTAGAGTCAGAGGGGCTTGAATGTAAATCATTCTAATTGCCTGTCTTTTGGAAAGTTTTATTTCATTGTTTGAGTTTGTTTCCTCATTTGAAAAATAGAATCTATCTCATGGGATTGTGAGAATTAACCTTGCAAGTAGTAAGCATTCTGTAAAGGTTCATTCTCTGCTTCTTTGTATCTTCTCTCTGATTTACATTTAACAAAGACATTTGCATCATCTGATCCTTACAACAGTCCTCACAACCCAAGATAGCTTGGGTATATCCTCATTTGTTGAAGAGGAAAACTAAGGCTAAGAGTCGCCGAGTATAGTACTCAGACTGTCATCCTGCTGATCGAATGGTGTAGTCAAGCTGAAAGCCCAGGTTTCCAAACTTTTGTTCCAGTGCATTTTCTACTCTTTTACACCCACACCTGAGTGCCTAAAATTTTAAATTAGGCTTATCAGCCCCACTGTACAGAGTTAATATACATCTGCATTTGGGAATGACGTGAAGGAAAAGAGCCAGTGTTTTCATTGGGACATAAATGGAACCATGTAAGATTATTACGGCTTGAAGAAAGGTGTGAGTAAGTATGTAGGGAATGCCCAAGAGGTGCCCTAGCTAGAGTAGGAGACACATGACTAGAAGACACTTAGGGTAAACCCTAAGTAAGAGCAGAGGGTCTGTGTCCTGAATAGATGTTCTTAGAACCCACTTCAGCCCTTCTTTGATGACGGCATTAACCAGAAATTATTTAGGCTTTGTGATCGTGTTTGTGACTTTTCAACTCTATTCTCGTACTGAGTTGAACTGTTCAGGTGATAATGTGGTACAGTAGAAAGAACACAGCCTTTGTAATCAAACCTCAGGTCAAATGTCAGCACTCTCAGTCCACAGATGTATAATCTTGGGCAAGTAACTTAATTTCTCTGAGCTTCTGTTTTCTTATCCACAGATTAGACATAACAAGTAATATTTAACAATGTAATTATGAAGATTTGGTGGGTTCACAAATATAAAATGCCTTACACCTAGTAGGCACTTGAGAAGTATTAGGTCCTTTAAACCTGGCCTTCAGTACTTGAGGACATGCAGTCTGCTACATGCTCCTAATTGTATTCGGATTTTCTTCATCTAAAGCAGAACTTCCTTAGATTTCTACTAACTGAGCTCATGTGTCTTAGAACTGAATAATTTTCTCTTTCTTGATAGCCTATTATGGGTCTTTCATAATTATTTTTTATGAAATAATATTAAGAAGTTCCATGTTACACCCAAAATGTAAAAAGGGTCAGTTTTAATTTTCCACTCTCAAGGCTTTAATAGTAAAAAACTTTTTGTCTTAATTATAAAAGTCATTCTCCCTTTCCATAACTAGAAAATGTGTAAGATAGGAAAAGTCATTGCACTGGTTAATAATGGATTATCATTCTTAACAGAATGGAAGGCATTTCTATAGGAATAATACTCTTTAGAAGAAATATTTATTCTTCCTAAATAGGAACTGATGCCATTATAGTTCAGTGTCATTTTGTGATCTATTACTTACTGGTAAGACAATTGTATTTCCCCAGATTCCTTAACTTCTATTACCTATATCCTTTTAAAAAAACTTGTGAAGATAGATGCCGTGAAATTCATGTTAAAAAATCACACGGTGAGTCTTATTTCCTTTAATTAATGACTAGAGTTTTCCGGGTAGTTTAGGTAAAGCTTAGTAACTTTGGATGCTCTCTTGCTTTCATCAGAGTGAACACTTCCCCTTTCTTGGCATCAGTGACAGTTACAGTCTCGGTGACTGCAGGTGCCGAACAACCTTCTACACAGCCCTCACTCGTCTTCTGATGGTAGATCTAGGTAAGGTTAAGAATTTAAGCTTAATTAATAAGGGGTCAACAGTATACTTGTGTGAATAAAGAAGTGTCATATTTGTGAGTACCACATTTAACTTATTGGAATTTGCCATCTTTGACAGTTTTCTACAACTTTCCGAGATTTGAGCATTCACTTGTTAGCACCAGAGCCAAAAGGCAAATTTTTGTATATAAGGTGGTATTTTTCACTTCACATAGTACTTGTATTAACTCTTTACTTCAAAGCTGATTTTCTGGGTATCCTTTGATCCATTAATTTTACTGCTACAAAATCAAAGAATAATCGTAAATACAGAAAAGCTTTATAAACAAGGATTTTCTTTGTAATGGCATTTAATCTAGAAAAATATGGCAATGATGTAAATGTCCAACAACAGGGAATTATAAAATTATGGCATATCTACTTACTTGATGTAATAGTCTGTAGTCATTAAAAATTTTGACTTGAAGACAAAGTAATACATGAAGTTTTATGATATAATATTAAGCAAAAACGTAAGGTATTGAACTGTGCAAATGATGATGATCATGCCCATTGGGAGGGAAAAAACAGTGCGTCAAAAAAAAAGCTTCAGTGAAATTCTTCAAAAATGTTAAATGTTGTCTTTGAGTAGTGCACTATAGGTGACTTTTCCTCATTTCTGGTTATTTGAAATTTTCCTTACTGTATTACTTTTCTAATGGGAAAAATTAACTTGTTTTTGTTTCATTGAAAAGCTGAAGTTAGCCAGAAGTATCCACAGGTAGATAGCGAGCTACCTTAAGATGGGCACTTAGGCCTCTCTGTGTTGAGCACGTTATGCTGGATTCCCATTTTCCCCCATGTTTGGATACTGCAGGTTAAATTAATCGGTTTATAGACATATGAGAGAATTCAATCAATGACGATATGATATCATCCTTAGAAAATATAAGACTGATGATACTTTTTCTTCCTTTCTCTTGCAATGTATTAACTGATCTATCAACTGAAACATGAATTTTTTTTAAACATGATCATACATAAGGAAAAGGGATAAATAATTTCATTTTGTATGTAAAAGGCATTGACCCTTGTAATGGAAAGGTGGCTAAAGCCTTCTCTGCTCCATATGTATGTTACTTTCATGCATTTCAACAGAATAAATCACCAGAAAGACAAACAGCCAAAAGTTGCAAAAAATACAACAAGAATGACTAAGGAGCTTAGTGGGATTGATTTCTAAAGAAAGATTAAAAGAACCATGTATGTAAAACTTGGCCAAGTGACAAGTAGGGCTTGAGGCAAAGAAAACTGTCTATAAATATTTGAAGAGTGTAAACCAGGCATGCAAAACCCAATCATCTGCTACCTTAGGCAAATGGAGGATCTGAGTGACAGCTTTGCATGCTGCACGCTGGCCTGTATTACCTCTCAGCTGCTGCCTTGGAGAGCAGAAGAGCAGCCCAGACTCTTTGTCATCGTCCTCCATAATCATTTAGAGAGCACCCTGTGCTGAGGTCTGAGGGCAAGACAAAGACCAGTCAGGCATACTGGCCCCTGCCCTCAAGGAGCTAGCCTTCTTGCTTTCCCTGTTGTCCAAGCATTAAAGGAGATAGTAACACCCTTGTCTAGACTTAATTTGTTTCCTAAGCCTTAAAAATGCTCTTTTAATGACCTGTCAAACAGAGTGAAAGAAGCAGGGAGACCAAAGTTAAACAGAACTGGCTAAAGGAAATTTCCTAGAAGGAGGTTCATGTCACGCACATCTTCAGGACCTGGAAATGGAATGAGTCAAGATCCTTTTTTGTACGGCCGTTATGGACAAAAGAACCCCTCATAAATCTGTGGTAGCTTAAACAACAGGATAGCACCGTCAGTATTCACAGCACTACTGCACTTATCTTTGCATTGGTAATTGATAGTCATGATGGTGGCCAGAAAGACCCTGCATTGCACGCTGCCTTTTTGAAGACTACATTTATTTAGTATTGCTTAATGTAAACTGTGAGGTATGAGAAACTGAAGTAAAAATATATAATTGACTAATACGGTCTTATTAGCTTTCACACGATTTGATTCCTTTGAAATATTTAACCCAAGGACATATAAAGTATAAATTGAAATTTTTTGGTTCAGAGGGTTTTTTTTAAAGGTAAATATCTGTTACACCGAAAGCAGTTTTTAGATACCTTGGGAAAAAGGAAAGACAGGCTGTGTGGGAGTACCTGGTACATGGTAGATGCTTGATGTAAGTAAATCGAATCTGGGAATAGATAAAATGAAAAACAATAGCAGCTCCACTCATGGAACTTGTACATAGTTTGAAAAGAAACTTTTTTATTTATTAGTGTTTCTCACTTTTAAAAATAATTAAACGTGTATGACAGGCATCAAGTGATGATATGTGGTATATATTATCAGAGAGCTTCCTTCCCCTGTTACAAACCAGAGTTGCTCTTCTTCCCAAAATATGTTGAGCTCCTTTAGGGTGTAGACTTTGCCTTCTTCATATTTTCTAGTACCAATCTCAGTATGTCTACATTGTAGGTGCCCAGTTAGTATTTGGCGAATGAATGACACACAAGTATACTGTAACCAGAATGCCATAATCATGGCTCCTGAAATCAGCTCGGCCTGCTGTGTTCTCTCTGGGAGTAGTTTGATCATTGGACTCTCCAAGACAAAACAAACCAAGTGGCTGATTACTTTCGCAAGTGATTAGCTACACTTGGACACTCTTGTGCTCGACTAGTCACTTGTTGCTCTCTGTTCAAGTTATTACTTTACAGACAATCATTTGTTGAGTGCTGCTGAACACAGTTTTATTATTTGAAGCCTTGTCTCACAAACTAGATTGACTGGATGTTGCTGTCAGAATTCCTATATAGATGGCTCTGTACTTTTCTATTGGATGTTCACTGTCATGGAAACAAGGAAAGAAGAGGTAGTGATGTTGTCAAAAGAAGCACAGATCCATGTATTAAGTGAGAGAAATACTAGATCATGAGAATTCTTCTCAAATTAAACAGAAAAATTTGAAGAGGAACTTTTTATATCAGTGATTTTTTTGGGGGGGGGGTAAGAATCACATAGAAAAAACACCTAACCAACCTGCTTGCAAAGCATTGGATGTGATTCTTAGATTGAAATATAAAGCATATTCTAATTGGATCCTACAAAAGAAATTGAATATGCTTTGTGTATAAGCCCTGCACATTGGAGTGATTAAAAAAGGTGAAGAAATTGGGTGTCACATTAATTGATATTTACTTTGAAATGCATTTTGGTTTCTATTCAATAATTTGTACTTTGTGTGAATTTAATTAGGGGCTATGTGCCCCAGGTTGTATTTCAGATTAAAATGGGGGGGGAAGGTGTTGACAATAAACAGTTGTACCACTTTATCAAATTGCTCCTTGGGTGAACTAGACGAGATGTTCACTTGTATAAAGAACAGAATTGAAAGCATTTCATCGTCAGAATAATGATGTTTCATGTTGGCCACGTAGTTTAAGAAATTATAAAAATTAATGCAGGGCTTCCCTGGTGGCGCAGTGGTTAAGAATCCGCCTGCCAATGCAGGGGACACGGGTTCGAGCCCTGGTCCGGAAAGATCCCACATGCCACGGAGCAGCTAAGGCCGTGCGCCACAACTACTGAGCCTGCGCTGTAGAGCCCGCGAGCCACAACTACTGAAGCCCACATGCCTAGAGCCCATGCTCTGCAGCAAGAGAAGCCACCGCAATAAGAAGCCCGTGCACTGCAACGAAGAGTAGCCCCCGCTCACCGCAACTAGAGAAGAGCCTGCACGCAGAAACAAAGACCCAACGCAGCCAAAAATAAAAATAAATAAATTTTTTAAAAAAGAGAGAGAGTGAAAGAAAAAAAAATTAATGCAAAAAACTCCCTTCATGAGATAGCATACGTACAGGAGAAAATAGTAACTGACCAAGAATCACTTAAAGTTCCCAAGGTTATTTTTAAGTTAACTTTGTCAATCTAATAAACTAAAGGAAAGATAATATTACCCAAGTCAGTAAATGCGAACCTCCAGGGAGCTGTTCAGTGTAAACTACTTGAGTAAATAAAAACCTTCTATTTTGTTTAATTTGAATGGAGGTGAATTCAGCTGACAAATATTGCAGAGGGGAAGTGTGGGAAAGAGATACAACAAAGGATTTTGTTTTGTAGAGAACTAAATATTGTTAGTTGCAAATTAAGTTTTTACCAACCACAGATTTAGAATTGCTTGGTGTCATAGTTTATTTTCCTTGGACATTTTATGATTGCACCTTATCTTGAACTACTCAGATGAGAAGCATGTTGATGGGATCTGAGTAGTACCTTCCTCAGATATTCAAACTCTAACAAGCAGTCATACTTTTAATGATCACGGGGATACTAATATTAAAATGGTGTTTATAGACATTAAGAGAGAGTTCTCTCTTTAGGGATGAAGGTAGCATAGTATCCATTTACCTTTGTGGCTTATCATTGGTAATTGGCACCTGAAGATACCTGGCTTAAATTTGAAAATTTTTAAATAGCAAGTAAATGACTTGAATAAAAAGGGAAGAGTATTTTAGAAATAGCTACTAAAGATAGAAGTAAAAATACACTGAGGAAGGAAACTTTTCCTTTTCTTTATTAATAATAACGTTTGTTTACAAAGTTATAGTTTGCAGACCACTTTGACATACATTTTCCTATTTGATCTTCAGGACAGCCCACATGAAATAGGTATTATTGCATTGTTTATCGTTAGAAAAGTGAGGTACAGAGATTAAATGACTTGCCGAAGGTCAGTCATATAACTTGTAGTCCTCTGACCACATATTCTCATTCACTTTTGCTAAACTGTTACTTTGCCTTTCACATTCTCAGTCAATTAGGCAGTGTAACTTTTTCTTCTTCATTTTTATTTGAACTGTTTGGACTGAATGATTGATTTGAGGTTCGGGGGCAGTGAGAAGAAGGGAGAAGGGATTACTTTCCAAACTTCTATCAAACAGATAAGATTCATGTTTATTATTTGTATATTACAGTTCTGTGGTCAGTGAAAGTCAAATGTAGTTTTTGAAATTTGTTCTTATGTCTAATAATTGGCTAAAGCATATTTCTTCTCATGGAAAAAATAACAGAGGTAGATATCCCAGGAGGATTTAGAAAGTGAGAAGCTTGCTCAGAAATAGCTGATGTTCTGATAAATAGGAAGAATACATCAATATATCACCTGTGTCCATGACTTGGCACAGACTATCTGGAAAATAGACATTTGGTGGGAGGAGGGGAAGTGGGCAATAGGGGTAAAAAAGCAGCTGGAAATACTTAGAATCTATAATGAGATAATTAAGACTAATTAGCTGGCCCTGTAGGCAGAAAGCAGCCCATTAAGTCCAGATCCAGTGTTAATAACTCACCTGGTTTTGAGGGTAGAGAGTCCAGAGCACCCCAGGGAATGAGATGCTTCAGGGATGAAACTTTGAGGATAGGTTTGCTAGAAAAGGAGTGAGTAGTCTGCAGTAGGCAGTGTATTTTTCTTCTGGGAACTAAAATAAACATTCTGGTTCCCTAGGGAGAGGAATTAAAGGGTGCCTCAGTTTTCTCATCTGTTAAATGGAAATATCTACTTTGAAGAGCTGTCATGTGGCTTAAATAAGATAAACATGTGTGAAAGGGCCTGGAACAATTCTTTTCACAAAACAAGTACTCAGTATGTGTTAATCATGACAGATATTTTATTAAATGCACTGTTAGGGGCACTGACTGACACTGGGTCCTCAAAATGAGGCAGATCCAATACCCTTTATGCAGCTACTCTACCTTTAGAACTTGGGCTATTATTTTCCTATAGAAGCAAAGAGCTGATGACACTTCCTGACTGATACTAAAACATCTTGCCCTGCCCAAAACCATAAGTTATTTCAAAGCCAGCTAAAACTCCTAGGCAGTTTAGAGGGAAACTGAAATGAAAACCAAATTTGGGCCCAAGTTAAATCTGGCTATGCACATTTATCAAGGCTTTTTCTAATAGAACTTTATTTATTTTTATTTTTGGCTGCGTTGGGTCTTTGTTGCTGAGCTTGGGCTTTCTCTACTTGCGGCGAGCGGGGACTACTCTTTGTTGCGGTGCGCAGGCTTCTCATTGTGGTGGCTTCTCTTGTTGCAGAGCACAGGCTCCGGAAGCGCAGGCTCAGCGGCCATGGCTCACGGGCCCAGCCACACCACGGCATGTGGGATCTTCCCGGACCAGGGCTCGAACCCATGTCCCCTGCATTAGCAGGTGGATTCTTAACCACTGCACCACCAGGGAAGCCCCTCTAATAGAACTTTAGAAGTGCTATCCTAATAAAGTGCTGGGGAACAGCAGATGATATGGGCCTAGACCTACAGAAGTCACTGGCTCTTATGAGATTACCCACTGGTACTTAGTTTTAAACGGGTTACAGTTGTCCCTCAGTATACACAGGGGCTTAGTTCCAGGACACCCCACCCCCCCATACCAAAAGTTGCATTTGCTCAAGTCCTTATGTAAAATGTCATAGTTTTGCAAATAACCTACACACATCCCTCCCGTATACTTTCAATCATCTCTAGATTAATTATAATACCTAATACCATGTAAATGCTGGGTAAATAGTTGCCAGCCATGGCAAATTCAAGTTTTGCTTTTTGGAACTTTCTAGAATTTTTTTTCCTAAATATTTCTGGTCTCTGGTAGGTTGAATCTGAGGATGCGGAACTTATGGATATGGAGGGCCAGCTGTATTTTCTTCACTCACTGTCTGTGTATCTCCTTGTTTGCCTCTCCTAATTCTCATTAAGAGCTTCATGGCATTAGACCTGCTCTTTATTGATGTATTAGTTTCCTATTACTATTTTAACAAATTACCACAAACTTAATGGCTTAAATATTACAAATTTATTATTTTGTAATTCTGGAGGTCAGAAGCCCCAAATGGGTCTCATTGGGCTAAAATCAAGGTATTAACAGGGCAGTGTTCCCTACTGGAGGCTCTGAGGAAGAATCTGTTCGCTTGCCTTTTGCAACTTAGAGGTTACCTGCTTTCCTTGGCTCATGGCCCCCTTTTCCAAGATTGGTCAAATTCTTCTCATGCTGCCATCTCCGATTTTCCCCTTCTGCTTCTCTCTAACACTTTCACGGACCTTGAGATTACATTGGACCCACCTTGATAACCCAGAATAATCTAATATTTTTAAGTCAGTTGATTGCAACCTTAATTCTCCTTTGTCATATAACCTAGCATACTCACAGATTCCAAGGATTAGGATGTAGACATCTTTGGGGGGCCATTATTCAGCCTACTACATTATTCAGCCTACTACTACCTATTACTAATACCAAACTATTTCACACAATACATATCATACAATAATTCCTCAGTAACTGTTGGCTACCATCATTTATTACTACTTGCTTCTCCTTGGCCACTCCCCAAACCCCCCAGCAACCCAGCTGCAATTTGCATTTGAATTTGAAGAAATGAGAAATTGCACTGTTTACATTTAAGGGGGGGAGGTGGAAAGCAAACCCAGATTTTTGGTGGTGGTGGTTTTGTGGGGGCAGTGACATTCTCATACCATAAAATTCATCCTGTGAAAGTGTATAATTCAGTGGTATTTAGAATATTCACAGGGTGTGCAACTGTCACCATTATCTGATTCCATAATATGTTCATCACCCCAGAAAGAAAGCCTGTACCTTAAAGTAGTCGCTCCTCATTACCCCTACCCCCAGCTCCTGGCAGCCACTAATCTACTATCTGTCTCTATGGATTTGCCCATTCTAGACATTTAGTGTGAGTGGAATCATATAATATGTGACCTTTGTATCTGGCTTCTTTCATGTACCATAATGTTTTTGAGGCTTATCCATATTTTAGCATACATCAGTACTTCATTCCGTTTTTTGGATGACTCATATTCCATTGTACGGATATACCACATTTTGTTTATCCATTTATCAGTTGATGAACAGTTGGGTTGTTTCCACCTTTTGGCTATTATGATAATGGTGCTCTGAGCAGTCGTATGCTAAGTTTTTGTATGGACACATGCTTTCAGTTCTCTTGGGCATATACCTAGGAATAAAATTGCTGGGTCATACGACAACTCTGTGTTTAACTTTTTGACTAACTACCAAACTGTTTTCCACAGTGGCTGCATCATACTCTATTGGCTTCACCATTATACATTCCCACCAATCTAGATTTTAAGTTATACAAAATAACAAATGAAGTGGCCTACAAATAAAATATCTGAGAGCCAACATACTAAAATAGTTACTATTTGTATTTTAATGTGACTTCTCTGAAGGAAAAAGAATTGAAATTCATAAAATGAATAACTTTTCTGTTGAATCAGATCCTCAGAAATCCAGTAGAGGGGATTTAGCTTTGGGCCTTCCCTAAAAGCTGATGTCAATTACAGATTGGCACTTGCCCTTGGCACTTGCCATCTACCTCTACAAGGATTAAATCATGAGCTGCTGCAGCTGCTGACTTTCAGCAGCCCCTGAAAGGAGTTCAGGGCGGAGAGCAGAGATGAGGCGCTCTGGGAAAAACTGGCAGAACAGGTCTTCGGATAGTTAGATATTTTCAGGAGCCGACTTTATGAGCCCAATTCTTGTATCTCCTTATATCTAGAAAAAGCACTAAGATCCTTCATGGTGACGTCTGCTCCTTGTGACTAGCAGTAACCTTCAGGAGACTAGCAGAAACCTTCTGCAAAAAATATGCGCTTGATTGCATGTACTCCCCCTTCACCCAAATCACATGTATACTGACCTTCTCCCCAACCTCTTTAGGGCAGTTTCTCAGAGCTATCTGAAATGCTGTCTCCCAGACTGTAGCCCTCATTTTGCCCGAAATAAAACATAACTCGCAATTCTCATGTTGTGCATTTTTTTAAGTCGACACTGAGGAATATTATTTTTATCTATGCATGACTGAGAACTTAGGATGTTACGTTAGTATTTACTTTCTGATGCCAATGAAAATAGTAGCCTATAAATTGGCACTTCACCCTCAAATTATACTGGTGTCTGGGCCCTCGTCTTGTTAGAAAAAAAAAAACTGGCAGCTTCCATTATTATTCATAAAATGATCACATGTAGATTTGGCATACTAAATATAATATATGACTGCATACTTGAATGTAAAGTCGTAAGAGCACATGTTTTCTCTTTTCGTATCAGAAACAGTAAATGATACCTCCATGGGTAATACAAATGAGGAAAAAAGCCTTAATAGATGTTGTATAAAGTTGCATGAGGTAAAAAAAAATGACCAGTTTTCTAGCTTAGATGATACAACATATCACATTGCAATAATAGGAACAGTGCTAACTGAAACATAAACGTTTCTATAGGAATAATGCACCAGTGTGTCTCGTTTGCCTACCTTAAACTCAAGTGATTGCTGAGGAATTCCTTTCTCCTCACCAGAACCAAGCTAATTGTTCTTCACCCTCTTCTGACTTCATGCAACTGCAAAGTCGAGATTTTGTGACCCTGACTTCCGTCCCTACCTCTGACACCTTCCACCCCATCAGAGACATGAGGGGAGGAACATGAAGTTGGGGGGTAAAGCAGAACTCATTGGAGACCCTGGTTCACTGACATTTACCAGGCAGAGGATGTTGGACAAACTACTTAACTCCTTCAACCTCTCTGTTCACATGTAAAATGAAGGAAATCATCATACTGGTTTACAGCATTGTTGTGACTGGTAATGACTTACAACAGTGCTTTGAAGGTAGTAAGAGCTACATAGGTGTTTGTTAAGTAAATTAAGTACCACATTCATTGACTGCACATAACAAGTACTCAAGAAATAACTACTGTTATTCAGTCACTACACAAATATTACTTGACCACCAGACCCTCCTCTAGGCACTGGGGATACAGTCGTGATCAAGACAGACCAAGTTCCTTCTCCAAGGAGCTTACATTCTAGTAGGAAAGACAATGAATAAATATGTAAATTAATAGCCAGTCATAGTAAGTCCCATAAGAACAGTGAAGTAGTTTATGGGGTGGGAAAGTAGGTGAGGGGGGAGGGCACACACTGTGGTACTGTTTTAGAGTGGTCAGTGAAGTCCTTTCTGAGGAAGTGACATTTAAATAGAATTGCTGCTCACCTTGCTTTCTTTAGTATTTGCTCCTTGACTTCTCCCTTCACATTTCACATTTTGGTGGCTTTCTCTTGTGCTCCTGATGTCCCTATTTGCCTCAAAATTTGATTGAGGAAAGAGATGGAATCAGGAAGTTTTTTTGATCTGTAGCTCAGTATACTAAGGAAGGGTTTAAATGTTCAAGTTCTGAGTTTGTCTTTGTTCTGAGTAAACATCCTTACCTTGCTGCCAGAGGAAGGGTATTGGGCTGGCAGCCTCGTGGTCACATTTTATTTGACCACCATAATCACCTCTGTTAAGTTCATGTTAAACTCAAAACAACAAAAATGCTCCTGGCTATCATTTATTAAGTGCCAGACACTGAGCAAGGGGGCTTACAAGTGTTTTGTCATTTAATCCTCACAGCTAACTTTATGAAGTAAATATTATGTCTCTTAATTACAGATGAGTGAAGAGACTTCATCCAAAAGCAGACAGCTAATAGTAGCAGAACCAGGATTCAAGCATAGAACTTTCAAAGCATCCACTCTCTCTAGCACCCTTATCTGCCTGCAGTGATCATTATCACTGTTCTCATTAATTCCATACTAGAAGAGTAAGATTACATGGTTAAAATATAATGTATTATATATTTAAGGATTTGATGTTTGCTTCAGTTAGTAATTTTTCTATATTAGGTATTAAGAAAATAAGATAATTTTAAAATTTACCTTTAATTGAACAACTACTTTTCATTCAAATACAGTATTTCCCTAATATGTACCAGGCACTGTTCTAGGTGCATCATCTATTTTTCCTGTATATACATTTAATATACACAATAATCCTCAAAAGATAGATATTTATCCTTATTTTATAGATGAGAAAACTGAGACACAAAGTGATCAGCTAAGTATCCAAAGTTAAACAGTACGTGATGGAGCGAGACACTGGGTCTGTTTATTGCAGGGGCTTAACCTACATCATTCTCCTTCACAGAGAAATGAAAAGATGCAGTCTCGGTTCTCCAGAAGCAAAGCCAAAGATACTATCAGTGTAGGCTGATAGATCTAATAATTTACATATACATGTTACAAATTTTATCTCATTTAATCTCCACAGTAAGCTTCATCAAATGGTGGTAGTGGTAGAATGATATAGGTGGTATTATTAAGTGTTAGTATTAGCTATCTGCTAAAATATCTGCCATTCACAGCAGACTGATACATGCTATCTAAAGGATCAGACGACAAAATGCTGTGAGAACCCAAAGGGAGAAGGGGAATACTTGCAGTAGGATCTTAGTACTTGAAGGGGAGCTTAGCTCAGACATTAAGAAAGCTATCATTTGACCTGGGCTTTGAAAAATAAAACTGGCTCCTATAAAGGTCTCTAATGTTATCCCCAGTTGACAGAGGGTGTATCTAAGAGGAGTAACTTGGTCGCCTAGCTAGTTGACAGGGCAGGGCTTATAATTTGGAGTCAGACGTACTACCATTGCACCGCGAGGTCACTATAATTTAGTTTACCTTCCCCTTCACCTAGCACCCTGATCCTTGTGTCGAACAGCGTGCTAGGAAAGACTCATTGGCCTTTTGACATCTCTTTCTGAAGAAAGCTGAGTCCCTGAATCTGTTGGACTCCAGAAACAAAGTATGTAAGGTTAAAGGGAAAAGAGAAGTCACAAAAGATCGGGGTCAGCCAGATCAGCCACTCCTTAAGAGTCAAAAGATCCTGAATCTGCCATTGATTTTCTGTGTATGTGGCCTTGGACCTCGCTCTCCTTATCTGTAGAATAATATATAGGCCAGTGTTTCTCAAACATTTGCATGCATCTGAGTTACCTGGAAAGCTTCCTTCTTAAAACAAAAATTGCTGGATCTGGGATGAAACCTGGGTTTTTATATCTAACATGTTCCCAGGTAATGCTGATGCTGCTAGGTCAAGGACCAAACTTTGAGAACCACTGATCTCTTCTCTGAGATCTTATTTCCTCTCTAATTCTCTACTTAAAAAACTGCTAGGGCTTCCCTGGTGGCACAGTGGTTGGGAGTCCGCCTGCCGATGCAGGGGACGCGGGTTCGTGCCCCGGTCCGGGAGGATCCCACATGCCGCGGAGCGGCTGGGCCCGTGAGCCATGGCCGCTGAGCCTGCGCGTCCGGAGCCTGTGCTCCGCGACGGGAGAGGCCACGGCAGTGAGAGGCCCGCGTACCGCAAAAAAAAAAAAAAAAAAAAAAACTGCTAGCATAGAAATCAGGAGGTCTGGACAGTATAGTTACACCTCCACTAAGTATGCTACCTTGAGCAGTCGCTTAAGGTTTCTCCGCCTGTTTCTTCGTCAGTAAAGTGGGACTCACAATTCCCTGTGGCATAGGATGAATGAGAAAACATTCTCATTTGAAGGAAACCCCTTTTGAAAAGGATAAATTACCTTTTTGTGTAAATTGTGTAACATATCCATTTGTTAAATGGAGATTCTCCCTTCAAAGTGAAAAAACAATAGAAAATGTCTCTTTTCCCTTTTTTATGTAAAGAAAAAGAAGCTTATTGCAAAAGGAAGTGTACTCAATGGAGAATGTACTTAAAATCCAAATGACCCATGAGGGACCCCATCCCGTTTGGAGATAAAAGTTTCCCTGACATCTGTTTAACAAATTAATAAAAAAGAACATAAATAAAAGAGAATAATAACTTAGGGCTATCTGGGCACCTGAGTCTGTGAGCCCTTTAGGGCCTTGGCATCTAAAGAGAAAGGGAAAAAAGATCCTGTTCTCTGAGGCTTTGAAAGTGCCTTTCCTTGAGGCATTAGGGAAGCTCTGGGGGCCCTAAGAGCTGAAGGGCTGAGAAGCCTGGGGCATGAGTCTATTTGATCCAATAAAGAGCCAGGAAAAAAAATGGCTGGTAAGTAATTTTGCTATTTCATTTGGTGCAAAAGAGAAGGCAAAACACCAGAATATTCAATGAGCCAAAGCACAAAATGTGGTATGGATGTGAATGCAGGCTGACCCCTTCTCAAGAACGTTTCTAAGCCTGAATGAAGCACTCACTGTGGAGGCTAATGGACGATAGCATGCATCTTAAAGCGTAATGACCCTTTTGTTTTTCTGATAGGCGAAGATGAGGACGAATTTGAGAATTTCATGCTGCCTCTTACAGTCTCTTTTGAAACAGTGTTACAGATATTCAATAACAACTTTAAACAAGAAGATGTAAAGGTGGGTTTGTTTCCGAACATGAGAAAAGATGATTTTGTTCATTCTAGGATGTATAGATTCAGAAAAAGGTCTGCATATTTGTGTGTGCTTTGTGCTTCATCAGTCTTAATTTCCCAATTGCATGTGTCTTTGAGTTGTACTTTTCCTACAAGTACTTTTCTAATTTCTTATACAAATGGACTTTGAGGTTATCGAATGATCTCAGAGAGCTTATGATTAGATGATGCATTTGTCTCTCGTGGCAATATCTTTTAAAAGAACATTTCTCGTGGGTACACCACTTTAAACGTCCCTATTCCCTCATCTACCCCACACTATATGTTTCAACATATTTATATGGAGGAATGCACAAATGTACACATGCTAAGATACTACATCTCTAAATATTTTTAAACAAGAATTTGTATAAATCAGGACTTTATTAAATGGCTAGGCATATATGTATAAATAGGAGCTGGTCTTGAAGTATTGCATTCTTAAACTGAACAAAGTGATTAGGGTAACTGATAGCTAAATAAGGTTTTTATGTGCCTGTGGGAGCCATATTAGGATTGATTTGACAAGTCAGTTCAGCTGTGGCAACAGTCATAATATCTAAGACAACATTATGTTTTATTAGTAAAATCCTTAAGTGTAGCAAGCTGTTTGTGACAAAACAGCCCCATATTTTAATACGGGGGATGGGGAGCACAAGATCTGCTAAATAGGAATAACATCTTCTGAAATTCTGATGTATCAGGGCTGTATTAAATAGATTGACACTGGTTATTATTCTTAAAAGACTAATAAATATATACCGAAAATGTAGGCACCTTTGTTGGTGATACTTGAGTCATGTTTTACTGTTATTTGAAATGTGTTGAAAATATTGACAGTCATTTTGCCTGGCTCCTCTTCTCTCTACCAAAAAAAAAAAAAAAATTAGCAGTAAGAAGCCACATAGAAGAATGACAGCCTTTGGTGATTATTTAGTGTAATTCTTGTACTAAAAAATAATTAACCAAATACTGTACCTTTTATTTTGACATAGAGTTTTTGAAATGCATGTTTATCAACATGCAATAGTCATAGAATTTTTTAAACCAAAAAAGGATCTTAGAGATTTTCTTTGTGTTTATAGTGTTGCTGAAATTCTTCACCAGAGTTTCTACTCAGGTTAGCTATGTTTTTTAGATGTCTCCCAAATATTTTTAATGACCAGAGAAATCTTTGCAACTTTAAGGTGGTTATTGCTGCCCTTTATATCAAAAAGAAGCCGTGATGTTGAAACACACTATCTTTATAAAAATTACATTTGTCTCATTTGAAGATTTCATTATACTCCAAGCCCGTTTTGATGTAATCCCATCTAGTTTGATAGAAACCATCTTCCTAGAGTCATTTTTAATGGAGTTCCTGTGATATATCCCTAAACCAGCAAGTTCTTAACGACCCTGGAAAGTGACTGCTTGATTACACTTTAACGGTATTTGCAAATAAAATCACAAGTAATTAAGGGGAAATCTCCAGGCTTTTGAGCAAGTTTGATGCATGATAACTGCCTGATTCAGCTTCATCTAGAGTAATGCTGTGTAGGCAACAGCTACTGAGATCAATAGCAACGTAATGATAGTGGCAGAATTAAGTGAGTAACCTGAGAACTGCGCCTCAGAATGCATGCAGCTGCCACGAACCAAGGCCACACAGTGCACTCCGTGCTTCCGTCCTAAATGTTCATCAAAAGACGCCCTGCAGGAAAATGGAGTTAGATGCTCTTTATTGCTGATCGTGTCTCTTGCCACATTTATCAGGGAAATTGGATTAGCAGTTGGCAGCTGCAGGTAGACAAGATTCTGCAGTGATTAAATATGCAGCTTGGCTGCATTTGTTGTGACAGACCTTTAGTAAATTCTACTGTAAGCACCATCTGTCTAATTTGTATAAAGAAAACTTGGTGCTTTAAGCTACCGATAAAGAACTAAATCTGTTGCTTTATCATAAACAAAACTTTTGCAGTAAATGCTTTAAAATGTAATTTATTAGGTTAAGCCTATTTTTCTATCATGGTGAATAAATAATACATGCAGAAGTGCTTTCAGGTACTTCATTTTGCAAGTACTAGAGATAAAAACAGTTCTGTTTTGTTCTTCAATAAAGTATTCAGTATTCCAATCCACAGGAGGTAATGCCGTTAAAATATCTCTATGAAAATGCTGCAGGACTGCCAAACTCATTTAATTTGCAACCCTTACCAGGATTTTCTAACTGCCTACTTATTGATAGATATTTTTCAAATGCGGATTTCAGGATAAACATAAGCATTAAGGACCTACACTGCCAAATTGAAATATGGCTGTGAGAAGGAAATGCTGTAAAACTCTTAAATTTATAGCTTTGTTTTCTTACTTAGTCCTAATAAAATTGAAGAGAACATTGAATTTCTGTCTTGGGTTTCTCTTTTCAAAGGAAAGGGAAAAAGAAAGAAACTGCTCTGACAAACCCTGGCTCTAAAGCGTTAGTTCACAGTACGTGTTTCCCCCCTGTGATTGTACCCATAGTAAAATATAGTCCAGTACTCTGACTCCCCATGCATCATTTTTGTTTTGGCCATGACGTCATCAGTTTTAAGGGAAATGAATGAAAACTTCTAGGAGGAAGAGGAGCAGTTAAATAGGAACCTGCTATCTTTAGTCCCTTCGTAAAAACTCCACAATGTTAAATTATTTAAAATCCTAGATTTTCAGCATGCGCACATTAAAAGTTTTCGCACTAAGTGCCAAATGTTGCAAACAGCACTTTAACAGAATGATTTTGCTTTGATCCCTGTAGCAGTTCCTGAATAATTTATCACAGGTTATTGCCTTAATTCTGGAGAGGGATAGAGCAATAAAGGCAGATGAAAACACTCCAGTTGAAACACCTTGGGGCCTGCTCATTCCTCTGACACGGCTCTTTTGTTGGAACTATTTAGAGGTTATTAAGATGTGTCTCCAGAATTAAGAGTATGCTGTAAGGAGGAAGACAGCCATCTTAATTCTAAAGACAAAGCACAATGACCCTTCACCTTCTTTTTCTTTGTTGTTATTATATAGTAGAATTATGAGGATAATATTATAGCTGCCCCCAGTAGTGCCACTACAGTAAAGGGTCTGTCAGACTTTCCATTAGAAACCCTGTTTTGGAGGTCAGGGTGGAAGGAGCCGCATTTCAACTGTTTCCCAGCCCATCCGTCGTCTCACACTTGGCACACAGACGGCCGTTCACCATGCAGGAGACTGCAGCACCCAGCAGTTTCTCCTTGAACTATCCAAAAAAGGAATCCTTAGGATTAGATACCGCAGACCTGCCCACTCCCCCAAACAGCCTCACTTTATAAGGACCTCTCATTTTTCGGGTCAGTCAAGTGTTGACTAACTGTAGGAGAAAGGCAACTTTTGGAACAAACCTCTTTGTACTGTTATAAGTGAGATGGTGAATTGTGGCTCTTCCTCCCCTAAATTTCAGATCATCCCTTGATCTCTGAGATTGTTTGACAGCCTGGGTGAGCTCCTTGTTAACAGTTTTCCTGGTCTCGTACCAGAACTGGGTATCTTTTGACGGTCAAGAAAGTACTTCCTTAGTGTTGTCTGAGTGTCTGTATAGATTATTACGTACTCTTGCTGCTTTGAGATAAAAGACTGTTTGAGCGTGAGAGATCCGTTTCTCACATTAACACTGCATTTTCCTGCTCAGTCGAATCTTTGGAAAACATATTTAGTTATTATATTGTCATATGCTTCCTCTGCTTTGGAGTAACATTTTCTAAAATGGATATAATTTCATAGATTTGAGTCAGTTAGAGCCCTTCTGTTAACTTGGTGTCTCTTAAGAAAAAAATTTGTGATGAAATAAATATTAACCTTTTTGTGTAATAAGGATAGCCTAAAATATTTTAAGAGCCTTTTGCACTAGACACAAAGTAAAACTTATCGCTCCTGTTGACCGATTTAGAGTTGAATGGTGATGAGTACCTTATGTATATGTTGAAAACTGAAGATTATTCGAAGAGCAGCCTGTAATTTGTAAGTGTACGTAATAAAAATAGCATCAAAAAAGGCCACTGTAATAGAAAGACTACAAAGAGAATTAGAATTGTTCAAAGACTTCTAAGAAGACATATTCTGTTCTGGAAGCTGCAAGAAACGTGGAAAGCTGAGAAAGAGGAGAATAGGTTCCACGTGATGAAAACAGGTTACATAAAAGGCAAAATGGTTTAAAGAAAAATAGCAGTCACAGAAGAGAACTACACAGAGAGACTGGCCGATTATAGAAAAACAAGGACTGGTGAGATTATGAAAGGGAAAAGAATAAGTTATTTAAAGAAGCAGAAACAAAAGTTCAGGGTTCACAGATTCAGAAATTCAGATTACCATCATTCTGTAAGCTGTTACACAGTATAGAAACTGAGTATTCTTATAAACAGCTTCCAGTTATATTGAGGCACCTTTTAGGTATGGGGCATTGGGGAAGGGGGATCAAAAATGACAGATACTTGTGACATGAACTATTTCCTACTTTGAAATTTTTGTAGTCATTAAGATGAGGGTCAGCATTCACTTCCAAGTCCTTAATGATAATTTAAACGCCTTCCTAAAGAGACTTTCATTTATTCCTAAAGTGTGCGGAAAAGAAAATCTGATAAAATGGTTCAGAGACCATTTTCTGGCAGAATATTTCCACTGAAAACAGTATCTTCAGAAATCACAGTTACATATCTCAATTATCCCACCCCCTTGTTCTGCAATTATGTTTATTTGTACTCTTTGTTCTGACATTCTAGCATCTGTTCATGGGTTTTCTTTTTCACTTCCCAAGCATCTTCCTAAGGACAGCTTAATTAAGGGTCCAGAGTACGAGTCAGATCTCTTCTATTTAAGAGTCAGGTTTTCATTTTGTTTTGTTTTGTTTTCTCTAAAACTAAGTATTTATGGAACACTTATGTATGTATCAGGCTCTTATTAGGCATTTTTATATAAATTTATTAACTTTATTCCTGACAGTGCCTCTGTGAGAGAGGCATTATTAGCCCCTTTCAGAGATGAGAAAACTGAGACTGATAATTTGCCTTGCCTTAAGTCTTACAGTTAAGAAGTAAAGCTGGGTTTAAATTCAAGTCTTCTGATATTGAGTGTAGAAGAACTCTTTTCCTTAAATCTTTTCCTTGCTTGGGGAATGTGAATGCCATTCTGGGTATGCCACAGTACCAATAGGTCATCTGGCCAGTTTCATTTTGTCCTAAGTTACTAAAGATATTCCTTAGGGATCTTTAAATGCCAGTGTGCTTTCAGGTTAGACTCCAGATTGCCTAGTGGGACTGATTTCTTCCAAGCCAATGTGGTTAAGATTTGTTGTTATTAAATAATGTCTATACCCTGTACATTTCTGTTTCGTGGAATTATCAATACTCTTTTTTTTTTCTAATTTGGCGTTATTCAGAAACAAAGTATGTTAGGAATCTAAATGTTTCTAAGCTATTGGAATTATGACTCAGCTCAATTTATAAGAAGCAGAGTTGGTCAGCAGATTTGATGGTCTGTTTGCTTAAAAAGTCTATGACTTTCTATAGAAAGAGATCTGAGCGAGACATTTTAGCTAATGAATCAAAATCAGATATGTGGTCATTATTGCCTGATTATTACTCCATCTGCTCTGTGCTAACGTGAAAATCAATTACTGTGTCTCTTTCCCACTGACAGCGTCTGTTGATCGGGCTGGCAAGAGATCTTCGAGGGATTGCCTTTGCACTGAACACAAAGACCAGCTACACCATGCTGTTTGACTGGATGTATCCTTATTACACTGTGACAATACCAGCTCTGTGCACAGAGGGATGCCAGGCCCCTGGCTTTCGTTTAATAGTATGGCACAGTAGGGAAGAGGAAACAAAGCTAAATGAACTAATGTGTAATCAGCTAAAAATTACAGCACTGTGGCAGCAGTACAGATAACTGAGCACAGCATTTGGAGACCCAGCTCAGAGAGGTCACTTTTTTGGTGCCATTAAATATTGACACCTTAAAAAATCACATCCCCAAATGATTGTTTATGTTGGGGTTGCAGGGATAATTGGGCTGAGGTCTCTAACTCAAGATCAATGGATCCTACCATTTGTCATTTTCAAGGAAATTTGGATTCCTGCTCTTATCTCAAATAGCAGAGCTGAGGTCACTTTATCTCTTTGAGGCTCAGTTTATCATGCTGTAGTTTTTCATCATCATGAAAATATTAATGGACATGAAAAGGGGGAAATAAATCGTTAGGATTTTCATTTGATATAAAATTTGAACTTACCTTTGCCAAGGCTTAGTACAGACAGCAAAATAAATAAACAAGGAAACAAACATCCCCCCACAGAAATGCCTCATCATTAATAGTAAAAAGATTTGGTGTTAGGCAGACCTGGCTTGAATTCCTAACTCTCCATTTGCTGTGTAAACTTTGGCAAGTCTTTTCACCTCTCTGAGTTTCCTCATCTATAAAAGGAGACATCCAGTATCACGGCCTATTGTAACCACTGAAATAGGTAACGTACTTTGTATAATGTCTAGAACATAATAGGTAGTCATAAATGGTTCCTATTCATATTGTTTTAACAATATTATACGAATCCTCTTTGATCTTAACAGAAAGTGATAGTTTATGCAAGTCATGTAAGTGTAACATATGTTTTCATGCCTTTATACATGAAACCATCAGAGCACGTAAGAAAATTCTGTAACCTTAAAGTTATTTTTTAAGTTACATTATTTGTCAGTTGCTCTTTTCAGACCCTTCTTATCATAAATAAGAACTTCCCTCATGAATTGAATTACAAAAGAAACTTCCCTCATAAATTAAATTACAAAAGAAACTTCTTAAAGGCAGTCTTCAAGTACTGATGACACAGTTATGGCCGAAAACATAACGAACAGGATCTGGGCATGTTTCAGGGAGAATGCTACACATTAAAGAAATCGTTTAGCATTAATTTTGAATACTTACTTACATTTTTACTTACTATTAAAACCTACCTCGTCAGATTTATGTGCCCACAGAAGGGTTAGAGATAAGAATTTTCCATGCCGTTTAGAAATCATGTATGTCTTTATATCAGCTCAGTACGTGTACAGAGATTGTAGATTTTAACATGGAAAGTCATACAACTCTTTTAACTGTGCAGAATAAACTGGAATTACATATGACCCTTTCATTTCTCTAAACATAAATACAAGCTCACAAAGCAAAAACTTTCATTTATTTGAAATATTGTAAAAACCTAATTTTAGCACTTTAAAATTGATGGTGATCTTGAAGCCAGCCTACAACTCTAGGAGGTCCAGCAATTAATGCTTCACGTTTTCCTCAGCAACAATCTTAACTAAGAGTTCAGATAAGAACTTTCCTCTTAGCATCAAAGAATAGAAATATCTGTCGTAATTGATACTGCCTAAAATTTATAGAACATATTGTAATTTAAGTTTTTAATTAAGTCTGTTTTCCATTTCCTCACTTTGCTCCTTCTTTTGGGCACCTATCTGAAATGAAACTTTTGTCCAGCAGATGGCAGAAAATAGCAAACGGAAAACCTTGGGACTTCACTTTTGTTTTGGACTAGAAACCACTGTCTCCTCCATCTGACTGTAGACGTTGATGTTATTAGGGTCAGGGACGGAGGGCCAAGTGTCAGTTATGCAGGAAGTTATGTTAGGTTGCCAAACGGGACGGCTTGGTACCGGCCTTGCTTATAATAATTGAGTTTCAGTAGCAAATCAGCTTCCTTGGGAAAAGGCCAAAGGCTTTTCATAATTGTATTGACAACAAAATGAATATGATAAATGGTGTTCATTCAGTTGAGGCAAGATTTATAGTTTTCCTTTGAGCAAGGGGTAAAAGAGCAAATATTTATAATCATAGTAAAATTTGTTTAAAAGTTACATTATTTGATAATTCAAAGAGCTTTATTAAAATATTTCAAAATACTTTAAGCAGTTTCAGGTGATAGAGTACAGATTCTTTCCAAAGTATTCGAGTAATGTAAAAATGAGCAAGTATATGATTAAAAAAAAAAACATGGATATGAAAGTCGTTTATTCTTCCTAAAATATTGATATGTCAAACCGTCAGTGATGATTCTAGTATTACTGCTGGAGAAAGTTTATTTGCCTTTTATCCACATAAATGTATGTGCTTTAATTTGCTGTATAGGCCTTAGCGTACAGAAGAAACATCCTATAAGAGCACATGTCATCTTAAAGTCAAAATGCATTTTATTTGTCGTGATTGTTTGATAAAATGCTATCTCAGTGGTTAGCTATTTAATTTTAAAGCATTTCTATAAACACTGACTGCATTAACTGGTACACGGACTACATGGCTTATCACTCTGTCCTTCCAAACCTAAATTGCCTGAAACTACACAGCAGCCATGTTGACAAATTGTCCCACTACTGGAGAACAGAAGAAGAATCACTGCTATTTCTTTGCCCCTGTAGTGAGAATGCAACAATATAAAAGCACCTTACCTTGCACTGTATTTAGTCCCCTTGTTTAAACTTTTTCCAGATCATACTTAAGTATCAAAAACCCAGCGGGAAATTGGAAAAAAATAAGAGAATGTGCAGGATGCTATTTCCTCACACTCATTCTTTTAACTTGTCATAATCCTGATCTTTGAGTACACTGTTTTTCAGTCACGCAGTCAGTGCTGTTGTTTAATACGAATAAACACATTTTACAAAGACAAGACAAGACAAAGAGATTTGTAGGGGGAAAAAAAAAGAACTTGGGAATAGGACAGTCTTAGGTTCCAGTCCTGGGTTCACCACTTAACAACCTGTGGGGTTTTGGGCAAATTACTTAATGTCTCAGAATCACAGTTTTCTCCTCCATGAAACAGGGCTAATAATACTTGTATCACAGGTATGTTGTAAGAAGTGAGTGAACTGACATATATAAAGGGCCTAGTACAGTGTCTGGCACAAAGTAAATATACCCCTCCACTGTTGTTAGTTCCTTTCCCTAATATGGAATGAGACAAAGGAATCCGATTTGCTCACTTATTCAGCAAATTTGGCTAAGGACTGTCCTAGGATTCGTGAGGGATGTAGATTTCTTACACTCAAATCCCACCCCAAAATGATGTTACAGTTTAATAGAGTCAGTTAGGTATCTACCTAAACAACTGTAATAAAATACAGAAGGTGATAAGTGCCATAACAAAGATAGAAATAAAGTGATTGCCTTTAGCTGGAGCATCAGGAAAGGCTCTGTAAAGGTGAAGATATTTCTCTGGGTCATATCACATAAGTAGGATTGGACTATTGGAACTGTGGAGTAAGAGGTTTTCAGTTGGTCTAAGCACAGGTTTAGGAAGGAGAGTAGTAGAGAAGATATTTTGTTAAAGATACACTTATCTTATGGTTGGACACGCAGGTTGTCTGGGACCCTTGAATATCAGGCTAAGGAACCTTATTCCATAGATGGATTCCATAGATGGTATAAAGCAATTGATGATTTTGACTGACTAACAGAATCGGAATTGTATTTCAAGAAGAGAATAGTCATCAGTATGTTGGACAAACTGAAATAGGGAAGAAAGTAAACCTGAAAAATTGCTGTTCAAAAAGCATATGTTGAGTGCGTTGTGCCAGGCATGAGAAATGAATAAAATGGTTGCTTTTTCTAAGAATGAATAAAACGGATCGTTCCTTAGAAGCTCATAATCTAGTGGCCATAACAAATAACTAATAAACCATCAATGTACTGTAACAAAGATGCATGCAAAGGACCATATGAACATTTAAGAGGAAGAGATTGGTATTTGGGGCAAAAAGTAGGCTTCCCAGGGAAGTAAAAGTTGAGCTAGGTGTTGAAAGACGGATAGGCATGTGCCAGACCGAACGAGAGAAGGCTTCCCAGCAGCATTTGCCTCCATGAACAAAGGTATAGATGTTTCACGTTCAAGGAACACCTTTCAGTTAAGCTCTGAACTAGCAGGCTATTTCTGTTCTGGAACCACATCCTCACACTCTTATCTCCTAAAATTTGTAACAGAAACCTCTTTTGTTGCCTTCTAGTATATTAGAATGCTTTCTCTACTGTGAAATCTCAGAGGAAAAGAATTGCTTTTTTACTCATTTATGCTTTCTTGGGGTCCAGCACATAGTAAGTAACTATTTGATGGATGGATGGATGTCATCAAGAAGCAAACCTCGTTCTTTTCAGTTTTTCATATTTAGCTTCTTAGAAGGCAATAGCACATCATTAATTTTTTTTATTTTTTATTTATCTGGTGTTGACCTTAGGAATCCATTGGGGAGATCCAGGTGAAAGCAGTTAGATCTGTGCCACTTCTGCCTAAGGTCTCCCACTGTCTTCCTCCTATCCATATATACATAGTTCTCACAAGGCCACTGGAAAATTAAACTCTTAGAGTGGGTTCTGATTCTCACCGTGTAATCTGAGTCTGGCACTCTCACTCTGAAACCCTTTTAACCTCCCTGCTTGGTAGACCTTTCCTCTGCTTTCCAGTAATCACTCATTTTCTCTGTGGCAGTCACCTCTGTCAGAAGCATATTAGAGTTGGCACCACTCTCGTTCCACACAGAAAAGGGAGCGTCCCCTCATATCCCGGGCCTTATCCCGTAGTGAATACAGTGTGCTCTGAAAAGTATGATGGTCCTGATGTCTTTAGAATGCCTTGCAAAGGGGCATCTGTGTGCTTATGATATTCTTAGATTCTGAGATTTGGGTCTTTTCAGTCTCCTGATGAGTCTTCCAGATGCTTTCCCACTCGTGATCGCCGAGTTTGTACTCAGATCTCTTGGTGGAATATTTTCTCACCTGTACTCCTCTGGCACTGTTTCAGAATTTTGGTACTCAGAGCATTCCTGTTATGTGTGCACCACCCAGACTCAAGCATGAATTCACCAAGAAAAAAAGCCCTGTCTTACTTATCACTGGACCCCTGGCACAGTACATAGCACAGAGTATCTACCATCTATCAAAAATAACAGATTTTCTAGTCCATAGAAAAAAATAAAACAGTAAGTTATCTGACAAAATAGAGTTAATAATCAAGTTTATTGATTTTATATTTTTCATTTTCATCCAACTGAAACCTCATTCACACATATACACTCACTTCTCATCTCCTCTCTCTGCCTTATTTCCTTTGTAGCACTTTCTAAAGGATCATATGTCTATTTTATTTTCTGTCTTATTAGAATATAAATTCCACGAGGGCAGGGATTTTTTTAATGTTTGGTTCACTGATGGCTCCAGAGTCTGTAACAGTGAGGAGACATTTATAGAATAGGCCTTCAGTAAATACTTAAGTAAATTGTTCGTATATATTCAAATACAGCCTTAACATGGTATATCTAGGGGGACAAAAGTATTGCTTTTTGCACTTTTAGGGAGCCTGACACTCTTAAGGTATTTAAGGGCTTATTTTCACTAAATGTTATGTGAATTATTTCCTGAAGCTTCAAAGTGAAATGCACAGCTTAAAAGAATCAAATAGGTAGGTCTAATTAAGTATGCTACACCTCATTTTTAGGTTGGCAGGTTTACCACAACAAATGTTTATTGAAATCTATTTTGTGCCAGGTCCATGCATACAATAAGTACCTATGCTGTGCTCTCAAAAAGCATATAATAGGAGAGATAAGGTGCTATGATAGCACTAACACAGGGTACCAGAGCCTTACATAGGAGACACACTTAGTCATGGGGGATTAGGGGAGGTGTCACGGAGGCTTCTTGGAATAATTGACATGTATATTGAAATATGAGGGACAAATAGGAATTAACAAGGTCATAGTAGGGAAGCACAGGTCTTTGCCCTTGAGAAGCTCACTATCTAATGGGGCAGATGGGTAACACAAGCAACCAACCGTAATGCAGTTTGTTATAAGAGAGACGTGATCAAAGTGCTCATTGAACTTAGATGAGGAAGAGATTGATTCCTTTTGACAAAAAAAGAGAACATTTCACCATTCTAGGGGAAGTAAAACTTGAGCTAGATGTTGAAATACAGTTTGGAATGTGTTAGGCAGACAAAGCAGCATATAGAGGAATAGAGACAAGAGAGAGTCGGCATCAGTGGGTTTGCAGAGAATTAAGAATGGCCAAACCATAGATAAGGGGAGGAGCGCTAAGAGACGAGACTGGAGGTAGGCAGGGACCAGATATTAAGGACCTTGTTTGCCATGCTAAGGAACTTGAAATTTATTCTAAGAGCAGGGAAGAAAATTGTGATCTTTTCTCACCTTGGAGGTCACTACCCATACCACACAGGAAAGGAACAACATGAGGTGATTCCGTTCAGCACTTCCATCTGAAACAAAAAGACAAGTACATTGAAAAACATCAGAAAGAGACAGATTTAGGGATTAGGAAAAGAAAAAGGAAATGAAGGTAGTGGCATAGGAAGGGGTTTTTCTGCTGCAGTTTTAGGCCTTAATTTTATATGTCTGTGTCCATTTGTTAGGAGGAGGCCAGTTACGGGTTAAAGGGTCAGTGGAGCTGAGTCAGAGTTTTCCAGGTTCTGGTGGTCTCAGCCATTGACTTACCAGAGACATGCACTCCTTAGTATTGATGAGGGTGTTTGAGAATTTCTCCTTGAGTGTACAAGGGACTACCTTTTAGCAAACTGACCTTGAGTTGAGATTAAAAATTACCCAAAGCTTTTCTTCAAGCTGTCATCCCCAGCGTTCCTTGGGGCTATAGTGGGACTAAGCAGAGTTAAGTCAACAACTTAAAATAAAAGAATGTAGATAATTTCTAAGCTGGGAGATAAATGCATGGGCTTTACTATTTCCCTCTACTTTTATGTATTTTCAAAGTTACATAATAAACAACATTTTTTTCTTAAGTAGTTTGATGCCCAACAAACACTGATAATAGCAATTCACATTTTTTACCCCTCATTAACTAAACTTATTTTCCTTTCCTGCAATATTAAGCATAATTCTTTAAATATGTTACATGATACTTCATAAGTATGCTAAACATAGAACAAATGTGGATTCCTTTTTTTTCTTTTTAAGTGGCACCGATTTTCAGAAACAATATTTCTTTTGACCCTTAAATTCTTTAACAGGCTTTATAAAAGGTACCCAACATATATTCCCATTCTTCAGAGGGCTGTTGAGCAGTGGTATGGAGAGCCAGCATGTACAACTCCCATCTTAAAACTTATGGCAGAACTGATGCAAAACAGGTAAGAGGTAGCATAGGCAAGTGAAAAGGTCATTTACTATTTGGTAGCACTCTTCAGAGGTCAGACTTTCCTGCCTGGTGTCTGTATATTTAAGACTTAGCAAGAACCCAGGAACCAAAACTTAAGATGATCAGTTGAAGGCAGTAGAATTAGAGATATAAGGTTGAGACTTTGGGCGAGAAAGAATTTAGTATACTTAGGTGTATATGGGGACTATGGGAACTGGGAAAAAAATTGGAAGACTGCAGCCACCATTATTTAAAAGATTCAAAAGCACAAGATGGAGGAAGGTAGGTTTTTGTTTTGTTTTGTTTATAAATTTATTTATTTTTGGCTGCATTGGGTCTTCGTTGCTGCGCGCAGGCTTTCTCTAGTTGCAGCGAGCGGGGGCTACCCTTCATTGCGGTGCACGGGCTTCTCATTGCGGCAGCTTCTGTGCAGACCACGGGCTCTAGGTATGTGGGCTTCAGTAGTTGTGGCTCGCGGGCTCTATATCGCAGGCTCAGTAGTTGTGGCGCACGGGCTTAGTTGCTCCGCAGCATGTGGGATCTTCCTGGACCAGGGCTCGAACCCGTGTCCCCTGCATTGGCAGGCGGATTCTTAACCACTGTGCCACCAGGAAAGTCCCAGGGCAGTTTTAACTGTCTCATTGCTTAACTGCAGTTCTGTAGAGGAGGAAAGGAGTTTAGAGGTCTCTGAGTTGAGATGCTTTATTTTATGGATAAGGGAACTGAGTCCCAGAGCAATTCGTGGACACATAGTTTGTCTCAGAAGCCCTGGGGATTGTTCCTGCCTTGACTTCTAAGTTATCCTTCTTCCTCTGTGCCAAGATGCACATATGTGGATGATTTATGCACTCACAATTTTTATTTAAATAGCAACTACCACACTTCTCAGAAATTGCCTAGGTGACCTTATAATTTGCGTAGACAAGCAGAGGTTCAGGTTCTTTGTATATAAATATTAACAAAGGTGTAGCTAAAAGAGAAAAACTGCCATAATATAATTAGTTTTACCTCTTTAAAATATGTCATTATGAATATGGCTTAGCACCAAATTACCTGTCACTTAGCCATACTGTTTCATCAGTTCCTCTTTGTAAATTGCGTGTTGGAAGGGAGATATCCAGACAGGGAAGGAGTATGGGTTGCAACTCTAATTTGATCTATGGTGCTGAGTTTTTCACAGCAATAATTTAAAATTTTTAAAACAAGAGGTGGGAAAAGACCTGGCAAATAAATAAATGTGAGTATTCTTTTGAAAGCTGTTAGTTTTTTTAAAACTGTTTTCTAGGTGCCTTAAATACTAAACGAAGGGTGGCTATATAGTTTATATTAGAAATTTAGTTTTTATTAAATTACAGTTTTTTCAGCCAGATAATTAATAGTTCATATTACTGATATAACATTTAATACTAAAGGAAAAAATCATTACGTTGAATATTGTAAAGTATTTTATATCTGCCGTAGGTGGATAATTCATATCTAGCACAGTTGTCCAAAGAACTACCTGGTAAAAATTTGTAATCCCAGAAAATGTTATCTTGTCTATATTTCTCTGGAACCTAATGTGAATTATGTATATACATTTCTTTAATCGGAATTCTATGCCAACAATCAAATGTTTCCAGTAGATAAGTTATAATTGCACTTAATTCTGAAGCATTTTGAAAAAGCATAGAGAAGCAGCAATTTATTCTATTCCTAGCAACTTATTTTGTTCCTTGGCAAATATCTTTGCTTTTTGGTGTTTCTTTGCTATGACCTATTTCATATTTTTGCTGATCCTTTTAAAAATATACCATTATTTCTTAAAAGCAGAGCAACAAGGTATATTGGAGCCAGCTAAAGCCAAAGTGATGTTAAAAAAGCAAATATTATGTCAGGATGGCATGTCAGTCCTTTACACTTTTCAGACTGTTCCCCAACCTGTTAGGAACTAGGGAAGTAGAACTGTTCTTATTTAGAACTTCTGGGATTTGTTTCTCTTTACTTGAGCTATGTTCGATGGAAACTATAGTCTGTATGTAATTTAATGTGTTTGAAATATGCTTGAAGTATCAAGTGATTCATTATGCATACGAGCAGTATTAAAAGTACTTAGATTTCCTGTTATTTTATAATTTGTTTTAAAGATGTGTATTAGGCACTACAGGAGATCTCAAGTGTAAATCTCTATCCAAGTAACTATATAAACTTATACATACTTGGGGTTTTCTTTATTATTATGTATCAGCCACTTTGCATGAAAGGAGAGGGGTATAAGAGGTCAGTGATATAGGATGTCAGGATATTGTTTTGACAGATAAAAAGTGAATTCTTTGAATCAGCAAATAAATGAAAATAATTTTATTGTTCTAGTATCTTTATAGTGAGAGAATTAGCACACACGTTTTATCAATACTTGTTTAATGGAATGACACTTTAAAAAGGGGATAATTGTACTGTTGCTACTTCTAATAAATGAAAATTCTGGGTATTTTAAACCTATATTTGGTTTTTTTATCTGCACATATAGTCTGAATTTTTGCTGTATTTCTTAGATCCCAGCGTTTGAACTTTGATGTATCATCTCCTAATGGAATTCTTCTCTTCAGAGAAGCTAGTAAAATGATTTGCACTTATGGTGAGTATCCTTTTCCATATTTGTCTCTGCAATATAACTTTTATCTCTTTGGAGGAAAGAATGATGTTAGTTATTTTGTTCTTTTGAACCTTCATATCTGTATGAATTGGTGAAGTGGGTAATAGGGGTGCAAAAAGCCAGGTAGCTATCATATTGACATCAAGAGAAATAAGCAACATGCCTTTGACTACAGATCATGCCTGACCAACTTGATGAATTTCTTTTAGATGAAATTGCAGTGTCAGTAGGCAAAGGGAATACACTGTAGACAGAATATTGAAAAGTTATAGCATGTTGAAAATCGCTAAAAGTTACATCAGGGAGTTTAGTGTATTGCGTCAAAGGATGCTTAAATCAGTATGTCACCGGCACTGAATTTTGGAAAAATATCCTGGTAAAGCGCAGTAAATATTTTATTGTAGGAAATCTGGGGGCACTGCATCCTAAGAATCAGAGTTCTACAGTAATGATTGTTCTATTCAATTATAGTACCAAAAAAATGTGGGTTAGTAGTTAGAAATGAGCGTTAGAACTACCATAAACCCTAATATTTGCCACTTCTGACAGCTTCATCAATGAAATTCTCAACTCTCTGAGACCTTTATGTAGCCAGGGAATGAGGATATGATACAACAGATAAGAATCCTCTGTTAGTTCGCCACAAACTGACTGAATACTAACTACAGGCTGGACACTTTGCATGGTTCTTCTTGAGAGATGTCTCTCTGTGTCCTCCTTTCCTTTGCCCTCTTCTTTTTTGCCTGTCTGGTCTTACTTTCCCAAATCAACAGCCAGCTCTGTGTTTGGCCTCAAAAATTGCCTGTGATTCTCATACTTCTTTTGGAGTACCTAGAAACAGATTTTCCAAAATTTTGTAAAGCTTCTTTAAGTGAGTGTGTGTATGTAGGAACAGCCATTAAAAGTGTATTAGTTTATTTTGTGTATGGTGTTAGGGAGTGTTCTAATTTCATTCTTTTACATGTAGCTGTCCAGTTTTCCCAGCACCACTTATTGAAGAGGCTGTCTTTTCTCCATTGTATATTCTTGCCTCCTTTATCAAAGATAAGGTGACCATAGGTGCGTGGGTTTATCTCTGGGCTTTCTATCCTGTTCCATTGATCTGTATTTCTGTTTTTGTGCCAGTACCATACTGTCTTGATTACTGTAGCTTTGTAGTATAGTCTGAAGTCAGGGAGCCTGATTCCTCCAGCTCCGCTTTTCCTTCTCAAGATTGCTTTGGCCATTCAGGGTCTTTTGTGTTTCCATACAAATTGTGAAATTTTTTTTGTTCTAGTTCTGTGAAAAATGCCATTGGTAGTTTGATGGGGATTGCATTGAATCTGTAGATTGCTTTGGGTAGTATAGTCATTTTCACAGTGTTGATTCTTCCAATCCAAGAACATGGTATATCTCTCCATCTGTTTATATCATCTTTAATTTCTTTCATCAGTGTCTTATAGTTTTCTGCATACAGGTCTTTTGTCTCCTTAGGTAGGTTTATTCCTAGGTATTTTCTACAGCAGAAACTAACACAACATTGTAAAGCAACTGAACTCCAATTTAAAAAAATTAAAAAGCATATTACTTTTTAAAAAGTAAAACCTATTTTAAAAAGCAGAAAAAGTTCTTTTAAATTGTTTTTACTTGAACTCAAAATATTCTGGGACTCTGTTCTGTATGCACTGTAGGCCTCTGTTAAAAATGCTTAGTTTTAATTGTACATTTGATTTTTAGAGTTTGAGGTCATAAGTGTATAGAAACTACAGAAAGCACTTATTTAAGACAGTAAATTTAAACTCTCCTATTTTCATCTGTACCAGCAACTATATTGCCACAACTTTTGCATCTGTTGAAAATGGACGCATTAGAATCACATAAAGTAGAAATGCTTTGCTGCCCAAAGGTAGAAATGGACCCCTTTTTGAATATTCTCAGTACAGCTTGTTGTGTTTCCAGGGTATATCTAATTCCTTTCAGTGTCTTATCATAAAAGACATATGACTGGAGCTTTTTCCAAAAGAATGGTATCTTTAAAAAAACATAGATTTTGGCAATTAAAAGATCTGAGTACCAATTCTAGTACCAACCCATATCAACTCCATGACATTCAGCTAAGACACTACACCTCTTTGGCCTAGTTTTCTCATATGTAAAATTAGAAATAATGAATACCTACTGACCTATCTGTCTAGTTAGGATTAGAGGTGGTTAATTGAGCTACTCTGGGTAAAGGGCTTGGCACAGGTTGTGACATGGCTTAGGTACTCAGTGAATATGCCTTTCCTTGATCCAAAGCCATTCTCTTACACTCACAGAACCAGCCTCCTTTGGGTAGGGGTTCACTGACCTCATCACTTTCTTATTCAGGAATGCCTTCTGTTTAGACCATGCTGTCCTGCTTCCTTCTGCCTGTAACAAGTGCTAAGCGTCTATTTCCTCACTTCTTAAAAAGAAATACTTCCCCATTATGAAACAATGCACATATAAGAATTTCTTAGTAGTCAATAGACCTTTAACTCTACAAATGTTTGTTTCCTGTTACCAACCACAGTTGTATCTTTCCTTCCCCCTTTTCTGGATCCAGTTTCTTTTACTGAGGCTTACTCACTCTTACAGTAGGGCTGATAAGAGCAGCAACTTCTTCCTCTTCCAGGATCACTGAATCTCTAGTATAGGACAGAACGTTTGTCCAGCAAGTGATACCAAAAGGAATCTCAGGACATCGCCAAGTCTATGGGCTTCAAAAGCTATTCAGTCCTCTGTCAGGTTGTTTAACATAGACAAAAGCATTGCAGCAAAAGTTGAGAAAGAAAACTGTGAGGATTATATTGGAGGAAGAAGAAGAGGAGGAGGCAGAGGGAGAGAGAGGAAGAAAAGAGAAAGAAAAGCAGAAAAAAGAAAAAGAAAAGAGAAAACCTTCAAAGCATTCTTGAGAAGAAAAGCCAATAAGGAGTTTTCTTACTCTGAAGAAAGACTAGGAGATTAGGGTAAGGTTCTTCTCCTTAGTTTGGACTAATAATAATGGTTGCTTCCATTTTTTAATCAACTATTATGTGCCTGCTCCTATACTAGACCATTAATCATACATTAGCCCATTGAATCCTTAAGGTAAGTATTATTATCTGCCACTCACTAGTCACTTGGCCTTGGTTAAGTTGCTAAGCCTCTCTTGCTTCACTTTCTTGTTAAACAGAGAAAATAATACCTACTTCATAGGGTGGTTGTGAGGATTCAATTACATGGTGCATGGAAAGCCCTTAGATCACTTAGCTACTGTGATTACTGTTATGAAGAAATTGAAGCTCATAAGAAGTTAAAGAGTTGCCAGATATTACATAGTTAGCAAATAGTCAAATTGGAATTTCATTCAAAGTCTGTATAACTTCAGACAGTAGTCTTTCCATGTTCCTTTCTGCCACTTGAGAGTTGCCACACAAAGTTGGGTATTTTTGATGAAGTACTGCTCTTTAAGTATGGTGATTTCTATCCTAAAACTTAAGGAAAATGAAGGCTCAATGGAAAAATGTCCTTCAACTTTGTCACCAGTGACTTTGACACATGCGCTTTACATAGAATGATAGAAAACTCTTTTTCAGCCTTCACTGATTCCACATGCTGGCCTCAGTCAGCCGAGCTGATTTTGTCTGTCTTTACCTGTGTAATGTTTTATTACCCATGCTTTTACCTCTGGAGATTCTAATATGCTCACTGAAGGGAGATCCTATGGTTGCCATCCAGTAGTCTAGAAGATGAGGAAAAGAATGACTAGGAGGGTACAGAAGAACCAACAGTATTTACTTCTGTGGTAAGCCAAGGTGAAGGAAGGGAGAGCCCATAGAAGAAAGGGGCCAGAACATTCTCTGATCCCTTCTGTTCCCATCCTCGCTGGGTTCCTTCTCTGCTCACCTGTCATGGGCCGTATTTGTGTAATCGATGATTGGGGCAGTTCAGAGGGGGGAAGAACTCATTTCCACATGCACCTGATTCGTTATATATTTTATGGAATACCTCCACCTCGCTACTCAATGAGACTGGCAGAAAAATAGTACTTTTGATATGCTGTTTTATTTATCTACATTCTGTCATGATATACTTTGATGGAAGTTTTTAATTTTGCCTCAGCTCTCAGCTCTCTCGCCGTTACAGCTCAGGGTCAGCAATGAGGTTAGCCACAGTAGCACAAAACAATTTCCTGTTTGTGCAGCCCAGGTAGCATTTGGATGAGGATTAGATTTTACCACATTTTCTACTAGCCCAAGCCTATTATTTCTAATGAGTTTTAAATTGCTTCAAGAACATGTATTTCAAAATTTAGTGCTATGATCCGTTCAGCCTGAGCAACTTAATAAAAGAAATTTCTTTCTTAAATTTTTGGTTAAAATGTTGCATGCAGTGTAATAAATGTTATTACTTTGGGAACCTACTTCTCAGTTTTAAGAACTGGGTGGTTTTTATGCTCAGTTTCCATTTGTCTAATCTTTTCTTCCCTTTGCCTCTGGGTAATGGTATCTTTAGTGACATCTGTTGGTTAAAGAGTGCGCAGAAGGGGGAAATAGTGGTTGTTTTTATAAGACTGGCAAAAATGGAGCTGCTTTTATTCCTTCCTTAGGTACCTGATTTAAAGAAAGCTCAGTGTGTGAAAAATCTAAACTTTAATAGTGGAGAGAACAACTATAATTATTCACTGTACATAAGAATTTACATCAGGGTTCTTTTGAGCAATATATGCTCCAGGTGCATTTAAGGTATGATCTAATAATATGCTTAAATTGAATTTGTAAACTGATATACAAGCCGCTGTTATTTACTGTGACCTAGAAAACAAACCAGTGGTTTTCCAACTGGGTTTTTCAGAGCCCTAGAGATCTGTGAAAGTACCACAGAGCCTCTCCAGAGAGGGGGGAGGAGGGGACCCTACTGCCACTTTGACCAGAGCCACCCAGCTATATATAGTTGCACTAGATTTATTTGTAATAGGGGTCACCTGCTTAAAGATTTTTTTTTTTAGTAAAAGAGCTTGAAAATTACTGGTATGTATTGATACTATTAGAAGCATTGTAAGAATAAAGGATTATGATTTCTATTTATGTTTAAATGATTACAGAAAGATAGCTGGACAGGGCTTCTCTGGTGGCGCAGTGGTTGAGAGTCCGCCTGCTGATGCAGGGGACACGGGTTCGTGCCCCGGTCCAGGAAGATCCCACATGCCGCGGAGCGGCTAGGCCCGTGAGCCATGGCCACTGAGCCTGTGTGTCCAGAGCCTGTGCTCCGCAACGGGAGAGGCCACAGCAGTGAGAGACCCGCGTACCGCAAAAAAAAAAGATAGCTGAACAATGTGTTGGACTTGAAATAATTAGAGACTTAAAATGTTATCAGGAAATAACAGTTCTGGAAAACAGATCATCCAGGAACCATGGACATAACCTTAGATTGTATCAGAAACGTGGTCAGGGACATAGAGTTGTATCAGAAACGTGGTCGGAGACATAGGACAACAAAGTAGTAGAGTAAGCTCACAAAAATCTTCTTAAGGCGATGGAATGATCAACACCTTGAGGATCCCAGGCCTTGAGGAATACATTTCACAGTGAATCCACACGTGTTGGACTTGGCCACTTCTGCACACAAGCAAAAACTGCTAAACAAGCTGTTAAATAAGTAAGCGTGATCTCCAAACAAGTGGCTTAGAGTTCAGTCGATTCTTTCATCCATGCAGCTAACGTTTATTGAGCATTTACTATGTGTTTGAGAGTTACAAGGGATAGGAAGAGAAATAAGACACACAAAAATAATCTTACTGATTCTTCTCTTAGTGGAGTCCAGCAGTGTATTCAGACAAGTAAATAAAGAATTATAATGTGTTGTGCTCACTTTTATGCTTAAGAAGCATACAGAGTGCTATGGGAGCCCAGAAGTTTCTAACTCAAAACTGAGGAGCCAGAGAAGGAAATAAGAATAGGGCCTGGAAATTTGAGGAGGGCATTTCAAGCAGGCAATAGCTTTTACAAAATCATATAAATATAAAACATTAGCATGGTCTACCAGTAAACTGAAGGATTTCAGAATTGCTGGAGAAAGTAGAAAGTGAAAATTCCTGATTATCTCATCACTCAAAGATAACCATCATTAACAGTTTAGTGTGTGCTCATTCATACTTTTTTATGTGTGCATATACATATATTATTCCAAAAGTGGTATTATAATATACTTGCTAATCTGCAATTTGCTATTTTTTACTTATATCATGGCCATCACTTTATATTAATACATATCTAAATCTACCGTATCTCCTTTTTTCCTTTGGTTTTTCATAATTTTTTCTACCATATCTTTTAAAATAGATGTAAAGCATTCCATTTTATGGTCATACTATAATTTATTTAATTATTCACCTTTTGATAAACGTAATTTTTATAAACATGTAATTTTCACTATAATACACTGTTGCAGCAAGTGCATACACTGTACATTCAGCTTCGTGAGCTTCACTCAGTCAACAAAGATATATATTGAGAGTAGCAGGTGCTGTTCTAGACTCTGGATATATCAGTGAGCAAAACTGAAAAAGAAATTATTTTGTATGTCAGAAGGTAATAAGTGCTATGGGGAAAAAAAAAGAAAGAAAGCAAATCAAGATGGGAGCATTAGGGGCTTCCCTGGTGGTGCAGTGGTTGAGAGTCCGCCTGCCGATGCAGGGGATACGACTTCGTGCCCCGGTCCAGGAAGATCCCACATGCCGCGGAGCGGCTAGGCCCGTGAGCCATGGCCGCTGAGCCTGCACGTCCGGAGCCTGTGCTCCGCAACGGGAGAGGCCACAACAGTGAGAGGCCTGCATACGGCAAAAAAATAAAATAAAATAAAATAAAGATGGGAGCATTAGAAGTACCAGGGATTGGGAAACATGTTGCATTACTAAGTAAAGTGATCGAGGTAGGCCTCATTGAGAAAATGACATTTGAGCAAAGACTTACAGTAAATAAGGGAGTTAATTACGCAGATATCTTGGGGAAAAGTATTCCAGGCTGAAGGAACACCAAGTTTTAGGGTCCTAAGGCAAGAGTGTATCTGGCATGTCTGAAGAACGGCAAGGACATTGGTTGCTGGAACAGAGTGAACAAAAGAGAGTAATAACAAAAGCAATGTCATGTAACGTCATATCCTGTAAAGGTTATCAGGACTTTGACTTTAACTCCAAGTGAAGGAGAAGGACTTTAGAATGTTTTGAGCAGAGGGCTGACATGATTTGCTATTGGCTTTGACCAAGGTGATAGCAGTGGGAGTAGTGAGAAGTGGTTAGATTCTGGATATATCTTGAAGGTAAATCCAATTTCTTGATGGATTGGATATATGGTATGAGAGAGAAAATGTAATCAAGGGATTTTGGCATAAACAACTGGAAGGATGAAGTTACCATTAACTGAGATGGAAAAGGCTGAGAATGGGTGTGAGGGGGACTCAAAAGTTCCATTTTGGTTGTGTTGAGCTTGAGGTGTTGATTAGACATTCACGTGGAGGTGTTGAATACGGAGTTGGATATACAAGTCTGAGGATTGGAAGAGGTCTGGCCTAGAGAAACAAATACGGGAGTCATTAACTCTTAGACGGCATTTAAAGCTGCAAAGCTAGATAAGATCACCGGGGTGGGGGTATGAATTTAAATATAAAAGATTTAGCTTCGAGTTCAGGGGTATTCTGTGTTACGAGGAAAGGGAGAAGAGGAGGAACCAGCAAAGGAGAGAATGAGCAAACACTGAAGTAAGAGAAAATCAGGAGAGTGTGTGTCTTGGAAGGCAAGGAAGAAGAGGTAGTCAGCTGTGTCAAAAGCTGCCGATGAATCAAATAAGATGCGGACTAAGAGTCGACCATTATGTTTAGGGACAAGGAGGTCATTGGGAACCTTGAAAAGAGCACTTTCAGTGGAGTGGGTGTAAAAGAGAATCAGAGGAGAAGAAATGAAGACAGTGAAGGTCACAGTTCTTTTAAGGAGTTTTGTTACAAAGGGGAGTAATATCAGGCAGGGAAGTAGGGCCAAGAGAAAGTTTTTTTTAAAATAAAAAAGATTGCATAGGAGAGAAAGGGGGAAAATGCTGTGCTTTGTTCTCAAGCACATAAGAGGAGATGGGAGCTAGTTCAACATACTGAGGGGCTGGCTTTTATAGAAGACAGTGTGTAAGTGCAAACGCTAGGAGATAGGTAGATATGGTAGTGAACATTTGGAATTAGAATATATTCCCAAAAGTGGATTTACGCATTTTTAATATTTTTAATAAAATTTACCAAATTACCCTCTAGAATCGTTATACTAATTCACATTCCCAACAATTTCCTTAATTTCCCACATGCTTATCAATGCTGCATTGTTTTAATCTTTTTCAACATGAAAGGGAAATGTTATATTCCTTTCCAGTCTCCACAGCTTCATTTCTGTCCCAGACCATTTACGTCCAGGGGCCTCAGCTGGTTTGCACAGAGACAGACTGGGTTGAGTGACCTGAAGTAAAGGAATGTCAGGAAGCTTGCACTTCTCTTCCCATAATTGTTCTGATGGCGAATGAAGACATTCAACCTGTAGAGCTGTCAGCTAAATATCAAATTCACTTTAAAATTTTAGAGATTAAAAGGGAAAAAGAAAAGGTAAATCAATGTAATGGATTGCTCTATAAACCAGGAAGTGACATTGTTCATACTGTTAGTTCTTCCTGGTATAAAATACAACTACAGTATATCTTATCCCTTGCACCTTTTTTAAAACGTATTCTTTTGAGGGCACAGAGAACTGGTAGATTGTGGGCCAAAGACCCCCTGCAGCCAGTTCTCTTTGGAAGGAATAAAGGGAAAGTGGTCGAAGATGTAGTATTGACCTTACTTTGAATTATGTGTTAGAAGGAAGGGACATTATTCTACACCAAACACACCCAGCCTTACCTCCTCCTCTTTTTCAGGCCATAGCTCCCCATGTATGAATTTACAGGCTAGTAGACTGGAGAAAGAAATGAACGCCTAGTACTGTGTATCGTTATGGTTTACATGACCACTGTGCCAGTTACTGTGGTAAGCACGTTACGTATGCTGTCCCTTTTACTCCACATAAGAGCCTTGTGAGTTATAAGTACTGTTATTGTCCTCGTTTTACAGATGAGGAAACTGACTTACAGAGACTAATAATCTGTTCAGACACCCAGGTAGTGAGCAAAGAAGTAGGATTCAAACCCCAGGTCGGTATGACTCAGAAGCCCACCTGGTTCATGACTACCTTACGCACTGTCTGTCTGTTTTCTGTTAGACTACTATCTTGTTACACAGTTCTCCAGCTGAGGCCTTTGAAGGAAGGCCACTTCTTTTTGGGTGTAGGGAGCCTCTTCTGTAGAGGACATCATGGAGTCAGTCATCAGGGAAGAGATAGGGTCTCAGAAGGGGAAAAAGTTGTTTAAAACATAGGTCTGAAAGTAGATATCAGATAAACAGAAAAGGAGATTTTGCATCTTCTTATATATCCTTCTCTAAATCTACTTATTGAGAGTGGTCTAGAAGGGTACTTCTGAATGCTGGAAGCTAACCAAACACACACACACACACACACACACACACACACACAAAAGGGGGGCTTCTCCAAAAAAGACAGAATAGAGGTTAAGAAAGAGGAACCCAAGCAGTTAATGTAAGCTTATAATGAGGGAAATATATGTAATAAGCAAAATTATAGCAGGAGTCTTCTATGCTTATTTCCCAGGTTTTTTCCCCTTATTATTTAGTGAGATTTCTTTTCCTGTTATAGCATATACAACAGTAAGAATGGCAGTTCCATAACACTTGTGCTTCCCTTCCTCAGTCATTGCCCTTAACCAGGTAAACCATTCAGTTCACAGCATCCTTTTCCAGAGCCCCAGCATAGCCTCAACATCTGTCTTACCCAGGTCTGATGTTAAGGTTGTAACAGCATCTCATTCCCCTGCTCCCAGTTGTGGCAGATATAATCAGTGGGAAACAATCAGAGATTTTCCTTTTGATTCTAAACTTTAGAAGTCTCTTATTAAAGAAAGTATCATTTCCTTTTGTACAAGTGGCAACTGCTACTGGCTTCAGTGGCTGCCAGCCTGGCAATGCCTTCATCTCCCAGCGATCCATCAGTGTAATAAAGATCTCCCTCTTAGGAAGGAAATTCTGGGAAGGAAGGAGATGGGACTTTATGGGTGTGGGGTGGAATAAGGAAGGCAAGGAGGGTTGTCATACCTATAGAGGAACATCAAAACCAAACCTCAGCTCAGTCACTTTTGTTTACAGCAATGTGAGTCTAACTGCTAGATTTTAAGCTTTTGGAGGGCAGGGCCTCCAATTTTAGTAAGTGTTGTTGAATAACATAGATTGAATAAAGCTGACCGGAGTGAATAATGATGCGGCCACATCTTCTCTTCCATAGTCTTACAGCCACCACGGAATGCGGAGCCACTTGAGCACAATTAAATATAGTTTCCTCTTTCAAAAGTATTACTTTTTCAAGGTCATAATGCTATACTAATTACTGTTTTAATTAACACAGATGTGTCTGAAGCAGTCCAAAAAAACAAGTATGCCAGATTGCAGCTTTAACACAGCAATAAAAGTTGTGATTCTAAATAATTAATCCTTCTTGATGATAGGTTATCCAGTCCTTTAGAATCAAAAATTTTTCCCCATCACAATTCTTCGTCTTCCTATTCAATCTTGTGCTGAAGAATATAGGATCTTTACTTCCCCCATAAGGACATCAGCGTAAGAAGTCCCTGAAAGATGACCCAGTTTTCTCCGTTTGCCCCTGGCCTCCTTAACAGACCCAAAATGTGTAAACCACCACCACCATCACCAAATTACCCTAGCTTTTTCCATCACATGTAAGCAGTGCTTTTCTTTCCTGGGAAAGGGAAGTGGGGGGAAATGTCTACCTTGATTTATATTGAATTGGAGGCAAAGGTAGAAAAGCAGTGGTTGAAAACTGCCCTCTCCTGCAGTACCCTGCTTTTTCAGACCTTCATGCCTGTGCATATAACCTTTCTGGAATACTCTTCTCTCCCTTCAAGTCCACCTGAGAAACTGTGATTGATCCTTGAGAAGTAGCCTGCTCTGTGAAGCCTTTCCCACACTGCTCTCCTGCCCAAGCAAAGTCAGTCTCTTCTATTCCCATAAAATCTTGACAGACCTCTCTGATAGTGTTTGTCACATTGTACGGAATTATTTATTTACAAATCTACTTCTCCCAGCAGACTGAACTCCTTCAGAGCAAAGATTTTGTTTCATTCGTTTATCCTAGCACCTCACACAGGGTAGCTATTAAGTGAACGCTGTCGTACTGAGTTGAATCTTTATGAAACTTACAATATCTTTCTAAGGTAAGTTAGGATGAGATCATGAGAGAGAGTACAGAATGTGGTACGGAGTAAATTCCAAGATATGCTTCAGCCGACACAATGGTGTTGTCATTCTAATGTACAAATTATAAGCAAAGCCACATGGGCTTCAAAGGATGCACAGAAGAAAATCTGTGTGTGGAAATGTTTCAGTAAGGCAGAGAAAGGGGAGGGAACCTTCACCCTGGGCGAGTCCTGTTTCATGCTCTGCTAGAATTATTGGTCCTTCTTAACCTCTTTAGTAAACATGTGGTTTTCATAATATACCTATCAGTCAGGATTCAAACAAGGAAAAACAGACACTGTGACACTGATGGAACAGGGAATTTATTTTAGGAATTAGACCTTGTACAATCTTGGGTGAAGATGGGAAAATAGGTCCAAGGGGGAGAGTTGGAAGTTCAGGAGAAAAATCATTAACAGGCCCTCCTGAAATAATGGCATGGATGGACAAGTTGGAGCTTGCAGGGAAAGCTAAAAGCTAGAGACATCCAGCTGCTGGGGTGGGACCCTGAAAGGATGTGGGGTGAGAGGGGGGACTTGAGTAGTGGTAAAGAAGCAATGGAAGACTGTTGCCTCTGCACAGCTCCTGCTCTGTACGTGTGCTGCCAAGCACTTGGTGGTAGGCTTGGGGTCACTGGTCAACAGGGCTTGTAGTTCTAGACACAGAGCAGGAAAGAACAAGGAGAAACTAAAACCCAGCGGTATTTCTACACCTTTTTCTCACACCTCTAATCACAACAACCTTCAGAAAGTCATGGCTGCTACGTCACTTCCACCTTCTAAATCTCATATAGATTTCTGTTTTGCTCAATTCTAGCCCACAACCGTACAGGGAAATGAGTTCTGGGAAACTTAATTCTTATTTAGCCCAATAGACACAGTACAAAACCACAACAATATGCCTCTAAATTTTGTAAATTGAATTTAGTTTCAATTTTAGAAGCAGTACTCACTTGAACAGGAAAAAGCAGAGCTAAGAAACATGTATGGCTTTATAATTCTTTACAAAGCATTCTTAGGTATTGCCTGGTAGCAAACCTTACTAGCACAGATTTCAGAAAGAGAAACTATTAGTTGTAAATGCTAACTATAAAAAGCTGTAAGGTGATTATATAAACATTTCTTCATCTTTTGATGGTCAGACATAGAATTTAAGTACGGTTTTTAAACAGTTGTCTCTTTAGATCTTCTGAAAAAATGTCTAAGAAGAAAAAGGAAGTAACCTTTATTGTGCACTGTGCCAAGAATTTCTTGTGTCTTATTTCATTTAACTCATGTGTCAAACCTATGAGGCCCCTAAGAGTGAAGTAACTCAATATCAAGTGCATGTGAAAAGGTTGAAAATTCATCCCACAATTCAGAGTAATTTATATCTCTAAGTTATCTTTTTCTCTTGACTTAGTTTGTTATTTACTCCTACTTTTTTTAACTTCTTATTGAAGAAGAGATAACATATATATTAAAGTACATAAAGTGAAATAATCTTAGGAGTACAACTCAATGAATTTTTGTGCATCCACATATATATTCATGTAATCACCATCCAGATAAAAATATCAAACTTTTCCAGTACCCCGTGATTGATTTTCCTCGGGCCGTTTGCACTTCCCAGGTAAACTGCCTTATGTATTTATATTTTTCATTATATGGATGATGTAATTCTTGGAACAACGGTAGGGGGAAGTGAACAATAGCAGTAAAGTGAAAATGTTGAATAATGTGCCTCATAACTGCTTTGAGTTACATCTACTTATGTCACTTACTCATTCTGCTTTTACCCTAAAACAGGTAATCAGATCCTGTCCCTTGGGAGCCTCTCAAAAGATCAGATTTATCCAATGAAACTCAAGGGCATCTCCATCTGCTATTCAGCTCTCAAATCTGCCTTGTGTGGAAATTATGTCAGCTTTGGCGTCTTCAAGTTGTATGGGGACAACCATTTTGACAATGTACTCCAGGCCTTTGTCAAAATGCTGCTGTCAGTGTCCCACAGTGACTTGCTAGTAAGCAATCATGCGTCGTGGGAGTCTTTGTATGAAACGTGAAGTAACACCACCACAGGGTTGGAATTGTTATAATGAAGCCCAAGGAGTTAGAATAGCACCAGATCATTTTATGTTTTAGGACAGCTTCTTGATTTAACTTACAGGATTTGAATAACTATAGTGGCTGTATTTATATAACTAAATGTGCAGTTTTGAGAACTGCAGCTACCATCTTCTGATAAACTGGTCATCTCAGGTGTTCCAGGTTCTGTGTCTAGAGAGAATGTAATTAGCAATTTCAACTAATTGCTTACAACTGTACTCATAATTCAGAGAAGGTCTGTGTTTCCTGGAGCAGAAAATGCAGAATGACTATAGGATCTGCTCCTTCCTTCATTTCTACTCTGTGTACTCCCCTTGCTGTTTGGCCTTGCTTTCCATTAAAATTCAGGTGTGGTGGACAGAGTGCTAAACTGGAAGTTGAGCAGCCTGGTATGTAGTCTCAACTCTGCCACTTGCTGGTCATTTACCTTGAATAAATCACCTTCTCTATTTCTCCAGGCTTCAGTTTCCTCACCTTTAAAATCAGTAAATTAAACAAAGTGATCTCTAGGTCCCTCTTCTACTCTACCATCTAGTCTCTGTGATTTATGTCAGTTGTTTTCAAACTTTGCCCCTCAGAATCACCTGGGGTGCTTGTTGGAATTCAAGTTTCCAGGCTCCTCCACTGAGCTGAGTCTGAGTCGTTATCAGACTTTTTTTTAAATATCTCATCCTGATTACACAAAAGCTAACATATGCCCAATGTGGTTGCAGTAATTACTTCAGTAACACAGCCAAATTCATGCTCAGGCTTAGTTTAGGCTTTCCCACCTGCTCCCAGCCCAAGGTTACAAGTGAGATCTGAGGGCCTTGGTTAGTCAACCTGTATGAGAAATGCTCCTTTGACATTCTAATGCACTAGAGGTACCCTCTTCCACCTTTCTAAGCTAGTCTTCATAAAACCACATCTCGGGAATTCTCTGGCAGTCCAGTGGTTAGACTCTGCAATTTCACTGCCAGGGACCCAGGTTCATTCCCTGGTCAGGGAACTGAGATCCCACAAGCTGCGCGGCATGGCCAAAAAGTACTAAAAATGAAAAAACCACATCTCAAGCCAAAGTTGTCAAGCCTCTTTGCAGTAGAATGGAATGTTCATTGAAGGCTGCCTGTACAACAGAAATTACAAAGTGGAAACTTGAGTCAGATCAGCCATGTGTTACAGCCTCCTCATTGAGGGAACTCTTCACTACAGTTGAGGCCCACCAAAAAAACCTGATATGGTTCCAGGAATTTCTCTATTCTTTTTTCTAGTAGACAAGCAAACCTCTAACTCAGTAATCTCAAAATTGAGGGTGCATAGGGCTCCCTTAGTGTACATTTTGAAAATGCACATTTCAGGACCTCGTTCCAGAGGTTTTCATTTTGTAAGTCTGAATTGGGAATCAGAAAACTGCATCTTTAACAAGCACCCCATGTGATTCTTATGGAGATAGTCAATTTTACTTTAATAAATATCGATATGGTTTATTTCTCTTATAAGTGTTGTGCTTCTTTGATACTGGTTTGGGTTTCATTTGAGGCTTTCCAGGTATCTTTCTCATGCACTTATCCTTTGCCTGTTGTATATGGTAAATATTAAGCCATTTACCAAGTTATGATTTAATTAGATGGGTTGGCATTGTGTAAATATAGCAGACTATGATGCCAATGCTATTATAACACAAATATATAACACAAATTTCTTTGTGTTAAAAAAAAAGGTTGCCTAGCCACTATTAAGCACTGTTCAGTGTTACAATATTCCAGCCCAGAAAAATCATTCAGTCTTCTATACCGCAGCAATTGCACTTAAGTGTTAACCACATAAGGCAAAATTGAAATTACTTTACTAGGGTATGCTGTAGCTTCAAATTAGGGTTTCTAGAGATCAAGAGATCTTTATTAGAACCCCTTTAAATACTGAATTGAGAATCATTATGTCATTTGTTCCATGTATTTATATTTATGTTTACTTTATGTATTTATGTGTAAGGTCACAATTTCTAATATTATAAATGGCAATTTTCACTGAACTGTGACACGTCTTTTGCTTCCCTGTGGCTTGACATTTAGTATTTCTGTTATAGCAATATCGGAAACTGAGCCAGTCTTATTATCCACTCCTGGAATGTCTCACCCAGGACCACATGAGCTTCGTCACCAACTTAGAGCCTCCTGTACTCCTGTATGTTCTCACATCTATCTCAGAGGGACTCAGTACTCTTGGTAAGTATCATGGAGAACACTGTTTTCAGAGGAAAGACTTGATTGTGGTCTCTTAATGTATGTGCTTTTGAGATGATCATCCTACAAAGGGGGAAAGATTATTTACCCAAACTGAAAGATTATTTTATAACTATTACCTGCGAGACAGAAAATGCCCTTTTTCATATTTTGATATTTTTTAATCAGCTTAATTAAAGTATAATTTACACACAGTAAAAATTACTGATTTTAAGTGAACATTTCAATGAGTCCTTACAAACATATACACAGTCATGAACCACCACAGCCAAGATGCAGAACATCTTCATCACCGCAAAAACCTCCCTCCTGACCCCTTCTAATCAATCCCTTTCCCCTAGTCCCAGCCCCAAGGAACCACTATCTACTTTCTCTCACTGTAGTTTGCCTTTTCCAGAATTTCATATAAGTGAAGTCATATAACCTGTAGTCCTTTGTGTCTGACTTCTTTCGTTTAGCATAACGCCTTTGAGATTTATCCACATTTTGCGAAAGTTTTTATCTTTCTATTGCTGAGTATTATTCTATGGTATGGATTACTACGTTTGTTAATATGTTCACCAACCAATAACATTTGGGTTGTTTCCATTATTTGGTTGTTTTGAATAATGCTACTGTGAACATGGATGTACAAGTCTTTCTGTGGACAGGTATTTCTCTTGAGTAAATACCAGAATGGAATTTCTGGGCTGTGTGCTAAGTGTATATTTAACATCATTAAAAACTGCCAAACTCATGGATATATATACACTACCAAATGTAAAATAGATAGCTAGTGGGAAGCAGCCACATAGCACAGGGAGATCAGCTCGGTGCTTTGTGACCACCTAGAGGGGTGGGATAGGGAGGGTGGGAGGGAGACGCAAGAGGGAGGAGATATGGGGATATATGTATAGGTACAGCTGATTCACTTTGTTATAAAGCAGAAACTAGTGCACCATTGTAAAGCAATTATACTCCAATAAAGATGTTAAAACAGAAAACTGCCAAACTGTTTCCCAAAGTGATTGTACCATTTCACTCCCCCAAGCAATGTATGAGGACTCCAGTGGTCCTATATCTTCCCTAACACTTGCTATTATCAGTCTTTTGAATCTTAGCCATCCTCGTGGGTGTGAAGTGGAATCTCCTTGAGTTTTTAATTTGCATTTCACTAATGAATGATGATTTGAGCATCTTTTCTTGCTTATTTGCCATTCATCTGTCTTCTTGGTAAAATATTTGTTCAAATCTTCAACCCAATTTCTTTAACTGGGTTGTTTTATCTTGGAAGAGTTGTTATATGTTCTGGATACAAATCTTTTATCAGATCTATGTTTTGCACGTATTTTTTCAGCCTTGGCTTGTCTTTTTTATTTTCTTAACAGTATCTTCTGAAGAATAAAAGTTTTCAGTTTTGAGGAAGTCCAATTATTTTTTTCTCTTACAGTTCATGTCTTTTTGGTCCTATCCTAAGAAATCTTTGCTTATTAGCCCAAGGCCATAAAGGCTTTTTCTGTGTTTTCTTCTAAAAGTTTTATAGTTTTAGCTCTTATGGTTAGGTCTATGATCCATTTCAATTTAATTTTTGTATGTAGTATTATGAGGTAAAAGCTAGGATCCCTTTTTTAACATGTAGATATTCAGTTGTTCTAGCATATTTTGTTGAAGAATATCCTTTATTTGTTAGACTACTTTGTGCCATTTCTATACTGTCCTAATTTTATAGGAAGTCTTAAAATCAGATAGTATAGCCCTCTGATTTTGTTTTTCCCTTTTTAAATTGTCTTGGCTATTCTGGGTCCTTTGCCTTTTTTATAAATTTAGAGTCAACTTGTCAGTTTCTCATGTTAGAAAAAAAATGAGCAGGGGAATTATTATTGGGTTACATTGAATCTCTAGCCCAGTTTGGGGAAAACTGACATCTTAGCACTATTGAGTGTTCAATTCCTGGCAATGGCATATCTTTCCATTTATTTAGATCTTCTTTACCTTTTCTCAACAGCATTTTTGAAGTTTTGAATATATAAGTCTTGTCCATATGTTGTTGTATTTACAACTATTTTCTGTTTTTATGCTGTTGTAAATGATATTGGGTTCAATTTCTATTGTTTTTGCTACCATGTAGAATTGCAATTGATTTCTTTGTATGCTGACCATGTATCCTGTAACTTTGCTAAACTGACTTATTAATTCTGGTAGCCTTTTGTAGATTTCTTAAGATATTCTGCATAGATGTGTCTGCAAATAAAGATAGTTTTACCTCTTTCTTTCCAATCTGTATGGCTTTTTTTTGGCCGCACGGCATGCAGAACTTCCCAACCAGGGATCGAACCCATGCTTCCTGCATTCGAAGTGTGGAGTCTTAACCAGTGGACCACGAGGGAAGTCCCTATATGGCTTTTTTTATTTTTCTTACCCTATCACACTGGCTAGAACCTACAGTACATCGTTGAATGGAAGCGATGGTAGCGAGCATTCTTTCCTTGTCTCCAGTGTTATGGAGCAAACATTCATTCTTTTTCACCATTCAGTATATTAGCTCTAGGTTTTCTGTAGAGGCTCTTTATCTTGTTAAGGAAATTCTCTTCTTTTGTAGTTTTCTGAGAGTATTATCATGAATGGGTGTTGAATTTTATCAAATTCTTTTTCTACATATACTGAGATAATCATATGGTTTTTCTTTTTTGGTCTGTTAATACATTACATGATATTAATCACCACATTGATGGATATTTGAATGTTAAAACAACTTTGCATTCCACACTTGGTTACGATGTATTGTCCTTCTTATATATTACTAGATACAGATTTTTACATCTATGTTCATGACAGCTATCGATGTATTCTTCTATGGTTCTTCTTTTATAGTTTTCTGTTCTTCTCATATCTTTGCCTTGTTTTAGCGTTGGTCTAGGGCCCTCATGAAATGAGTTGGGAAATGTTCCCTCCTCTCTTATTTTCTTAAAGAGTTTGTGTAGAATTGTTATCAGTTCTTTGTGAAATGTTTGATAGAATTCCCTAGTGAAACCACTAGGCCTAGATTTTTTCTTTGTTAGAAGGTTTTTAACTATAAATTAAATTTCTTTAGTGGATATAGGACTATTCCAGCCTCTTATTACATCTTTCTTTTTTTAATTTATTTATTTATTTATTTGGTTGCGCTGGTCTTAGTTGCAGCTTGTGTGCTCCTTAGTTGTGGCTCACGGGCTCCTTAGTTGTGGCTCGCCAGCTCCTTAGTTGTGGGCATGTGTACTCTTACTTGCGGCATGCATGTGAGATCTAGTTCCCTGACCAGGGATCGAACCCAGGCCCCCTGCATTGGGAGTGCGGAGTCTTAACCACTGCACCACCAGGGAAGTCCCTCCTATTACATCTTGAGTAGCATTTGATAGTTTGTGTCTTTAAAGGAAATTGTCCATTTCATCTGAAGTTCATCTGACATTACTGACATAAAATTGTTCGTAATATCCTCTTGTTATACAATTTGATTTCTGTAGGATCTCTAGTAGTGTTCCCTCTTTCATCCCTGACATTGGCAATTTGTGTTGTTTTTTTTTTCTTTATCATTCTGGCTCCAGGTTTATCGATTTTATGCAGAGAACCAGCTTTTAGTTTTCATTGATTTCTCTATTATTTTTCCATATTTTTATTTCATTGACTTAAGGTATGATCTTCATAACTTCCTTCCTTCAGTTTATTTGCTTTTCCTCTTCTAGTTTTTTCAGGCAGAAGCTTAGGTTGTGGATCTTAGACCTTTCTTCTTTTCTAATGTACACATTGAATGCTTTTATCTAAGCACTACTGTGGCTATAACTGATAAAATTTTTATATATTGGGGGCTTTTTTTTTTTAAGATTTAATTTTATTTATTTTTGGCTGCGTTGGGTCTTTGTTGCTGCGCGCGGGCTTTCTCTTTGAGGCGAGCGGGGGCTACTCTTAGTTGTGGTGCGCGGGCTTCTCATTGCGGTAGCTTCTTTTGTTGTGGAGCATGGGCTCTAGGCATGCGGGCTTCAGTAGTTGTGGCTTGCGGGCTCTAGAGCACAGGCTCAGTAGTTCTGGCGCGTGGGCTTAGTTGCTCCACGGCAAGTGGGATCTTCCTGAACCAGGGATCAAACCCGTGTCCCCTGCATTGGCAGGCGGATTCTTATCCACTGTGCCACCAGGGAAGTCCCGGGGACTTTTTCTATTCAGTTTTAAAATATTTTCTTATTGCCTTAGTGATTTCTTCTTTTACCAGTGAGTTATTACTTAGAAGCACATTGTTTAATTTCTGATCTTTCTGTTATTGAGTCTAGTTTAATTCCATCGTAATCATATTAGTGGTTGTTATAACTTTTGTATTTGTTGAATCTTTTCTATGGTCCAAAATATGGTGAATGTTCCATGGGCACTTGAAATGAATGTATATTCATTCCATTGTTGTTGGGAAGAATGTTCTCTAAGTGTCAGGTATAATTGCTTGATAATGTTCACATTTTATATATTTTTACTGGTTTTTTGTCTGTTTGTTTTCTACTTGCCCTATGAATTATCAAGAGAGAAGTGCTGAAGCCTCTAACTATAATTATAGATTTGTCCGTTTCTCCTTTTAATTCTATCCGTCTGTGCATAAATTATTTTGAAGCTCTGTTATCAAGTAAATATATATTTAGGATTGTTATGTCCCCTTGATTAATTTACCCCTTTATCCTTATGAAGTGATGCTCTTTATTTCTGGTAATATTCTTTCCTCTGAAATCTACTTTGTGTGATATTACTTGCCTCTCCAGCATTCTTTTGATTAGAATTAGACTCTTTTTCCATCATTTCACTTTTATTCTTTCTGTGTCTTTATATTTAAAGTTGGTTTCTTGAAGACAGCAGGTATTTTCTATTGCTGTTTTAACAAATTCTTACAAACTTGGTGACTTAAAACAATGTAAATTTACTGTCATATAGTTCTTTAGGTCATAAATCTGACATGGGTCTCACCAGACTAAAATCAAGGTGTCAGCGGAACAATTTTTCTTTCTAGGAGCAAATCTATTTCCTTTCCTCCTCCAGCCTCTAGAGATCACCTACATCCCTTGGCTTATGGCTTCTGTCCTCCATCTTCAAAGCTAGCAACATTGAATATCTCTGACCATTCTTCCGTAGATACATGTCCCATTGATTCTGATGTCTTCTGCCTCTCTCTTTCACTTTTAAGGACCCTTGGAATTACCTTGGACCTACCCAGATAATCAAGGATGATCTTCCTATTTTTGGTTCAACTGATTAGCAACCTGAATCCATCTGCAACCATAGTTATTCTTTTCTGTGTAACCTAACACATTAATAGGTTCTGGGGATTAGGATATGGACATATTTGCCTAACACACAGCATATAATTGAGTCATATTTTTATATCAAATCTGACTGTCTCTGCCTTCTAAATAGTGTTTCAGCCATTTACATTTAATATAACTACCAGTATATTTGAGTTTAAATTTATAATATTGCTGTTTGTTTTTTCTTTATCCTATCTGGGCTTTGTTTCTTTTTCCTGCCTTCTTTTGGTTTGGATTAATTAAATGTTTTTCTAATGAGTTCATTTTATATCCCCTGTGGGTTTATTAGTCATACTTTTTAAATTTTAGTGGTACTCTAAGGTTTACCGTCTACACCATCAAATAATATAATCATAGTTTGCATTCAAATAATTATAGTCTGCCTCTCTCCATCTCCATTCCTTCTGGAACTCCAGTTACACATATGTTACGTATATCTGTTATATTGTTCAAAGACTAGAGAGAACTCCTCTGCAGATCTCCGGAGCTCACTTCTTATATAGTTCCCACTCTCTGATACTCTGTCCCACAAGTTCTAGCTGCCTCAGCCTCCCCAAATTCAACTCAGTGAGACCACTTGGCTTTGTTTGGGTTCCCCTTTCCTGTCCAGTAGCCTGAAAACTGCTTTGCGCAGTAAGCTTGAGCAGTTGGGTAGGTATTACCTCATTTGTTTCCCTCCTCTCTGGTTTCATGCTCCTATACTGCTTCTTGTGCAACAATTGAAAACCGTTGTTTCATATATTTTGTCCTGTTTTCTAGTTGTTTATGGCAGAAGGAGAAATTCTCATAGCAGTTAATCCTTCATGGACAGAAACCGAAGTCTTTTATTATTACAGTTTGTCTTGACATTCTTTCATCTCATATTATAGTAATACTTGAAGATTTGGAATTAGTTGCGGATGGCTGTGTTGTTCTCAACATATGATCTTAGGCCCGAAATCAGCATTTTAACAAGTCTTCAAAGGAATCTTGACAAAGTGGCATAATGCAGGGAATACTGAACTTGAATTTAAGTCTCAGTGCTGCCACTTATGAATGTATGACCATGGACATGGACTCTGTGCCTGATGCTGCCATAGGTGTTTTCATATGTGTACTTCACTCATTTCATTCTCAGAACCACTCTGCATACCAAAACTGGGTTAAATATGCAAACAGCACTGTTTGTCCTTATTTCCTACTTGATCGTAGGCTTCCTACTTGATAGGAACAGTGTGTCTTAATCACGAATTTTTTCCCAGTGCCTAGCATGTGGTAAGTGCTCAATAAGTATATGTTGAATGAATGAATTAGGTAATATTATTTTCACTATACAGATGAGTAAGCTGCTGCCCAGAGAGGTGAAACAACTTGCCTAAGGTCATACAACTAATAAGTGCCTCATCTAGGAGTCTTTCTAACTCTAAAACCCATTCCTCTTCACCTCACCACCCTGCTGGATCCATCTGATAAAGGTCACAATTTGGCAGGTGAAGTGTGCCCTGTGTCTTCAAGAAAGAGGATTATTTAGACTGTTGAACGTAACCACTTGGGTTTCTCCTTTTCCAACAATGAAAAATTTGCAAAGAGGCATTAATTGGGTTACAGGCAGGCTTCAGTTCTACTATAGCCTCAGTGGGAAAAATGAGAGGGAGGTACAGAAAAGTTGAACCAATGATAGATAATATGCTTAACATGATATTAAATTTTTTTAGTTAATCATTTACTAGCATTTTTAGTTTCAGGCCAGCTATAATTTGTGAAAAGAACAAGTGATTGTATTTATATATTATATTTTCCATGTTTTTAATCACCCACCACCACCACCACCACCACCTACCCCCATACTCTTACATACAGAGACCAAGCACAGGGCTTACAAAAAGCTGCTTCTAATAATGACTCTCAACTCATTCATTTAGTAAACATCAGCTGTGCACATGCTATGTACCAGGTTCCATTCTAGACCTTGAGAGTGCTGTAGAGAACAAGATAGATAAGGTCTCTGCTCATATGCAGTTTATATTCTAGTGAGGAGATATAACAGTAAACACACACACACACACACTCACCACATACACAAGAAAATGTCAAGTCGTGATAAGCGCTAAACAAAGACTTAAAATAGGATGATGAAGAAGGAATGATTGTATGGCTTTTTTAGAAGTGATCAGGGAAGGCCTCTGAAGGTGAGCCCTGGCAGGAATGGGGGTGCCTTCCAGGAAAGCAAAGGATGGCACAGAAGACAAGACAAGGGAAGGTGGGGGCAAGCTAAAAGTTGAACCAACTGGAAACCACCAGAAATTTCCCCATCAAGGTCACTATTAATAAAATTTTCATTATTAATACAGGGTGTATGTTATTGTCATGAAACACATTCTTGAATTGGATGGAGTAAATATTATAAATGTAATTTGGAAATAAAACATTCAGGAAATACGTAGAAACTTAGAGACCTTGTTCATTAGTTTCTCCCACCAGAAACATGCTAAAGAGAGAAGAAAGCTATGGATTGGCTAAATAGAATGACAGGCTTGGTGTTTCAGGAATTGAAATAGCCAGAAAAACAAATGGGAAGTGAAAAGGGGGAAACCTACAAGTGTTGGGCGCTATGTTACAATCTTTACACACTTTTTGTCTTTAATCTTTAATTTCTCAAAACAAAGTAGGTGGTATTAAACACATTTTACAGAGGTGGGAGTTGAATCTTCCTATAGTGAAACATCTGGAAGATACAGATTCAACCCTAAACTGCTGCACCATCCAAATAGGCCTTTTGTTTCTGAAATTGCCTTTCACACTATATTTTTCCAAGACCTTCATCCTCCCCTCTGCTATGGTGAGAAATTTTGAGTCAAAGCCAAATGTAATTTCAACCCCATTATCATTCTTCTGACTCTGAGTTAAGCAGCTCTTTCCTATACAGTTAGCTTTACAGAACAGCTTTCTGTGATGGGTCTTCGTGAACAAGAGGGCCATTGATGATGCATATGCTTCCCGTGGAGACTAGTTGCAGAAGAAAAGGGGCATTTGGTTGTTTCAGTGCCAAACAATAAGTTGCTAGAGAGGACAAAGTGCCTGTTGGGCCTAAAACAATCTGTCCAAAACTGTCTAAATCATGGATGATAAACACCAAGAGCTAGGAAAATATGAAAATTCATGACTTCTGCTCATTCTTTTATTTCAGGAGAGTTTCATTGTTTGAATCTCACACAATAGCTTGAGCTGCAAATAGAGAAAACTGAAGATAGTACATAGTCCTCATCACTATTCATTCTGTTTTTGATCAAATGGCCCACGATCCTTAGGATTCCACACTTTTCAGTCTACCCTGAAGTAACATTTATCCTTTTCAAAGCCCCCAACAATAAATCAGCCATAATGAAAGCTCTTCTTCTTGCTTTTACTGCAAGGATATATGCTCCAACCTTCATGTCTAAAGTGTTTACCTGGCTTTTTCATAGCTGACTCAGTAGATTGGAACCTTTTAATGCAACCTTCATGGCATGTGGTCACCAAATCTATGTGAAGTCTTTATAATTTTTGTATGATTGATAGCATATTGCTCTTCACTGCTGAGGGGAACCATATCTATTTCCTGCTTGCTTCCTTTGTACACGTTAAGTTACTTAATCCATTTACTTTCATGATTGGGACTTCAAAGGTAGAAATGTGAAGGAAAAGAGAAAAGCAAACAGGTTCAACAAGTCTGTGCCTGATTCTTAGGCCTAAATGTTTTCCACTGCATTATATACTACCTCCCAGGGTTATAAAACCAAAGCTTCCTTTTCTGCAAAGCAACCCAGTTAGTGGGGAGAGATAATCAATCAGTCAGTCAATCAGTCAACTGCCATAGCTTTAGAAGGAAATAAAAGCTCCTTTCTCAAAAGCCTATAGCTCCACATTTCCCAAAATTATTGTCCATGCCCATCTTTTAGACCTTCATTCAACCCCTCATGATCCTGTGTCAGCTACCATTATCATCTATTTTAAATGCATACTCCTGTATTTCAAAACCTGTCCCCAAACCTACCTCTATTTACTGTGTCATTCCTCTCTAAAACGATGTATGTGAGAGTTTTTAAATTGTAGTGTTATATCAATTCTAGTGTTACTACTAAACAAGACTCAAGACTTTTTAAAAAAAACTTTCTCCGATTAGCTTTGCCTACGCATTCTTTAATTAAATCAACTAATATTTCACCTCTAATCTATGACAAGCACACATATGTCTCAGAACCTTAGAGATGAGTAAAATGAATAAGAAAGTAACTATTCCCCTAGGAAGTTTATAATCTGCTTCCCAGCCCTACTCTCCCAATCTACTTCTTTTCTGAATCTACTAAATTTGCCGGTTTTTGAGTGCCCATCACATTTTTGTTTGTCTTGTTGTTTCTGTTATTAATCCTAAACTCCCCAGAATTGTGTCCGTGTGTTACCATTAGCCAAAAAATCTGGGCACTGTCATGCTCTGAATCAAAACCATGAACTTTGGATAAGCTAATTATCTCTGAGCTTCATTTTTCTCATTTGAAAAATGCAAACAACAGTACCTACTGTATACAGAAGTGGTTATTAGAGGTATATGAAATGATATTTAGTGTACAAAGGAATCATGTCACTTACTTGCTAAAAAAAAAACCTTCAATAACACCTCTGTTGCCTTTCAAATTACATGTAAATGTCTCGACCTACTACTGGATGCCCTCAAGATCCCAAACTATTTTGTCAGCCTTCTCTCTTATGATTCCTCTACACATTCTTTTACTCACACCAAAAGGTCCTGCTCCCCTTTTTTCACTATGAGGGAAAATTAGTAGTAACTACCATACTTTTTTTCCTTCCAGCTTTATTGAGACACAATCGACACTATACAAATTTAAGGTGTACAACATAATGATTTGACTTACGTACATCCCGAAATGATTACCGTAGTAAAGTTTAGTGAACATCCATCACCGCACATAGGTACAAAATAAAAGGAAAAGAAAAAAAATAGTTTCCTTGTGATGAGTATTCTTAGAATGTACTCTCTTAACTTTCATACATAATATACAGCAGTGTTAGTATATTAATCATGTTGTACATTACACTCCTAGCACTTATTTATCTTATAATGAGAGCTTTATACCTTTTGACCACCTTCATCCAGTTCCCCCTCCTGCTAGCCCCTGCCTCTGATAACCACAAATATGATCTCTTCTTCTGTGAGTTTGTTCGTTTGTTTGTTTGTTTGTTTGTTTTTAAAGTATAATTGACCTACAACACTATGTTAGTCCCTGGTGCCCAACATAGTCATTCAATATTTCTATACATTAGATAATGATAAAATACTGTGGTAAGTCTAGTTACCATCTGTCACCATACTAAGATATTATTATTGGCTATATTCCCCACACTGTACAGTTTGTCCCCATGACTCATTTATTTTGTAACTGGAAGTTTGTACCTCTTCATCTCCCTCACCTATTTCTCTCATCTTCACCCCCCCCACCACCAACTCCTCTCCTCTGGCAGCCACCTGTTTGTATCTAGGACTGTTTCTCTCTTGTTATGTTTGTTCATTTGTTTTTTGCTTTAGATTTCGCGTATAAGTGAAATCATATGGTGTTTGGCTTTCTCTGTCTGACTTATTTCACTTAGCATAATACCCTCTAGGTCAGTTATTTTTACTGTGAGAATTTCTAGTTATTTTTCTCCTCATTCAACTCTGCAGCATATTTTATAAATGATGAAAAAGGTTAATTGGCTCCTTCACAGTAACAACACAGCAAATAACTGGAAAAGATGGAATTTGAAACCAGAGCTGTCTGGCTTCAAAATCCATACCTTGTCACCCTACTGTGTACATTGTGCAAAATGTGAAAAATGTCCTTCCTTATGTTTAACTGGAATTAGTTTTCCAATCCCGTCTCAGGTGCCACCTCCTTCACCAAACTGTCCTTAATCCTCATCCAAATACAACGTCACCCTCAAATTTCTCACAGCAGTGTGTCACTCATCTTTGCGCAGCACTGTGCCAGTGACTTACGTACCAAATCATGAGCTCTTTGACACCAGGGTGAGTGTTTCCCCTGAAGCAAAGTACTTTGCAGCAAGTTTACACCCTGTTTCCCCCGAAGCAGAGCAGTTTGCACCAAGTAGATATTTAATAAAGTCACTTCAGTTGAACAGAGGGTCATTAAGGTCACATATGGAAAATTCTGTCCAGTGCAATCCAGGAATCATTTACTTACTAACATGTCTCTATTCCAGGTCCTGTAGTAGACACTGGCTTTAAAGAGATAAAAGCAAGGCAAAAATCCCTGCCCTCAAGGAGTTTACAGTTTGATTAAAGTGCTTTGAAACCAGAGAGTTGGGGTTTTTTTTTAATTTAGGCATTATAGTGAGATGAAACAAACACTTTAGTAATACAAATGAATTCTCATTTGTTGTTCACACAGATACAGTTGTCTCCTCCAGCTGCTGTACCAGTTTAGACTACATCGTCACCTACCTCTTCAAGCACATAGCAAAAGAGGGCAGGAAGCCACTTCGATGCAGAGAGGCTGCCCAGGCTGGTCAGAGACTATTACATTTTATGCAGCAAAATCCAGAGGTCCTGCAGCAGGTAACTGGTGGTTGCTTATCTAGCTTAAGAGAGAAGAGTTTCCCAAAAGCCAATCTGGTCTCTGAATATCCCTTAGAGCAACTGGTCTTGCCAAGACTCTTTACTGGGTCTTCTCTAGGAGTATTTTCCCTGTAGGGAGGATAGTACACTGGCCTCAGGATTACCCACCCTCCAGAAATCTCTAAGTCATTCATCTCACCTCAGTGAAGCTAGAATTCAAAAAGAGGATAGCTCTTCCAGAGACAAGAGAAATAAAAGTCAAAGCTGGAACTAGAAACAGTCAACCTCTGATTTCTTTCCCAGAGCCTCTAATAACGTCGTCTTAGGTTTGCCTTGTGAATACTCTGGTATGTTGAGAAACTACCATTTTTCTGGGCTCCTGGTCTGTGCCAGGCAGCTTGCTGGGAACTTTCCCTTCATCATATCATTTTCCCCATTTTAAGATGAGAAATCAAGGTTCAGATAGGTCATATTCCCACGAACATTTAAATAATAAGTAATAAAGCTACGATTTGTTTATTTTCAAATGTTTTCTGACTAGCTAATATGAATTAGATCCAAGTTTAATATGTTTTAAAAACTTCTGCAAATCACAGTAACAGCATGCATAAAATTAAATCATATATGCCAGAAATGTTTCAAAGAGAATAATACCATTTTACTGTGGAGATAGCATCACTATGATATATTCCAGTTCTACTACATTTGGAAAGTGATATCTTTATACTGCTTCCAGTTGTCTTCTTTTGCCAAATTATCTATCTCCATAATAGTGTGTGGTTTGCAAATATAAACACTTTAACCTGGTCATTAGCCAGCAAATAAGTCACCTGCAATCAGCAAAAAAGTGTCAGTCTGAGTAAATAAATGATGAAAATGAATAAGACAGCCATGGAAGAGGTTTTCTTCCTTGCTGTCATTTTTTTGCTAATATTTAAATGACATTATGTAAACTTTATTTGTGGTGATGTTTCAGTTAACCAGTTATTTTCCTGGCAGGGAGGTGTGTGATTAAGATTTTGTGTAAATAAGCAAAGGGTTCTGGGCCTGTAACTATTTGGTATGACCCTGGAATTGTTACATGTTGGTGATTAAACAGGAGGAAGGTAACTCACATTTATTGAGGACTTCCTACGTACAAGGTGCGAGAGCCACTAAGACCCATGAGACATATTTCTCTCCTTAAATAAGTGTGTCCTGCCGGGTGGGAAGGAGAGACAAGTAACTAACTAATTATGTGATAATTGGATTAACATAGTGATGACAGGAGGAGAGGACCGGCAGAGATATCTCCTCATTTAGACCCCACAACAACCCTGCAATGTGGATATAACCATCCCCATTTTTCAAATGAATAAATTGAAGCACAGAGAGATACACTGGAAAGTGGAATGTGAACCAAGGTCTGTTTGGCTCAAAAGCCCAAGTCCTTACCACTTACTTACACCATTGATTCTCAGGAGACTAGTTGCTGGATAAGATCTCAGATTCACCTGGAATGCCTTTTCAGAATAACACATTCTATCAAGATTTGGATGCACTGTTCCTCACCCACCCTTCTGCAGTAGCCACCGGTACTGCTGGGAGTGTGGCGTAGCCCTCAGGTGTTTTGCAACAAGAAGACTGAGAACCACAGCATTAGAGCGTGTAGGCCGTGGAGAAAATAAATAACCATGGATTGGCCAGCAATCAGACCCAGCGCTCACCCCACCGTGGCAAGTGACAGGTGCTCAACCACGATCACAATATTGTCCCATAAACTTCGGCAGGAACTTTTAAGTGGGTAGAAAATTTTAGCAAAAATCAATAGGCTATGGTCCTAGACAAATACCATCCAACTGTGCAGAACAAGTAATGTGGTTGTGCAGAAGACATTCAAGTTTGTCTTTACTCAGAATTACCATGTGTTTGTTGGTTTAAGTAGTTTCTATGTGTTAATAGTACTTGGTAATCCTTTACTTCATAGCATATGACTAAGTAGTGATCTATCTTCATTAACAGTGGAATACATTCTATTTATTTGGAATGTAGGCTTTCAGATAGCATTTTAAATATTAATGACCGGTCTCTGGTAGTCAGCATAAACATGATTTGCATTAGCACTAGGTTATATCATCTTGAGTGCCTCTGATGTCAATGATTGGGTATAGTAGTATCTGACATCATCTCCTTAGGTCACTGACAACTTTGACCTCTATTCTTATGCACAGTTTCTGTCGTCTCAAAAGCTCTTTTGAATTGATTTGAAATTTTGACTCTTCCCTTTATGAGGCAGTAAAATTGATAATTATTCAGATGGGAACTGAGCACTGAGTGAAAAATCAATTCCACCCGCTCTCTGCCGCGTATAAAATTACTTCTGAGTCGGCTGGACTGAACGGATGGCCAGAGTAAAAGCAGCAGGCAGGAGTAGTGGGAAGAATTAGCTGGACACAGCTAATAGCCTGAAGGGATAGACTTGGAAAAGAGGGAGTGGGCCAGTTGGGGGTTATTATGAGCAAGGATGGGTCCCATTGATCATCTGTTTGCATCAGCTTTCCAAGACCTTATAAATCAACCCTGAAGAGCAGCAGAATCCAAGATTTCAGCCTCTTTCCAGAGGGAATTTATATTAGATTATTCTCATTTTCACACTCAGATGAAAAGTGAGCCATTGATTATTCATTGGTTGCCCATCAAATGCTGTTTTTATAGGTGATTTGCCTATCAGAGAAGATAATGAACAAGGTTGCTGCTTCATAACTCAAGGTTTCAGTTTTCAAGGCATCTGTGTCAGTTAAGTAATGCCTAACCCTATTAAAAGGAATGGGTTACAAATTGCTTAACAGTGCTGAAAAACTAGACCCTAATGGCTAATTGTGCTTGGAGTTTAGAGAGGGTTTGTCAGCTCTTTAAACTAAACTGATGCGATGATACTGCAATTATTTACTAGTGTGAACTGTTCTCCCCCTGCACCACCAACCTGGACCTATATCGCTGGAAGCATAGTTGCATGAAGAGTGTCAATTCTAAATTGCAAAAGTTATCTCCTCAAGCTTCCACAGCAAATGAAGCATGAACCCACATAAAGGGTCTTCTGACATTCTTATAGGCCTTTCCTATGAGACATTTTAAGTGCCTCTCACCTGAAGATGTGTTTATTATGACCTGCTATGTGGCTTTAGATCTTCAGTGTTTTTAAAAACATTCTCCAAATAAGCCATCTTCCATATTTTGCAAATAAACCTAAATTTGCAAAGCATTACCTTTAATCCATTTGAAGATCTGTTATAATTAAGTGAATCTATTTTAAGTAAGAATTATTGTCTAACCAGCATTGCTTTAACTTAACTGAGAAAAACCCAGTTTATGTATATTAAGCAAAACAAAAAAAAAGTTCCCATGTTTTTATGTCCTTAGAGAGATAAACTAAAGTTTTAAGAACAGGCCAGTAGTAACAGTGATTAGGCATGGATCTGCTACAGTAATTTGGAAGATAAAATTTCTACGTGAAACGTTTTCAGTTTTATCCCTGGTCATGTTAAGTGTTTGTATCTATAACTCAAAGGTCAGCATACATTTAGCTATATCACAGAATGAAAGAAGGATCTTCCCAAATTAGGTACATGAAAGAGCGTGTTTTATAAGAGTAGAAGGGCATTTCAAAGATGAGACTCATTCTCTTTCAGATTATAAGAATAGGACACTGAGGCTGAATGCTTCTCTAAATCGTAACTTCTATTGAAACTACCTGCTCTCGAAAGAGTAGCAACTTCCATAGAAGTAGAACAAGAATTATGTGATGGTCAGTATTACTGATTAGATCATGCAATTAACTTATTAACAAGGTATTTTTAGCAATTATGTTCTCTAAAATTTAAATACACTGAATGGAGGAATTAGAACATTTAGGTTTTAATTTATCTTAACCTCTTCTATTTAACTATTTGGCTCAAGTGAGCTGTACTAAAAACCAGAAAAAGTTCTAATTATAATTCTTTCTCCCTCGCTCTCTCTCCCCCTCCCTCCCACTTTGTGCTAACCTGACATTTAACTACAAATTGTAAAGAGCTGTCAGGAGTTATAAGAATCATACTTCAGTAGGGACGTAAGCTGGAAAGAACATTCACCCTTTTCCTCAATCAGTCAGTCAGTCAATGAAAATTGCTTTTGTACAGTGCTCTTCGTGACATGCATCCCAAAGTGAATTACAGCAAAAGGGAAATCATCTGCTCTTTTTTCATTTCTGTATTTAGATTGAAAGGATATTGCTCAACATTGTGACATACTATGCAAGACATCTTTCTTACTTAAGATACCATCCCATAGTACTAAGTAGGAGAAAGTGCAGTCGCGTATTTAACTGATGTTGAGATTCTGGCCTATAGAACCTCAGCAAGACTCTCACAGTGGGAAACACTGTAGCAGATGAAATATATTCATGTCTCTTATGCTCTGAAAAAAATTAACCAGACTTTCTAATGTTATTATAGACGTTTCTAGTGAACCCTAAATAGAAAGTATGCTCATGACCCACTAGCTCAGTCTGGTTAATTTGCAGCTATTATCAAAAGTGTGGCAGTAGATTGATGTCAAAAACACATGCTGAAGGAACATTCACAACTGGACCAGAGGATAACATGGATTTAAAGGGAAGCCAGGGATAGGTCATTAGACGTGGCAAGTAAAAAATAAGAATAATAGAATTGTTTTTTGCACATGCTGCTGCAGTCTTGGTCTTCTTCACAGCAACATCTGTATGTATTTTGTATTTATTTCTAGGAAAAAAATAATACTGGCAAAATGTTGCAGACAGTAGCTTAAGCTTTTTCGTATGCATTTAATCTGATTTAATCACCACAGTATCTCTGTGAAGCTGTAGTATTATGAGCACCATTTTACAGATATAGAAACCAAGGCATAAAAAGATTAAGTAGGGGCTTCCCTGGTGGCGCAGTGGTTGAGAGTCCGCCTGCCGATGCAGGGGACACGGGTTCGTGCCCGGGTCCGGGAAGACCCCACATGCCGTGGAACGGCCGGGCCCGTGAGCCGTGGCCGCTGAGCCTGTGCGTCCGGAGCCTGTGGTCCGCAACGGGAGAGGCCACAGCAGTGAGAGGCCCGCGTACCGCAAAAAAAAAAAAAAAGATTAAGTAACTTTCCCAAGTTACTAGTGGTCAATACGACCATATAGTCCATAAGCGGAAAGACTAAAATTTTACCTTGATGTGTTTAGCTCCAGCATTCACATGCTTAACCACAAAGCTATAATTTGTTGGTGGCTGCTAAGTTGAAGTAGTATGTATGTTTTGAGCACTTACAATGAGGCAAGTTGAGCTTCCAGTAAGTCCCACCGGGGCCATCCTTAAGGTAGAATGATTTAGAGCAGTCATCCTATACCCCAACTTTGTGCTGCAGCCGGAATGAAACAGATGGGCAGTGACCCAAAGAGGCAATGGGCAAGGGAGAGGGAGGTTGCTTTGCCAGCTGGTATAGAAAAGCCCTGTGGCTCCTGCCATCACTGACAGAGCTAACAGAGCTTCCTCTCTCTTATTCTACACCCGTACCCAATCATTAATTCTGTAGCCAGACATTGAAGGTATAAAATTTAGCAGGACATGTATCCTTGAGAAGGTCAGAGTCTAATAGTATAACTGTCTCGTGGTGTTCCTTTGTGACTATCCTTCAGTTCCTCTGAGGTAGCTCTTGAGGTTTACTCTAACCTGACTTTTCTAGGATAGAATCAATATAGAAGCTGTGAAATGAAGTTGGGGAAGCAACAAGTGCTTTGCATCCATCCCCCATACCCTGCACGTCTCTAGGCTTTGTCCTGACTCTCACCACTGATTCATCAGTGTTGAATGTCATTTTTCACCTCTTTCTGATTGTAAACAGCTTCTCTTTTTTAAAAGAGGCTTCTACTACTGAGTACCATTAGCTCTACTGAAGGTCCTTCTTAAGGGCCTCTCACATGGGCAAGTCTGAAACTGACTCCTTTGAGCATCCCTCTCCTCCTTTTCATGCTGTAAGGTACCACAGACTAAGATGCCTATAGAGCCAAGTAGGAAACTTGACTGAGGTAGACAGGAACGACAAACTGTGTTCAGTATACATCCCTATCTAAAGGGGGCAGCCTCCAAAGGGCTTCAGCTAATTGTTGCCCTGTAAGGTGGTAAGACCCAGTGTTGCCAGATATATTGAGATTTCCCCCCGGAGAGAAGCCAGAAATCCAGTTTTGTAAATGTTGGCGACTGATTGAAAATTTAAAATAAAAATACTCTGCAGGTCAGCACTGTATGTCTGGTTATCAGTTTCCCACCTCTGTATTCTGTACTCTTAGAGAATTTCAGAACTCAGATCTCTTAATGCATGATCCCTTGCATTTCTCATAACCATCCCATGTGGCCTTGCAACAGTGATATTTTTATTTGTCTCTGATGTTTTGATAATTCTTAAAGCACACTTTTTTAATTTGCTGTTTTAAGAGGATGCCATTATTTTGCTTTTACATATGAGTCTATACTTAGGTCTTTAATGAAACTTAAAGAGGGCATTTTATCACATTTGGGTTGTGTCTTTGCATACAGAAGGGCTGCAGTAAACAGGCAATGAAACTCAGTTAACATCTCCCAAACATTTTTTTTTTAATTTTCAAAATAATAAGATTTGTTTGAGGCAGAAATAAAGCTCACTTTGGTCAAGTGTGTGTGTGTGTGTGTGTGTGTGTGTGTGTGTGTGTGAGAGAGAGAGAGAGAGAGAGCTAACTACTAAGGATCAAATCAGAGTATCTAAGAGGACCAGGGCTGCACAAAAGTGTCTAGTTAATAGCCAGGTAACAAAAGTCCAAAAGGGAATAAAACTCTTAAGAACGATCCATGTGTGACCACCACCCCTAAAGATCAGCTTAGAAAGTTAAAATATATAATTTTAAAAATGGAAAAACACGAATTTTTAATTAAAATGGCTTTTATCTGTAATATAATAAAACCATTTGTCCATCTTTAGAAGGATGATTCTTGTCCAAATCCTTTGCTATATTCCATATCTTTGCCATTTTGATTTCATTTTTGTTATAGAGATATTTGTTGAATGACTGTTTCAACTGTAACAAAAAATGGTATTTTAAAACAAAACCCTTTTAAAAAGAAACCTATTCTTGATGATTTATAAATCATCGAATTAGTGTTATAACCCTATCACCTATCTTTACACAGTACCTTTTTTCCCCCAAAGATCACCTCCATCTTGATACTTGTCCCAGCACCTAACAGAGCCTGAAACCTTGTGATGGTCAATGAATGTCTGCAAAACAAACCAAAAAAATTAATTTTTAAAAGTGCAATCTACAGGCAGTGACTTTAGGTATCAAATCTAACATGGTCATAGACTAATACATGATAAAATAAATGATAATGCCAAGATAAGATTATATCGTCATATACTATATAATAACCCTGCTGAAATTCCATAAGAAAATTTTATTCTAAACATGGATGAAGAAAGAAATAAGTACTTCAAATATTGTTTCAAATGGTTAACAGAACAGAGAAGGTTTGTGGTGGGTTTTTTTTTTTTTTTTTTTTTTTTGTCTGTTTGTTTGTTTTTTCCACTGGGACATGTGTTTTTCTACCTCTAAGCACAGTTTAAAGATGTAATCCATTGCTAGCGTAACTTGCCTTATTAATTGAAAGGGATGGAATCCACCAGATGTAGCCCAAACCAGCAGAGAGTTAGGTGCCTGAGCAACAGCAAAGACACCATATTGAGTGAGCCAGATTTCGGTCTCCAAGTCATTTATTTCAACCGGTGACAATACATTTCAACTCCTGTGCCTCAGCAGTGATTGATGGTTTAATATCATATATAATTTTTTTAATGAAGGAAAACCATTTAAATATGTTACCATTTGCACTGGTATTCTCCTATGTACATAACTGCATTTAATCATTATGGGGATTGTTTTTATACTTGTGTAATTTGTATCCAAGAAATAACTGTCAAAACCATCTCATGCTGTTGCTGGAAATGGTACAGTGTGCTTCATACTTGAATAGATTCATTCTTCCCTGCACATAATTAAGAGTGTTGGAGCTTTCACTGCTACCACATAGGAATTCCATGTTTACATTTCTGAGAATGAAAAATTAGCCACAGTTTGCTTTTTCAGGCTCCCATTTTCTGGGGCTGTGATATTTGAGTACCTTAGTTCTGTACCAGTATATGATTTGAAGAGTTTGATTTTAAGACTTTTAATATTAAAATACATAATAAAATTTTATTATCTAATTATAAGAGGGTTTAGCCTCTTATTAAAGTTGCTAAATCAGGCCTGGATTAACATCATAATGGCACAGTTTGACATGGAATACTCAAAAGTCAAGTTCGAGGGAAGGGATGGGTTTTGTTGTTGTTGTTGTTTTGGGAGTTTTCTCCTATACCCACCCCTCGCACAAAATAACAAGGACGAAACGCATGTATGGAAACAGACAAGGAGCAATTTGGGACGCTGGAGAAGGAGTGGAGGTGTCAGCCTAGGATGGTACCCTTAGGCGAGGCAGCTGGTATATGTAGCCTTTTGTTTATCTGCTACTGGTTTATGTAGCCTTTAGGCCGGCACCAGAAACAATCACTCCTACAGGGTCAGCTGCTGGTCAGAAGCAAAACAAGAAAAGATTTTGCGTTCAAATGCACAGCCATAATTTCTGTACAGCTGGCACCTGCTACTGGTGCACAGCATGAAGGTGAAAGGTCAAAGAGGCAGTTGTTCAAAACTCAAGAATGGCTTAAAGGGACTTGTAGATTAATCTGCTTTATTAACTTCTGTATATTAGATAACTATTGCTATGAATGACAGTACATCTTTTTGAATAAGTCGCATCTCTTTCTCTTTTAAATTAGCTTTTGAGTAATGAATATTAAATAGAAAGCATTTCAGGGGTAATTAAATGAAAACAGAATGATGTCATTTTACAATTATATTTGGGTGTTTATAGAATAGGGGAATTATAATGTTTTCCAAGGAGCTAAAAAAAAAAAAGAGCCGGCTTCATAAAGAAGAATTTGAAATAAATAAGTTAGATGTCCATTAGCCTTTGTGTTTAGACTGAAAAGTATGATGTAGTTTGCGACTTAACATAGAGTCATTGGGTGCCAGTGGCTTGATTTGGCATTCCCAGGGGCTCCAAGTGTTTTCTTTATGAATTAAAGTGACTGCAGTCCGTCATTGTTCTTTTATCTACAGTTTAGCACAGTCAGTTTTGCTATTACTCTGCAGCAAATGTTCTCAGAATAGCAAAGGAGTAGTAAAAAAACAACAGCCGTACCTTTTCCTTCGCACTCGTGTAAAGCAGATAAAGAGCACTTCATAAGGAAAAAACGCACGGTTTTACACAGGTTTCGCCCAATGATAATTAGGCGTGCTTTATAACAGTCTCTCACCCGGTATGGCAAGTGGCAAACAAGATGGTTTTTAGCCTCTTCGTTAATAGTGATTGGCGCAGTTAGCTTAATTTATCATTATAAATTAAGGGTAAAAAGAGTTCACTTTCATGCGTTCTTTTTTAAAGCCTCTGCAAGGAAAATTTCTAATCCATAGATAAAATACTGACACCAACTCTGGGAACGTGTTTAACAATCTGCCTTCTAAAAGGACGACTCTTTTCTGCTGACTCTCAGTGATTTTTTGTTTTTGTTCTTTTAAGAATTCTCAGAAAAAGCATAGTAGATGACATCTGCCTTTTTCATGCTAACACAGCACAGGTAGTAGCATTTATCCATATTTCACAAATGGAAGGCGTTTGGGATTTCATTTGCACTCCCAAGTTTTAACACAAGTTCAGTCTTTCTACTCTGAGCAGTGTTTCTGTGACATGTGAAGATGACACCTGAGATCACCTCCCTGTGTCACATCCAAGCCAGCCCAGGGCTCACCAGAAGGATCCTAAACTTGCATGGGTGTCACAAAGGAGCAGACTACCTTGACCAGAAAAGATTGGGTTAGGAGTATTTCCACATCCTTACACTCCAAAGTGGAAGAACCTTTACACCTCCTTCTTAAAGATCTAGACTTTTCCTCCATCCTGTAACAGAAGCCTTATTTACTGTAGGGTTGCTAGGACCTAAGAAGTCACTATAAAAGGGCGATCTCAGGTTCAAACAGAATTTTTATGATGAATGATAATGATGAAAAAGAAGTAGAAATAATTATTATACGCTAGGCTTGTGTGCTAAGTGCTTTATATATATGTACACAGACATATATTCCAGTGTGTGTGTGTGTGTGTGTGTGTGTGTACATATATATATATATATAAATTTCTGTTTAAGTCTCACTACTCTGTAGGGCAGATATTTTTATCTCCATTTTATGATCAAAATACTGTAATTGCAGCTCTAGTAAGACGGTAACTTACCCAATACCATACAGCTAGTAAGTAGCAGAACCCATGCTCTTAACCAAAATACAGTACAACTTTTAAATGGGCTAGATGGAGGATAAGCAAGGGGAGACACATACCATTCATTCATTCCTAAATCCTTGATTGAGCCAGGGTCCCCTTTCTTTGAGAACTGATTGGACAAGAGGTAAACACTTGACCTAAGCTGGCTTTTCTTCCCTAGATTTAGAAACTAGCATTTAAAAGATACTGGTCAGCCTCATCTGAATTGAAGACTTGAAAAATCAAGAACCATGGGGCAGCCATTCCCTGCCATATGCTCAGAGAAGTAGCCAGTCTGCAGCGAGAGAAAAGAGCAGCAGACGTGCAAAAAGGGTCTCGAGAGACCAGGCAGGCCCACAGAGGAAGACTGAGAAGGATCCCACCAGCGTTCTTGCCGTTGGTTCTAAGCCCTTGAGAGGCCTGACCATGCTGCCTAGTGTAGGGATCCTGAAACCACCCCTTTTAGGCCTATGTTTTGCCTGCGATAGTTGCTGTCCTCCTAGCCAAAGGATTCTTGACTCAGGGAAGTTGTGAGGACACAGTGAACCAATGAGTATAGACTCACCTAGCCCAGAGAAGGTATTCAATCAATGTGGAAATAGCCTTCACTTTGAAAAACAATATGCAGCTACCACTTTTTGATGTCCCTGTCCTTGTCCATATCCCTGCTGTTCATAATTATAAATGTGAGAAAAGTATCCTGTCCAGGAAATCCCAGGCCCAAGACTTCATTTCACAAGATGATTTGATTTTGCCATGACTTCAGCCGGATTACTTATGTCTACCTGGTCCCATCTATGTGTTCTGCCTTTCTTAGAGTTCCTTCTGTGACAAGCGTTCTTAATATCACACACACTCACTGGACTGGATGGGGTGTGGCGTGATTTTATTCTTGGGCCCAAACTGACTTTTTCTCACTTATTCTTCCTGCATACTCCAGGCATTACCTTGCAATGGCAAGAATGAAAATAAATGCCATAACTCTTTCCATTTGTATAATGTCTTCATACCTTATGTCTCTGCTGACTCTCACAACAACCCTGATGGGTAGACAGGGCCAATGTGAATATTTTTTTAACTTGAGAGTATGGGTACATCAACACATTTAATCTCACAGTACCTGTATGGGTAAAGTACGCAGAGGTTCAGAGGGGCGAAATAACTTGCCCAAAGACACAGAGCCACTAAATAGCAGTGCCTAGAATATAACAAAGGCTTTCTTGTCCCTAGATTTTACAGTTTTCTTGTCTCTAGATTTTACCATACCAAGGCTCCCCAGGGCCTTACCCTGCCCTTCCTTCCTGGCATTTCTTCTTCTCCGTTCACCCCTATTCAAGGGAGACAGCAAGATAAATGATAGCGTTCCCCTGCCTTCATTTCTCTTAGTGGCACTGTGGACGGTATAAGAAGCTCTTTGAGTTTCTTGAAAGAATGGCACAGGATAAAGTGAGGGTTGGTTTAATGATGGCATGATTTATTCATTTCGCAGTTATTACTGATTTTTCACGTAGTACTTGAAGGGTAAATTATGTGAAATTTTCCCAAAGTATATTAAGGTACTGGAGATGTGACTTCCACCTTCATATTCATTTGTCTTGACCCTTGGAAATTTTAACTAGCAGTAGCCATTCGTGCAGCTGTGAGCTCATATAGTGTGTTAAGGAAGACTTCTTATTTGGTTGCAGTCTAATCACTACTTGAGGAACAAGGTAAAGGTTCCCTCATCCTCTGACCTTTCATGAGTTAATGCTGCTTTGTATGCTTTGCAACCCAGAAGAACTCTTGCATGTTAATTCTGTATCCCTTGTCATGCTTAGGAAAATACAGACGTAAGTGCTTTCAGACTGATGAAATTCTATCCTCCTTTCATAGTTGTTTAATTGCAAATTCTCTCTTTGTGGAGGACTTTCTACTTACAACAATCAGAGCTGACAGATTTTACAGTCAACAGACCTGGTTTTGACATACCAGTTATGCTACTTCGTGTGTCCTTGGAATACTTACCTCACCTCTTTGAGGTTAGCAGCCCTTCAACAGGGGGAGTTCTTTACATTACTTGAACTGGCCCCTGGGATCCGGTGGCTGAACTACTCCCTCCTGTGGTCTCATGCCCAGACTCCCCAAGACTAACCAAGACCTAGATGTCTCCCATTCCATCACTCCCTCAGCCGGTTACCCCATAACTTGGAACATTGGTATCATAGAAAAGAAAAACATTCAAGTGCATGTTTAGTTGAGGTCATGTGAACATAGAATGCTAAGAAGGAGCAATGGGAAGCTCAAGGCCTGAAGAGAAATCTCTTAGGCCCCAAAGAGACCCACCAGAAAGAAAACACTAAGCAAGAGCTCTGTGTTAATCCCCATACTTAATGTGGCGTCTTGTTTTAGATGGGACAAAGAAATTCCACTCAGGGAACTAAAAGCGTCAATTAGAGTTAAGTGCATTTAGGGATGATTTCTCTGAGACCCTTAAGATTGGAAGGAAACAACTTGATGGGTGCGCAATAAGAGATTAATAAATACTTAGGCTGCATGAGCTCTTCTAGGCCACAGGGACCACATTTTATTCAATTCTGTACCACAGTGCCTGACACATAGTTCAGTAATTCTTTGAGCAACGAATAAGTCTAAGAAATGAAGAGGGAGGGAGAAAAGAAGGAAGGAGAAGTCCCTAGCACAGTACCTGACACATAGTAGGTGCTCATCACGGATGTGTTAACGTGTGTGCACCTAGCACGTAAGAGTTGATAATAGAGTATTATTGACTTGAAATGTGTGCAGGTGAAACAAGTAGATAACAAGAGGGCTTTAGAGCTTCTCTAGCGGCCTGGCCTGTTTTGGAATCTGTACTTTGAGGGAGAAGTTCCACCCTCAGCACATGAGGGCCTCTTCTTATCCCACAGAAGGAGCAAGCCCTCCCTCCCCAACCCCATCTTTCTCCTGAGCCCCTTGCATTACTGAGAGGCTGGAAACAAACTGACAGAAACCTGGAGAAAAGTAACTCAAGTGATTTAGGAGAATGGAAGGGCTGGCTTATGGGGCCAGATTAAAGAAGCTAAATATGTATAGCCTGCCTAAGTGACAACTAAATGGGGCGTTTGATAAGTCTATAAATACTTGGAAGATGTAAACGCCAAGGAGGAAAAGGAATTACTTAGCATGGCACAATGGAGTATTGGCGTAATGGGATAATATTAAGAAAGGGAAGATGAAGGTTGAACATCAATAAAAAGCTTCCTGACAAAGAGAACCATTCCTGACAGAGGACACTATTAAGTTACGTGCTGTGGGCCAAGGGAAGTAATGGCAGTGCCATTTCTCAGGGTACTGGCAGCAGAGCCAGCAAGACAGGGCCCGAGCTATGTCCTGACTGAGGCACAGGAGCCAAGCAAGTAACCTGTGTCTGCGGCCTCTGAATCCTAGAAACAGGAAAAGAGCTGCATCTTCTTGGGAGAACTCAGATGGCTCAGCCTCCTAAGGGGTCAGACCCTGTGGAGAATGGTTATACCAATCGTTTGCCCTTCCATGCCACTGCCCAAAAGAAGTCATCCAACTAAAATGGTACCCCATTTCCTCCAAGATAAAGCCCACATTCTCTAGCACGCAGTAGTAGGCCCTTCACAAGACGGGGCCTCTGCCTACCTCATCAGCCTCCTCCGCCACCACCACTCCCCGCGCACCCTCTCAGGTCCCACAGAGCTGCTCGTCATTCTCCAGACACTTCTCCAAACCTCGGCACCTGCTTGCTCCTTTTCCTACCTTACTACCTGTCAGACTTTGCTTGTTCTCCACAACAGATCCAGGTGTCACCTGTGAAGCCTTCCCTGCCTGCCCCCCACCCCTAGACAGAGTTAGTCAGCCTCTTGTGGTCTCTCAGAGCCTCCTGTGCAGGCTTCTGTTTGTGGCACTTGCTAGAGTGTGTTGTCATGTAAACAGTGTACTGCCTCCCCAACTTGAGTTCTTTGAGGGCTGGGACTATGCCTCATTCATTGGTATGTCCTCAGGGTCTAACACAGAGCCTGGCACAAAGTAGGTGGCAGTAAAGTCTGAATAAATCAAGGAACGAGGTTCTATTCCCAGCACTTTCAGTCACTATCATTCCTTAGGCTCCCTGTGTAAATATTAGGGTGAAAGAGCTTCCAAATCTCTAACATCTTTGAATCATCTCCCCAACCACTTGGCCAGCACTCTCTATGCCATTTAGACAACTATAAATAAAAACGCTCAAATCTGAAAGGCAGCATGCCATCCTCTGTGGTTAAACTCGAGACTGCTCTTTAATGGAAAGTGCTTCTGAGGGCCGAGTGAATTTTCCAAAAAATATTTTTTTCTCCTCACACAAAATCATTCGAACATGATAAGTAAAATAATCCTCCTCTGTTGGTTATGAAGATTTTTAGGTCCATCTAACCAAATCCCTTCGGGAAGTCAGGGAGAATATAGTGACAGATGATAGGCAATGAAACTTTGAACCGCCTGCTGTAAGGATAATATGTTTATTATGAAATACAATATTCATTGCACTCTGCTCTGAGGACCGCATGAGTTGCCCCCATGCCATTATGCCTTATGTTGTTCTGTTGTGAAATATGATATTCATGGCGAAATGTTGTGATGACTGTTGAATGAAGTAGCATGCTGTTCCCCGCTCCCTTCCTTGATTTTGAATGGCCTCAGTTAGAGTTTACTTTATCACTGAATATTTAATATAAACATGTGCTTGTAGTCGTCTCTGTCATGCATGTATATGTACACTGGGTGGGGTTCATTTCACTGCTCCTCATCCCCCGAGCTCACTGGGACTGTGGGCCTGCTAGACGGCAGCCGCCCTCCACCACGTGCAGCACTGCTGGGGCCGCCTAGCATCCAGCCCCTTCTCTCATTGGCAGTCTTGAAGTTGAGGCCATGTCCTTAAAGCTCTGAATTTACCTGTAGCTTCAGTATCAGGTTGTTGCTCTTCGAAAGATTTCTTTAACTGGGAAGAAAATGGGATACGCAGTCAAGGATTCTGACCCTTTCCCTCTGTCTCTGCTACCACAGCCTTGCGGAGGCCCTCATCATTTCTCCTCTGGACTTGTGCAGTAGTACCTAAACATGTTGCCTTGCCTCCAGTACCTACCCGTCACTGCCATTCTGCAGTTTCCCATAAGTTTTGTTCTGAATCACCCATCTCGTCATTATTCAGAAGTCCTTTGGAGGCTACCCTTTGTGTACTGGCCGGAACTCATTTCTGCATTCAGCCTGACATGAAAGACCTTTTATAGCCTGGACTCAGCCCAGTCTTCTCCTCACCCTCAGCTCTACTCCTTTCCACTCAAAAGAAGGTCTCTCTTAAAAGCCTCCTATACAGAGGCTGATTATTCCTCATATATGCCAAGCCCTGTCCCCTGTGCCTTTTCTCATTTTATTTTCTCTTCCTAATGTATCCTTTCCCAGTGATGCTATATGTGTCTTTTAAGATTCAAATTAAATATTAGCTATCCTGTGTGGATAGGCTGATTTTTTTAGACAGAAAACGTAGCACATATGCCTTTGTTAGTCTCTCTTGAGCTTACACATTTTCTAATTTGGGGCCCCCAGAGGCTAGTGTAGGACATTTGAGGTTCTAGAACCTGATTGTATGGCAGTCATTTGGGCAGTATACCATGAACCAGAAATAACAGTGTCACTTGAAAAAAATGAGAGGAAAATGGCTTTGGCGTTGAAAGCCATTCCTTTACACACAAGTTTTCCCAACATTCCTAGGGGAAATTTAGATAATGTTTTTGACAAGCGATGCTTAATTTTTACATCACATCGAATACTGTTCCGTTTGATGTTGGCCAGAGAAGAGTGAGAAAGAGTTTCCCAAATAGTGCTGAGTGGCAAATCCTTCAGCCTCCCAGTGCCCCAGGTTTTCTGGTTTTCTTTTAATGCAGCAAGCTGCTTTATGAGATCTGCAGCCACTTGAAATATGAGTTACTACTCGTAAAAAGTTTCAAGTGGATAATGAAGATTCAAGAATGAGACTCACAGGGTAGTGCAGTCAATTTTGTTGCTACTGCTTTCCAGTACATCTCTGCCATTGAAATGAATTATTTATTGTAATTTATTTCAACCATGGAAAATAAAACTGTTTTCATTGTGATGTGCGCTGTAACATTCAGAATAGACACATCACATGCAGTACTCTCAATTAATTAATTCTGAAGTTTCATTCCAACTTTATCTTCTTTATTATAAGCTAGGAGACTGGCAGGTAATTCTTTCCCCAATAAACTATGATTAAAATGAATGTTTTGAGAACTAGGGGTAATGTTGGTAATGGAGAAAATTGAAACAGCAGCAACACTAGGTTGTGTATTTCCTTGGATTTTACAGTGGATGGAAGGGTTTTTAAATATTCTAGGCAATTTATCACTTCGAGGAAAACTTTTTCTCCCTTAACTTTTTGTAAGGAGTGGGTGGAAGAGGAGGGTATTCTTAAGTTTAGATGTGGAACCGTGCAATGCTAATATATGGCCAAAGCCAGCTGAGTTAACCAGTCCTGCAGTACCTTTATTGGTAAGAAGTTTTTTTGCCCTTTTTTTTTTAAAGCAAACTTAGCATTGTACAAAGGCCAAGAGGCAGGACTCCCAAATGATTTTTCAGAGGAGAATGGGTCACCTGTAATTGATTGCAATCTTGTTTCTTCTAAAAAGAGGCTCACCTCATGCATTTCATTTGATTTTTTTTTTTGATTTAAAGTGCTAAATAGTTGCTTCTGTTACGAGACTGCAAAGACACTATGAGAACTTAGGAATGTGCTTAATATGTACAGATATTAAAAGATTTAATATAACTTAGGTGGTGGGGCTTAGCCCAGGCAGAAAAATACTTGCTTATTTGTCCATTACTTTCATTTTTCATAACATTCCACTAATACCACGTTGCTAGACAGCAGACAAAGAAACAATTGATTCCTTTTCCCCAAAGATGACCAGTATCTAATTTGAGGAGGATCACATTTCAATATTTGCTATGCACGTGGCCTAAGAACAGCGCTTGGTAATGACAGCAACTCGCTTACTTCCACAAGCACTGAAAATCTGGAAGCTTTTCCTCCTTTGGCAGCATTCAGATTCTTCCAGGTCATAGATCTTCAACCAGGGCATGGGGCTCTGGAGAAATTGCTGTGGAGATGGGTAGAAGGTTTCTCTGCTTTTTCAGGCTCTACTACACTATCGTTTCTGTTTTGTTGTTTTTATTGATGTTGCTAGGGCCAGCCTTCCTCCTCCTCTCCTAACTGGCCTTCTGAAAAGCCAGTTACGGGTGCCAGAGGATTCTTGAGACTCAGAAGCATCTCTCAAGTGTTTGGTGCATTTATCGGTTGTTCTCAAAACATCAGCAACTCATTGCATCAAAATCAAAGGCAATCTAGCTTGGTCAGCAGTACATATAATTGTGTATCCTACCCCCTCTTCTCATTGAGGGCCCAAGCAGATTAAGGCACCCCATTCCGCAGACACACCCTCTTGGGCACAGCCCTGATCATCCTTGCTTTGTCCTCCTCTCCCCACCTCTGTCTGGATCTAGGTACAGGGACGCTTTGTCTTTGGTCTCTCATCTCTTCTTTGGTCCCTCCTTCTTTTATATAAACCAAAGCCTCCTTCTCAGCCCCTCCTTGTGGAGAAGACAGATTACTCTTGCCCCATTCCCGTTTTCCATTTCCCTGGTCAACAGGGAGCAAAGTTGCAGTGTCACTAAAAGGTCGTTCAGCCCTGAGCAAAGAGGCCAGGATAGAGAGGGAAGAGCTGAAGTTCCCTAAATATGTTAAGGGTTTGATCCCCATAGATCAGAGTTCGTATCATCACTTCAGATTCAGTTTTGTCTTTCTGAATCAGATGGGGAGCAGAAGGGAGAAGTCTGAATTTTTTTTCACCTATTTCTTAGCCTTTGTGGAATCTTTTTTAGTTTTATTAATCAATATGTTCGAAGAACATGAACAATGAAAAGTGCTCACTTTATAGGGAGTATTGTAACTCGAAGAAAATTAGCTTAATTTACTAATGTTTTCTATTATGTTAATTTAAATTGCCATATACTTTTGGTGGGAGGGAAACCAGTGGTTCAGTGGACCGTGTTCCAGAGACAATCTATTAATTACGTCTACTGCTGTTCATCTTGGGAGGCTGAAAATATGTTAACCAAATTTATAAAAGCTGTAGGTGGGAGGCAAGAAGGTCTGCTGCAAACTCACCAGGAACCTCTGCCCTGGATTCCAATCACAGGGATTTCAATAGCTGCCCGACTCTTGATCAGGTGGCAGAGTGGCCGGACAGAGGAGATACACATGGGCAGCATAGCTGGGAGGCTCACTGCAGGTGGAAGCGTGAGCCACGCCCAGAAACGAGCCTTTCCTTTCACACCATGAATCCGCTAGAAGTCTACAGTGAGGGCCAGACACACTGTGCCTCAACCACCGCTGCGGCAGTCCTGGTCCTCACCCTCAGGCAACAGCCTCCGGACTCAGGCGGGCCTGTGCACATGTCCTGGTTCCACTTCACATCGTGGTAGCTGCTGGCTGTGATGCCTTGAGCAAGTGACTGACTTGCTCGGCACTTCAGATCCTTAGTCTATGAAATGGGGCTAATACCTACCTCAGGGTTAGCTGAGAGTTCCAGACAGTGTGTGCCTAACAGGGTGCTGAGCACCCAAGGGCTCTCCGTAAACGTGTCATTCCCTGCTGGGCAGTGAGAAAACTCATCAGGCACAGCTTACTCTTAGGTGGAAGTGCTTGTCATTAGAAAAGATGGTGCCTCAGCCTTTGGCCTTGGTGACCTGAAAGGCCCTAGAGAGCTCTTCCCGGCAGCTGCTGGCTAGAGAGGCAACCGTGGCTTAGAAGAGTTCTCAGGCTCTGCACACGAAAGCAGGATCCTTGGAAATGAACAATGTATTCATTTACATATTTACCCATTTCAGGTTTTAGCCATAGACTGAGGCCAGAACTTCTCTGTTTTCTGCACAGTCCCCTTTCGGCTCTTTAGCTCGTTATGCTTTAGTTGATATTTCACTCATCCTTTCCCGTTCTTTCATATATTCATTTATGTATTCATTCTGTCATCCAGTAGCTATTTCCTGAGCCTCTGATAGGTGCCAGATGCCATACTAAGCACCAGGGATACAGAGAAAAGTCCCCCATGGTCCCAGCCCCGCAGAAGTTTGCAGACCACTCTCGCGACCCCACCCCATTGCAGTCATCACCCTGTACACACTCAAGCCACACCTCTCCAGCCATCCTTCTCCACTCAGCTTCTAGACCCACTGAGCCTCCAGCCTCCTTAGAAAGAGTACATACTCACCGCGTAGCAGTAAAGCATCCAGCACAAACCACATCTTTGCTTATTCTGCATAGGTAGAAGATAGAACAGGAAGCATCTGAAGTGAGAGAGCATGTAGTTACCACCTTGCTGTAGGGGAAGAGTGACCCAGCACATTTGAGTAGGAAGGTCCACTGTGCTTTGTGCTTGCGCTTTCCATGCCATTTTAGGGTAGAAACATAGGAGCGGAGCTGAGGAGAGAACAGAGATCCGTGTAGCACAGCATTGCTTTGTCTTATTTTTCCAGATCAGATATTTGTAGCATAGCTTCATGTTTTATTTAGAAGATTACAAGATTTCAGAACAGCAGAAACACTGTCATTCAAAATCCATACTAATACATGTGCCAGACCACATAGGACTGATTTTTGGACTGTTTTCTATTTTAGGGTTTTTTTGCTTGTTGGTTTGTTTGCTTATTGCAGCTCCCAGTGAGGGTAGCTGATAGTGAGAGTATAATCTCGTTTATCTGTCCATAAGCAAGACATGAAATGGGGTGCTTCCTGGAGCCATGAGATCCCGCTGGGCCAGATCAGGCAGGGTAACCATAGTTGGAGTAAAGGAACGCTAGTAAGGATTTGAGTGCCTGGGGAAGAAGTCAGCCCTCACAGCAGCCCTTCAAAGTAGTTGCCATAATCCTTCATTTTATATGTAAAGAAATAAAGGCTCAGAGAAGTGAAACAACTTGCCCAGCGTCCCAGGGTACGTAAGTGGCGGGGCCCGATTTGGCCTTAGTTCTGACTGGCTCCAAAGTCTGTCCCTGTCAAACCATGTTGGTTTTGCTTCACTGAGAGAAATTTTCTACAAACTCATGCCAAAGCCCTTTGGGAAGGAGGAAGGAGAACAAGGAAGCACCACCTGAGACAGTGTGGTGTCTGGTTTTCCTAAGCGGACTAAGCCTCATGACTCCCCTTCCCAAGCGGTCCATTCCCTGGTTGGGCAGAATAACTGCTTAGGATAATACAGTGGGTAATGTGTGTGTTTTTGGACGTAGGCTCTGGAAACTGTAGCCTGGGTTGGGCAAATTTGAAATGGCCATTCCAGCCATGCCTGTAACAGTGCAGGAAGTGAGCAGAGGTTGGGGGAGTTCCTTATACTGAACGCTGATAGCGCTTTGGGACTCAGTGCAGGCTGGGGCGGGCCACTGCAGAGTTGCCAAGGGCTCTCTCCTTTCAGTCTTGACTTGTTCGCATCGATAACCGCCAGAGATTTCACATTACCTGCAACAGGATTCGGTACTTAGGCATTTGACCCAGTATTCTTCCATATGGGGGGGGGGGGACTTTCTCCAAAGGGACTTGCCATACTGATTGAACTGTTTCCCCACATGCTCTAGGAGTGTTAGAAACAAGAACTCTGGAAATGAGTTGCCACGTCAATACCCTTTGAACGGATTTGCTCACTAATTTCCATTTTTCCGGAAGAGTAAAAGACAAAAAGAAAAAAATCATCCATTTTAGCCAACTTTATTTTTAGAAAAGTATCTTATTCAAACATCCCCTTACTTATTACAGGCATAAATACATGCATTCAGACAAATGAATCCACGAGAGAACCGTATAAAGTAATTGGCACATCACTTCGGCATGCTTTGTCAGTTAGTGGAGGACTTCGGTGCCTCTAACTTTAATCTTTTCCATTAAAATATCCATTCTGCCTTCAGATTGTGAAACCCATAATATTTTAGGCTGTCTCCATGGACCTGTTAGTTTTGCTTGTCAGACTAATTTAATTTGTGGCTCTATGACTTTGGGTGGCTTGTTAAATTGTACATGGAAACATGTGATCTGCAAATGATGTTCAACATGCCAGGCTTAAGACCTAGTTTCTCCCCAGAGACACTGGACGTACAGTAAATGTGTACTGGCAGATTTCATTTGCAACCAGCCTAACTGTTAGGATGATGATGATGTGTGAAATGGCAGATGTTTAAGCGCATTACTGTTGCTTTTATATACCTTATATAAATGTTTATAACACTTTTTGAAGCACTTTTTATATCCACCGTCTCATTTGATTCTCTGAGCTTCCTTGTACTGGGTTATCATTTCCCTCTTTATAGCTAATGAAACTGAGACACAGAGAGAAAGGTTCAGTGACTTGCCTGAGAACAGGGTAAATTGGATTGCAAAGATGCTAGAGGACAAAGCCAAATGTCACCAAAGCCTAGTCAGGGTGGTGTGTGTAGTAGACTTTGCCACATAATTGCCATTTTCCCCTGCCCTCCTTTGAGGAAAGGAGCTCTGAAGTGGTGAAAACAGGAAGGGCTAGAGATGGGAGGTAAAGAGTGCAAGAAGCAGAAACTGTAGCATCAGCTCCATGTGGATGGCCACAGCTGGCTTCACTGCTCTTTGCCTGGACTGTTGCAGCAGCCTCACCTCTGGTCTCCCTCCTTGACTGTCACCTGCACAGTACATGTTCCAAATGTCCCCAGAGAGAGATTTCTTAATTACAGATCTGAGCATGTCTCTCTTTTGCTGCAAACCCATCATTGGCTCCCACTGCCACATTCTTCATCGCGGTCTTCCAGCCTACACTGGGGTCTTGCTTCTGGCCCGCCTCTCTTCTGCCACACTGCATTCCTCACCACTGTAGAACCCACTGTGTTCTTTCCCAGCCTCCTTTTTTGCCACTGTCTCTGCTTAGAACACATTTATGGTGAACTCCATAAACATGACCTTCTCTGTGAAGCCTTCCCTGAGTCTCAGGGACCCAGAAGCATCCTTCTTTCCACTGCATGCCCACAGCAACTTAGCCCAGCCTTAGTGCCTGTTATCTCTGTGCTGAGTAGTCTGCCCCAGGGAGTTTTTAGCTCCTCAAGGATGGAGGTTGTGGTAGATGCCTGTGTTCTCTTACCGCCTCCCAGGTGTCTTGAAGAATTGGAACTTAAGAAAACGGATGAGTACGAAATGTAGGAGTGAAGTGAGTAAATGAGTGAATTAGTGTATGAGGAGTGAATGAGAAGACTTTAACAGCCTGGGCCAGCAGGAAACGTGACTCCCGGCATTACCTGGCATGTGCCCCATTTCTCCCTCTTGTCTGAGAGGAGTCATGGAGAGATATTGCCCCTCCACAGCTTGGCGTCTTTGGTGAAATGAGAGGCATAAAGAAAGGTGAGCTGGGCTTTTGCCTGGTGACCTAGTATAGAGGAAAGCACATCAGGGTTGAGAAGCAGGGACTGATCCTCTTGGCTCTGTGGCCCCTGACTTCTGCCCACCCAGAAGGTTCTCACCAAAGGTTTCGGTGGTGGGAACTCTTCCTGGGGGAGCTGAGAGTCTTTGCCAAGAGTTCCTACAGCAGCATCATAGGCTTCCAGAGTCAAAGCTGTTTGTTTGTCCAGGAAGCACCTTCATGTCTGGTGGCAAGATGTGGGGATAGAAGGTGAGCACATAGAAGGCCTGGGACTTGGGTGGGGGGGAACTCTGAGCCAGCGCATCAGTGTCTTCATGTGACTCTGTCTCCTAGATGATGTCTGTCCTCATGAATACCATTGTCTTCGAAGACTGTCGGAACCAGTGGTCAGTATCCAGGCCTCTCCTGGGGCTCATCCTGCTCAACGAGAAGGTGAGTGCGGTTGCAGGAAGGTCCGCAGGAGGCGACCACTGGGAAGAGGGAGCAGCTATACACCAGGCCAAGCTGCGACAAAGACAGGGAAGCCAACCGAGCTTGAGCTGGGACCTTGAGCACGCGGGACAAGGCTGTATTCCCCCAGAAGGCCCTTCCCCAGAGGCCTCAGATCTCCTTCAGTTGTTAAGTAGAGGCCTCACAGTAGCTTTTCTGGCATCTGGAGCCCTGCACTGGACAGGTGGTTTGCTCAGCAGTGCTTCCAGCGCACCCTCACTCCCCTCCCTGTTCCAGGAGATTGTGGGCAACAACGCCTTTTGCCCCTTCCTAGGCCTCCCTTCCTTTGTGGGATCCCCACTGCCCTCAGTGGTAGCAGTGGCCCCTCAGGGCAGCACCCTTCATCCGGAGCACAAGTCTCCAGTCCTTAAGTGCACGCACCACTCTGGGCTGCCTCCCAAGTTCTCCAGCTTCCCCTTGAACCCACCCCTGTCTCCCCAGCAGTCAGTAGGAACAGTACATTACTGCTCGGGAGAATGAATTGTCTATACGATAAGAGAGTACTGGGGGAAAAGACAGTGAGATTAGAGGCAGCCGCATACATTAAAATTCAAACTGAAATCCCAGCCTTGGAAGGAAACTAATAGAAGAAGAAAATATATCAAAAAGAGAAGAGCTGTCTCATCATTCACCTGTGCTGAAGTATCCAATTTTAGCCACATTCAATAGCACCGTCATTCATCTTCCCCTGGTGTTATTGTGATTTAAATCCAAGCTCTATAAGAGAGAGCAGTTCTTTTAAAATGATTGAGAGGGAATAAGGGCAAATTCAGTGTTTAGAAAAAGCTTATGACATCACAATATTATACTTTACTGATGGAGGTAATATTTCATGGTTTGGGATGAAAAACTAATAATTTTCTATTTGGTGTGAGTCACTGCATCATTATAAAAGGGAAAAATAAGTAGTTTTGTGCATTCCCAGTCTTGTTCGGGAAGACATTGTGGTTTAAGTGTAATGCCTCTGATATATAGTATTTAAGTATTAGTCTGACTACATATTAATTATGTGTGTTTTTGATGTGAGCTGTTTTAACGTATGATGGAAATTAAATATCATGCTGTTTGGGCTTGGAAGGATAAACACGACTGGCAAAATGTTGTCTTTGTGCTGAAATTAGGCCGTTTCCGATGATTAGGAGCTGCTTTTAGCCTGAGAGTTTGTGTGTGTAAAAGCCCACAGACATCAGCAGAGAAGAAAGGGCTGTGCAGTTCTTTGTGACCAGGTGTGACAGGTGTTTTTCTTAGTGCCAGAAAGCTCTCCCAGGACTAAGCGAGTCCCTGTAGTACCCCACCTCAGCAGAACAGACCCATCCTAACTCGGGAGGACAAGGACTTGGAACAAAGCCTGGGGTCGTTTGAGGGGTAGTTCACTGAAGCCACCGAAGACGAAGAGGCCTGAGGAGGGACCCTGGACTTGGTCGCCCAAAGCGCTCCTTGGGCATTTTTAGTTCATTTCTTCCCCTCAGCCTGAGAGGTCCTTCCTCTTTCAGCCTTTCTGTGATTATTGTTGATGAGACTCAGGAAGACCTTTATGTGCTTGGTCCCCCCACAGAGGAGGCGAGGACTCCATCAGCCTAAATTGTTCCGTGACAATAAAGCAACTATAGGAAGAGATTTTTATGAGAAGGGATAATACAGTTTATACTCAGGAATGTCTCTGTTGCTTTGGTTTTCTCTAAAGGCTTAAAGTTCAGAGGGGACCTGGACCAAAGCCCCTTTGAGAGTTAGGAGCCCTGAGCACTTTGGAGGTGGTCTAGCCCTCCCCTACAGCTCTCCTCAGGCCCCAGCGTGGAGCCAGAGTTCTGACACTTGTTCTGTCTCCCAACAGTATTTCAGTGAACTGAGGGCAAGTCTGATAAACAGCCAGCCTCTCCCCAAGCAGGAGGTCCTTGCCCAGTGCTTCAGGAACCTAATGGAAGGAGTGGAGCAGAACCTGTCTGTCAAGAACAGAGACAGGTAAGCAGCGCCCCATAGTTTAGCATCTCTGGGGTAGGTGGACGTTCCGGGATTGCGCTTAACACGGCTCACAATACACTGATGCGGCTTTGCTATTACACCTTGTAATCCTAGACTCGATTTAGTTCCATCCGGTAAATATGACTGGGTAGTTGCTTTCTTCCAAGCATCACACTAGGCACTGTAGAGCAGCGGTCCCCAACCTTTTTGGCACCAGGGACCAGTTCCGTGGAAGACAATTTTTCCGGGGGGCGGGGTTCAGGCGGTAATGCGAGCAACGGGGATAATGGAGATGAGCGATGGGAATCGGCAGATGAAGCTTCAGTTGCCCGCGGCCCAGGGGTTGGGGACCCCTGCTGTGGAGGCTGCAGAGATGAATAAAATGCAGCCTCTGCCCTTCAGCAGTTTATAATCCAACAGGAGAGAGAGAGAAAAAATAACTAATTGAAAAGGTTAAAAGAAGGAAAGTCTAGATCTGCTATGAAGGACAAAGAAAGGCCTCCTGGCATTTGAACAAGCGTAGGCTTTGAGGTCAGACAGACTCCAATTTAAGTTTTATCCCTGCCCTTTATAAGGCTGTGTGGCAGTGAGTAAGGCAGCCAAGTTCTCTGATCCTCCGTTTTCTCACCAGTAAAACAGAGATGATGATAATTGATTGTGACCTTTCAATGACAGAATATAGTAAACATGGTACCCAGGACATACGATGCACAGTAAGTAGTTCCTTCCTCTGTCTGACCTCTGAAAGTGGTTGGTTTTGCAAGAACAGAGACAGGTGAGTTGCCAGTGAGATCCTGATGAGGAACCCAAACTTATCACCTGTGCCTGAGTTCATTCATCCATTCATTCATTTAGTTCATAAAATTTTATTAAGAATCTGCTATGTATGGGCTTCCCCGGTGGCGCAGTGGTTGGAGGTCTGCCTGCCGATGCAGGGGACACGGGTTCGTGCCCTGGTCCGGGAGGATCCCACATGCCGCGGAGCGGCTGGGCCCGTGAGCCACGTCCACTGGGCCTGCGCGTCTGGAGCCTGTGCTCTGCAACGGGAGAGGCCACAACAGTGAGAGGCCCGCATACCACAAAAAAAAAAAAAAAAAAAAGAATCTGCTATGTGCCAGGCACTGGGGATACCACCAAGGAACTAATTGTTCCAGGTTTTTGCCCTCACGGAGCTTCTAGTGGAAGAGACAGGCATAATGAATGATGGAGAGAGAAAATGTTTTCAGAAAAAAAAAAAAAAAAAATACTTGCCTCATCCTTTTATAAAAGTGGTAGCATCCAAACACTGCGCCATTTGAAAGGCACATCATTAATCATCCCGATAGCCACACGCCAAAACCTGGGCTTTGGTAATACGAGGCCAAGGCGGCTAGGCTCTGTGGACGTGTCCATTTGACTGTTCTGAGCCAAGATCCTCTATCAGGCAAAAAGGGGCAGCCTCCAGGGCTAGCAGGAGAAGAGACTTCGTGAAGGAAGAGGGGACCCTTCCCTACATGCCTCGGGGGGAAATTGCTTCACCTGAGGCTTGGGAATTTGAGTATTGCCTCTTGAGCGGCTCTGTGAAATGGTGTCAGACAAGCTCCTCGTCTAGTGAGAGTACTAGCTAGCAAGGACTGCGTGTTTTCCACGTGCCGGGCAGGATGTTGAGCACTTACAGGCATCGTCTCACTTGACTCAGTAAACTCTCCCTTCCCACAATCCCGTAAGCTAGCTACTCATGTGGGGCACCAAGACAAGAGATCACCCAGCTTAGAAGTGTTGGGGCCAGGATGTGAGCCCAGGTAGTCTTACCCAGTGCCCCCTCTTTGTGAAGCACTTAGTTTGGTTTCCTTATCTGCAGATGAGGATACTGACACCTACTTTGGAGAAGACTTGTGATGATTAAACAGATTTATATGTAAACTCAACCAGTGCCAGGCACATAAGCTTTTGTTCTTTTCTTTATATTCCTTACTATCTATAATGTAATTTGACTTTTAAAAATAATTTTTAAATAGTATAACCACAGAATGCACCCCTCGAAATGGTCAGAGTGTATTTGCTGGTAACCCTTGTTTTCCGGGAGGGGAAGGAGGAGGGCATGCTGCTGGCGGAGCAGTAGTGGTCGGTGAGATGGGAGGACGGAGCTCAGCCAGCACCTAGGCCGTCTCCAGGGTCCTGAACTCTGCCGCCAGAGCTTCACACAGCCTCAGCCTTGCCACTGCCCTCAGCCCTTTCTTACTCTGTCCACAGGTTCACCCAGAACCTCTCCGTCTTCAGAAGAGATGTGGCAGAGGCCCTGCGCAGTGATGGCAGCACCGAACCGTGCAGTCTGGACATGATGAGCTGACCCGACTTCTGACCGTGTGCCGAGCAGCTTTTATCAAGAGACTTGTGGGTCTGGATCCCAGGACAGTGATGTTGGCTAGCCCAGGGGAATCTATTTTTCAAAACAAACAAACAACAACAACAAGAGTCCTACCTTTTTATAAGCCTGGCCTAATTGTAAGAATTTATAATAGCGCACAAACAATGTAAATGAAAAAGCAAAAGATGTGTTTTCAGTCTTTCTATAAAATAGCATTTATCTTTGTTCTTATAATGCTCTGAAAGGGTGTAGAGACAATATTTAACCAAAGAATATAATAAACCAGGTTTACGCCTAAGTGTGTACTAGTTAATGGTTCTGCAGTCAAGGTTGTGAATTTGTGAGAGATGCAACCTTCAACATAGATCCCGGATTGAGACAAATATACCATTTGAACCTGTTAAATTAGCAGTTTGTTATGAGTCTGGAAAAAGCAGCACTGGGGACTCTGAGCTGTGGGCACTTAAGAACGAGCCTGGGAGCTCTCCAGAGCATCCCACAGGACTGCACACAGCCCTCTCCGCCTCAGCAGCGTCTGATAAAGTTGAGAGACAGTAACACAATTAAATGACTTACAAACAACGTTTGCTCTTCACTGGCATAAATCTGAAGTGGTTCAGTCTAGAAGAATTAAGCTGTGCAATTACTGCCTGCAGAGATATTTCTTCAAAAGCAGCTCTGCCTTCTTGGGCCACCCAAAACAGTTCTAGGTGCTAAAGTATAGATTTTCAGAGGATGTGGATCAGCTGGTTTTCATCCTTCCACAAAAACTCTTACTACTGTGGGGACTGCAGCTCGGCCCAAACCCAGGACAAGGAGGAAGCCTTTACAGTTTGTGAGGGACTGGAGCTAGGCTATTAATTTGTGATTGCCACTGTCAGATGGCTTTGGTGTCTCACCGCTCCGTCTTCATGGCTCAGGCTTGTAGTAAATATTGTTCCCTTTATTTCTGATAAGACATGAAAGGTTGGCCTTACTGTTGAAGAAGAAGTAAATCTACAAGCTCCTGTTATAATCTCATTTCTCAGACTAGTGTTTCTTGAAAACTTTCTTGATAGCTGAGCTTTACAACAGGCTTGTCACAGAAAAGCAAGGTCACCCAAGTTTATCTCAAAATGTTTGTCTTCCGTGTGTGAACCCAGGAAATCAGGGAAAAGTGTGTGTTCTAGGTAGGGTTACTTCTGGTATCTAATGGAGAAGGAAGCCTCAGCCTTACACTATGTTTCATTAGCAGTGGGATAAATTTCCACAAGAAGGCAGATTCTGAACTTCATAAAACCTCAACTGTTGAGAGCAGTCTGACTTGAGAATTTTCTATTTCTCATGGGCTTATTACTGTATACTACTCATCCCCCAAAAAATCCTTCATCGAAGACCTATCCCCTTCCGACACTGTTTTTTGGTTTGTTTTTTGTTTTTGTTTTTGAAAAAGGTCCAAGACCTGGGAGTTCCCTAGTGGCCTAGTGGTTAGGATTCCAGGCTTTCACTGCCATGGCCCGGCTTCAACCCCTGGTCGGGGAACTAAGATCCTGCAAGCCGCGTGGCGTGGCCAAAGTAAATAAATAAATAAAAAGGTCCAAGACCTAAAAGCACCGTATCATTTGCATTAAAATGCTCACAAGAAAATCACCATGTGTACTTGCTTTTCTTGACCACATCGCCAAAGGTCACCTGGTGGTTTCTCCCCAGCCAGGAAAGGCTCAGTCTTGGCCTTGGAGAGCTGCTGGGGAGGAGGACTTGTCAGGCCTGCCCCAGCCCCACTTGAGCAGGGCCTGCTCATGGCGCCGGGGTGTGCAGAGCACACGGAGAGGCAGCGCGCGCAGCAGGGAACAGACTCAGCAAAGCGATGGAACGTCTGCCGTACCCTCCTCATCTGACCTCTCACTTAGTCCTCACAATAGCCCTGTGAAGGTGGACAGCATACTCCCACTTTTCAGATGAGGAAGCTGAGGCGCAAAGGTGGTACGCAGCTTACACTGGTCACACAGGCAGGATTTGACCCCAGGTCTGTTTCACCTCAGAGGAATTCCTGGCCTCTCCAAGACCTGTATTTGAGAATGGTGAGTTGAAACCAGTTAATGTTTACATCCATCACCATGTGTTTTTCAGAAGTCTCTGTTGCTGTGTAACAAACGACCCCAACACGTAGTGGCTTAGAGCAGCACTGCTCATCTCGCAGTTCCTGTGAGTGCTCTGCCTCGGGGTCTCCCAGGCTGCAGCCAGGATTGTGGGCCAGGGCCCTGATCATCACCAGGCTTGCCCGGAAAGGACCTGCTTCCAGCCCCCTCGTGGCTATTGGCAGGAGTCGGCTCCTCGCGGGTTGGTGGACCGAGCCTCAGCTCCTCGCCAAGTGGCCTTTGCACAGGGCGGCTCACAACTTGGCATCTCGCTTTACCAGAGCAAGAGAGAGAAGCACAGCAGTCTGGAAGTCTCAGCCTCTCGTAACCTAATCGCAGCGGGGCCACGCATCATTTTTCCTGTGTTCTCTTCATTGGAAGTAAATCACTGGACCGGCCCACACCCAAGGGGAGGGGTTACACAAAGGCGGGAGGCAGGGGTCTTCGGGAGCCATGTTCAAAGCCACCTGCCACGACTCCTACCTGGCCTTTGCTGGAGAGGTTGAGTTTGGCTACAGGTTTCTCCCCTGAGACCTGGAAAGGAATCCCGATTCTCCCTGGAGAGCTAAGTTCCGTTCTGTGCCCTTTCTGAGGGAGGAGGAGGGAGTGGGGAAGCTGGGGTGTTTGCAGAGCACGTCAGACTGCACACTCACCCCCTGTCCCAGTGGGTCCTGGTTTGGAACTGCGCCCCACCCGCTCAGGCCAGCCTTGCCAGAGTCGGCCTTGGTGAGGGATTGCGGGGGCTCCAGGGGAAAGCTGGAGTCCCCCATGGGAGTTCTCTGCAGGGTCATCCTATCCCAAGGGTAAAACAGGCACTCGAGGGCACACCCAATCTTGCGGAGCCTGCACAAAAGAGAGCTAGTTGGATCTGTTACAGAGCGGTCTCCAACCTTTTTGGCACCAGGGACTGGTTTCATGGAAGACAGTTTTTCCACCGTCAGGGGTTGCGGTGGGGTGGGGGGCGGTGTGGGGGGGGCACAGGAGGATGTTTCAGGAGGTAACACGAGCGATGGGGGGCAACAGAGGAAGCTTCGCTCGCTCCCCCGCCGCTCACCTCCTGCTGTGCGGCCCGGTTCCTAACAGGCTGCGGCCCGGACCGGTATTGGTCCGTGGCCTGGGGGTTGGGGACCCCTGTGTTACACGCTCCAATCAGATCGCAGGTGAATGTGACTTACACTCAGCAACAGGAAAAAATAAATGATCCTGGCAGTTCCTCGGGGTCTACCACCTACCCACAGCATCTGGCCCAGAGTGAGGAGGAGAGGAATGCGCGGGCCGCTGCCGGCGCACCTCGCCCTTCTGAAGAGCTTCAGCAGGCAAACAGGTCTCGTCCATGCTGTGCGGGGCTCTAGGTCAAGCCAACAGCTTCAGCTGATAGCCAAGCAAGAAACAGTTTGAAGGTATTATGACCGCACGCCTTTTGCCTTCTCCACTGACTTAAGAACCTGACCCCTGAGAGCTGTACCCTGCTTGTGGTCTAGATGTTTCTGTGTTTTCTGTGCTTTCCAATCAGGCTTCTCTAGAACAGGGGATGGGGGTGCTGCATGCACCGTGACGTGATGATCGGAGCAGCCAGAAAAGCCCTGTCGGCCCCTGGCCTCCCTTCCACTGGCCCTGCCAACCTAGAAGTGCCTTTGGGTTACGGTACTGGAAGCCCCTGTCGACATGCGCAGCTGACCTGGCGCTGGCTGTGAGCTGAGCTCAGTGACTGAGTTAACTACCAACAGAGCTGAGCGTGAGAACAAAGAACAGGGTAGGTTTGGTGAGAGAAACTGGGGAAGGTGGAAGAGCTGGCATACGGGAGCCTTGTCCAAATGGAGGCCAGTCCAGCAGTGTAGGCGAGGCAGCATTTGAGAGAACCCAGCACCCTATGGCGAGGAGGCAAAGAGCGCCTGGAGAGCGGGGCGGGGCAGAGTACAGAGGGAGACAGTGAAAGTCCCAAGATGAACATTACACAACTGGAACCACCATCATTTAATGAGCACCCACGAAGCACTGCAAATCATGATCTCGTTTAAATGTAATGCTTACCAATAAGAAAGTCAAGTAAGTATTGATATTATCCTCATTTTAGAGATGAAAAAACTGAGACCAAAAGACTGACCCGAGCCACACAGCTAAAAAGTGGACGAGCCAGGATTCAAAGTCAGGTCAGCCTGACTCCAAAACTCATGTTTCTCTTCCACTAACATCCCTTAAGCTAGGTACTTCACCACTGGGCTTTGGAGACAGTTGGGTGGGGAGGTGCATATGGACCCACCGGGACCCCCAGATGGGGCTGATCACTCCCCAAGAAAGGCCAGTCCCACAGGGCCCCTTGTGTGCTGTGTCTGTGGCTTCTGCCACTGATTCATCCTCCTCCCTGAACTTTATAAAATCATTCTTGAGACTTTTTAATGTTTTATTGAGGTGTACGTTTACAATGACAGCAAACCTTTCAAACTACAGCAAGAGTAACCTGCCTCCTTGGCATATTAAAAAATAATGTTAGTGTGGGTTTTTACATCCCATAGGTTGGATTGCTCATAAGAGTGCTTCCTCGACAAGATTCTTTTTGAGGTTTACAGAAAGCGTAATAAAATATGTAAGTTACATTCCCACAAACAAAAGCTATAACATAAGTTATTTATAAGCGTGAGATACAAACAGTATCACGATAAATAAACCATAAGGGTACCTGCAACATCCATCTTAATGTAATTTGCCCAACAAAAGTGTTGAAACGAAGTCAAATTTAGTAGAGAAATCTGTCAGGAAGAAAGGAAAGTTGTAAAACACAAAATGGGGACAATGGCGGATGGGGTGGGAACAAACAAGGGCATGAGATCGGGTGTGCAGGCACCTCAGAAGGCCACGGCTGTGCCTGCCCTCGGTGCCTGCCCTCGCCCCCTGAGCCCGCGTGCTCCCAGCAAGCCCTGCTACCCACAGGCGCATGTGTCACCAGCCCGCACGAGGGAAGGAATCTCCCCTCCCCTCCCCCTTCCTGTCTTATACCCTCTCTCCTAACCCCCAGCCCTTTGGCAGCTCCCTCAGGCTGCTGCCAGCCTCCCTGCCAGGCTGGGCCATCCTCGAGGCCAGGGCCTGGGTCTGACTCAGCACAAGGATCCTGGAGATCATTCGTTCGCTCATTCATTCACCTACCACAGATAAAGCAGCGAACGAGGCAGAGTCTGCCTTCAGAGAGCTGGTGAGCAGGGGAAATACGATGGGTTCCAAAGGCAATGAGGCAATGATGAAAATAAAACAGGGATAGACAGTGGCTGGGGGGGAGGAGGGCTGCTTTAGAGGATGGGCAGAGAGGCAAGAGGTGGCCTGGGCCCTAAAAGGTGGAAAGGCAGGGCTTCCCTGGTGGCGCAGTGGTTGAGAGTCCGCCTGCCGATGCAGGGGACGCGGGTTCGTGCCCCGGTCCGGGAAGATCCCACATGCCGCGGGGCGGCTGGGCCCGTGAGCCATGGCCGCTGAGCCTGCGCGTCCGGAGCCTGTGCTCTGCAACGGGAGAGGCCACAGCAGCGAGAGGCCCGCGTACCGCAAAAACAAAAAAAAAAACAAAAAAGGTGGAAAGGCACCAGCCGTGGGCGGAGCTGGGGGAGGCGAGTGCTGAACTGAGTACAGGCGAATTACTGGACACACTTCTGACCCCTTCTTCCTTATCCCTCGTCTGACCTTGCTGTGTGCTATTCAGTTTAATACCGCAAACTCTTAATGACCATCCAGTGGGCCCTGGGCCAGCCCCAGGACATGAACTTGAACGCCACCAACACCATTCTGCCCTGGAGGCACTCCTGGAACAGTGGGGGACACAGAAGTGAGCCCACTGCGGCCGCCCTCACGCCGCTCCTGGGATCCTTCCCCTAGACCACCCACTGATTTCCTATGACTTCGAATCCTTACTACCTGCTGCCACAGCAAAAATGGGGGTATGAGGTAAAGGGAAAAGCACGGGCTTTGGAGTCAAGACAGTCCTGGGTTCCAATCCCAGCTCCAGCCCTTCCCCACCGCACGCCCTCTAGTCCTCCTCATCGAGGGAGGCAGCGATGAAGAGCTCAGACTGCATTACTCCCACTATCAGATGGGGAAATGGAGGCCCAAAGTTGGGACACGGTCCAGAAAATTGGAGTATGTGCTCAGCAAACACTTGAATAAATGAATGGATGAGTGAATACGTTTGGGCAGGTGTCTTTAGAGCCTTCCATCATGAGAAATAGAAGGGCCCCTAGAGACTCCAAACTAGGGGGTGTGAACTAAGGATGGAGGGTGGGCAGGTAAGCAACCTGGGACATGGCGTGTGTGCCAAACTGATGTGTTTGTGTCTTCGTCTATGGAAGTGGTCCATAATCTTTTCATCTATCTTGCAAATTTGGTTGCTGACCCAAATATGTTTAAGAGCCCTGATTCAAACCCTACCCCATTTTACAGACAGGGAAATTGATTCCCAGTTTACACAGGAAGTCGGCGGTAGAGTGAGCCCGAACTGGGTCCTCCTGCATGTGGACAACTGGAAATGCCGACATCCTGACTCTCATCCCTAAATCCCCCCTCTGTCTCCTATATGACACCCAGCAAGACCTCCAGCAGTGCTATCCCTTCTCCCATCTTCTCCATCGGGAGGAGGAGAGGATGCACTGCATCCTGGAAGTCTTTCTGGCCTCATGAGTCTGGGCCACCAGCTCCCAGATCTTAGAGATTTTCTCATCTCTGTGTGTGTGTGTGTGTGTGTGTGTGTGTGTGTGTGTGTGTGTATCTCCATCTCTGTCATTGTTCAGTTGATAGCAGGTAAGAATGGACAGCAAAAAATTACAATTTCAGGAACACTAAATACATATCAAACAATATTTGGCCAAAACAGTGCTCAGAGGAGAATGTCTGGCCTTAAATGTATTTAATAAAAAACAAGGAAGAATGACCAAAAGGAACTAAAATTTCACCTCAACAAACAAAGAAGAAATTAACGAATAAAAATAAAACAAACCATTCCTGAAGAAGATGATATTTTAAAAGAGGATAATGAAATAAAAGTCTTTTCTTTAAGACCAGTAAAATAGACAAACCTTTGGCAAATATGATCAAAAGGCACAACTGAGTAACAGTGAGAACGAAATGCAGAGGATGTCAACACGGATTCAACATGGGAGTTTCAAAATAGGAGAGAATCTTCCCACAGTGTCACAACAATGAATTTGAAAACTTGGATGAAATGGGCAATATTCTGGGCACCGGCTTCTGAATTTGAGCAGGCGTCTCAATCACCTGGGGGGCTTGTTAAACACAGAGTGCTGAACCCAACCCCAGGGTTTCTGATTCAGTAGGTCTGGGCTAGGGTCCAAGAATGCGCATTCCTAACGAATTCCCAGGTGAGGCTGATGCCGCTCGTCGGAACACACATTGAAAACGCTGTCCCGGAAACTGCTACCCGTGCCGTTTACTCCTTTTCCTGAGCTGCCTAACAGCTCTGTTCTTTCTGGGTTGGGAAAGAAGTGGGGTTTGTGCCCAGTGGTCCAAAGCGCCTACTGCTGGATGCCTGAGAAGCTCAGGGTCCCAGGCAGCGGGGCACAGTGAGGTGGAGCCCTTCCCTACCCCAGGCGCTGTGCAGAATGCTTACTTGAATGAGCTCATTCAATCCCACGATGTTGGTACTGGTGCTTTACCGGATGGGGAAGCTGAGGCACAAAGAGAATTCCCTAGCCCACAGCTGATCAACAGAGGTAGGAATCCAACTCTTAAGCACTGGGCCACTCACCACGCCCTGGGAGCAATGTTGGCCACACCACCCACATCTTCTCCCTATCTCTGTGCCTGCCCACCTACGTGTGCAGCGTGGGCCTTGCTATTCCATGTAACAGAGCCAGGAAGCAGCAAAGACAGGCCTGGGATCCAGGGATCTGGAAGCCAGGAAGGAAGTGAAGCTGCTGGTGGAGAGCCTTCACCGGCCTCTGAGTCAGCGTGAGTCTCAGAACTCAGCCTCAGTCAGCTCATCAGGTACAAGATGGGGTTGAGAGCAGCCTTTTCCACACAGGGCTGTCGTGAGGAATAAATAAGTGCCCCAGCCCTTGCGTGGCACGTGCTAAGTTCTCAACTCACAGTTGCTCTATTGTTGCCATTAAAGTTATTATTACATAACCGCCAGAGTGTCTCCCAGGCAATTCCACAGACCTTCTCTCATTTACTTCTCACAGCCACCCTGGGGGTAGCTATTACCCTTTCTGCTTTTACAAATAAGGAAAATGAGGCTCCAGGAGATGCAAGAGAGACCCCACAACCCCCAGGCCCCCCGGAGGCAGAGCCTGAGTTAGAAGCAGGAGGCCCCCAGCCCAGAGCAACAGCGAAACTCCATCTGAAGGTCCTGGTCTGCAGAGGGCAGTGGAGGAGGGCTTGCCCAGGGCCCAGGAGCCCTGCTCTCCTCACCCCTCTCTGCCCAGACACCTCATTCTCCCCACCCAACACTGAGGTTCTGCCAGGGCCAGAGACTTGCCCAAGGTCACAGAGGGGGTGTTGACTCAGGCTTCCAGGCCTTAAGATTGTAAGTCCTGAGGCCTCTCCTTGTTGGGGGCAGATTACTAGGAAGAATCTAGTAATTCTGCTGCCCCCTGCCCTTCCTGGACCCCTGAGACTGACCCCACCGTAGACAAATACACCTCTCTCTCCAAGATACTGAGCCTCCGCAAATAAAATAAAACCGCAAACAAATAAACAGGAATCTTAAGAATAACACATCAACTGTCACGCTGGGCGGGTGGGGAGGGCAGCCACAGCTTCCCGTTTCCTATTACCTGCCAGGCCCTAACCCCGTGCGCTCTCCACATCTCACTCGCTGCTCGAGACCACCTCGCAATTCACGCATTCTGTTTTACAAACGAGGAAACCAAAGCCTAAAGCTATGAGTCCCTTGCTCAAGGTCACTCAGCTAGGATGTGACCTGGCCCAAATACAAACACCCTTCTGGCCAATGGAGCATCCCAGCTCTCACCACGTCGGCAAGACGAGGAGCACAAGGGAGGCCCTGCTAAGCGGTCAGCAGTCAGTTTGCACTTAACGATTTTAGAATTAGCAGGTAGAAAACGATTCTGTAAACCTTCCCTGGGGAGACAGATGAGACTAGGGGGGTGGGGGGCAAGGGGGGTTGACCGCCCTGCACGTCGTCCTGTCACCGGTGCCCCTTGGCCCGCCTGCACAGTCTCCGAGGGCGCGGGCAAAGCAAGGAGTGGTCTCAGCGCCCAGGGTTACCCAAAGAAATCCCGCTATTTGCTCTAAATATGACCCTCCCCCGCCCTTGCCCCTCGGCAATCCCAGGTCTGGACACCTGCCGCCCCTCGGGCAGGTCTCCCCGCGGGTCCACAGTCCCGTCCATCCTGCAACGAATTTCGAGGGACCGGATCTCGCTCCCCACCGGGCGACCCCGGGTCCCGTTCAGCCGGGCCTGGCACGCGTGGGCACCTGAGAGTCTCGCCTCGGTCCGCTTGCCTGGTGGGTGCCAGGGAGCGTCTCTAAAGTGGCCGCGACGCCGCGGCCGAAGCCCGGGCGGGGGTGAATTCTCCCCACGCGGGTCGGTGTCCTCGGGAGCGCGGGGCATGCTCCGGTGCTGTCCTCACCCCGCGCGCAGGCAGCGCACAGCTTGCGCCCCACGGTGCGCCCCTTTCGTTGCTCCCGAGGCGGTGGGGTGTCCAGGACGCTGCCGCGGATTCCGCAGGGTCGTTCCGGAGTTGCAACTCCATTGTAATTGAAAGGATTCATATTGTTTGGGTTTTGCTCAGATGAAAAAAAAAAATTTTTTGGAAGAAAACGAAACCCCCCTCAGCAAATGACAATTTCACCAGCAGAGCGCCCTGCCCGCCCGGCTCGGCGGCGGGGAAGCTGCCCCAGCCGGGAGGAGCGGGGAACGTCTCCTAATTGCAGCTTCGTTACATTTCGGGTTTGGGAGGCTGTGATTCAGGCGCTAATATCCGCCGCCCATTATCCCAGCTAATAAATTTGACCTATTGTTCGTTTGTTAAAATGATGTCACCTTGGAACAGTCCCTAAGCTCCTATTTCCATGAATTAGGCCTTTATTGAAAGCCAGGAGCCAATGGGAGGAGAGAGGCTTGTTGATCGCAGCCAATGGCTGCGGCGGGAGAGGAATTAGCAGCGGAAACTCCAGGTTCGGTTCAAGAAAGATGACACAGAGCCTGTCGGGCCCGCGCACTCTTGGCAAAGTTTCAGTGCGACGAGAGGCGCCGGGCGCTCCATGGCCGCGCCGTAACGGGGACCCAGCCGCCTCCCCGCCCAGCCCAGCCCAGCCCTTCCGCCCGCCCAGGATGGAGGCGCCAGCCAGCGCGCAGACCCCGCACCCGCACGAGCCCATCAGCTTCGGCATCGACCAGATCCTCAACAGCCCGGACCAGGACAGCGCACCAGCCCCGCGGGGCCCCGACGGCGCCAACTACCTGGGAGGGCCCCCCGGGGGCCGTCCGGGCGCCACATACCCGTCTCTGCCCACCTCCTTTGCCGGCCTCGGCGCGCCCTTCGAGGACGCGGGATCTTACAGTGTCAACCTGAGCCTGGCGCCCGCCGGCGTGATCCGAGTGCCAGCGCACAGGCCGCTGCCCGGGGCCGTGCCGCCGCCTCTGCCTAGCGCGCTGCCTGCCATGCCCTCCGTGCCCACGGTCTCCAGCCTGGGCGGCCTCAATTTCCCCTGGATGGAGAGCAGCCGCCGCTTCGTAAAAGACCGTTTCACAGGTGAGCAGGGTGTCCAAAAAGGCGCCGGGCCTCGGCCCTCCCGGGGCCAGAGGCGCCGCGCCCTACGTGCTTCACTCGGGGAAACGGTTGCGGAGGCCCAAGTGCGGTGGAGGCCTCAGCGCCCAGGGCCCCGGGCAACCATAGAGGGGAGAAAAATCAGAGAGTTTGGGGGAAATAAGCCTGTGCCCGGGGAAAGAGGGGGACATCTCCCAACCGGCTTGGTGCCGCTGGGGACCCTCGGGACCAACGAAATAGCGTAGTACTCTGCGCCCCACCGGGCGGCACCGGGTCCGCATGGTGCCTGAACGGCAGTCGAGCTGGGCCGGGCTTCAGGGGGCCTCGTGTGTCTCCGCAGCGGCGGCGGCGCTCACGCCCTTCACCGTGACCCGGCGCATCGGCCACCCTTACCAGAACAGGACGCCGCCCAAGCGTAAGAAGCCGCGTACATCCTTTTCTCGGGTGCAGATCTGCGAGCTGGAAAAGCGCTTCCACCGCCAGAAGTATCTGGCCTCGGCCGAGAGGGCGGCGCTCGCTAAGTCCCTCAAAATGACGGACGCGCAGGTCAAGACCTGGTTCCAAAACCGGAGGACCAAGTGGCGGTGAGAGAGGCCTGGCCCGGCCCACCTTGCACCGGCCCTTCGCCCGCCCCGCGCCGGAGCCTCGCGTTCTCCCCACCCTGCGCTACCTCCTACTCGCCCTCCTAGGGCTGCACCTCCCCCCTCCTTCCCAGGTTTTATCTCCCAGCTCGCCCTCCCGCGCGCCTGTCCTCATCCGTGTCTGGAATTCTCCTCCATTCCCATCCCTGTGTCGCTTTCTTGAGCCTCTCCAACTCTCTCGGTGTTTTATTCGGTCTCCTGCGCTCGCTCGGTTTCCTCTCACCTGCCCCCCGCCAACACCCCACCCCATCCCGGGCCTCTCGCGCTCCGCTAAACCCTCCCGCTTGCCCCCTGCCCTTCCGATTCCCGACAATCCGCGCGGGGCTCCGGGTTCCCGCTCTAGCTCCCCATCCCGACTCCAGCCCTGTTTTTATCCGATCGCTCTTTCGATCCAACCCGTGAACGGCGAAGCGATCGCGTCCTGCAAGAGGGGTTTGAGACAGAGCCTGGGAGAACCGGATGAGGCTGACCGGACCCGGGGACACCGCGAGGTGCAGAGCCTGCCCGCCCACCCGCGGGCCCCAGTGACCCGGCCGCCTGTAGGGCCTAGTCAGTTACACACACGCCCTGCCCTTGTTACCCCGCAAAGAAACAATCTTTGTTGTCGGCGAAGCCACAATACCCGGGTGTGCAAGTGGGCGGCGGGCGGAGTTTCCTCCCGGCGATCTCCCCGCGCACAACAAAAACAAACGATCCCAACCCACTCCGCGGACCCGCGGGTCCCCGGCGCACAAGGCCGGCGGGGAAGCAGACTGACTCTGCGCCTCGAGGCTCCCGGCTGGCTTTGGCTCCCGGGCGGGTGGGGGCCCCGCCGGCGGCCCCGCGGTGCCGGGTGCCTGACGGTGCTGTCCCTCTCCCTCCCCCGGTGCAGGCGGCAGACGGCGGAGGAGCGGGAGGCGGAGCGGCAGCAGGCAAGTCGGCTCATGCTGCAGCTGCAACACGACGCCTTCCAAAAGAGCCTCAACGACTCTATCCAGCCCGACCCGCTCTGTCTGCACAACTCTTCGCTGTTTGCTCTGCAGAATCTGCAGCCCTGGGAGGAGGATAGCTCCAAGGTCCCCGCCGTCACCTCTCTGGTGTGAGCCGCCAGCGCGCACCGTCACCAAGTATCGCCGCCCCGACCCGGCGGGGCGCCCCGGCCCCCCAGCCGGTCTGGGGGGGGAATGGAGGCCGAGACGGGAAGGGCCAGCCAAGCTCAAGTAGGCCCCGGGGCGCGGCCGCATCCCCGCCGCCTGCGGAGGGGGGCTGGGCCCGGGCTCCGCGCGACTGCACAATCCGAGCCCCCGCCCCGCGCCCAGTCCCGCCCGAGGCCCGGGCCTGACAAAGAAAGCGCCTTACGTTTCTCCGCCCCTCGCCCGCAGCCCCCGGGCCGGGCGCCTGTATTATACTTTGTACACTTTTGCCCAAACGTGTAAATAATAAAAGTTTTGGCTTTTTTCTTTAGAAACCGGCCACCTGCTTCCCCCGCGGGGGCCACTGGAGGAGGGGCGGCCGATCAGGCGACTGGGGGAAGCGCCAGGGGCTGGGGCACCCTGCGTTGAGGCTGGGTCCACCCTTCTCCTTTTCCGTTCCTTTTATTTAAGTCGTTTTATTTAATAAAAAAGTTAGCTATTTCACTTAACGCCGCTTTTATTTCGTTTTCGATCCAATAATGCTCGGCGACTCCCGACCCTGCGCCCCACCCCCCTAAGGCGGTAGAGGCCGAGCGGCGGTGTGCGGGCGAGCGTCCACTTCTCCGAGCCTCGTCGGTATTCGCCTCACCTCGAACCCCGGCTCGGGGCCCCGCGGAGGATCCGCGGTGCAGGTCAGTGCGTGCCGGCCGCCCGCAGTCCGGGAGCCCGCGGGATGGGGTGGACGTGGGAAGGGCACTCTAGGCTCAGAGGTCGCAGAGCAGCGCCAGGCAGAGTTGGGGAGTGAAAGGCCCCGCCTGGACGGGTACTTAGACCGTCCCAAGTCAAACCCACCTAAGGGGTGGGAGGCACGGTGACCTCGAACTTCCTGGGACGAGAAGCCCACGCCCCCTCCCTCCCACAACCCACAACCCACTGTCCTCTCTCTTTCTAGAGAGGCCCTGTGCGGGCCCCTCCGACAGGTTTGAGAGGATCTGGGCGCACTGCGCGCGGGCTGTGCGCGCAGAGCAGGCGCGCTGCCTGGCTCTCCAAACGCTCGGCGTCTGGGGAGCAAGTGTAGCGCACAACCCCGGGACACCCTCGCCCTTCTGGGTTGCGTGGGACCGCCGGTGGAGCGTGATGTCACGTGACTTCACTGCAGCCGTGGTGGCGTCACTAGACAGGAGGGGGCGGGGCGCCCGGAACGCCCAGGACCCCAAGCCCAGGTGTGAAAGCGGTGTGGCCCAGTCCACCCGCTTTACCTCGGCTCAAAAGCTAGAAGTTTCGGGATCACGAGATCTGGAGCAGGTGGCCCCTTATAACAACGACAAACACACACTCGCAGCGTCCGTGAACATTTCATCTTGCTCGTTGATTTTTTTTCCTTTTATCATTCTCCCTTTCAGTCTTTTAAAAACTTTTCTTATTTTCTGGCCTCTCCATTTCTTTCTCCACAATATTCTGTTTCCTCCTCTGTTACTCTTGGTCTCTGTTACTGTATCTTTTTAACTTTTCTTTACAGTTTTATGTTCCTCTGTATAGTTCGTTCTCTATTGCTTTCAGTTTTTCATCTTTCTTTGTCCTGTCCTTTCTCCCATTTCCGACTCTCGCGTTCTATCTCCTTACTTCCCTCCTCTCTTTTTGTCCTTGTTTTCCCCTTCTTGTCTTCCAAAATCTCTTTGCCTCTACCTCTCTCAGTCCCGGTCTCTGTGTCTCTCCTTCCCTCCTCCAGGCCGGGCTCCCCGGGTCTCCTTAAGGCTAAACCCTTCTGGGTGCGATCTCGGAGGCCCTGTAGCAGCCCCGCCAGCCTCATCGCCCTGCCTCCCTCGGGGCCTCTCGGCACCCTGCAGGCTCGGGTATATTGGGCGCCTTCGTTGCAGGCGGGCAGCGGTATTGTCTGCACTGCAGGCCTCTAGGAAGGGGAGGGAGTCTAAGAAAGAGCTGGAACTGCAGCGTTTCTGCCCTCATCCCCACCTCCAAGCCCTGGGGACTCCCAGACACCCCAGAGAAGAACTAGGGTGACTCAGAGCTTCGGGTCTCTTCCTTGGGTGTTTTCCTGAAATGCTTCTATTTTTCTCCGCTTAAAAAAAAAAAATCGTAGTAAACGCCGTCATCAGGATGGGAAAGGTTGGCCCTTCGGCTGGGGACTTGAACATCTAAAAACCAGAGCGACCGTCTTTGCCTTTGCTGAACAAGGAGGGCCCCTCCTCGGGCACTGGTATCGCTTTCTATTTTCCCTCGCTTTTATTCTATTTCTCCATAACAGGGCTTAGTGGTTTTTGTTTTTTTTCTAAATTATGTTTGTTGTTCTACCAGAGGGATCCTCGATTCTCGGGCCTTTTTGGGGAACGCACACACATCTTTTTTCCCTCTCCGGTGCCTGACTTTGCGCAAAAGGTCTCTGAACGAGAGGCCAGCCGGGCTGGGCTTTCAGGCAGGCCCGGGGACAGGGACCCAGTGCCGCTGCGGCCCTAGGGGAGAGGGGGCAGATTTTCCCCAACCAGTGACTTCGCGGGCGTTTGCTCTCCCTGAGCGCTTTGTCCCAGCGAAGCCTTGCCCAGCCAGAGAACGGCTAGGGGTCTCTTCAAGTTAGGGGGGCTCAGCCCACTTGTGTGCGGCCGGGTGGTGACCGTCACCCAACCACGCGCACCCAGGGCAGTGTGGGCGCCCCCAACAGGTGGGAGGAATTGCTGAGCCAAGCCAGGGCTTTTAGCGCCTAACGCCCTCCTCCCGCTGTGCAAAGCCTGGAGGTCGCCGCCATTTCCACTGCGGCTGCGCCGGATGAGAGCCCGAGGACGCCCCGCTAAGGGACACAGCTCCCAGTCCCCACACCGGGAGGACTGTGAGGCACAGTCGCGGCGCGGAAATACCCGGACCAGGCACGCGCCCCTGAAGCTGAGTTTAGGAGAACGGGAATCTGGAGTAGGCTGGACGGCCCACATGGGCGCCTCCTTCTGGATCGTCTCCCAACATGAGGCCCCACCTCGGCCGGAGGAAGCGCCTGAGGCTCTGGAGGTAGGCAGGTGAGTGTGGACGTTCAGCCAGGCCAACGGCCCCAGAGGGGATTGAGGACAAGAAGCAGCCGGCCTCTGGGCAAGGGCTGGAGACTTCGCCTCGTCGCCCTTCCCCGCGGCCTTCCCTAGTCTCGTTTGGAGAGTCTCTGAAGTTGCACCCATTTTACAGATGCCGGACAAGGAGGCACGAGGCAGCTTCGCGACCCAGGCGGACTGGTCGCGGGAGCTCTCCCCGAGCGCCGGTTGCTGGGCTCCACCCGCGGGCAGGGTGGGGGCGGGGGTTGGGCCCCAGGCGTCCGCAAAGACCGGCGAGGCTGCCCCGCCCAGGCACGCGGAGTTAGGCCCGAGCTCAGCTGCCTGGGATGCTCCGCAGCCGGTGGAGTCTGGGGTTGGGCGATGTAGTGGGGACCCGGGCGGGTCAGAGCCAGGGAGGGAGGGGGGGAGAGAGAGAGACAGAGAGAGACAGAGAGACAGAGAGACAGAGAGACAGAGAGACAGAGAGAGAGAGAGAAACTCTGGGGCTGGCCGCGCCCTTCAGCAGCTCCCTGTACAACGCCGGCCGCGGTGGTTGACGATGACCCGCACCCAGTCTCTGCGAGGTTTGGATGCCCCTCCCCATTTTGCAGTTGAAAAAACTAAGGCTCAAAGAAGTCAGAAATTAGTTCTGGGTCGCGCATCGCCGGCGGACTGGCGCTCCCTCCCAAACAAAGCGCTCTAATACTTGGGAGGACTTTTGGGAGGACTTTGCTTAGCAAAGGGATAGGGAGGCGGCCTAGGGGACACCTGCAGCCACCCGGACACCAGGCCCAGCGGTCACAGTGCGGCAGAAGGGCCTTCCTGCTCCATCTTGGGTGGTGGACTCGGGCTCTGAGTTACAAGGGCGCCAGCGCCTATCGCCTCCCAGGCTTGCGAGCTTCCCCGCGTTTGCCGTCGGTGCAGGAGCGGCGAGACGAGATGAGGTCGCCCCCGCTCATCGGTAAGACCGGAGTCCACACTGCGCCCTTGGGCCGGGCAAACTCCGCCCGCCCGCCCGCCTGCCCCGGCAGTTCCTCGAGCAGTTGGGGCCTTGCGGCCCTCGTCTCGGACTTGAGGCCTAAGGACGCGCAGCCTGGCCCCGGAGGGTTCGGCCACCAACTGCGCCGTTTCAGCGGCCGGCCCTGGGCAGCAGCAGGCGGTGCGCATCTGTTCGCCGCGCAGCTAGGCGCTCCGGTTAGGGACCTCGGGATGTGGCCTCGGACTGCCCGCCGAGACCTCCAGGCCAAGGACCGGGCCTAGGCTGCGAGAGCGCTGAAGGGGACCTTCGCCAAAATCCCAGTCTCAGCCTCAGCGCAAACGCAAGCAGAACAAGGCCGGAGAAGGGCAGGCGTGGTGCAGGGGCCCGCATTCTGGAGAGCGAAGGTTTCTTAACACCGAAGGCGACTTTCCTTTTACGAAATCTTACGACTCGCGGCGGCGAGGTCCCCCACGTTTCCAAGCATCTGCTCGGTTATGAGCGGTTCCTCTCAGCGAAGCCCAGACTCAGTAGCGCACTTTCTTGGTTCAGACACTCGTAAAATCCTCCTGGAATTGCCACAGTGATCCGTGCCTTCCCTCGTGCCACCCAGCCGGTGGTGGCACGGATTTCTCTGCTCAGTTTTGTCACTCCCTTGCTGTGTGGCCCTGCGAACGTGGCTTTGGTTTCTGCATCTGTAAAATTAGGGCTACATAGTCATTAAGGAGTCTTCCAGGGAAAATGAAAAAAACCCGTGGCTTATGGTACAGCTGATCTTCAATTTATTATGAGAATAGAAGCATTTAAAATATACTTATGGATGAGGAATCTAATTAAACACCTAACTGCGTAGGGGTTTATTCATAGTTGTTGCTATTTTGGACAAAAGGGCAGGAATGGGGCAGGACCCCACTGAGGTCACTTCTCCTGCAGTCACTGAAGGTGGAGAGTTGGTGGAGAAGTCATCTGGGAAACTGGGCCTGGGTTGATCTGGTTAGAGGTTGCAGTATCCTGGTGTTACCCTGAGATCCGTGGCCGTATCTGCCTCTCACTTTAGTTGAAATGACTGGACAAAGTTGTTCTTGTAAGTGTCAGACTGGCTGCCAATTAATGACTTACTTATTAAACCCTTTAAATATGCTCCTAACTGGTGTAGAGAGGAAGAAGAAAAACCATATTTGAGCAGAATATTTGTTCAGAGGTTTTCACACCCTCCACCATCCCACTGAATCCCCAAAAGAGTCTCGTGTTCCCATTCTAAATAAGGAAACTGGGGAGCAGAAAAGGCAGCTGACCTGCACAGGTTCAACCCGCGCCTTAACTGAGCTCCGACTCAAACTCGCAGTCTGCCGGCTGGGCTCCCTGTGTGTCCCCACCCAACCACAGATCGCAGACAGCAAAAGCTCCACTGGCCGCGGGGTCATTAGAGAAATTTGTGCTGACCCAGACTCCCCCGATTTTAAAGAAACCAAATCTTCAAATGGAGCAGAGTCTTAGACTGGCTTTAAAAGCCTCCAGACCCTGAGCAGCTCCCGTGGTGGCCCGCTCCCTGGAATGTACTGGCTTTGCTGTCAAGCCCTATTGATGGATGGATTTATCTGGGACGCACTGAAACTCTCGAAAACTTGCAACCTGGGTCGGCAGCACATCCTTTGCCGCTTCATCCCCCGCAACCAGGAAAAAGCCACTCCCTCCTGCCGGCGTAGACCAGCCAGCAGAAACTCAGCCAGCAGGAGTGATAAGGAGCAGTGCTCTCAGGAAGGTCTGCCCTCAGGGGTAATAGTGGGCAAGGCCCGCTGAGACCCTGGGGCTAGAGAAGGTGGTGCTGGGCTCAGGGGCGCCAGTGAATAGCCAGTATGCTAAACAGTGCGCACTCGCTGTCTGGGCCGCCGCAGCTGGGACACTTTTGTTCTTTGGAAGTAGTGGGACTAAGGAGGAGGGGGTTGCGGAGAGCAGAGAGGAAACTCAACCCCGAGAAATCAGAGTGAGAGGGCCCTGGGAGGGGGTCCTGCTTATTATCAATCACCTGCAGTTTCAAGTTCGTTTGTTGGAGGAGCCCCTATGGGCAGGGATGGGCCTGTGCACCCAGTCCCCAGCTCCCAGTGGATCCGTAGCCCAGAGCCCAGGCTCTGGCCGTAAAGCAGTTACCATGTGTTGAGAGCATCTGCACGGTCTTATGTAATCCTCACAAGGGCTATCTCGGAGGTAGGTACTATTGCAATCCCCATTTTACAGATGAGGAGACTGAGGCTCTGAGACGTGACGCAATATCCCCAAGGCCATCTGACTTGAAAGGCCAGGACTTCAACCCAAGTGCACTGACTCTGCCTCATGGGTTTTTACCCATTGAGGCTCCTCAAACCTGCTTATTAGTAAAGCCAGTGTCCTTCTGTGACTGCCAGAGGGAATTCTGAATGGTTTGGAGATTGTCATCCCCAAACAACTTCAGACACAAACCAGAACATCTTGGGTTGTATCTACAACATTATTGTTGTTGCTGCTGCTACCATTACTGTCCCCTGTTATTTCTCTTCTGAGACCCCTGAAGGTGGTTGGAAGGTGCTTGGCCTGCGCTCTATCTAAGGGATTCAGGGGTCTTCTCCTGCCCTCTCCCCCAGCCCAAGCTAACGAACAGGCTCTAGTGAGCCCCTGTGGGTACTGATGAGCCATGGTGTGGCCCTCAACCTCCAGACCCTTAGGATTTTCAGCTCAGGGCAGGAAGATGGCACTTAAATGCTGCTTGCCTCGAGGCCAAAATGCCCACAACATGTATGGAGTATAAAGAGGCCTGGGTTAAAATCCAACTTCACCACTCACTAGCTGTGTAGCCTTGGAAAAGTCACTTTGCCTCTCTGAGGCTTTGTGTCCTCATCTGTACTCTGTAAGGATAGATCTTCCTCACAGGGTCGTCGGAGGATTAAATGACATAATCCTTTGTGCACTTCACCAGGAGCCTGACGCACGGTAAGCACTGTGATACATTTACTGCTCTTATTAGTGGTAGATTAATTTTCAGAAGATAAATTGTTCTGGTTCTCCTCATAGAGAGAAGGAAGCAAACCCAGAGCAGAGGAGTAACGTGCTCACAGTCAGGCAGTAAGTGGTAGAGCAGAAATTCAAACCCAGTTATGTCAGAGTTCAGAGTCCCGATTTACCTCAGTCTGCACTGTCTCCGCCGTAGAGAATCTTCTAGAAATGGCTGTTGACTAGGCGTGGAAAATCTAGATTATTCTAAGTCAGTGGAACCAGGTGCTCTGTTGCCTTCTGGGGCTTCCATTTACTTTGGTTGCTGATGTGTGGTACACTGCAACTGCTAAGTACCTGTTTATTAAATAAAAATAATACTAAGTAGCATTTCTAGAACATCTGCTGTGGGCTAGACAGTGACAGTGGACCAGACGTTTTACCCAAGTGATCGCATTTAACCCTTAAAACAATCCTAGGAAGTAGATCTCATTTTGAAGATGAGAAATTTGAGGTTTGGGGACTTTAAATAACATAGCAACACAGGGTATGAATTGGAATCTAGATGTTCTGACTCCAGAGAGGGGAAAACCTAATATGAGCTGAGCACTGTACTTGGGACATTATGTATATTTTCTCGCTCAGTCCTCTTAATCTTATAAAACAGTTTTTTTTTTAATCTTTTAAAAATTTATTTATTTATTTTGGGCTGCGCTGGGTCTTTGTTGCTGCGCGCGGGCTTTCTCTAGTTGCAGTGAGCGGGGGCTCCTCTTCGTTGAGGTGCGTAGGCAGTGGCTTCTCTTATTGCAGAGCATGGGCTCTAGGCACGTGGGCTTCAGTAGTTGTGGCACGCGGGTTCAGTAGTTATGGCTTGTGGGCTCTAGAACGCAGACTCTATACTTGTGGCACCCGGGCTCAGCTGTTCCGCGGCATGTGGGATCTTCCCAGACCAGGGCTCGAACCCGTGTCCCCTGCATTGGCAGGCGGATTCTTAACCACTGCGCCACACGGAAGCCCATAAAACAGTTTTGAAAGAAAACACTAAGCCTCGGCAACTTTAAAGTGTAATTTGCCCAAGTTTCCATAGATGTCTGAAGACAGCAGTTCTCCATCTACCAGCACAGGGTGCTCCAATCTGCTTCCAAAGCTGAGCTCTTCAACCAAGGTTGGGGTAGCTCTGCAGAGACGGGGCAGACATGGTCATGGGAGGTGAGTTCGCACACAAAATGTGACTTCTCCCATGAGGAGGCCAGACATACTTGATATCTCCTGGTCTCTCTGAGGGAGGGGAACGTCAGTGATATTTAGTGAGAGGACAATGACGTGTCTGCAGGTAAAATGAACACAAAGAGATAAACCAGCGTTGAGATGGTCAGAAGGCGTGCAAGCCTGCTCTCTGCCTGCAAGCACGCAGGAAAGAGCCTGGCCTCCTTCCCTCAGAGAGAGTCCAGGAAATAACTCCTCTCCTTGCCTCCCTCCCGGCTGCGCTACTGAAGTCCGTCCCCACCTACCTCCAGAAGGAGCTGCTTTCGATGAAGACCGCATGCCTGTTACACATTCATGTTCCAAAGCAGGAGAGGGTGGACATCTGTGTTACTCAATTGCATCTAAGACTTGAAGATGAAGTAAGGTGGATTGTTTTGTTTGTCCTCAAATCCATCAGATGAAAAGCAGACCTTGAACCTGGAGTCACTGAATCCTGAAGGGCAGGGTGTGGGGTGACGTCTTGGATTTGTTCCCCCACAGAAGCCAGGTTTTGCCAGCCTGGCCATGCGCTGCAACAGACGAGCTTCTGCTGGGCCCCATGATGCTTAGCGCGCTGAGCGCTTAGTAGGTGGTTCAGTGAGTCCTGGCGACTGTCCGACCTACAGCTTGGTCTGCTCGGCTGGAGCTCTGCAGCTGCGAGCCACGCTACCCTGCCGGGCTGTGCTTGGTAAGTAGAGGTCAGGGTCTGAGGCTTCTCTGCAGGCGGGTTGCTTGGGCACCCTGAAGAGAAGACTGAACCTGCGCTCTGTATAGTTTAAAAATGATTTGTCAATGGCGACAATTTACAAAAATGTATTTCTGTTGCGGCATCTTCCAATCGCTGGGATTTATGGCTTCATCTCTCGGATTTGAAAGCACACCCGCACACTCTGGCAAATGAGAAAATGTATGAACAATTTGTTGGCCTTTTTTTTTTTTTATATCAAGTTTCCCCAAATATGTAAACTCTGAGAGCACCTTATTCTTTTTAAATGATCATTCATTTGTCTCCAGACTCTATCTTTTGGCACAATTTATTATTCTCTATTTCAAAAAACTTAAATGCATTTCGCATATTAGCACGTAACTCTTGTTCCTGTCTCCTCAGTTGTGGAAAGGGCTGGATTGCTTTTATAAAGAAAAAAATGGCTAATAAAATTGGCCTCAGCACCGTTGCTCTGCAATTCTTATCAACAGTAAAGTGGTACTTACCGTCATTGATGTTAAAAGCTATTTCTAAATTATGGTGCCATTTATTATCTCTAGTGTCCAAAGTAAGTTTAAATGATGCTTATAATTCATGTTTTACCAAATTTCCTTTTCCCCCCGAGGATACCTCTGATTAACTTATACACATTAAAGCGCTTTTTAAATTCTTCTTTTATTGCCATTATGCTCTGAAAATCTCAGCGATTCTCAAAAATGGGTAATAAGCTTGAGATAAAATGCTGCAGTTTTAGATCAATGCTGACATATCACTGTGGTGATTTCTACAGAGCTAAAGCGATAATGCTTCATATTTACGGAATATATACTAGGTTATTACTACAGTATTACCATTTTGTTCTAAGATGAAATGAGTAATTTACCAATTTATTAAACAGTTACATTTAAGTATTGCTTAGGACATTACCACCCCAATCTGTTTACTTAGCTTGAAGAGTTACCACTAAGATACCCTGTTTATTTAGGTAAAATTTGTAATCATCATGCCTTCCATTAACCAACTTGTTTTTCTGCAAGGCTAATTGTCTGGAAATGAGTTTCTTCTTATTTACTGTGCTACATTCTGCTTAGCTGGCTGAAAACATCACCCCAGCACGAAGTGCTAGGGAAATTAATAATACATACAGAGAACAGTTTTAATTAGTATAATACCAAATATTAATAAAAGATTTATGACACCGTTGAAAAATTCTAACAGAAGAGATCTTAACAGCTTGGGGCTCAGTTTATCAGGAGAGGGCGACCGTGGTGCGACCTTTTGTGGGAGGCCAGTTTGGGTGATTCTCAAGAGCTTCTGAGGCTCCTGGGAGCACGGGCTGGAGGTGAGAGGCTCTGCCTCTAGAAGGGGTTTGCTGGGTGCTGAATAGAGAGTTCACACCAAGGAAGGAAGATTGGGGACATAGGTGTAGACTGCCAATTCTAACTCAAAAGATACCAAGGTTTCTGCAAAGTAGGAGAGGAACACAGGCCAGTCTGAGGCCCCCCTGAGACATTTCCAGAGGCACCACTGGTCTTCAGTCCCAGATGAGAAAAGGACTTTGAGAGTCTGGACTGCTGTTAACTCAGAAGCCATGGGGACACTGGATCGACATGGAACTGGGGAAAGAATGCATATTCACTGAGTATTTATTATGCGCCATTTGTTTACACACATCTATTTTAATCTGCACGGCGGAGAGCTAGCACTGTCCTCATTCTGCAGGTCAGGAAGTGAAGCCCTTGGAAGGGTAAGGCCCTTGCCTGAGGTTATGCAGCTAGTGAGTGGAGAGAATTTGAACCCAGGTCTGTGGAAACCTCAGAGCATTGTCTCCTGCAAGGCAGTACCGATGTGAAGAGAAAACAAGCAACCCCATTATTGACCTGCACCCTTGTCCATGATGTCAAGCCAAGTAGGCACTCAGACAAGCATTCGATGCTTCCATTCTCATCTGGATGGGTCGGTGCATTCCCATCCTTCCACTGTCCTGCTTGTCCCAAAGGCGTAACGTTCTTTCTTTATGTGTCCATCTTCCTTCTGTGACATGAACTCACAAGGGCAGGGTCATTTCTTACCTTCTTTAGATCCTTGGTGCCTGGCACATAGTAGGCCCTTTTAAAAAGATTTAAAAGACCAAGGAACAAGGAAGTGAAAAGGAAAGACAAATACAGCTTCTGTTTGCAGTGTTCCGGAGAAAAACTGACCCTACATAGATACATTTTGTTTGTAGGAAGTCATCCCCCTCCCCGCCACCAAGCCCACACAACCCTGGCTGAAGTATAAGGGTTATTATTATTGCCATCTTTTCTAGCCCCCAAGGGCCGGGTCTTAGGAGCAGCAGGAATCCTTTGTGCCGTGAGCTGATTTTTTCCTGACATGTGTAATAAAAACTGACCAAGCCAGTTACTTTCTCAATTTCTCTCCAATTTGAGAAGCTCCATATCGTGAGGCACTTGAGGGCTGATGACCCTTTTATCCTACTCTTGATTAAAAGGTAAAAGAAAAAAACAAAACTAACAAAAGTTCTTGGACTGAAGATCTCCAGGATATGCGGCAAAATGGCCGGGCTGCTTCTTGAAGAACAAAAGTAGTGCCTGTGACCAGGGCCACCTTTGCTGCTCTCTGAACACCTTGCTCTTCCTGACTGTGCCCTCCGAGAAGGAATTTTAGTCCTTCAGGGGATGAATGGATAAACAAATCGTGGTCTGTACATACAATGGAATATTATTCAGCCGTAAAAAGTAAGGAAGTACCCATACCTACATACAACTTGGATGAGCCTCAAAAACATGCTAAGTGAAAGAAGCCAGGCACAAAAGGCCACATATTGTATGATTCCATTTATATGAAATGTCCAGAAAAGGTAAACCCGTAGAGACAGAAGAGAGATTAATAATCCTAGGGGACAAGGTAAGGGAGGCATTTGGGGTGTTTTTCTGGGGTGATGAAAAGGTTTCGAAACTAAGATCTGGTGGTTGCACAACATGGTGAATACACTAAATGCCACTAAATTGTACATGTTAAAACAGTTAATTCTATGTTATGTGAATTTCACCTCAATTTTTTAAAAAGGCATTTTAGGAATACTAGCACAAGTGTCCAAAGCTACATATACCTGGGTGTTCATCACAGCAGTGGCTATAAGAAGGAAAAGTTGGAGATAACAGTCTGTCCAACATTTAAAGATTGGCCTCATAAAATAAAACCATTCATACAATGGAATGAAAAGTAACCATCCAAAAGAATGGGAGTGGGACATCGGGACTTGGGAGCTGCTCTGCGGTGTTAGGAACAATGGCTTTCGGTGTAACGGAGCTGTGATGTGGAGAGGCTAAGCTTCTTTTTATTTTATTTTATTTTATTTATTTTTTATGTTTTTCGGTACGCAGGCCTCTCACTGTTGTGGCCTCTCCCGTTGCAGAGCACAGGCTCCGGAAGCGCAGGCTCAGCGGCCATGGCTCACGGGCCCAGCCGCTCCACGGCATGTGGGATCTTCCTGGACCGGAGCAGGAACCCGTGTCCCCTGCATCGGCAGGCGGACTCTCAACCACTCCGCCACCAGGGTAGCCCCAAGCTTCTTTTTTTTAGATGCAAAGAAAAGTTCCAAAACATATGGGAAAATGTTTGCTGGAAAATGACTTGGTTAAAACCTGACAATCTTACCAGCATCCTGCAGGCTGATGAATACTAATGAAGCTATGAATGTCACTGATTGATGAACAGCTTCATTTTAAATGAGGAGTCACTGTCTGCCTATTGAAAGAGGCCAGTTTGCTATGAAGTTCCTAAGATGTAAACATTCTGGCTAGTGCCATAGATTTACTTGTCTGTTGTATGAAAAACTGGTGATCAGGAAAAGCTCTTCATTTTATGGACACAGAAAGAAAACAAAACTCAAGACAGATTATTTTTTTGTAATTTTGAAATTGCATTTGTGAATAGATTTCTGAGCCAACATCGAATCTAGATTAATGCATCCATATGACTCAAGCCACTTCTGTTTAATCACGTCACTGCCCTAGAGTCATAACCTGTTAGCCAGTATATTATTGATACTTTCTAGCTCTGAAACTGTTTTAAATGGAAAATTCCTTTTCAGTTATCCAGCCTTGTAATTAAATAATTTTGAATGAAAAAAAAAAAAAAAAAAAGAATGGGGGTGGGAATTCCCTGGCAGTCCAGTGGCTAGGCCTCAGTGCTTTCACTGCTGGGGCCAGGGTTCAGTCCGTGGAACGATGTCCTCAATGCGTTATTGAGTAAAACAATTTACTTGCAAAGATACACACACACACACACACACACACACACATAAATCTCATATCCCACACACAAACACATGTGCCTTGTTCTGTCATAGGACAAGAAATAGAAAGCATAGACAGCAACCAAATGATTTGCTCAGGTTACTGCTGAGAAAAGAATGCTGGAGTGAGTGGAGGCTTTCACTTTTTACTGTGTCATTTGCAAAATTAAATATTTTTTTAAAATAAATGAATATGTTTTGAATTAAGGCAAAAGTTATAATAACGTTTTAAGATGTGGTAGAGGAGTGAAGGCAAAAAGAAAGTGATCCATAGTCCTGCCACCAATTTAGTGTACACGACTCAAAAAAAAAATTTTTTTTAACACATAGGATACCAACATTAAAAAGAAACAACAGCACTAAAAAATTCTGTTAAGACATTGAAAGATGAAACTTTAGACTAAGCAGGTCCTTACTTAGACTGCTTTGTGTTTCTTCAGCTGCCCAGCACCATACCTTGGAAATGATAGGAACTAAGTTCTCAACACCCACTTTCTTAAGGATTGTAAAACATACCGCATTTTCCTACAGTTTTCAGTATCCAGCATGGAGACATTGAACCTAATAAGTTTATAAGACAAAATGGCTGTTATGTGTGCAAAACGCAAGGGCATTTTTTAGCTAAGCAACTCTAGAGGACGAACGCCAAGGGAAACCTTTTGATCTCAATTATTGGGACGCTTTAGAGGTATTTTTACCCTGAATGATTTGGATAATTATCTCAATCTTTCACTTTGTTTTGACTAGCTCTGCAGACTGGTTTGAATTCAGGAAGGGTATCAGTTTCTTCAACTAAATATTCTTTCAAATTCATGATGCCAACCCATGAGTTTTTTTGTTTTTCAATGGCTTTTCTCAAACACAGCCAACATTGTTTTTTAATTTAATTAATTTATTTTTGGTTCCGTTGGGTCTTCGTTGCGGTGCACAGGCTTCTCGTTGCGGTGGCTTCTCTCGTTGCGGAGCACGCGCTCTAGACGCATGGGCTTCAGTAGTTGTGGCACGTGGGCTCAGTAGTTGTGACTCGCGGGCTCTAGAGCACAGGCTCAGTAGTTGTGGTGCATGTGCTTAGTTGCTCTGCAGCATGTGGGATCTTCCCGGGCCAGGACTCGAACCCATGTCCCCTGCATTGGCAGGCAGATTCTTAACCACTGCGCCACCAGGGAAGTCCCATAACCAACATTTGAATTTCTGCTGTTTTATCCCTTTTCAAAAGGGAGCATTCTTAGAAGCTGTAAGAACAGAATCAAAGTGATGAGTGGACCTAAGTATTTGTGTGTTTCTGTGTGTGTGTGTGTGTGTGTGATTTTGTGTTCGTGTGTGAGTGTACATGTTCTGTGACAGGGCCTGAGTCAAATTTTCAAGGCAAAAGACAGAACTAATTTTTCTCTCTTATTTTCAGTGGATTATTTTCTGTGGGTTCTAAATAATTGATAAGGAGGTCCCTTTCCGTAATTAAAATGGATGTCTGGACACGTCAACACCGATAGCTTTTCCAGTAATGAGTGAATTTAGATACACGCTAAGTACAGGCTATATTTACTCCCTTGATGGGTTGCAGTGCAGAGTGTGTGGCTGGGGAATGGGGGCTGGTGGGAGACACAAGCCAGTCTCAGTGGAGATGACAAGAGAGCAGGAAGGATGGGAGCCTGGGAGATTACCTGGGCAAAAGCCCCTGCCTGGCCCCAAGGTGCACCTTGGACAAGCAGGTGAGCCAGGCACAGAAAGGCAACATAGGGCAGGAAGTCTGGAGACGTGCTTCGTCCCGTTTGGAATCTGCTGAGTTTTCTTTGTCTTTTCTGCCAACCCTAATGTCCTCTCCGTCTCTCACCTTCTTAGTGACATCTCCTGGCTGCCCCTTTCCTTGATGAAAACCTATCAAACCCTTCCCTGCCAAGGAGAGAGGGGTCGTTGGAAGCCTTCCAGGTGTGGTTACCTTCTTAGAAACATCAAAGTCAGTTCACTCACCTTTGGGTCCAACAGACTCTCTCTCATCGCCTATCATGGGCCCTACTCCATGGCTGGTGCTGGGGACACTGCAGTAAAAGGCTGCCTGTGCTGGAGGAACTCACACAGCGCGCTGAGCAGATGGTTGTCTACCTACAGGGAGGCAGGTGCAGGAATCGGGCTCAGAGGGGCCGTGGGAGGAGGGACAGTCCATCTCAGGGGCCTGTGCTGACTGTGCAGGTGAGGCTGGGGTCAGGGGCGGGAGGAGGAAAGGCTTCCCAATGGAGAAGTCGCACCAAGAATGGGGAGAGGGACAGACGCTGGGGCGGGAGGACAGCATGTGAGAGGTTTAGATAGATGGCAGAGCAGCCTCATGGATGAGGGCCCACTCCTTGGGGGTTGAATTCCTTTTCGAGGAGCTCAGCTGTCATCCTGTGGTGATGCTGGGGCACTGAAAGGCTTTATGTAAGCCTGTGTGTGTGTGTTGTGGTGGCGGGGGGGGTGATGCTGAAATTTAGGGAAGTCCCACATGGAGGAGGAGGGTCCCGAAGGGAGACAAGAAGCAGGACTAAAGATTCAGGGTGTAAGAGAGGGGTTCCCAGAAGGGTGAGGGGGGATGGTGCTGGGCTCTAGAAACCTCCAAAGTGAGGCAAGGAGAAGGGAGGGGTGGTGGCCTGGGTGACAGGGACCAGGGGACTGAAGAGGGCAATATGCCTTCCAGAATGCTTAAGTCACCCCCTGACAGGGAGGCAGGGGTGAGAATGAGACCTGGCAAGTTCCAATCCCAGTGCCTCTGCCTGGTAGCTCTGTGACCTGGGGTAAGTTACTCAACCTCTCTGAAGCAGATTCCTTCCCTATTATTTGGGCATAATGGTATCTGCTTCACTTGTATCTACCCACCACATCCTAGCTGCTCGATAATAGCAGGGCCGATTATTAGCTAGGAGTGGAATGGGCCAACCACAAGTGTCCTTGCAAGAGGGAGCACACCCAGAGGCGCACTGACTCACAGCCCTGGGCGCAAGAAACTGAGTGTGGGCTGGGGCCCTGGGGAGTTCATCACGGAGCCGTCCTGAATGAGGACACCTTTGAACAAGGGGAAGAGAGAGCCACAGACCGGTGTGGGTGCATTCATTTCCAAGCAGACTCTTGTCAAGAAAAAAAAAAAAAAAAAAAGGCGGCAGAGTGTCTGTTCTGGCAGAAATACCCGAGACCACAGATGCATTTGCCCGCCCGCCCCCGCTGTTCTCTCTGTCTGTCTCCCTCTGGCCTCTTTCATTCCGTCTTGGCTTTGATACTGCCAGCTGACTCCAGAGAGGCGACAGGCTACCGGGAGGAGATCGCCATCAGGGAAGGAGCCGGTGGATAACTTTGGAAAAGGGGACCCATTCTTGAAAGGTAGCAAGTTTTCAGCTCCCAAGGACGAACAGGGCTAACGCTGATCCAACCTAAAGAAAAAAAATTTTTTTTAAAAGCAGCCTTGCTGACATGTTAAAGACGCATATCTGTTTGATTCATTTAAAAACGCGCTCAGTGCTCAGAAGTCCTTAGAAAGATTTTTGCCAATTAAAAAAATACATTTAAAATGAATTCTAGCATCCAAATACTTCCTTTGAGGAAAAAGCCAAAGAATTTCTTGCTTTCCACCAGAAGTGGGGAATAGCGGGGGCTTGCGGAGGGATGACACACTACCCCCAATGAATGAGCCTGCAGGGCACCGTGGAGAGGATGCAAGGGCCATTATTATGGGCGGATTACCTAGAGGTCAGTTGGCTAACACTCTGAGAAACAGGGGCTTTGTGTGAGCGGGAGACTACAGCATCTTGTTTTAACTTAACAGTTAGAAAGGGGGAAATCCTCATGTCTGCACCGACCAAGCTCTGTGTAATACGTGGCCTACTTGCAAAATACCGCACAAGAATTCTGGCAGAGACTCCCGGATTCCCTGGTCCCCAGGCTGCTCCTTCCTTCCTTGGTCCTGTGTACAGGCTCCCCCGGCACGGCACCCCCTGCCTCGGCCCGCAGCAGCAGGCACATTCTGAGTCTCCCTTTCCTAAGGCAGCACCAACTGTGTTTACCGTAAACTTAGCTTCGGGGGCAGTCAACCCAAAGGATGCTTACTCTGATGACTTACGACACTGTGCTTCTGTTCCTTGAGTCAGTGCTAATGTGGAAGCTGCCGCCTTTGTGAGCTTATGTGTACCCATGTTGGCTGGACCTTTCAAGTGACTATGGTTGTGGGCACAGGGAGGTGAGTACCCAGGAGACTGCACTTGGCGTGGGGACACCAACAGCTGCGCTGTAGCATCCTTCTCCTTGGGGTCCACACCTGTGCCTCTTCGCCTGTGGGCTTTTCCCCCGGCCATGGGAGCACATGCTCTGTTGCCTTCCAGGCAGAGAGGTATTGCTTATTGCCCTCAACCCGTGATGGGCAGGGAGCTGGCGGATTAGTCCTCCAGCTGCCTGGTCCTGGGTAGAGAGGTGTATTCTCACCGCTCCTAGACAATGAATTCCAGTTGCCCACAGTGGGAACCAGCTTGAAAACACACTTCGTATTGGCCGCCCTCTGTTCCGTGTCCCTTACCCACTCTCATGCCGTTGCCTCCTGGGATGACTGCCAAATAACTACTTCCACCCGAATCCCTGTCTCAGTGTCTGTTTTTGGGGGAACCTGAACAGAGCAAGGTGGGTTAGCTACATAGAACCCTATGAAATTGCCACCTCTAAACAGAGTGAGTTCATGTGTTTTAACTAACAATTCTTGGTGCCTCGGCTGTGTTTCCTGAGGTGCCAAAACAACACGTCTGGTCTCTGTAAACTGAGGCATATCCGTGTCTGTGAAGCTACAGGCTACGTGTAAGAGCAGTCTGATATTTTCTTGTTCACATAAGCCTTCCTGTCCTGATGGATGTCTCAGGCTTGTCACTTTTTAATGATTACCTGATATTCCATTGTTCCGTTCTACCCACATGCAGGACCAGATCTGTGGGTGTGTCACTTGTGAGGCACAGGGCCTCACATTCTGTAAAGTCCTACACTTGGTTTAATGCTCTGTTGTTGCCATCAAGGTAATTCATTGCAGTACCACTTAAAAAAGCAATCCATTTAAAATAACCTAAATGGATATCCATAGGGGACTTCCAATAACACAGAGAAAAACTATGTCGTGGAATACTGTGCAACCATTAAAAAAATAGACCGACACGTAACAATCTCCAGATCGATTGCAAAGCGAAAAAGCAAGGCACAGAATGGTGTGCATAGTAACTTACACTTGCATAAAAAAACACATGAGGTGGGCTAAAGACTCTTACCTCATGCACAGATCAACTCTGGAAGGGAGGATGGAAGAACTGGCTTCAAGACTGCTGTAGGAAGGAGAGTTGGAGGTTGGGAGACAAGGATGGAGGGCGACAGATTTTTCACCACTGTGCTCTTTTGGTGTTTGAATTTTCTTGGTTTTCTTCCCCAGTATATTTTTTTAAAAATCAATTCCAAACCATCTTTCCCCTGGGGCTGCCTTTGCAACGTGCTAAGTGACGATTCTTTTAAAATCTGGAGCAAAAGAAATCCTCTTTATTTTCTTGATGAATTTGTATATTTTCTCTGTTTTGAAATAAAGTGACTGTGTCTCTTTTTTTTTTTTTCACTTTGGCTGCCAGGAATCTCAGAGGCAAATTCTAAGCTCAATTATATGTTATCCACGTGAGCTGTAGGTTAAATTCTTTTCTTTCCTCTGGACTTGATTTTCTACTTGTATTACATTTTCTTTGTCCCTGATTCTTTATATTTTAATGATTTTATTGTATGTGAACTAAGATAATAATTTGAATTTTCAACTGAGGTTTTTTTCCTCCCTGTATTTCCTTGTACCCTGTCTTCCTCCCTCCTCCATTCAGTCAACAAGACCAGGTGGCATCCTTGCCTCAGGGAAGGGATGTCACAGTAGAAGGATGAGAAAAATCTTTTGAGTTGCAAAGCCCAAGCTCTGAGGGACTAGGGACCTGAGCAGTAATTTGGGAGAAGAGGTGAAGAGTCACATAGAACAAAGCTGGCTGAAACTTCACAGGCTGGGGAAGAATGGAGCAAAAGGAAATTAAGAATAAGGGAACAGCACAAAACCCAGATTGCTGGGAGAAATCTGTCCCAGGGAAACCTGTGCCCTGCTTCCCATTTAAAGTATAGAGAAAGTACAAGCCCTGTGGCACAAACAGCTGTGTAGTAGACAGATGGGTCTGAGACCACCTCCCAGAGTGTCCTGCACCCCAGAGGGCACAGGAGCTATGTAAGATGACTCCCATATGCCACAGGAGTGGGATGTCTGGGAGAGCTCAGAGACATATCCGGAGGGGCCTTGTGGTTGAGAATGACACTGTGGCAACATCCTTCGTGGACCCAGGACCAAAGTCATCACCCCAGGTGCCAGAATGCACGGACAGGGGATGAGGACAAGTGCCCACCTTGCCTTGGTGCTCTGTAGCCTCCCCAAATTGAGAGCAGCCCACAGAAACCATGACGTGACTGCGATGAACTTTCTGCCATATGGCAAAATGGTGCTCATAAAAGAAACAGGTATATATCTTATAACCCTGAGTTAGCAAAATGTCCATACCCTGAGCCCCTCAGTGGAATGCAAAGGAGAAACAAATGAAGTAAGCAGTAAAGAGCCCTATCCTAAAACTAATTCTTTCCAGACCCTTCTATAAGAGGATCCCCAGGACAGACTGCCCCCGTATGAATCCTGGGACGGCCCCTCTGATAAAGATAGTATTTCCATGCTCGGGACACAACTAGATCCATCTCGCACATTTTGATGACGGACCAGGGAGGGACCTGACTCACTTCTTACATCTTCCTCTGTAACAAATGCTTTTGGAATAAACTGGAGCTGCCACTGAGCACAGTTAATGGCCTGGAAGCTTCCCAGGTGCTTCAGGAAAGAAGCGGCCTTTTAACCATGGTTTTTGGCCTTCACAACTAATGTCAGCTTTAAATGCTGTTCAGAATATCAAATGAATGCTTGTCTGACTCTGAAAGCCTTTGCTCACCGCACTCCCATGCTTTATTATTTCACTGATGGAGACTGCTTTTGTCATCTGGAGCAAGTCATCTTGGCAGTCTGACCGTTAGTTTACCTGTCTTTCAAACGAGCATAAGAATAATTTCTTCGTGGGGGACTGATGCTGACCAGGTGTTCACAAATCCCCTTAGGATCACCGGCACAGGGCCCTCAGGGGGACTGAGGTTGTTGTTATGTAATAATTTTTCCTTCTAGTTTTGATTAAAAAAATGATACATGTCCATCTATGTACAACAAATGTGTCGATGCTCACGGGACGTGCGCACCAGAATCCGCTCCACGGAGATCAGAATGCAAGGAGGGTGTCCCCCAGCCAGGCTCCCTCACAGCACCAGTTCGCACAAACAAAATGACTGGGGGATAAAAATCTTTTCAAAATTAAAAAAAGAAAAATCGAGATGTTCCTGACCTTTGGATGCTACCCATCTGTGGTGAGAGGGCGAGGGCAGTTAAGATACGGCCTGACTCGGCCTTGCAGTAGACTCTGGTGCCCTCTTGCTGTCATTTGGGAAATAAACGTTTCTTTGGGGAGCCTTCAATGTCTACCGCAAGGAAGGAAACCGGCTACTCTCACCTGCTCAGAAGTTTCCACTTGAATTTGGCTCTGTTCTGAGCTATTTGGGTTGGAGGCTAGGTGTCCTCCACAGAGCCTGGGGTGTCCTGTTACATCAGCCTCAGTGTTCATCCCAAAGATGGAACTCAGATGTCTTGGGACAGAAAAGCAAACTGACCGAACCTGAACCCAAGGATTCCCAGGGATTAAAACAGAGCACCAAAGTGTTTTGAAGAGATCAGTAAGAGGCTCATATGTGCCGGATTTGATGCAGCCCCAAGCTGCTGTGTTCTGAGGGTTTTTTATTCATTTAAAATTTTCCTTTCATTTTATTTTGTGTCCATCAAGCAAGGAAAGGGCTTGAATTTGGTCTGGAGTGTGGCATTCTTCACTGGATGTGCCCGCTCTGTCTGAGCCTCTCTGTAACACCTGGGTATGGCCCAAAGATCGAATGCTCATTTACTCTGTGAGCAAGAAGGATATTTGCCCATTAATTGCAACTCCAGTGCTCCAGGCAGCATGTAAGTCTCAGTTAATATCATCTCACTTTAGATGACACTCGAAGGAGCAGGAAGACAATTTGTGGGGGGAAAGGAATAAGAGGCAGCGCACATTTAACCAGAATGTTAATATTTACCCATTGCTGCACTTGGTGTCTGGGAGGCTGCACAGTCACTAAGTGGGGATTACATCTTCAATTAAGTAGTGGTAGCGGGGGAGTTTGTGATATTTCACAGAGGGAAACTGCCGAAATCATACTTTAAGGAGAATAATTTTTTTTAAAGCTACAAAAAAAAATTGAAATCAAAGCACGAGGGGAAAAAAAATAGAGAGAACATTTCTGTTTAGGGAATCCTAATATTTTGGCTGAACATATTATGTAAAATTAAATACTATTTTAAACCAAGGAGATATAATATCTAATTAAGTTTTTGTAGTTGATGGGCTTAGAGAGGATTGTGAATGTTGCATCCACTGAGCTGAAAGAAGTAGAAAAATTAAATAACACTGTTCTATAGTGACTTTCACCCAGACATACAAGCAGTCTTACATATCTTGCTTTTACTCTGCCCCCTACCTAAGACTCACTGATGACATGAGAGAAAAAAGGAGAATGGGCACGATGACCTCATTAAGCCTTGTAATGACCCCGAAGCACAGGAATCAAGAGTTGTCAGCCTCATTTCCAAGCTGCGACCAGAGGCTCCGAGGGGCCAGGGGGCTCTCAGAGGGTCATCTCGCGAGTCCAGGGGTGGAGAAGGAACAGAACCACCATCTTCCAACTGCATCTGGAACTTCTTCTGCCCCAGAACGCTCTCTGCTCTCCAGTAAGAAGAATGTCAAACTTTGGGATGTGAAGCCTTCTGTTATTGAGCAGAAGTTCCAGGAAGCACCAAGATTTTAAGGCTACTTGAAGTTTTTAGGGGGAATTTCAGTGTAAGGTGTGAAGGAGCCAGACGTGGAAGATTAGTTTTAAAAGGATGTTGACTTCTAAGACTAATTATTACACAGAGGCATTTTCAAGTTACTTTATAAAATAATTTTTAAAGACAGGAAATAAAAAGAATACCACATGATTTTTGGTCGGCAATTTTTTAAAACTTAGCTTGAATAGTAGGTTTCCTTAAACAGAGTAAAATCGAAATACCTACAGATACAGTCTAGACAAAGACAATACTCCCAGGGCAAGGACTGAATATTTCTATCATATTTCATTCGTTTTCCCTCTAAATTTACCATCACAGATGTACAATAAAAGAACTAACCCACCATTTTTAAAAATTTAAACTTTGGCAATATTTTGTCTATAGTTCCTGACATACATTAAGCAGGGTCACATTTAATATTTGGGAGGGGAAAAAGAACTCTCAGGACATCTTCATAACAAGTTGAAAGAAATTTTGTCAGAAGGCTATTTGAAAAAGTAGAATATTCAAATTATAATTTGGCAATAAGGAAGTAGTTTAAATAATTGAAAATGAGGAATTGAGCTGGGAGAAGTCACTCTTCGGTGGTCGTTTTTGTTTCAATTGCCACAAGCGAGAAGTAGGTTTTAAAAATAGATCACCAGGGCAGAGCAAGTGTCTCTGACAGGCACTTGAAGGCAGGATTCTAGAAATTCCAATCATTTAACAAATTGCACCATTAAAAGTCATAATAGGTCTAAAAGCCATTCTTGAAAGAACTTACTAAGTAATTTGACCTACAAAATCATCTTGTTAAATTTATTTGATATCATGAGACAGTTAGTGAAATATGCATAGTCCATTATATTAAAGAGAAAAAGCACTCTGCAATGGGTATCTGATGTGCTCTTTGCAATCGCAGCTATTAGTTGTCTATAAAACTCCTAGACATGATTTGATTTGATTACTGTTATATCATTTTACTTTGTAACATACAGGGGTGGAGATTACAGATCCGCTATTGCTTACTAGGAAATATTTAACGAAGGATGTTTTATTTATTAGCATAAAGAGACACAGTGGATTATTGGGTGATTAAAGTGATGATGTGGCTGCCATACTTGTCAAAAATATAGCTCTAATTCAATAACAAGGCGACAGTCAGTCTCTGAGTTGATCTATGCCTGAGCAAACTGACTCTGAAAGCAGGACATGGTCCACTTAAAAGGATCTTGGTAAATTTCTATAATTACACGTTATCAAAAACAAACAGCAACAACAACAAACCCGCGGGATGATTTCTCAATTGTAAATTTACTTTCTCTCTGCCATGAGCTCCTGCATCTTATCTTCTGCATTCCTAACGTCCCAAGTCAATAGCAGAGAATATTTAGCGTTACTAATCTATGTGGGAAGCAATAATTTTATAAGGAGTAAATTGAGAAGGGAATCAATAAAGGGAGCAAAGGAAGAAGGAACTAGCATTTATTGAGCGCCTGCTGTGTGCCAGGCTCTGTGTTATGTATTTCACAAATACTAGCAGGCTATCTCATTTAATCCTACGGAAAACTGCAAAGCGAATGAAGAAATAAGTTTATTTTTAAATTTTGAATTGCACACATATTTACTAGTTTGTCCTTTGTTCTCCTTTGGTTTAATGTCATTTAAGTCCTACAAGTAGCTTGTATCATCAGAACTACTTCACACCACATTGGGAGGGAAAGATTACTAATATCACTTGTCAATGAACATGTTTACCACAATTAGTGTCCATATTTTATTCTCAGCTCTTGCTTAGAGAATACTTGATCAGAATTTTACTCTGTGCATAGTTAGGCATAAAATAGATCCACCCTGAAATACCTGCTCTTTGCTAATCATGGCCAATTTTAAAGAAATCTTCTAAGATAAACTACATCATGTAAATCAGTTTGTTCTTTAATATTTGTTAATTGTATTATTTGCATTTCAGGACAAAGTTCGTGCTATTTCAAGGTAAACTATTACAGATTCTGATTTCTTTTAGGTTGCAAGCCAAGAAATGGTAGAGACCCTTTCTCAATTATTTTAATATGTCGTAAGCTGAAATTGATCCGGTAGATCATAAACGTTTACTGGGCTTTAGGAGCAGTTTAGTTTCGCAGCGCCCTCTGTTGTTGCTCTGTAAGTTTATCACTCTTCTAACTCACTGAGAGAGCACTGCTCACTCCTCCGGGAAGGCTCATCGCAGGTTGGCGTCAAAGCGTCAGTCTTCGGGTTTCAGAACTTGCATACTGACGGTGAACCCAAATCCGAGCAAGCTCAGGCAACCAATGTGCCCTGACTGAGCTCCCAGGAATTCTCTTTCCATCCCCGTCCTCTCCCGCAAGCTCCAAAGCCCCTACATCTGGCCGCCTCCGGACGTCCAATGGGCATTGCACATTTTGCATCTCCAAACAGAGTTCTTGTTTCAGCACTCCCAGTCCGAACATGACTTACCCCCAGGTCTCATCTCTGTCCGTGGACCACCACTCACTCAATCGCCCTCAAACCTAGGAGTTGTCTGTGGTTTCTCTCTCCCTCACACCCGGCACGTAGTAAGGCCTTCATAAATATCTGCTGAATTAATTGAAAAAGGAAACAGAATATCAAGGTATTAATTTATAGAAAAGCATCTATGAAAACATCAATAAGATCAACACGTTACTTCCAGATCTCCCTCCACGGAGAGAGGCTACCGCCAGTTTATATTTCCCGGGCCATCCCTACCTAGGCAGGATATAGAATGCCTTTTGATTCCCACAGCTGCCATCAGGCAGGGCAGGGAATAAAGGATCTGACTTTAGGTTTCTAGGTTATAATCACATTCCTTCCTTACTCTCTGAAACTGTGCACTGGTTCTAGTTCCTCGGAGTGGAACTGGATTGCTGCTAAACCCGCCAGTCTGTTAACAAGCCAACTCATGTGTTTCTCTCCCTCAGATAGCTGCACCATCATGTGTGGAGTCTTACTCTTGCCACCTGCTGAGAATAACTTTTTCCTTGTTCTGGGAGACACTTATGTGTCCCCTTTGGCCATTGATCTTTATCAGTCAAACTTGATAAAGAGAATTTGGCATTCTTGCAAATCAAAGTGTTTTCTAAATTGGTTAGTTTGATTTAAACCGAGACCCTTTGCTTTAATAAATATAATACACAATTTGATAACACATATATAATTCAAGAAATTAACATCAGGCTAATCCCACAACCCAGAGGTAACTTCTATTAACATTTTGATGTATTTTTTTAAAAAATAGTTTATTTTTTTAATTTTTAAAATTTTTTTAGAGTTTATTTTTTAGAGAAGTTTTAGGTTCACAGCAAAATTGGATGAGAAATACAGAGATTTCCCATATACACCCTGCCCTCACACATGCATCACATCGAGAGTGGGACGTTTCTTATAATCAATGAACCTACACTGGCACACCATCACCCACAGTCCATGGTTTACATTATGATTTATTCTTGGTGTTGTACATTCTATAAGTTTGGACAAATGTATAAAGCCAAGTATCTATCATAACAGTATCACACACAGAATGGTTTCACTACCCTAAAAAATCTTACGTGCTAGGTCTAGTCATCCCTTCCTCCCCCCTTAATGCCTGGCAACCACTGATCTTTTCATATAGATGTCTCTTTTCTATATGTATGTGTATATTAATATTATAAAACTGGGCACATACTATGCATATCATTTTATTTTCTGTTTTGTTTTCGTTTTAAAGTTTAAACACTTCATGTTATGGAAATTCTCAAATGTACATAAGAAGTAGAGTGAAAACTATCATGAATCTCCATGTGCCCAACACCAGGCTTCAGTGATTATCAATATTTTTGCCCGTTGTGTTTCATCTGTCTCCCCCAACCGCTTTTATTTCTTATTTTTGCTGAAGTATCTTCAACAAATTAAAGGTATCATGTCATTTCATCCATAATACAGAAATATTACATAGACTGCCTTTTACATTTAACATGACATGAATATTTCCCATATCATTCACTATGGTCTGAAACAATGTATTTAACAACTGCCAAATATTGTCATCGTTTATACGTATAACAAACCTTTGAGTGCATCTCTGATTATTTCTTTAGGAAACATCTCTAGAAGTAAATTACAGGATCAAAGGGTAAGAATTTTAAAGATACAAAAAACATCATAAATGGTTAATCAGTTTATACTCCAATCAGTGGAATGTGAAAAGGTCTGTTTCTTTGAACCCCTCCTGACTCTGGGTATTACCAATCGTATGGGTCAATGTTTCATTGCAGATAGCAGAATCCACTCTAGCTGGAAGCAGAAGAGTTATTACCAGTTATTATGAAATCATTAGAAGATTTGGAAGAGCTGATTGAGCTCCCAGGAATGAATTCTGAGCCACACTGCAGAGCTGGCTCACCAAGGGAGCAGCCTCTGGCACAGTGGGGAAGCTGGGAATAAGAAAGTTGTCATCACAATTGCAGGCTCTAAGCTCACAGGGCCTTTGTCATGACTTACACTGTCAAAGTGGATGCCTTGCAACCCCATGAAACTGGAGCTGGACCCCACTCCAGATACCTCTTATGACCTTGCTTGCTAGCACAAACAGCAGAATTATGACTTGTGCCTCATAATATTTCCACCGTCCAAATTTCATATGGGCACACTGCTAGATAGATCATCTGAAGAATTCCAGCTGTAAGGGAGTCTGGGAAATGTAATGTTTTGCCTTCCAGCTTTCAGCAGGCAGCAAGACATAATACAAAGTGGTTGGAATGGAGCTGAATGAGCCAATCTGTAATACCTACTACAATCCACCCCTTTGGTAATGCAGCATCCATATATAGTCTTCTGTCAATAAGTCTTGCAAACAAAAATAATAGCCAAAACCAACATACTCTCCTAATGGACTCATACCTCATACAAACAAAAATGAGCTTATCCTGAAAAGGAGACCCAGATCTCACTGCATTCGTCTCTAAGTGATGTTCATTCTTCTTCTAGTGTAACCACATATTGATACCCTGCAATCGAGGTGCTAAATTATAAAGTTTACCACAACTCTGTATCGGATATCTTAACTTACTCTAGTATAGTAGGTGAAAGAGAGAAGGAGAAAAAAAGAAATAGCATTATGTATAAAACTTGTGATCGTGGATCTCATTTCTTCAGTTAGTCATAAGGTATCCAATACCAGCCAATAGTCAAAGATGCAGTTTTACAGCTGGTTTATTTGATTCAGAATCCAAACAAGGCCCACATATTGTGTTGTTTTTGTCTCGTAAGAGTCTCTTTGATTCAACACATTCCCCACCTTTCGTTTTCATGCTTTGATTTGTTGGAGAAACCAAATTTTTTTTTTTTTTAATTTTTTTGTTTTTTTAGGTACGCGGGCCTCTCACTGTTGTGGCCTCTCCCGTTGCGGAGCACAGGCTCCGGATGCACAGGCTCGGCGGCCATGACTCATGGGCCCAGCCGCTCCGCAGCATGTGGGATCTTCCCGGACTGGGGCATGAACCCGTGTCCCCTGCATCGGCAGGCGGACTCTCAACCACTGCGCCACCAGGGAAGCCCCCAAATTATTTTTTAAGTGTAGAATGGATTTGGTTGGTTGCTTTCTCTTGATATCATCTAACTTGTTCCACTATTCCCTATGTTTCCTGAAAACTGGTAGCTATTCTAAAGACCTGATTCGATTCAGGCTCTGTTTGTGTGTTGGCGATGGGAGCTCATGGGCATCTTTGTGTACTATTGCATCACATTGTGATGCATACAATGTCTGTTATCTACTTTCAGAGAATCTAAGATTGATCAGTGGGTTCAGGTGGTGTGGCCCTGGTCCCTCTGTTATAAAGATTCTCACTAACTTTCCACCTAATGATATGAGTGTCCTTTGAGATTATGACCTGGATCTATTACTTCATTAGGGATCAAAAATTGATAATTTTTCTAATTCTACCGAACAACTAGATATCCGTGAATCATTGCAGGTCTGTACCCCAGGTCACCTCTTTTTCTAGGCAGGATGAATGACCAGGTACTTATATATATAATCCTATGTAATATAATATAGGAGACGTCACTGCTTGTTATTCCTCAATTAAAACTGCCAGATTTAGCAAATAAAAATACAGACATCCGGTTAAATTTAAGTTTCAGAAACAATAAATAAATTTTCAATACGTATGTTTGAAATGTTTAAAGATAAGCTGAGTCATATTAAAAACTACCACAGTTCACCCCATGTCTATTAACCATATTTATCTTCCAAATAAAGACAACAGTAAAATCATAGATGGGGGGCCCTGAGGTAACCTATGACGGAAGATAATTCAATCAGGGAGAATCTCTAGATTTTACTTTGACAGTTTGAAGAAAGATAGGTCTCCCACCCCTCCTACCCTTCAGGCTTGGAAATGAACAGAAAGAATATACATGTTGGTCCTTTGAGGGAATTCAAACTGGGAACAGAGCTGATGAGGGTAGAGGTGAGAGAATTTCAGAGTCACCGTGGCCCTGGTGACACCCTACAACCACTGTATAGCAAACAAATCCCATCAGCCTTACCTTTTTCCAGCTAGTTTGAGTTTGAGTTGCGTTCTCTTGTGAATGTGGCATATTTAGCAGGCAGGACTTCGTAGGAGAAAAGCGGGAAACAGCTTTACTCTTTTTCACTACTGCTCTTTAAATTTACCTGGTCAATTCTCCCTTCTCTATCCATCGCAGTATATTGAGCAGACCACTTGGCTTTTCTGTCATTTTCAAGGTATTCGAATAGTCCTGTTTTCAGGTGCCAAAAGTCCAGGTTGATTTAAGTAAGAGCTTCCGTTTCTGGCGGAGTTGAACGCTTCTCAGGCCCATCTGGGCTTGGAAATCTGCAGGAGTGAAGGAGAATCATGGTCTTTTCTCTATTCCTTTACCTTGTTTTCACCTCCTCCTTTATGCATCCTGCTGCTTTTTGGTGCCCCAGGGTCAGGATGGAAAGGAGAAATGGGAGGGAAAATATAGGGTCTAACTTGATGGTGATGGTTTAATCCAGCATCAGTGCTCTCCTGTGGCTGATGTCCAAATGCTGGCCTTCAGTCTCGTGGGATATTTCCATGACCTCTTCACAAACATGCCTCTGACAGGGCACAATTGCTAGGTTGGGCATTGTGCCCTATGGCTGACCTTTCAGAGATCATTACCTTCAGCATCTCTGAACTTCTCTATGAACTGACACGGAGTAATTTCCAGGGTGAAGAATGCATAGTGTGAAAAGCGTGCCCATAGTATGCTACCTTTTGTATAATAAAGAAGAGGAAATAAGAAACTACACATGTAGTATCTGCTCAACATGCTCTGTGAGCCATAGACACCCTTGGCTCTAGTGGAAGCAAAGTCATGAATAATATTTTCAATATCTACTTCTTTGCTTATATTGTTTTCAGTTGAGACAATTACCGTGTTTGTTCATTTCTTTTGACCAAGAGGCGATCTTAAATAATTTTTAATTAAGCTGAAGTAAAATTATAGTAGTCTGTCTTAGGATAAATAAAATATTTAAATTTAAAATAATGTCATGAGTATTAATCTACCTACTTTTCAATTTTTTTTCAACTGCCTTACAGTCCTAGGAGAAAATTTGCCATTAAAAACTACTTAAAAACAGGTACATAGGGTGCTCATTTTTATTGCCTCAGGTTCCAATACGGCTCAGCCTTACAATCACGGTTATTTAAAAATTTGATATTTTGTCATTACAGATTTTTGTATTAATTTTTATTTTTAAAATATTGCATTAAAATATTATTTATCTTAACTACTGATTTTTTTGTGCACATTCCTCCCTTTTCTGTGCCCAGGGTGAACTCCTCACAGTCATGCTAATCTGGTCCTTGCAGCTTAACTGTGCCAAAAGAAACATAAAAATGACAAACCAGAGATAACACGATTGATTATCTACAGGCAGTGGATGGAATGAGGGCAGAAAGGATAAGGGGGACTGACACCTTTCTGAGCAATCTTTTTCATATATTTTTGACTTTTAGAGTCATGCAAATGTTTCACATACTAAAAAAAATGAATAAAATATAAAATAATCAACAGGGATGGGATAGAGCCCCAAACTGAATACACACAATAACAGATGAACTGGACTGTTTCACAAATGAACGTCATAACCGTACTGGAGTGGGAGCAGAAAAGAACCAGCCCAAGCAACTGTGGAAAATAGTACTTTGACTATATACTGAAAGGGCAAAGAAAAAAATGAGCACAAATATTGCACTTTACTAACCAGTTTGTTTTTCTCACAGATATGGATTAGCACTTCTGAAACTACTTTCTGTGTATTGGAGCCAATAAGTAAATATACTGTGTATAATGAGACCCAGGTTTTTTACTGTCAGAGAAAGCAGTTAAAATAAAGGGAAAGGCTGAATGAAATCTATGTTGTTGGTTTGGAACTGGAGATACGAACTAATGGTACGTCTGCACGTATACACACAATACACGTGCACATGTATATATATATATATATATATATATATGCACACATACAGATAGATGGCATCCTACTACCAATGAGCGCATCTAGAGCCCAGATCTTTGTTTTTAAATACTATTATCCAATGAAAGGAATTAGGGCTGACTCCAGAGTTGGGGCAGGAAAGTACAAGATGAATGTAAAACAGAAAATAGGAACTGCACACATAAAAAATGATGGGATAAGCAAAGGGACACAGGAGTTCATTTGAAGAGGCTCCAATGTCCAAATGTGGTACAATCTGAGTAAGTAAATAAATATTAAGAGTAATGGATTATAACCCATAGCATAAAATAAGAACCGTGAGTCCATACTGATATAAATAATTGAATAAATACATGCAAAGATGAAAAGGAAAAGCTCTTCTTTACAGAATTCCAACTAGTAAATGGAAACAGATAAACATTATTTGGCAAGCACTTTGGTAATAACTTTTTAGGTAAAATTCATGAATGGAAGCTAGAATGAGTAGGTAAAATTAGAAAAATGGTACGTTTACTTAGTCTCAAAGATCTCCCCACAGGATATTTATTAATTACAAAGGAAAAAAGAGTAACTTTAGTGGAAGGACCTGGCAAACGTCACTCTAATCAAGTGATCAAAGTGAACATCATCAGAAATGAGACAAACCTCCTGTGGCTTCTGATACGATGCACTGAGAAGGACACAGCGTTGCCTCTGTGATATTCTTAACAAGAACGCGTAACTTAAATTTAATCACGAGGAAATCTCAGCCCAACTCCAGACAAAGAATATTCTACAAGATAGCTGGTCTGAGGCACTGTTTCATATTGAAGGAGAATGAGGAGATATGACATCTAAATGTGCAGTGTGATTCTGCATTGAACCCTGGACCAGAAAAGGGATATTAGCAGGACAATTGGTGAACTTTGTATAAGGCCTATAGATTAGATAATAGTATTGTACCACTGCTAATCTCCTGGCTTTGGCAATTATATTGCAGTTATGTAAGATGTTAACATTTGAGGAAGCTAGATGAAAGGTATGCAAAAATTCTTTGTACTAGTTTTGCCATGTATTTGAATCTGGAAACAAAATCAGCTTTTGTAGTGTGGGGTTGCCTCACCACAGCAGGCAAAGTCCTCTTGGAAAAGTCCTTTAAAGACTTCTCTATGCCCATCGACAGATGAATGGATAAAGAAGATGTGGTACATATATACAATGGAATATTACTCAGCCATAAAGAGGAATGAAATTGGGTCATTTGTAGAGATGTGGATGGATCTAGAGACTGTCATACAGAGTGAAGTAAGTCAGAAAGAGAAAAACAAATATCGTATGTTAATGCATATATGTGGAACCTAGAAAAATGGTACAGATGAACCGGTTTGCAAGGCAGAAATAGAGACACAGATGTAGAGGACAAACGTATGGACACCAAGGGGGGAAAGCGGTGGGCGGGTGGGGGTGGGATGAACTGGGAGATTGGGATTGACATGTATACACTGATGTGTATAAAATGGATGACTAACAAGAAAATAGATAAAGAAAAAAAAGACTTCTCTAGCTTGGCTACTTCTGGATGTGCCAACTTCTAGAAGTGTACGCCAAGCCCACCACAAGTCTCTTTGCTTTGCCATCATAGGCAGCTCAAGCCAGGTTCTAGCCGTCATAGTTTTCCAGGCAAGAGTCAGGCAGCAGTCTCTGGAGTCACCTGAAGTCTGGGGGACGTAGGTCAAGTTTTTCAGAACTCTCCACCACACTTTGCTCCAATCCATGGGGCTAGTGGAACTTCCTGACTTGGCTTGAGGTAAAGGCAGAGAATAACCCTCACTCTAGGCCAACAGCTCCTTTCAAAGAAATCCTCTCTCCCCTCTCCTCGAGGACTTTCTTGGTTGCTTTTCTCTAGTCTGGAGATGTCTGATGGGCTATATAGTCCATAGGACTGGTTTAGCTACCTCCTAGTAAGTTTGACATGGACAATAATACACTTTTTCATCTGATTGGAGGCTGAACCCAAAGCCTGAGAAAATGATTAAAATCCCATTTAACATCTTGTAACACCTGCAACTAAAAACATTCCCAAACATTTTCAAATGAAAAAGAAATGGTGACATTCCCTACCAAACCTTTCTTTTGTTTTGTTTGAAGAGACTCAATGGCACCCTTGTAAGAGATTAGTGCAAATACTCCTGAAAGTAAATGGAGTTGCTGAGCTGCCTACCAGCTGCCTCTTGATTAGAAACACTAGACAGTGAATTTCAGCAAGGTAGACAAGAAACAGCATCTTACTTAAGAAAGCATATTTGCAATCAAATAATTTACCTAAAAGAAGAGGTTCTATATAAGATATTAAATATCACTGTATCATTGTACTACTTAATATAGTTCTGTATCATTTAGGAATGTGTGAAGCTTAGTGAAAGTGGCCAAGAAGCAGATGGGGTTTTCTTCTTTCTCATATAATAAGTTCAGAGGAGGCATTGCTTATATTGGTTCAGCGGCTCTACAACACCATGGAGAACCAGTTCTTTCTATTTTTAACTCTGTCATCTTTAGCATATTAACTTTCATCCTTATCATTTTTGTCTTATGGACATAAAATATCTGCTCCAACTCCAGAAATCTTATTCCAGGTAGGAAAAAAAAGAGATAGGGTGAGGGGATTTTGTACATCTCTCTCCTCATCAGATTCCTAATTACTTGTCTTACCCAGAATATATCACAGAGCTACTGCTAACCATGAGGGAGGCTGGGATTTAGAGTATTAGCTTTCCATTCTGTAGAGGAGAAGGGCAAGGGGGTCAGGACTTGGTGCTGGGTAAGTAAAATTACAGTGTCTGACATGGGTGCTTTGCATATACTTGTCATTCAATAAAATTATGTACATAGAACAAATGTGTAAAGAATTGTCCATATTATAATGGCCAATGAAAAGTGGCTTTTAAAATAATAACAATACAATAAAGAGGTGTTTTTGCTCCACTGAAAAATTTTAGTGGAAACTGCAGCTTCAAACCTTAGGTTAAAAAGCAACAGACCGTATGAAATGGGAGAAAATATTTGCAAATCATATATCTTATAAGGGGTTAATACCCAAAATACATAAAGAACTCATACGACTCAACAGCAAAACAAAAACACAAACACAAACAATCCGATTAAAAAATGGGCAGGGGGTCTGAATAGGTATTTTTCCAAAGAACACAGACAGATGGCCAACAGACACATGAAAAGATGCTCAACATCACAAATCATCAGGGGAATGGAAATCAAAACCACAATGAGATATCATTTCACACCTGTTAGAATGGCTAACATCAAAAAGACAAGGAATAACAAGTTTAGGAGAGGTTATGGAGAAAAGGGAGCACTTGTGCACTATTGGTGGGGATGTAAATTGCTATAGCTATTTATGGAGGTTCCTCAAAAAATTAAAAATAGAACTACCATATGATTCAGCAATTCTACTTCTGAGTATTTATCTGAAGAAAATGAAAACACTAAGTCGAAAAGGTATCTGCACCCCCATGTTCATTCCAGGAATAGCCAAGACATGGAAGCAACGTAAGTATCTATCAACAGATAAATGCATAAAGAAAATGTGATACATAAATCACAGGTGGAGCAGTTGCAGGCCTGGACTTTGCCCCATGGCAAACTGGTGAGCCAGCGAATAAGCCACCATGAGCGTGAGCCACAAAAGTACTGGCCCCAATCTTCTAGGCATAAAAACCAAAATGCCTGCTTCTTCTCTTCTGCCTACCAAATTTCATGTGAAAATATCTCTTGTCAACCAACCTAACCAAAATAAACGCAGAGGAAAGTTCAGCCTAGCCAAGCTAGTAAACACACGAAGTGATGCATGCACGAGGCTGTTCATTGCTGTACTGATTGTAATAGCACAAGACTGGAAACGACCCAGATGTCCATTAATAGGGAACTAGGTAAATAAACTAGGGTACATCTAGATAAATAAACTAGCTGTACATAAAGTACAGCTGTAAAATCGGATGTGAACAAAAAAGTTTTTATATGCTGCCATGGAGTGATGTCTAAGATATATTGCTAAGTGAGGGAAAAAGAAAAAGGAAGATGCAAAACAATAAGCATAGTATATTATCTTTCATCTAAGGGAGTATTTCCTAGCTCTGTCTATTAAAAAGTCCTAGAAAAACAACTAACTAAATAGCAATGAGCACCTTTCACAACCAGAATGCCGTATCTAACACTTCCCGCTAAAGGGTTCAGTGGGTCCTTAAAGAAATGGCTGAATCTATCTCCAGGACAGGAAATGTATAATGTTAGCCTGGAATATTCTATTGAGGCAGGAGGTAGATGGGCCCAGGTCAAACAGCTGAAGTTCATAGTTCGTCCCCTGTGGCCAGAAGCTCCATAATAGCAGAAACTCCATAAAAGCAGGATGATGGAAGAGGCTGGTCTCTGCCCAGATAAGAGATAAAAGACCACATATTCCTCATTCTCGAAGTCAAGGAGACCTTCCCGGTTACACATGCGCAGAAAGGCTCCTTGGAGGTCAAAATGGAGGGGGCGCCACCCCATAGTAAGTGATGTCAACTACCCATAGGCCTCTTTGCTAGAATCCATCTTAGCTAAGAGATGTGCACACACATAGGGGAGGACCTTGAGATATACTAAATACGGACTCAGAACCAGGCAAAGCAAGATGACTGGTCAAAGGAAACCTGGAAGAAATACCCCATAAAAGTAATTCAAACTACCATGAGGGTGCAACTCTCTCTCTGAGCCCACCCGTGTGTCTATCCACACGTACTGCACTCTTTTTCCTCCTAATAAACGCTTTACTTGCTTCACTACTTTCCGTCTCTATGTGGAAATTCATTTCTACACAGCTGACGGGCCAGGGCCTTGTCACTTGTCCCTGGTTGGTGGCTAGGATTCAGCGTTCTCACTGCCACTGCCCGAACTCAATCTCTGGCCGGAAATCGAAATCCTGCTTCAAGCCACTGCAGGCCAAGGCCACCCAAGATCACTATCATACCAGAAAGTAGGAAAGCTATCAAAGACTATTGGAGTCATTTCACAAAGAATCAAAGCCAACTTGAAGGGACTCTCACTGCCCAAACCGGGCCATTATGAGCATCCCTTCCCCCGCCAAAAAGGGAAGGAAGATTGAAACACTGGTTATGTTTAAATTCATGTGCACATAAAGATACTAAAAAAAGAAATAATACAGGGTACCACCTATTATTCTGAAAACAAGTAAATAAAAGGAGAGATGCAATCATTTGTGAACTATTTTTCTAGTTTTCAGGGTAACCAAATAGCTGATAAGGGAAAAGTCTCCTTTACAGAAGAACTTCAGCCAATAATTGTAGAGGGAATGATAAATTAGAAGGAAGGAAGCAGCTTAGAAAAATGGAAGGAAGCAATGGTCAGTTAAAACTCTTACGTGAATGGAAGACTTTATAAAGGAAGAATCCAGCTGATAATACCTGAACTTGACATCACAAAAAGAGAGACAACCAGACATTATGTGTACCCTGACGCAACATGAGGTATTCTACGCACCTATGTATGAAGTATTCTTGTCACGAAAGTGAACATGATCTTGGTGACGCCTCTACATCAGAACTGTCCAACACAAATTTCTGCAGTGATGGAAATGTTTTTGTGTGCTATCCAATACTATATCTAATACCATAGCCATTAGCCAATAGCCACTTGGCTATTAAGCACTTAACCTGTGAGACTGAGAAATTGACTTTTAAATTTTAGTTAATTTTAATTGCAGTAAGTCCCATACAAACAAGTTCCCTTCTGAGAGCATGTTTGTAAGTCCAATTTGTTTGTAAGCCCAACAATGTTAGCCTAGGTACCCAACTAACACAATCGGCTATATAGTACTGTACTGTACTAGGTTTATAATACTTTTCACACAAATGATACATTAAGAAAACACAAAACACAAAGAAAGCATTTTTAATCTTACAGTACAGTACCTTGAAAAGTACAGTAGTCGAGTACAACAGCTGGCGCTTCTTAGCTGTACCAGCTACATCACCACCTCTGCTTTTACGCTTGTTTCTGGACATCCTGGGCTCGAAATAAAGATACTGTACTACTGTACTCTATACAGTAAAGTACACAAAAGCACAACCACTTGTAGAGGATGCACACACATGACAATGTACGTGAAACACGTGAACTAACGTGATTGGACATGCGAACACAGTTCGCATCTTTGAAAGTTTGCAACTTGAAGGTTCATATGTAGGGGACTTACTGAAATTTAAATTGAAGTAGCCACATGTAGTTAGTGGCAACCACACTTGACAGAGCAGCTGTAGGTCTACTAATTTATAGAAAGGATAGGGGATAAAGGGACATGTTAAATAACACATCTCAGTGTATAACGTGTAGACCTTGTTTGGATCCTTATTCAAACAAACCAAACATAAGAGACAACTGGGGAAATCTGAACTGGATAATTCATAATATTAGGAATTATTTAAAATTTTTACTTGTATCAATGATATTATGTTTAAGCTTTAAAAAATTGTTCTCTCTCCAAGATTCATACTTTAATATATAAGATGAAAATGTATATGTCTGCGATTTTCTTTAAAGAATCCATCAGAGGGACTCCCCTGGTGGCACAGTGGTTAAGAATCCGTCTGCCAATGCAGGGGGCATGGGTTTGAGCCCTGGTCCGGGAAGATCCCACAAGCCACGGAGCAACTAAGGCCGTGTGCCACAACTACTGAGCCTGCGCTCTAGAGCCCGCGAGCCACAACTACTGAAGCCCTAGAGCCCGTGCTCTGCAACAAGCGAAGCCACCGCAATGAGAAGCCCGCACACTGCAATGAAGAGTAGCCCCTGCTCGCTGCAACTAGGGAAGGCCCACGCGCAGTAACAAAGACCCAACGCAGCCAAAAATATAAATAAATAAATAAGTAAATTTATTAAAAAAAAAAAAAAGAATCCAGCGGAGGTGGAGGGGGAAGGGTGGTGGGAGGGTATACGTGAAACAAGATTAGCTATATGTTGATAACTGTTGGGTATACATGAAACAAGATTAGCTATATGTTGATAACTGTTGAAGCTTGGTGATGGGTATATGGTGTTCATCATCATATTCTTTCTATTTCTGTGCATGTTTGAAAATTTCCATCGCAGAATGTGTTAACAAATGAAGAGATAAATAAAACCTAGAATTAAAAGAATAGTATATATTTTATCCTATGGAACATTATACAACTCCTAAAAAGAATTCAATGGGCCTCTATATATTATACCATGGAAAGAAGGCTAAACCACATGAGATGAAGGGAAGTTGCATAACAATTACTATGGTCTGAATGTTTGTATCCCCTACCCCAAATTCATGTTGAAATCTTAAGCCCCAATAGTAATAATATTATTATTATTTTATATTATATATTATATATATATATAATATATATATATTATATATATATATTATATTATTATATTATATTATATTAGGTGGAGCCCTTGTGAATGGGATTAGTGCTTCCATGAGATTCTGCAGAGCTCCCCCTAGCCCTTTCCAGCGATGTGAGGATACAGTAAGAGGTTTGCAACCTGGAAGAGAGTCTTCACCTGACCATTCTGGCACTCTGATCTTGGACTACCAGCCTCCAGAACTGTGAGAAATAAATTTCTGTTGTGTATAAGCTGCTCAGTCTTTTTTGATAGCAGTCTGAATGGACTAAGACAGCAATATAGAAAGTATGATCCTATTTATATAAACAGTAAAAAGATGCATTTATATGTACATATATTTGTAAGTAAATACCTGCCCTTTAACGTAGAAGTCCATTTCTTAGGACATATTTACAAAATTATTTTTAGACTTCCAAAAGGATATATGTACAGATACTTAACTGTAGTGGTCTGCTTGGGCTATCATAACGAAATACCACAGACTGGGTGGCTTAAACAACCAAAATTTCTCACAGTTTTGGAGGCTGGGAAGTCCAAGATGAAAGTGCCAGTGGATTCGACTCCTGGTGAGGGCTTTCTTCTGGCTTGCAGACGGCCTCCTTCTCACTATGTCTTCACACAGTGGAGAGAGAGAAAGCTCTGGTGTCTCTTCCTCTTCTTATAAGGGCACTCACTAGCTTATAGATTAAGGCCCATCCTTGTGACCTCATTTAACCTTTATCACCTTTTCCATGTTCTATCTCCAAACAGTCACACTGAAGATTAGGTTTTCAACTATGATTTTGGAGGGAACACAAATATTCAGTCCATAACATTTACGAAAGCATTATTTCTTATAGCAAAATTATGGAGACAATTTTTGTGTCCATCTATGGAGAAATGGATAGTTAAATTATAACATATCCATATTATGACTAGTTTGGACAAATGTCCAAAATATATTTTTGAGTATAAAAAGTAAGTTGAACAATATATGAATCACACACATTAAAAAAATACCAAGAAAACCCCCTAACTATATAATCCATCCCCCACCCCACCCCATTATATATAGTCTGGAAGTATAGTCATTCAACTACTAACAGTGATTAACCTTAGGGAATAGGAATGGGGATATGAAAAGAGGGGCATTTAACTTTTTCACTTGTAAAAGCCTAAATACTTCTCATTTATTTAAAAGATAATGGGCATTCATTACATTTGTAAATCTGAAAAATGCAAAAAGTGGTTGTTTTTTAAACCACTTGATTCCATGAGATATCTAAGCGCCTGAAATATTAAAACAGCAAACGCATTTATATAACATGAGCTATGCCTCTCAGATGATTCCGGCTCTGTGCAGAGCTGCATTGAATAATCATGGTCCAGAATCCAGAAACATATTACAAAGTAGTCCCAACTTTTACTTGCATGGGCTCAAAGAACATTAGCCCCTTCTCCACTATCCTGTAGCTCTTCTCTTGAGACTTTCTCATTCTAAACTTCTAAATCCTCCTCAGCCACAGTCCTGTCCTCTTTTTTTTTAATCAGCCTTCCTCAGTTCCTTTAAATAGATATCCTTGCAAGACTCAATTTTTTCTCTAGCAATTGGTCACACTCTGCGTTTTAAAAGATCCAAGAACCAGGCTGGTGAAGACTTTTCTTCAATTGGGGGAAGGGAAAAGGTGAGGAACAGCTTAGTCTATTCATATATTGCAAGCATTGATTTCTCCAAATTTAGAACTGTCATTCTGTTAACTAATAATTGGGTCATGTGTATTATGGTTTATCTCAGGTAGATTGTATTCGGGTAGGGAATTACTGTCACTATTTTTATTCCTTACAGTACTTCTTTAATTTATTGTTTGGTCCATTGATGTAAGAAAGATACCTAGGGGAATCCTCGGCACCAGGGCCCCGGGGCTGCGGTTGGGGGAGGGATGGTCCTCAGTTTGTCAAAGTGTAGCTTAAGTTGCTCATTTCCAGGCTCACTTCCAAATAGTCTAATTAAGGTTTATGCATTTCTTACAAGTCATATGCCTTCTTTACAGGTCAGAACATTCTTAGAAATCCTGAGGATTCAGAACTGCACTGCCTCAGACACTGGACCCTCATATAATCCTCTGAGCTCTTTTAGTTGGATGTTAGTATTCGACTTCGAACTAGAGAACCCTGTCTATAATCACTTCATCTGTTTGGGCACCTTCCTAGCGGCCCGCTTCCTTGTCTGCAAAGCGGGGATAGTCGTGTGTGCCTCACAGGACGTTATGTGGGGACATGTTGTGGATATATAGCCCTTTCAAAACCTTCTGTCTGGAGAAATCACCCAGGCTTGGTTCCTGCCCTGCTCATGTGGAAGAGGCCGACTTAGTCCCCTTTTGCCCCCAAATGACATAATGAGGAAGGATTTCAACTTCGAAGATGTTTGCTCAGAAACGACAGAGCGATAAAAACAGAGTTGAATAAGTCTGGCCAGCAGCTACATCTTTTCTCTCCAAAAGATAATACTGCGTACGGTCCACTGTCTCTGGCACCTCAAGCTTTAACTTTGGGGAAACAATGAATTCTGCGCCCAGGCCTTCAGGCGAGTCAAAAAACCCGAAGTGGTTATGCTTGTTTGGAGGCCTGCGAGGCACGAGGAGACGGAGAAAGGTGAATCGAGCTGCTGTCTGACTCACAACCGCCTCGCCCTCCATACCTAACACAGCTAACTGTTACCGTCGCCATTTTGCAGGGTGGGCTGCGCAGTTTTCTCTAGCAAGGCCCGCGCGCCTGAGCCGGAGAGGACGTGGAAGGCTAGAAGGCGGGGAACGCGCGCTACCGGGGCGAAGCACGCGTGCGCACAGGCGGCGGCTGCGGCGGAGGGGTGGGGCCGGGGTACGAGTGCGCGTGCTCGGTGGGAGCCCGCGAAGTACCTGGAGGAGGTGGGGGGAGAGGTAGAAAGGAGTGAGGTTGAAGAGCGCTTGCGCAGGAGAGCGACCGTGCGGGGAGGGGGGCTCCGGAGCACCGGCGCGGAGACGGGACTTAAGGAGCTCTCGCGAGATCTCCAGGTTGCTATATATGTGCGCAGGGAGCCCGCGTCCTTTCCCTGGTCTGATTCCGTCCTGCGTGACTGTTCCTTCGAACGGTAGTCTTTTATCTCCGTCCACTTTCTCTCCCACCGAAGTGCGTGCCACCAACCCATGGAAGATTCGATGGACATGGACATGAGCCCCCTGAGGCCCCAGAACTATCTTTTCGGTAACTGCTGGGGGGTTGGAGCGAGGCCGAGCAGGGCCTGCAGGCTTTGGTGGGGGGGCGGGATCCCACTGAGGCCTGGGTTAGCGAGGAAAGCTAAGCAGGCTGGAGGCCTGAGGGAGTGGGAAGCGAGCAGATGGGGTCCTGCCGCCTACAGGATGGGGACCCAGGAGGGGCGAGCCGGAAGCACGGAGGGGGGTGGGAAGGAGGGGCGGCCTGAAGGCTGGGGCGTCAGCGGTCCGAGGCCCAGGGCCTGAGGAACCGACCGGCTGAGGGTTCGGCGTTACGCGGGGCCCATGGTGGAGCTCCGGGCACAATTATTTTCTGGGGTTTTGTGAGTTGGTAGGCTTCTCATTCCGGGCGGGTGCCTGAGGCTGAGCTCCGCGTTGGTGGTGTAAGGAGGTTTTGTGGGTTCGTGGTGTGAGGAGGCTTGGGCCTCCTTTCTGGACGAGAGGAACAATTGAGCATGGCGTTGTCCTCAGGCCTCAGGGTCAGGAGCTCTCGACCGAGCTTCGGCCCCGGTGCCTCGGCTGGTTGCTGGGGGCAAGGGAGGTGCGGCCCGGCCCGGCCCGGCGTGAGGAGGCCGCGACCGCTGGGGAGCACGTGGTTGCCACGTGGTTGGGGGAAGGAGGGGGGTGTGGGCGCTGCATCCGGGGCTCACTGGTGTCTTGTCCCCCCCGAGCCTGGGGTCCTGGGGCTTGATTGAGGCTGGTGGGCCGGAAACGTTAGGTGAAGTGGTTGGTAGCTCCAGGACTCTTGGAGGTCTTTTGTTCGGTGCTTAACATCTATGCTGGTAGTTCTCATTTAGAGAATCCTCTGTTTCACCGCGTCCACCTCGCAGAGGAGGTACTGCCGCTCAGAGAACCGAAGTGGCTTAACGAAGGTTGCACTTGTAGGAGGAGACTACATCTAACCCCCGTGACCCTTGCCTCCAGAGCTGATGCATTACAAATGATTTGGGGTGGGGGGTGGCTAGGGAGGGAGACTGGCGGAGGCAGCCTTCTGTTAAACTTGTAATTCTATGCCAGGGTTTTGGGATTTCCCCCTCGAGCACACCAAGTACCATACTAAGGGGCCTGCGTTGGTTTCTCAGTCTCACTAAACTGAATTGTTGAAGCCTTTGTGTCAGGCTTTCATTTAAAGTAAGTGCAAATCCTGCCCCAAATTAATTTTGTTCCCTTATATACTGTGCTGAGATTTGTTAACTGAGCAATAACAGTTAAGCATCTGTTCCAGTAACTATTAGGTGGCAACTAAATGGGACTATTTAAATTAAATAAAGGTTAATTCTGATGGTATTTAAGACAATTTGTTTTTTCATGAATGGTAGTAGTAACACGCACTATGCATTAAGGCTTTTATTTCTAGCATTTTGAAAAGCTGGCGTTTCTGATCAGTTTACATCAAAATTTATATCAGAATTTTTGTGTTAACTCTTGCTCTTGGAAGTATCCCTAGGATATTTCTATTGTCTTAAACATAATTTCTGAACAGAATTTAATGTACATCATTTCTGTTACTTCGAAGATGGAATGTTGACCCCTGTAATGAGTTTTAGTTCTTTTACATTTGTAGTTTTTCTGTTGTAAATGCAAGCTGTTGATGTAGGTGTTTGTGTAACCATTGTCATTTCTAAATTTGGCACCTGGCAGTTTTGGTAGGTAATTCAACTTTAAAATAGTGGGATTTTATCAACATTGTATGTTAGGGTTGGTTTCAGTTCTAGGTTTACTAAATTTTTGATTTTGTTTCTACATGAGAATAGTAGTGTAGTTGAGCATAAAATAATGTAGTGGGAAGTGGAATTTATAAAGCTCTGTATGGATGTTATTTGTTGTTTATATTCTGTGTTCAAGAAATCCTGGAAGAGGTACTTCTGCCTTGCCTTTTGGTAGCTAGAATAGTAAAAATTAGTTCACAAGTTAACTTTTTGGTTACCCACACTGAATTTTTAGTGTTATTTTTCTCCTTGTTATAGTTGAATTTTTTCTTCATTTACAGGTTGTGAACTAAAGGCCGACAAAGATTATCACTTTAAGGTGGATAATGATGAAAATGAGCACCAGTTATCTTTAAGAACGGTACTTAAACTTTTCAAAATAAACTACTTAACAATTCTTGATTTCTGTCTCTTAGTTCCTATTCGTGTGGATTAATACTTATTTTACAGCAATATTTTTCTTTCCTTATTTATGTTCTTCGCTTCTACAGTTGTATTAAAATGCCCTTTAGGGTAGTGATAAATATCAATCTTATTTGTTCTCCACAGACACTAGCCTATAGCCTACTACTTAACTTCTAGGTGGCCAGTGAAAGGTGGTTTGTACTTAGGCGTGGGTGATGACATAAACATCTTTGTCATCAGATGCATTTTTATGTAATTGTTAAGACTTACCAAATATGAGAAATTGTCAAAGTCACATAAAACTTGAAAACAACATTGTGCTCAAGTCAGTTTCCCATCAGTGGTAATAATGAAAGGTTTATAATTGTTCTGATTTTTTGAAACAGCTGGTTGGGGGGATTGTAAAATGGTGGAAGCTTAAGTTGAAGTGCTGTTCTTCTATTCACAGGTCAGTTTAGGGGCTGGCGCAAAGGATGAATTGCACATTGTCGAAGCAGAGGCGATGAATTATGAAGGCAGTCCAATTAAAGTAACACTGGCAACTTTGAAAATGTCTGTGCAGCCAACGGTAAGGGCACATTTACACTTTGGATTTTATGTCAAATTCTAATTCTGTTGCCTTAAGGTGAGTGTCATTTAGGTTACAAGGAGATTGGGGAATTTGGTTTGGTTTTTTCCTAGTAGTCACAGCTGCATATTCTGTCACTGGTGTTGACTGATCACCGTGGTGGTAGCTGCTTGTTTATCAGAGGTGGAAAAAACAGGTTCACTGATTTGTTCATTTGGCTTATGGGTTTGCTCGTTCAGAAACATTTTTAAGTTATGAACAGATTTTATACCTAACATGTAACCGTTTTTTTCCCCACAATATTTAGTAATTTATAATTTCTTCTTTTTAGGTTTCCCTTGGGGGCTTTGAAATAACACCACCTGTGGTCTTACGGTTGAAGTGTGGTTCAGGGCCTGTGCATATTAGCGGACAGCACTTAGTAGGTATGTTATTTTTATGTTATGATGCTTATTTTTAATGCAGTTACTTTGTTCCCAATTTGGACTTTATAAAGTATGCTTAGTTCTGTAATACGGCTGTCTGTAATAGGTTCAAGTGGGAATCTAGGGGCTTCCCTGGTGGCGCAGTGGTTGAGAGTGCGCCTGCCGATGCAGGAGACACGGGTTCGTGCCCCGGTCCGGGAAGATCCCACGTGCCGCGGAGCGGCTGGGCCCGTGAGCCATGGCCGTTGAGCCTGCGTATCCGGAGCCTGTGCTCTGCAATGGGAGAGGCCACAACAGTGAGAGGCCCGCGTACCACAAAAAAAAAAAAAAAAAAAAAAAAGGGAATCTAGTAATTTATAACTAGAAAAGCCTGGTGTTTTGCATGTAAAACCTAGTTATGAGTATTAGTTCACCAAATTCCTTTTTAAAAATTTTGTTCTTTTTTTTTTACTGTTTTTATAATAGAATCTGAGTTTTAAAATACTCATTACTGTGTCTTATCAGTGCCCTTTTTTCTGAGTTCTTGCTGTTGATTGAGTTTTAATAGTGGCTAATAAAGAATTTTATTTTAGCTGTGGAGGAAGATGCAGAGTCAGAAGATGAAGAGGAGGAGGATGTGAAGCTCCTAAGTATATCTGGAAAGCGTTCTGCCCCTGGAAGTGGTAGCAAGGTTCCACAGGTACAGATGCAATTTACTATACATAATTTATTCTGGCCTTTAGTTTGGTAGTTTGGATTGGTACTTACTTACGAGTGTGTGTCCAATTATTTTTTTAAGAAAAAAGTAAAACTTGCTGCTGATGAAGATGAAGATGATGATGATGACGACGACGATGATGATGAAGAGTAAGTAGTATGCCCTTAGAAACCTGACATTGTTGTATGGGGGGGTTATGAAAACGATTTACCAAAATCATGATTAGTGGTTGTCAGTTTGTGTTAAATGAGCTGAGTTAAAGGATGGCGTATGCAGCACTTCCCAGATGTATTTGACTAGGTGCCTTTTTTCTGAGGAAGGTTTAGTGGACACATTACTGTATGCTATGTCTGGTGTATTTTACGCTGAACAGTTTATAATAAATGGGTTGGGCATAAAGGGAATCTGAATAGTTCCAGCTGTATTTATTTTGTAAGTTGTCACTTGAGGATTTTTTTTCCCCACAAAGGATTTTGGCATATGGTTGTCCTGGTCCTTATGAGAAAATTAGATTCTAAAAGAGAATAGGATTTTGCTGGAGAATTTAAAATTTGGTTGTAAACAAGATTTGATACGTTTGTTAAACTAGGTCAGACTATGGTAAAGTTACAAACACGCTATGGAATAAAATGCTCCTCATAATTAGTCTTTCCTATATGCAGCCATATCAGAAATTTATTAATATTGAATTTTTAATTGCTTGTCAACTTTGTTCTTGAGTTCTCAGGTTGGTCCAATATATATTTACTGAAAACAATTGAAATGGAATCTAAGACTCTGAGAGAACATGCACTAATTTGATGATCAGATCTGCAAAGTAGGTTTTCAGTGACCTCAACTAGCCAAACTGGTAGCCCTTTAAAAAGGCCTTTGAGCATGACAGTGGAAGCAGAAAATAGGAAAGAGTTGAATGCTTAAAAAATTCAGGGGGCTTCCCTGGTGGCACAGTGGTTGGGAGTCCACCTGCCAATGCAGGGGACACGGGTTCGTGCCCCGGTCTGGGAGGATCCCACATGCCGCGGAGTGGCTGGGCCCGTGAGCCATGGCCGCTGAGCCTGTGCGTCTGGAGCCTATGCTCCACAAAGGGAGAGGCCACAACAGTGAGAGGCCCGCATACCACACACACACAAAAAATTCAAAATTACCTGCATGTTAAACTTACAAACAAACTCAATATAGTTGGTGTTTGTTACTACTTGACTATGCCTGAGCTTTGGAAGATTTCCTGTCTTTAAAATGGGGATAATTCCTGATGTAACTACAGTGTAAATAGTTTACGTTCTTGTCTTCTATGTCTCCTCTAAGCTGTCTTTTAAGTTAGGTGGTGAGGGAGGAATGAAAAGTGTAGATGGTGACAAGGTCCAAATCGGTAAGTTTTCATAAAAGGGAAAAAAGGGTAGTCAGATACATGTATAAGTAGAGGCAGTTAATGGATCCCTTGAGAATAACAAGTCTTAGAAGATTCCATTGGTTAGGGGGCAATGAAAATGTTAAGAGGAGCCCCAAGGTTTGTTAGTTAAAAGTAGTTGTTATGTGGAAATTGTAAGCCATAATCCAAGAAGGCTTGGAACCCACAAAATAAAAGGCAGATCAGTTGGGTCTGTTCTGGGGATGGAAGGGGTATGGTATGGGGTTGGTTGACTGCTGTTGATGTAAGCAAGAAAAGCTGAAGACCATGTAGTACATTAAAAGTTAGTATGACCAACACAACATTGTTAATCAACTATACTCCAATATAAAATAAAAAGTTAGTATGGCTTACAGATACATCCTGGGTGGATTATTCTGGGTGGCCAGGGAGCTATAAGGGGTGACTTAGGACAGTTTTTAGGGGGCCCTGAAAATGTTAGGCGTTCAAGCATGGCTGGCATGGGGCCCCCGTGGGGCCAGAGTGGCCATTCCCCAATTGGCTCACGGTTATGGCTGGGTCCTGGGGCAGCATGGGCTGTGCTTCCTTACAAGTTCAGTGTTGTTTCCACAGGGGCCAGATCAGGTGAGGGGGTGGTGGAGAGTGTTCCTTGTTTTTCATTGAGGTGGCAATGGGATTTGCCTAGGTGCCACCCAGGAAAATATCTGTTACTTAAAAAATAAAACAAAGGGTGATTCTCCATAAACACCCTTTTCCCCTATTTTATTAGGGAATATCCTAATAAAACTGTTTACAGTAGTGGTTTTATAGAAACCATTGTCATCTTTTTTTTAGTGTGGGGTAGCCCATGCTGGTATTGGGTGCTAGGGCCAAAATTGACAAATTACTGTTAAAAATTAACTTAAAAGATGTTATATGCCTTTAAATGTATACTACATGGTATTTTATCCAGTTAACATAGCAGATTTTTTACCCCTGTATTGGAAGGAAGTGTTTCTTTGGTTGCACATGGGTGAAGTTACTCCTGTTTTTATTTAGACTATGTAGTGTGGCAGAGAAACCATTTTGGCCAGTATATAATGTTTGGTTTGTGAAGTAATTACAATTTAAACCAATTCCACCATTTGCGGATTCGTACTTATTCGTGGACTTCTCCAGTGATTGGATTTTTTCCCCCCAGTTCCTCCATTTACCGTGTACAATTTGGTGCTTTATAGTGTATATGCACAGTTGTGCAGCCAATTTCAGAACATTTCATCACCTCAGAAAGAAACTATGCCATAACCCCTCATCTTCCCCCAGCTCTCGTCAACCACTAATGTACTTTGTAGTTTATAGATTTGCCTGTTTTGGAAATTTCATATAAATGGTATCATACAATATGTGCTTTTTTGTGGCTGGTTTGTTTAACTTATCACAATGGTTTTTTTTTTTTTTTTTTTTTTTTGCGGTATTCGGGCCTCTCACTGTTGTGGCTTGTCCCGTTGCAGAGCACAGGCTCCGGATGCGCAGGCTCGGTGGCCATGGCTCACGGGCCCAGCCGCTCCGTGGCATGTGGGATCTTCCCGGACCAGGGCACGAACCCGTGTCCCCTGCATCGGCAGGCGGACTCTCAACCACTGTGCCACCAGGGAAGCCCTATCACAGTGTTTTTAAGATTCATCCTTGTAGCATGTAGCAGTACTTGTACTCGTTTTGTATTATTGAACTGTAAGAACTTTATATATTTTGGAAACAAATCCCTTATCAGGTAGAATTTACAAATATTTTCTCCCATTCCATGGGTTGTCTTTATACTCTGTTGGTGGTCCTTTACAGAAAAACTTAAATTTCATAAAGTTTGGTTTATTTCTTTTATTGTTTTCGGTGTCAAACCTAAGAAACCATTGCCAGATCTTCAAAAAGTTTTATAGTTTCAGCTCTTACCTTTTATCCGTTTTGAATTGATTTTTGTATCTATTGTGAGGTAGGTGGCAGTTTTATTTTTTTTTGATTGTGGATATCCAGTAGTCCCAGCACCATTTGTGAAAGACTTTTCCCCATTGAGTGGTCTTTGCCCCCTTTTTGAAAATAGTTACCATAAATGTATATTTACTTTTGGACTCTTCAGTTCCATGTCTATCCTTCCGCCGGTGAAACATTATTCTGATTTCTGTTGCTTTGTACTTTTTATAGATTTTTAGTTTGTAATTACTTAATGTGAATGCTTCATCTTTGTTCTTTTTCAAGATTGATTTTGGCTACTTTGGGTTCCTAGAGTTTCAGTGTGAGTTTTAGGATCAGTTTCTATGGAGATACCAGCCAGGATTCTTTTAGGGGTTGTGTTAAATCTGTAGATTAATTTGGAGAGTTGCCACCTTAATATTTACTGGTCCATGAATTTGGAATGTTTCTATTTATTTTAATTTCTTTAAATAACTCCATTTTCATTTTCAAAAATTTATTTTCAGTTGTAAAAAAATAACACCATATTTCCCATCTTAACTGTTTTTTAAGTGTACAGTTCAGTAGTGTTAATCATAATCACATTGTTGTGTAACGTCTCAAGCTCATCTAGTTACACTGAAAACCATAACCGTTGAACAAAAAGTCCCCATTTCCACCTCTCCCCTGCCAGCCACCAATCTACTTTTAGTTTCTATAAAGACTGATTCCTTTAGATACCTCATATAAATGGAATCATACAGTATTTGTCTTTTTGTGACTGTTTTTTCACTTAGCATAATGTCCTTAAGGTTCATCCACGTGCTACATTTGAGGATTTCCCTAAGACTGCATATTCCCTGATATATATACGTATATGACATTTTCCCTACAATTTGTTTATGAACATTGGGGTTGCTGCTTTTTTGGGGGTGGGCGGGTTGCCTCACACCGTGCTGCATGCGGGATCTCTTAGTTTCCCAACCAGGGATTGAACCTGTGCCCCACTGCAGTGGAAGTGCGGAGTCCTGACCACTGGACTGCCAGGGAATTCCCTGGGTTGCTTCTACCACTTGGTAATTGTGAATAATGTTGCAGTGAAAATGAATTTGTGTTCAAGATTGTGCTCTCAGTTCTTTTGTCAACCCACAAAAGTTTGAAAGCTCTTCATGCTTTGAATGACTAAACTTGTAGGTTCATCCACTTTCTGGATAAGCTTTCTAGATATGTTGAGTGCATTGAGTCAGTAATAAGGACTTATTTCATTTGTAGTGATGATGATGATGACTTTGATGATGAGGAAGCTGAAGAAAAAGCTCCAGTAAAGAAAGTAAGTAAGATACAGTAGTATAAGATTATCAGAAATAGCTAATAACAAAATGATGGGAATTTTTGCCATTGGCTTGTTTTGTGGTTATTGAAAATTGTCTTAGGAGAAGATGATCTCATACTTCAAATTTTTCTTGATTAGGGCTATCCTGGAAACTTTTCTAATAGTGGGGAATTAACCTATTTTCTTTATATAGCCTTCTGTCTGTTTGTTAACCCTTTTGTAACCTTTTGTCGAAATGATTGTTTCTCTTAGCCTGACTGCTGCTTTTGCCATGGTTTGGGGCAGTTTTATTTGTACTAATATGTCTGTTATGTAGGGAGGGGCATCGACTAAGATTAATTTCTAATTGCAGTCTGTACGAGATACTCCAGCCAAAAATGCACAAAAATCAAACCAGAATGGAAAAGACTCAAAACCATCAACACCAAGATCAAAAGTAAGTGGTAACAGACAAATACAAGCTCCATCTTCTGTGGAAGAATCTACTTTTAAAAATTTGTAGGTCTTTGGAGAACGCCTGTAGCTGGTGTCGAAGAGCTAAGATGTGATTATTTTATTGGTAATCACTGTCATATAGTTAGACAGTTGACCCTTGAACAACATAGGTTTAAACTGCCTGGGTCCATTTATCACGGTTTTTTTTTTTTTTTTTGTAAATGCTACAGTACTGCATATCCACGTTTGGTTGAATCTGGATGCAGAGGAACCACAGATGTGGAGGGCCGACAAGTTATACACAGATTTTTGGCCACGCGGAGGGCTGGCGTCACCTGTTGACATTCAAGGGTCAACTGTATATTGCCGTGGCTTTCTAATGGGGGAGAAAGCCGGCAGAAAGATTTTTATTGTGGTACAAACAGTTGTGTCATATAAGGGTTCTTGCTTGTTGAAAGGTATGTTTATCGCATAGTGCAGTTTCTCCGTGCTGGCCTCATGTTGGGAGATTATCATTTAAATGCTATGGAATGGGCCCCAGGCATCAAGCTGCGTTAACTTTGTTGCTTCATTCTTGGGGACCTTCTGGTTTCTTTTTTTGATAATATACCTTAAGTGTAGAACTGACCTTGTGTTGAAAATAAATGCAGGCTCAAACTATTTCCTATTCCTTTCTTAAGCAATAATTTAAAAATAATTGTTGAGACACGAATTCATTTAACTCAATTCTGGTGTGTACTTGTTTTTACAAAGGACTGTAAGAATTTTGTTGAGAAAATCCAGGCGGGGTGGGTCTTAAGAGTTCTTATGATGTTAAAATTCGCCTTTTTTCCCAGGGTCAAGAATCCTTCAAAAAACAGGAAAAAACTCCTAAAACACCGAAAGGACCTAGCTCTGTAGAAGACATTAAAGCAAAAATGCAAGCAAGTATAGAAAAAGTGAGTAAAATTGTCTTCCTTAAAGGAACTAAATTGGTAGTTTTACCTTTCTGGGGTTTGGAACAGGACTCTTCCTCATTTTTTATAGTTAATATACCTGCCCTTGTGTGAAATTACCTCAAAAATGAATTACTAGTTACTTACATTAATTTATAGTCTCTGTTGATTTTTTTGCATATTTGAAGTGACATATGCTTTATTTTCCATTATAAAAGGAATACAAGTAAGTTGATTGTAAGATATATTCTTACCTTAGATGTTAAAATGAGAGCATTTCCCTTCACCTGTTCGGGTCATGAGATGCCACAGTACCAGCAGAGGGCGTTTGAGTCTTCTAAAATTGCAAACAGCTGGAAAAGTAGTCTTTGGCCGCTTGGTGTTGTAGTTTTTTAAAAAATTACTCGTGTTTGACTGTAGTCAGAAACATTCTCCAACAAATTGAGTCATTTCTATTTGCCATTTGCACCAAGATGTCACCAGGCAATACGTGTGATAATATCTTGAATTTTTGAGTGACTAATGTGTTTACATTTAGTCTCCTTTTGTCTTAGTGGAAATGTGTGAGAAGAGGATTAGCTTTTGTCCTACTTGCCTTGCTTGATTTGGGGTGGGGGGGATGCACTTAGTAAACTTCAGTGAACTCTGGAGTATGGAGTAATTGGTTTTTTTTGTTTTGTTTTGCGGTACGCGGGCCTCTCACTGTTGTGGCGTCTCCCTTTGCGGAGCACAGGCTCCGGACGCGCAGGCTCAGCGGCCATGGCTCACGGGCCCAGCCGCTCCGCGGCATGTGGGATCCTCCCGGACCGGGGCACGAACCCGTGTGCCCTGCATCGGCAGGCAGACTCTCAACCACTGCGCCACCGGGGAAGCCCCCGGAGTAATTGGTTTTAATGCCTTGAAACACACTTGAGAGAAACTTTAAAATTCTGTGGATATTCTCAGACCCCAATTATTGAGAATAAATGTGGGATGGTGAGGAAAAGTTACTGACTCCCTTTCCCTTTGTTTTTTCTGTGCTCTCTAGGTTCTACATGGCTTCATAGATTTCCTTTCATTGTGCAGTTGAGTCAGTTGGAAAACTAACATTTTAGAACCAGAATGTATTTCTTGATTTTGCTTTAGTACTACTGTAAACCTTTTAGCCTCTCTGGTATCGCTGCTTTATTTTTATCCCTTGCGTACCGTTCTAAAATGACATTTTAGATACCCCTCCCCCTAATTTTAATATGGTCCTATCTCCTTGGTTTAATTGCAGGCGCATTGAACAATCCTGGGCACTACTGGTAAATTAAGCCCAAAGATGGGGAGAGAGGAAAAGGAGAGACAAATATAGTCCAAACTGAATATCATCAACAATCCAGACTGAAGTCTTCTATTTTAACTCAATCCCCTTTCCTGATTTGCCACCCACCCATGCCCAACCCTTCCAGGCTGGAAGCAATCTCTTGATCTCCTAAAACACTTTCTTTTGACTGCTGTGATTCAGTGAACCTTATACTTTGCTTTCTATTACTTGTGCATTTGCCTCACCTCTTTGACCATATTTTAATCACCTTTGTATCTCCCTAGCTGCTCAATAAATATTTGAATCAAATAAGAATGTATGTGACAATAATTTAAAAGTGTAAATTATAGTGAGGTTTATTTTCTAGGTGATGAGGCAGTTAAGTATCTTACACCATACCTGAAGCCTTCTTGATCTTTTTAAAATGCACAGAAGATCCAGGTTACAAGGAAAATCAAAATTTAGTTATCAAAATAGAAACAAAAGTGAAACATTAGTGCGTTAAGATAATTCCAGAGCAGAGATAAATATAAACATTTCAAGATTTTGGAAAATATTTGGTGACATATACTTTGAAAATAATTTGGTGTTACTACTATTGTGCTTTATTCCCTGTGTCCATCATTGAGAGGAATGGCGAAGTTTAGAGTTTAGTGAAATGTATTTGGTCCTGGGTGGTAGAGGACGGTGATAAAGCCGACCTGTTAGATAAATACAGTAGGCAGTCAAGTTGATGGTTGAGTTCCTGAAGAATCACAAGCATAGCTTATACTTTGTGTTTTTAGAGTGGCTGGGTGGGGGCAGGGAATTTGAAACTTGGACAAACCTTATTCAGTATGAGAGTACTTGTGGAAGACCTAGGGCCTAATATGTTATACAAACATGTCTTTCTAGGCCTAAAAAAGGATTTATTCAGTATTAAAATGAAGGAGTTGAAGAGACAAGGAATGAATCACAATGATCCATATAATAAACAGCACTCAAATCTTTGAGGAATTTCATAACAATCTCCCTCAAAAACAATGTTTCTATACTTACCCTTAATAATGCTTTTGTCTCAATAGGGTGGTTCCCTTCCCAAAGTGGAAGCCAAATTCATCAATTATGTGAAGAATTGTTTCCGGATGACTGACCAGGAGGTAACTGAACTTTGTTGGAGACATGATCAAATCCAAAATTTTTATTGTGACTTATTATGGCTATTTGTTTAGTCTCTTTAGGTGTTGGCTTCTTTTAAAATGTTCCTAACCACAGACAATACTTCAGATTAAATACATGGAAACTCTTAAGAATTTAGTTGGCAGAGACTGAGAAGATAACTTTTTTAGTACATTTTTCCCAGCTTTTATATAGTTGGTAAATTACCTCTTGGTTACTGAACTCAGTTTTGCTTTTGGTACTATGTTGGCTAAGGAAATGAGCTGTGGTTTTCCTTGCTGCTCCATTTGGCTACTTGGGTCAGTCTGTTCTTTGCTTTCTTGTGAGTTGGCAGAGATGATTTTCTCCATAGATGTTATGGGAAGCGCATTTTGCTGAAATCAACCTAAGTGTAAAATCAGTTGAGTTAGATTTTGTATTTCTTAATGTGAAGAAGGTATTTTGTCAATAGAAGAAAATTTTTATTTTCTAAATAAATAACTTATATTTATTCTAAAAATAAATTTATTTTTACTGTCTTATTTATAGTTGCTGACTCGCAGATTGTAAAGGAAAATGTAAAAGCAGTTACATAGGGTTGCTAGGCATCGTGTACATACAGGACATATTCTGTGCTTAATGGTTTTTGTCAGCGCTCCCTAAGTCTCCTGTATTCAGCTTTCTTCAATAAATTAAATTTGTTATTTAGAGATCTTTTTCTACCACAATATTTAGTACTTAAATCACTTAAAATGGCAGCACTATTTTTCTCAGTTTGAAACCCTTTCAGTGGTTTAATACTCTTTACTTGTTTATTGTGAGTTCAGCCTTCCTTGTTGTGGTCACGAGCTGACCAGTTTGAATCTTTTCGATTCTTTTCGTTGCTATTCTGTTTTTGTGTATATTTGAATCCCAAAAAAGCCAGTGTAAATTATGTGAATTTTCTGCGGACGTTTAGTAAACATAAAGGTCCTTTTAAAACTATGCAGTGTGTAATTGTCAATTCAGTATTGAAAATGGTAGAAAGTGAGATATATAAACCATCATCTATAACAGGTAAGCATAAGAGATATATAATTTTTTCAGCTAATACTAAAGGAAATGGTAAAATAAAATTTTTGATTAAGAAAAATAAAGGTGAAGATCAAGTAACTAAAGTTGCAAGGGCCTTCCAAACAGCATAACGTCAGTCTTGCAGCTGAAAATGACTGAATTCACTGCTATCAGAAATATTTTCTGACTTAAAAACTGAAAGCTGTTTTCAAGTGCCAGGATGAAATTTCTGCAATAATAAAAAATATATCTCAGTTTGCTATTATGAAATTATCAAAAACACTGACTATGTCACATTTTTATGGCAAAGCTGCAGATGTAAGTAATCACAATGTGTAAAATATCTTCCTATTACTCGTGCAGTTTATCTTCTGCAAAAGAGTTGTTTATGAGCATTTGGCTAATAAAATCCAGATGGAACCTGAGAAATAATAGCAAATTTTTGCAGAAACTCTTGAATTTAAAGAGTTAATGAAAAAAACTGTACTGCCTTTTGTGGAAAGATTACAGATAAAAATCTTGCTGAATGTTTATATAAAGGTACAAGCAGTATTTACTCAAAGTTGAAGCAAAACATGATGTATTTGAAGGTGTTTTCTGTCCCATTCAATATTCTATATAATACGTAAGTGAAGTAGCATCTGGCTTTTTTTTTTTACATTAGAGTGTCATGAAAATGTTCTTCAGTATTTGTATTCAACGTAATGATTAGCGAATGACTGGTATTTGTTGACATGGTATTCAGTTCTCTTGCATTTGAAATCCAATGGCTGTGTTTAAAAACAGTATTTAAGAAAATCCTATTTATTTGAAACACTGAAGAAAAGGCCCCCAAAGTTCTTTTAAATAATCCATTGAGTGAAACCTGCTTATTTAAATGTCTCTTCAGCAGTAGGACCACGTAAATTAAAAGAAGAGCAAAGTCATTGAAGTTCTCCATTGCTTTAAAAGAACTTGTTGAATCCTTTGAACAGTTGACAAAAACATCAAGACTTTTTTTTTAAGAGGCATTATTCATGAATAGGAAAAGAAACACCAACTTGAAGTAGATGATTAATACTGCACTTACATGATTGTCATTTGAAATGTTTTTTATCACTTGAAGATTTTGGCTCTTTTACATGGATGTTACTAAATACCAGCATGAGAACAAGTAGAATGAATTATATGTTGAAGAGGGATGTAGAAATTGATGAGGGATCTCTTCTTTTTGGTCATTGGACAGTATTTTTTTATTTTAATTTTTATTTATTTTTTAATATTATTTTTTTTGTGGTACGCGGGCCTCTCACTGCTGTGGTCTCTCCCGTTGCGGAGCACAGGCTCCGGACATGCAGGCTCAGTGGCCATGGCTCACGGGCCCAGCCGCTCTGCAGCATGTGGGATCTTCCTGGACCGGGGCACGAACCCGTGTCCCCTGCGTCCGCAGGTGACTCTCAGCCACTGTGCCACCAGGGAAGACCTGGATAATATTTTAAATCATTAGACTTGAAGAATGGAAAAGCAAGTTAGTCATGGAAGATGGTGTTCTGTGTTTCAGCAAACCAGAACAGCTTGTCTGAGTAGCTAATATGGCAGAACATGTTAAATATACATAGTGTCTCATAATGCTAATGCTAGTATGTGTTCTCATTAATGAAATAATTTGGATGTGACCACTGTATAAACTTAAAATGTAAACAAAATATAAGACTGTAATTAAGGAATTTTATTATGCAAAATAAGGAACTATTGAGATCCCACATCATCAGGGAAATATAACTAGAGGTAAAAAAAGATGTAACTTTGGTATATTTATATAGTTTATTTCAGATAAGTGTACTTAATTTTATGTGTGCTGTGTACAGGTGCATGTTTTTCTCTAAATCTGGCAGCCCGAAAGCAGATAACATGGAGGCAACATTGGCCTAACTGGTCTTTGTTTCCTTAACTAAATATCTAAATTGTTAAATGCATATTAGTATAAAAGTGACTTTGCGTACAAAAATCACATGATTTTATGTCTGAATCGAAGTATTTGAAATTAAATTATGCCTAAGTATAAATTTCTTTGAAATCAGTTCTTAATTATCTAGAGTGAACCTTTTTGGTGGTAGAATGAAAAATAGATATGTTGAATTGTACAGAGACGTGGTTTAATTTATTGGTGTGTATTAAGTGTTGTGGTTTTTTAACCACATTTCTTTTCTCTTTTTTTTTTTTTCCAGGCTATTCAAGATCTCTGGCAGTGGAGGAAGTCTCTTTAAGAAAATAGTTTAAACAGTTTGTTAAAATTTTCCGTCTTATTTCATTTCTGTAACAGTTGGTATCTGGCTGTCCTTTTTATAATGCAGAGTGAGAACTTTCCCTACCGTGTCTGATAAATGTTGTCCAGGTTCCATTGCCAAGAATGTGTTGTCCAAAATGCCTGTTTAGTTTTTAAAGATGGAACTCCACCCTTTGCTTGGTTTTAAGTATGTATGGAATGTTATGATAGGACATAGTAGTAGTGGTGGTCAGACAAATGGAAATGGTGGGGAGACAAAAATATACATGTGAAATAAACTCAGTATTTTAATACAGTAGCACTGTTTCTCTTTCTGTTATCCTCTTTGTACTTTGTCAAAGAAATACATGTATGTAGTAAAAGTGTCAAATAGTATTCCAAAATCTCTAAAATAGTGTCCTGCCCTACCCCTCCAAATAGTTCTGCTTCTCAGAGTTAACCAATCTATTTTTCATCAAGAGGGCTTGGTGCTTTTACCTTACCACCTCTTGATAATAGTTAATTATAATCAGATGTTCATCAGACCTTCTTATCCACCTATCCTAGCCTTTTCACTCCCAAAGAAAATCTGGCATGTTAAATAGCCTGCAGCAGCCTTTCTCAACCTGGGTTCTTTATCTGAACCAGAACACAAAATTATTTCTGTGACTATTTTCTTAATTTATCCAAAATAGTACATATTTGAGATCCATAGGGGAAGTTAATTTATTGCATGTGGTGGTTATGTGAGGACATTCAGGGACTAAACCTTGGGACCCCTTCATCTGTTAGACCAAGATTCAATTGCATGATGGTCAGGGCTAGATTCCTGTTCTGCTTGTTTTGCTGTGGTATATCCTCCAGTAGTTTCCCAATAGATGGGGGAAGTATTCTGATTTTTTTTGCATACCTGAAAACATCTTGATTTTTTTAACATCTTGATTTTTGACATCAAATTATATGCTGCCTTGTAAGCCAAATCTTTTTCTCTGAATTTTAGGTGTGAGCTGCCTTTTTTGGCCTAGTCTATTCCATTTTTGTGTATTCTTTGTATATGACCAGTTTTTCTGAGAGCTAATTAAGATTGCTTTATTGCTGGTGTTCTGGAATTTTATGTGTCTTGTAGACTTGTTCTTGGGCCCTGGGTGGACTGTGGGTCTGTTCTCCAGAGATGCAGTTCTCTGGTCTGGGCCTTTTACTTGGGAGATTTCACCCTTCTACTTAACTCCCATCCATTCTTAGGCCTTCTGTTTGATTCTCTTGGATGTTTTTCCTCATTCCTTTTTGTTTAAACTTTAAGAGAGAGACTTTATTTTCTGTCTTCAAATTTGTGTTGCTTTTATTTTTTTTAACTTACAAATGCTCTTCCAAGTGCTCATTCTTGGGATGTAGTATGTAGAGTCTGAAGAAACTTTTTCTCATTCCATGCATTGTTTACTTGTTTCCCTCCCACACCAGCCTGTTTATTTTATCTTTTATATTGATTAGGAGGGTGGTACTTGTTGACTGGGCTCTAGTTTCAGATATTTTGATGGGGGTCTGCAGATTTTAAGGCTTTCTGTTTCTGGGGTGGTTTTCCAGAGTAAACTAGTTTTGGAGGGTGGGGGAAAATACTGGTGCAGTACTGTCTAGTCTAATCTCAAGTTTCCAGGTGTTGGGTTCTTCTACTCATTTACATTGTGGTTTTCTTCATTGATTATTCAGTTTCTTTTCTCCAGGCCATGTCTGTCCTTGTAGCTTATCTCTTTATGTCTTTATTTTAATGGAGGCACAGTAGGAGATGGTAAATATTCAGTGTTCCTTGTTTTTATGTACTTCAAATATAGAAGATCATCTACTTTAAATTGATAGAACAATCCGAAATCACTTGACCATCCTATACATTAATTTGAAAAGTTATTGGTGTTCAAATAATGCAAGTACAATAAAGTTGAGTCATTCCTTTCCTAGATAGTGTTTTTTATTATACTATGTGATGTAGGAGTGTGGTAATTATTAGTATTAGTCCCTTAACATGTTCAGAAGTAGAAATATACTTGCTGCATAATACTGTCTTAAACAGTAAGTCTGAAATTTTTAATATTTGAGTTGCTTTGTATAGAAGTTAAACCTTAACTTTGGTTTACCTGGTGGGCACTTTTATGTGGCAGGAAACCCAAAAGGACTTCTCACCATTCTGAGGGAAAGCAATCGGCCTTACTGGTTGTCCTGTTCCCAGCTCATTAAATAGAGCTAATCAGATCCAGATAGGGCTTCTGTTTTGGAAGCGCAGGAATTAAAGATTTCCCTGTGCCTCAGAAGTCACTAATAGTGCTAGTTATTAGACATCAGCGAACTAAACATGGTAGTAATCTGAAAGTTGAACTACTACTCTAGGTTTGTGACTTAGGAAATTCCTCTTCTAAAGAAACTGATTTCCTGAAAGTAAAAAGTGAGTGTCCTGAATTCAGGTTTTTTTTTTTTTTTTTTTTTTTTTTTGGTAACTTACAGTATTTAAAAAAAAATTTTTTAATTGAAGTATCGTTGATTTACAGTGTGTCAATCTCTGCTGTACATAAGAGTGACTCAGTTATACACAGACATTCTTTTTTATTTTCCATTTGGTTTATCACAGGATATTGAATATAGTTTGCTGTGCTATACAGTAGGACCTTGTTTATCCATCCTATATATAATAGTTGACCTCTGCTAATCCCAAACTCTGTCCTTCCCTCCCCCCTCCCCCTCAGCAGCCACAAGTCTGTTCTCTATGTGAGCTGTTTCTGTTTTGTAAATAAGTTCATTTGTGTCATATTTTAGGTTCCACATGTAAGTGATATCATATGGTATTTGTCTTTCTCTGTCTGACTTCACTTAGTATGATAATCCCTAGGTCCATCCATGTGGCTGCAAATGGCATTATTTCATTCCTTTTATGGCTGAGTAATATTCCATTGTATACATGAACCACATCTTTATCCATTCATCTGTTCATGAACGTTTAGGTTGCTTCCATTTCTTGGCTATTGTGAATAGTGCTGCTGTGAACATAGGGGTGCATGTATCTTTTTGAATTATAGTTTTGTCAGGTAACTTTTTAGTTTTCTTCAGAACCGCCACACTTTTCCATAGTGGCTGCACCAATTTACATTCCCATCAACAGTGTAGGAGGGTTCCCTTTTCTCCACCCTCTCCAGCATTTGTTATTTGTAGACTTTTTTTAATGATGGCCACTGAAGTCATATTTTTATATATTTCAATCCACTGTGTTGTATCTTTTTGGCCAACGGAATCCTTTTCAAGCTTGTTCCTACCATCACTGACTCCCGTAAGTAGTCTTTGATACGAAGTTTTTCGCTTTCTAGTGTGACAGAATGTTCCAGGCTTACCCTGAACAAGATAAACAACTTTTCTTTCTAGACCTGGAATGATCCATTTTTCCAAGGAGCTCTGGTTCCTTATTTTAAAAGAATGGCGTTTAGAGACCGCAGCCTTGGTGGGAGTGATACTCATTAATACTGATGAACCCAGTATTGTTTCGAAGACTTAACCTGGATGATCAGATCAGACCCTTTGGAAAAGCAAGGGGAACATTTTGAACACTAGGAGGGCAGAGACACACTTGTTGGCTGTCTGCAGGAAGCTTCTTTTCATTTGGTATCTTAGTATCTATCACATGTGGTTAGGTTGTGGGTGAGAACTTATCAGAGTTACCTTCAACCTGAACCAGAGGACAAAATAGGTTAATAAAATAAGGCCATTTGGGGAGAGCAGATCAGGCTGAAATTACGGGATCATGCACATGATGATAAAATGAGGTTTAAAGCTTGCCTCGGAAGCTATTAACTGGACGATGGGGGTGGGGTGGGGAGGTTATGTTTACATTGCCTGGGGGGGTGTTTTTGTTTGAAATTATCTGAGGAAAAAGGTTGAGGGTCACAGAAAATACCCTATTAAGGGTTAGTAGTCTGCACTGTGGAGATGCAGGGTTAAAGTTACTTCAGAAAGTGTAAGGCCACCTTCCAGCCGGATCTTAACGAAGAGCCAGTTGCTCCTTGACTCCTGAACTTGGCAGTAGACATCCCTTTTTAATCTGAAAGTTCCAAGAGCTGATTTTGTGCCACTTAAATGTCTACTTTTCTGATTAAGCTACTTCATCCGATTGAAGACCTGAGGCTGCATTTGTCCTATGTTCTTAGGCTGGAGGTTCTCTCATCCTTCTCCAAAATATTTGTATCCTATAGACTCCCTGAATTTTGTGATTCTTAAGATTGGAGAGAGGTGGAAAACGAGTGTCAGATTGCAGTGCTGTTAGTGTACTTTCACTTGAAAACGAGGTAGGAAGAATCTAAACATTTAAGTACTGTGTCCCAAAGTATGTATTTAAGGCTTAGGATTAATCAGCAAGCAAAACAGGTCACTGCCCTCCAGGGCTTGCATTCCATTGGGGAAGCAGTCAACATACATTCTCAGCTACCCTTCAGACAACCAGGAATTTTACAGATGAGAATTTGCTCAGAAAATTGTGAATTTGCCAGCCGAGAGCTAGGAATTGAGTGTAGTTGTGTCCGACTCCCAACACCAAACTAGCACGTAGCCGCACCTGGCCCCAACTACCATACTTTAGCCTGGACTGGTAACAGCTTTTTTGCTGGCCTCCTTACTGCCACTGTCGTACCATTCCAATGTATTCTTACCAGCTGCAGTAAGCTTTAAAAACAAACTGGATTTTGACCCTTAGTTTCAAAGCCTTTGATAAATTGCCAAACAAATGGGTATATCCACACTGAGTACTACTTGACAATAAGAAGGAACAATGATAAAAGCAACAAGGGATGAGGCTGAATTTCAAACATGCTGAGCAAAAGAAGCCAGACACAAAAGAGCACATAGATGGTTCCATTTCTGTGAAACTAGAACCTAGTGCCAGCAGACTAATGGTAACTTGAGACTAGTGATGGGTGTGGTGGGAGGTTGCCTGAGAAAGGTGTTTACAGAAGTATAAACATTTGTCAAGCTCCAAGCATTTAAAAGTTGTACATAGGGGGCTTCCCTGGTGGCGCAGTGGTTGAGAGTCCGCCTGCTGATGCAGGGGACACGGGTTCGTGCCCTGGTCCGGGAAGATCCCACGTGCCGCGGAGCGGCTGGGCCGTGAGCCATGGCCGCTGAGCCTGTGCGTCCGGAGCCTGTGCTCCGCAACGGGAGAGGCCGCAACAGTGAGAGGCCCACGTACCACAAAAAAAATAAAAGTTGTACATAAATAGTGCCTTAAAAGGCCTTTGAAGGTTTCTGACAGGTACCTATTGCCTGTTTTCACCCTCTTGCCACTCTTGGCTAACCCTGCGTGTCACCTAGCCTTTTCCCACTTGCAGGCAATTGACATCTTTTGCCTGGAATGTTCCCTTGTGTGGCTGGCTCTCCCACTTTTGGGTCTTAGCCTAAGTATTGCTAATTGGTGTTCTCTATCCCACTGTTTTCCTTCAAAGTGCCAGTAAGCTTGAATTTACCTCTTGGCTTATTTGCTTATTGCCCATCTTCCTTAGTAGAAGTAAAGTGCTTTTTCCAAGCAGGGGCTTTGTGTGTCTTCACCCAGGGCCTGACACAAATAGTGATTGAATGAATTGGTGAGAAGTGACTACCAAATTAGTGACCCATATTAAGTGCTATACGAACATGTCAAATTTGAATAGAAAAAAGTTCATTTAAGATTGATCTGGGAGGCTTCCCTGGTGGCGCAGTGGTTGAGAGACCGCCTGCCGATGCAGGGGATACGGGTTCGTGCCCCGGTCCCGGAAGATCCCACATGCCGCGGAGTGGCTGGGCCTGTGAGCCATGGTCGCTGAGCCTGCGCGTCCGGAGCCTGTGCTCTGCAACGGGAGAGGCCACAACAGTGAGAGGCCCGCGTACCGCAAAAAAAAAAAAAAAAGATTTATTCATCTGTATGGTAATGTTTGCAGGTGTGAACAATGGAAAGGAAGACTGTTAAAATGACAGGATTTAGAGTCAAAAGATTCTTTTCAGTAAATTAAGAATGATCCCTGGGCTTCCCTGGTGGCACAGTGGTTGAGGGTCCGCCTGCCGATGCACGGGACATGGGTTTGTGCCCCAGACCGGGAAGATCCTACATGCCGCAGAGCGGCTGGGCCGGTGAGCCATGGCTGCCGAGCCTGTGCTCCGCAACGGGAGAGGCCGCAACAGTGAGAGGCCCGCGTACTGCAAAAAAAAAAGAATGATCCTGCTTCCCTACTTCATGAAATGGTGAAGAAAAATATAACGTGATAACCTGAAAACCATAATTAGGATTATTAATAATAGCTAAAATCTTTGGAGCCTTCATTGTGAGCCAGACTGATCTCATTTGCTATCTCGCAGCATCTTAACACTTGGTACTGTTGGAAGCTTGCTGCAATTTATAAGTAAATGTTGGAGGCAATATTCAAATCCAGGACCTCTAACTTGAGTTTATGCTCTTAATAAGGACTTCACTTGACGGGACTTCTGGGTGAATCTTACTTGGGTGATAGCTTTATTTGTGGAATCAACAAACACTATCTGAGCCTTGAAAAAAATTGCCGGCATTTTAGAATATAAATAATTATGGACCCATTTCATTCAAAAGTAATAGGAAAAACAGTACAGAAAATTGTAGGTCTGATTATTGGCCAGGAGATACTTCAAACACCCCACTTTAGCAGGTAGTAGGCCAAACCCACCTCTTGACTGGGCTGTCAGAGAAGTAAGATCAAGCATGGCGATGCCACAGGACCCAAGGGAAGCATATGTTTTGTGGTTGGGCATTGCATGCTGTCTTGGGATTTGCTGGTTCTGGCAATGAGAATGGCTAAGTAAATTCAGCCCAGCTCTTCACACAAGAACTTTCTCCATTGCTCAGCACCTAGCTTTGTAAAGGTTTTCTGTACTTGTGTCCAGTGCTGAAACAGAGGCTGTTTAAGATGGCCTCAGCTTTGAAAGGGAACTTAAATAAAATAGCTTGCAGGGAAGCCTGATAATCGGAACAACTGATGATAGTTCATATTCCATGACTAGGAAGTAGCACTGTTTGACAGTGTCTACCTCAGTTTCACTATACGTGAAATGGGGCTATCAGCCATAGCCAGTGACGCAGGAAGTTTTTAACCAAATAGTCCGGATTCCTGAGTTTTGCTTTTTGAGCTTGTTCAGTTTCTTTCCCTCTATGACAAACCCCTTAGCATTAGGCCAAAGCAGAGCCTAGCTGTCTGGAGGTCTAGACAGTGTGAGACAGTGTACGTGTGACAAGAACACCTACATTTTGAGGTTGGTGGCAAGGACAGGAGTGATTCCTCTGAAGGGGCGGAGGGGGTTAGAAGAGATGCCCTTAGAAGGGACCTGGTTAAAAGAGTCAAACTGCTTAGTGTGCAAAGAGTGGCAAATCTCAGCCTGGAGGCCGGCAAAGGGCCTAGAGTGGTCGCTGACCATAGTCCTGCTGGCTCCTCCCGGGCCTGTATAGCCTGACCGGGCTGGGCTGCAGTGAAGCCTTGGGGACGCTAGGTGGCAGCCGTGCGTTTCCAAAGCTGGCTCACCTACCGGAGAGCCCAGCTGGGATCTCGGGAACCGACCCGGGAGCCCTGGAAGGGGGTCGGTGGGGGTGGAGTGGGGGCTTAAGAGACGCCCTCGAGATCCCCTCCCCTCAACGGCAGGGACGGAGATTGAAAGAGGGCTCACATAGGGTGGCCAGCCGTCCGAGAGGGCGCCTGGGACCTGCCACGATCCTGCGTGAACTCACAGAGCGGGTAAAAGCGACCCCCTTAAGTGGAGCCGCCCCGAGGGCTGGGCCTGACCCGCTCCTTCCCTGCTCCCCACTCAAGCGCCGGTGGCTGTGAGTGCGAGTAGCGAATGTGGGCGAGCAAGGACGTTCCGCACCTAACTGCGTTCTTGGGGACCGCAGCCTGTCCAGTTCCGGCAGCGTTTGCGCCGTGGCGCGGGGTCGTTGCGCCCAGGCGCAGAATTCCGACGGCTTCGAGCGCTCACCAGCTCCAGCCTAGCTGGCTCTGCCCCTTCGGAGCTGCCGGTCCCGTCGCCGAGAGTCTGAGCGCCTCCCTCCAACCCGGAGCCGCCAGGAGAAGGAGGAGGAGGCAGTGGAGAGGCTGCGGCAGGCAGGCAAGCAGGCAGGGCCGCCTTTGATGTGGGCGCGGCGCACCCAGGCTAGCTGAGCGCCCGTCCGGCCGCGCCCCGAGGGGGGAGCCCCCGGGCCCCGCATCCTCATTGTGCCGGCTCGGGCCCGGGCCCGCCCCCGGCCCCCCGCCCCCTCGCCGCCCGCGCGTAGAAAACGCCCCGGCCGCCGCCAGTGGTGGGAGGTGGCGATGCGCACGGCCGGAGAGACGCGGAGGAGGAGACATGAGCCGGCGGGCGCTCAGACGGAGCGGCCGTGACGCGTTCGTGCTGCAGCCGCGCGCCCCGGCCCCGGAGCGCTGACCCCTGGCCCCGCGCAGCCCCGCGCCTCGCCTGGAGAGCGCGCCCCAGCTTCCAGCCCCGCCACGCATGCTGCCCCCGGAGTAAGCCGGGCAGCCAGCCTCCCGCAGACGCCCGGACGGCCGGACGGCCGGCCGGCAGTGAGCAAGCTTTCTCGCACCGGCCGGTGCCTCCTGCACAGCGGCGGCCGCCCCGCAGCCCCCGCTCCAGCCCGGAGGGCGCAGCGCTCGGGAGGAGCCGCGCGGGGCGCTGATGCCGCAGGGCGCGCCGCGGAGCGCCCCGGAGCAGCAGAGTCTGCAGCAGCAGCAGCCGGCGAGGAGGGAGCAGCAGCAGCGGCGGCGGCGGCGGCGGCGGCGGCGGAGGCGCCCGGTCCCGGCCGCGCGAAGGGGACATGTGCAGGCTGGGCTAGGAGCCGCCGCCTCCCCCCCCGCCCAGCGATGTATTCAGCGCCCTCCGCCTGCACTTGCCTGTAAGCGCCCGCGTGCGGGGCTGCCCACCCTGCCTGGACGTCTGTCCGTGTGCCTGTGGCTCTGTCTACCCGCCCGGCCGTTCTTCTGACTTTCCGACTGCGTATCTGTCTGTCTATACGCGGGTTCCCCTCCCTCCAGTCCCACTGACTGCCTCTCCATCTCTCTCTCCCGCAGGTGTTTACACTTCCTGCTGCTGTGCTTCCAGGTACAGGTACGTGGGCTTCTGACTCTGACCTCCCCCCCCACCAGCCCCTGTCTCCCGGTACGTGTCTACCCCCCCTCCCCCGGGCCGCGCCCCCTCCCTGTGCCCCACCCCTCCTGGGCGCCGAGCCCAGTGCACCTGTTCCCAGGGCGCGGAAGGGTGGCTCCAAATACGCCCAGCGCGGGCGGGGGACCGGCCAAGGGCAAGGGGCTCTGTTGCGGGACTCAGGCTGGCGCGGGCTGCCACGGCCCCTGTCGGCTTCGGCTGGGAGAAGATGCTCGGAGCCGGCGGCCTCAGCCGCTACAATGTGCCCGGCTCCAAGCCCCCCCCTTCCCCCCCACCCCGCTTCCCCGCCCGGCCCGTAGCCGGTGAGGAGTCAGGACGTAGGGATTTTCTCTGCCAACCGTCCCTTAACATCTCCGTTCGCTCTTCCAAACAAAAAGGCTCCTTTCAACCGAGTGGATTTGGAGTCCAGGGAGAAAGCTTCAGTTGTAAATTACTCTGTGGTTTCAAAGGCGTTTGCAGCATTGAGAGAAGGACAGAGAGGGAGAGAGAGAGATGTTGTGCTAGGAGGGGAGACTGGGGTGAGAGCGAGCAGAGCGGGGCACCTGGGCCGAGGGACCACTGCCTGCGAGGCGGCTCCGGAACGGGCCGCGCTCCGCAACGCACACCCTTGCCCAAGGTAGTGCAGCCCTCAGCTGGTTCCCCGCCTAGCTCCCCGCTCGCTTGCTCTCCTGAATCAGAAGAGGGCTTGGCGCTCAGCCTGGAAAGCACTTGCTAAAATCTGATCTGTTACTTCAGCAGCTTTCAGACTCGGGAAGGTCTTGGCACGCAGACAGTTGGAACACTGGGGCTTCCAAAGCCGTGGAAATGAAGGAAAAGGGTTGGGGGGCGGGGGGAGGGAAAGAGAAGAGGGACTGAGGGAGCTGACTTCAGCCCCGATTAGAACCAGACCAGGCTGCCTCAGCTTGGAGGGGGGGCGCAAAGGGAAAGGGAATAGGAAGTGCCAGCTGCCCTAGCCCTCCACCACCTAGTGCTCTGAAGGAGGCGCCCTAGGAGGAGCTGGGCTGGGGCCAAAAGAGATTATGGGCCAAAAGAGCCCCTTCCCCGTCTGGGTTGAAGGCAGGTGTCCTCATAGGGTTCGAGAGGATGCTTGGGCCTTAGCTTTCTGGATTCCCGAGGTGCCCAGGGAGAGCACCGAGCAGGCAAAGTGGTGGTTCTCCCAGGTGTGTGTGTTGAGCGCTGTTGAGATTCACGGGTCTCTTGCGGAGGGCGGCTACGGTGGTGGTGAGACTGCTTATCTCCCCTCCCACTCCTGAGAGAGAGCTGTTACCATCGGGATGGACATTGAGGTGAGGGCAACTAGTTGGGACTGGGGGCTGGAAGGATGGATGGACAGACTGATGGGTTCTTTCCTTCTGTTGGCCAGGCTGGGGTCCCTGGTGACTCCTTGAATCAATACAACTGGAGTCAGTAACTTAAGACTGGCCGTTTGCCAAAGCAGATGTGACCCTGTGTGGTTGCAGGGGGCAGGGTGGGGAATGGCTGGTGTCAGAGAGAGAGGCCAGTGCCAGGCGTAGCCTGCTTGGTTTGCAGCTGAGTCCCCAAGCAGAGGGCGGGCCCCAGGGTCACCCCGGGGGACTGCCTGTCTGACCTGGGGGAGAGCTCTTTTCCTGAGCGCTGAGCCTGGGGCCGGGACGATGAAATGGGCATAAAGTAGAGAGACGGTTTCAGACTTTGTGGCCCAGGCCTCTTATTGCCTGCTGCCTCTTGGTCCTTGAAGTGGGGCCCAGGAGGGGCTGCTGTGTGGTCTTTGTGTTCTGGGTGGGGGGGAATGTGAGGGAGGGAACCTGGACTCTGCATCCCACCTCCAAGTCCTGGCCAGAGCTAGAGCCAGCCTGTGGCGGGGAGGGGCGGGGAGGGGAAAGCTGGGTGGGCCGTCTGGGTTAGGTCCATTGGGGTTACGCCTTCAAGCAGGTGAGGGAGCCTCCTCTCTCCCCCCCCCCGCCCCACCTCCCCCTTCCTTTGCAGCCTTTCCCGTTGCAAACTGCCTTAGGACTGACTGATGTTTTTAACCCATGATCCATGCACCCTTAGGATATCTAAGGATGGGATTATGGGAGAGGGGTGGTCCCTGAAACACTGTGCAAAACGGTGCCCATATATGCAGTATACGGGAGACGGTTCTCAGCTCCCCACAGATTTTTGAAAGCACCCATGATTGCTGAAAGATAAAACAACTCTACCCTAGGGAGTTATAGACAAAGTTGGCAGGCTCACATCCTCCTTTATGCTCGAGGGACAAGGTGGAGTGTTAGTTAGAGGTAAAGATGAGAGGTGGGACCCTTGTGCTAGTTGCGAGAGTCTGGAGTCTGTCTGCTCCCCACTGAGGTGATGGGCCAACACCGGGAGAGCAGCTGCTTCCTGGACAGGGTGCATTTGGAGGGTGGTAATGAGAGCACCCTTGGTGAGCAGGGCCCAGGGGAGGCTCCCTGCACTGCGGGAAGGGCTCAGGGCTTTGCCATCCTGTGGATTGCGCCTGAACCCCAGCTCCATCTTTCCCTATATGTAGACCTCTGCGAGACTTAGCTTCATCATTTGTGACATGGGTGGCCCCGAGGACGAATGGTATATGATAGGCGTGGAAGAGGTTTTGCGAATTCTCATCCCGCAGGAGCTCTGCTCATCCTGGGATCTCACCAGAGTTGCTCTGCTGGGAACTCTATACACCTATGCCCTTCCTTCCCCCGCCTCCGTGTTTTGGGGAACTGGTCCAGTCCTAGCAACAGAGTTTCTGGGCTCCTCCTCTCTTTCCATCCATCATCAGCCACCAAACCCCAAACGGGCCCCTTGCCCCCAGCCACATTTCTGTGAACACAGTCAATGCCAGACACTGCCCGCACCGCCCCCCCACCCCCCCCACCCCCGACAATGTGGTGAGCCCCGCCCTCCCCTGCCAGCAACCCTGGGAGCGGGAAGCTGGGAATTTAATAAAATCCCTTCTCCACACGACTTGGGACACCGTGGATAGCTCAAATCGGAAGAATTTTAAAAATTTCCAAGGGGAGCAAGCAGCGTGACCAGTAAATTGCTTTTCTGCACTTGGCTGAGCGCTGACAATGACACCGGGCTGGGCCTTTCACGCAGCTCGGCCGGCACCTGCCTGACATTGTTCCTGCCGCCAGGCTCGGCTAGGTCCTGGCCTTCCCCAGACAGGCCAGGCGTGAGGCGGGCCAGGGCAGGGGGGCCTTCCGCTGGCCCCTCGGTCCCTCCTTCCCACAGTGCTGCTTCCTCTCTCACCGCACTTGCTCAAGTTTGGAAGTTTCCTTCCATGCCTCCTCTAAGGCTAACCACCCCCATGCCTGGCCTCTTCAGTGGGGTGTAGAACCTCTCTTCAAGCTTGCTAGGATGGGGAAGCCAGAGACAGAGTCATCTGGGACTTGAAGAGGATGGGACGCTCACCTATTGGATTGTACCTTTAATTTCTTGAAGAAGCGACCTCATCCATCCATTCGTCCATCCAGTCAGGTATCTGTTCATCAAATACTTGCTGGGAGCCTGCTTCTTGCTGCTGCTGGAACATGACTAGTCCGTTCCTGGCCTCAAGGAGCTCCCAGTCTAGAGAGGGAGAGTGCCAGATAAACAGGAGTTCCTTCAACCCCACCCCTCCTGTCCCACGCTGTGAAGTGTTGAGAGATAGAGAGCATCCTCCAGCCTGATGGGGGTGGGGGAAGGGGAGGGGGTGGGGCGGGAGGGGGGAAACCAAGGCTGGGGAGAAGTGACCTGCGTTTGGTGAGAAAGTGCTACTTGTATGAATTTCCAAGTGGCTGTTGCATCAGGAAGTTCCTTTCATCCTTTCTACCATTCTACAAGGGACACTGGAGTGGGAGGAATATTATCAGATTCCTACCTCACAGATGGAGAAACTGAGGTACAGAGCGGGGAAGGGATTTTTCAAGGCCATGGCTAAGACCCAAGACTCTGAAATCGAGACCTTGTTATCCCTTCCAGCACACCAGGCAGACTTTTTCAGAAACACTGCAGTTGTTCAGAAGGAATACTGATAGGGAAATGGAGTCTCAAGAGGCATGCTAGGGGCCCTTAGTGAGAGATCCGGTTGGATCCCCCTGATAGGATCCCTTATTAGGGGATGATCAGAGGCCAGGTGGGCATCTCTGTGGTTGAGGGCCTCTGACTTGGTGTCTGCAAACCCTGATCTTCCTGGAGTGTTCTGGTCTAAAAGGGTTTCAGAGCCAGAGGTGGGTTTGGTTTTGGGGGGAGTAGCAGGGCCTGGGGGATTCAGCACTCTCCTTCCAGCTTCTTTCCCAGCATGGAGCAGGAGTGTCACCTGCTCTGAGGCAAGGAGGTGGATTTGGAACATTTCTTGTGGGTGGTGCAGCCAGTGTCCAGCAGGCTCTGGGCAGTGTGTCAGGGCCACGGCGTTGCCTCCTCGTAGCCCTGGGTGGCTGGGAGGGCACATTGGACCCCCAAAGGGAGATGGATGGGGACAGGAAGAAGACTTTCTGTCCTCAGCAGATCTTTTGGTTCTGACCTCGTCCTGTAGCAGGGAAGTTGTTGGTGTGGGAAATCAGGGTGTAGGCCCATCAGGGTAACAACTATACTGGTAGCTGCTGCTGGGTATTGCGGGCTCGTTCCGTGGCTGACGCTTTCTCACAGCCTCTAGGCTGTGCCTCACAACCAGCCTGGAATCAGGGAATTCTACAGATGAAGAGAGTGAGGCTCAGAGGCATAAAGTAATCTGCCTTTGTTTGCACAGCAGGAGAGAGAGGCAGAGTGGGATTCAACTCTAGCTTGCCCACTCTAGGACCCAGGCTTATTAATCAGCACTTTAAAGGCTCTGGAATCTGCCAGGCTGGTTCAAAGAGTCTCTCTGCCTTGTCTTTGCTGTGTGACCCTGGACAAGTTACTTAACCTCCCTGGGTCTCAGCTTCTGCACGCATAAAATGGGAAGAAAACAACCAACAAAACAGCTCCTGCTTTCTAAGGGTGTGGAGCAGGGGAGAGTGCAGAACCCAGGGCTCTGAAATCTTGTCTTCCTTTCAAGACCTAGTCCCTGTGTCTCTTGTTCTGGGAGGACTCCCTTGGTTCTACCCCTCTGTCAGTGGATTAAGCTCCCCTCACCCATGGCACTGCCACCTCCTGGTGACTGGGGAGAGGGAAGGTGTTGTTTCCTTTCTGAGGGCCGGGATTGTCTGATGAACATCTGTGTGCCCCACATTTTGTGCTGGGTTGGGTTTCCCCCCTACTCACAAGGACCCATGTCTGAGCACTTAGGGAAGGGCAACACCAAGGGCCCTGTCAGTGTGGCCCAGGCTGGAGGAGAGCCACTGGGCCTCCGGAAGTGCTGAGGCCTGCTGTTGGCACCTTGGGTCTGACAGTAGGGATTTGTTCTGGAACATCAGTGCGTAAGCGGGCCCCTCAGGCTTTAGTCAGTCTTGCTGGTAGGGCCTGGAAGATGACTGGGTTTTGTTTGCTCCGACATCTGAACGGCATAAGGCCTCAGGCCCATTTAAAATGCTGCTGTGCCAAGGATGGGGCCAAAGACAAGCCCCCCATAGGCCACAGGGCAGAAAGACTCTCAGGATGCCTGGGTTGGAGTCCTGGCTCTGTCACTGGCTCGTCGTGTGCCTCAGTTTCTCCACCTGGGTACCAGTGAAGTGAGCTAGGCGGCTTCTGTGTTGCCCGAATGTGTGGGCTTTGGCATAGGAAAGACCTTGGTTTGAATCCTATCTGTGCCGCTGAGCAACTGTTCCGCAAATTTCTTAACCTTCCACCCTCTGCACCTTGGTTTTCCCCATCCGTGTAACGGGGTAACGAAAGGTACCTACTTCTTAAGGGTCATGGTGAGGACTAATAGGATAATGCACACAGAGTAGCTAGCACTGTGGCTGACACTCAGTAAATAACTGAGTACTAGTAATCGCTCGATCAATTATATGCCCTGTGTGTGTGTTAACATGCTGCAGCGTGCTGAAGAAAGCTAGGAAGGCTGCGCTTCTTGCATCGGCGACATCAGGCCCCCTCCAGTCTGAGCGTAGGTCTTGGATTTAGGTCTGAATTTTATCCTCATTGCACCACTCACAGGCTGTGTGCCCGTGGGAAAGATCCTTAACCTCTCTGAGTCTCTACCTCCTCGTCAGTTGAGAAATCGGAATAATAATACCATTCCTAGGGCCTGTTGGGAGGATTAATTGAAACCATGTCTCGGACCTGGTATGCAGTAGGCGTTCAATTATGGCGCTGCTCCTCATTAACAATCAGCAAACATGGCTGGCCCTGGACTGGGTTTTGAGTGGGATGAAGAAGACATCTAAGGCTTCAGCTTTTTTCCTCCATGATCCCTGTGAAGAGATGGCAGGTGCTTTGGCAGCTTTGTTTACCACTCTCCCCATCCCACCTCTGCCTTGGAACCTCTTAGCACTTTGTCATTGCTCTGTGACCCAGTGTGTTCTCTGCTGGGGCTCACAGGGATGTATAGGGGCTCAGGCTCTGGACACAACCCACCTGGGTCATACCCCACCTCGGCCACTTGGTAGCTGCATGATTGAGTGAATTCTCGGCTTCTCTGTGGTTCATCTTTAATATAGGCATCAGGATGGACCCTCCCTCCTGGGGTTGCTATAGGGGGTGAACTGTGGTCACTTGGGGGAAGCACTTGGCCCAGCACATGGCTCATTATAAGTGCTGAGTAAATGTGAGCTGCAGTTATACCTTTGACTCTGGGGTGCCTAGAGGCCTGCTTGTCCGCCAGCTCCTGGTTCCTGGAAGTCAAAGGAGGCCTGGCCCATCCCATGGGCCCTGTGGCACCTGGCACGGACCTGGCATGCAGCATGAATGTCAGCAAGTTGGAGGGGTGGGGAGAACAGCTTCTCTGAGGGCCGGGCGTCTGTATGGAGCCCCCCAACCCTGTACCAGGTGTGGGGCACGGGGTGCTCAGGACCTGTCCCAGCCCTCAGGGATTTGAGAGAAATCTGAGGGATCTGTGCAGGGGGCAGGGGCCCAAGGGTGCAGAGGGTGTTCTGACGAAGGGCCCTGAAACCAGACTCAGGGCAGGAGGATCTCGCCTGGGAAGGTGCGCCATTTGAATCTTGAAATAGGAACAAGCTGGGTGAAGAAGACTCTTTGAGTGTCTCTCTCTGTGTGCGTGCGTGCGTGCATGTGTGTGTGTGTGTGTGTGTGCGAAAAAGCCTTCGCAGGCACATGGACCATTTCTACATGGAGCAGGGAACAGCTTGATGTGCTCAGGGGACTCCAAGCTGTTTGGAATGGCTGTCGCATCAAGTTCAGGAATGAGGGTGATATAAAAGGCCATGGTGGGCATTGAATGCCAGAATAAAGGGCTTGTTTATTACCTCTTTGACATGCATGACCCCTCTCCCCACCCAGGGGCTTCAAGGGAGAGAGATTGGAAAGAAGGAGAAAAGGAGGAAAGAAGGGAGCATGGGTCTTTAGGAGTCCCCCCCGCCGCCTCAGGCTGGCTGCAGGGTTGACGGGCCGCGGCACCCATATTGACAATCTGTACAGAGCAGGCTGATGTATGGGGAAGAGGAGCTCCCGGTCAGCGCCTTGGGTGGCAGCACCCCCCTCCCGTGCTGGCGGCTCAACCCGGCCAATCAATACATTGACAGCCCCAGGAGCTTAATGGACAGGTTGGGGGTAGGGAAGGGCCGTTTGGAGCAACACTGTGTCCTGGCTGGGATGGATGTGGGGAGTGTGACAGGAGAGAGGGGAGAAACCTGGGGCTAAGGGGTGGCCGGAGACATCAGTCTGAGTGAACCAAGCTCCAGTTCAGGGGTGGGCCCAGCCTCCCTCCTCCGCTTTCTGTCCAGGGGTGTCAGCTAGGGGAAACTGATGGACTCCAGAGCCAGAGGTGGGTTCAGTTCTTGGCTGCATCGGTTTCTGTACAACTTAGGCAAATCCCTTAGCCTCTCTGTGTCTCCCTTTATCATGGGGATGGTAATCGTTCTGACCTGCCCAGGTCCTGCGAGGAGCGAGGAGACAGTGCCTGGAAAGTGCTTAGCTTGGACCCTGGCACTGAGCGAACGCCCACTAAGTGGGAGCCAGCGTTAGTTTCGTGCTCAACGACGATAATAATCCCCGGAGCGCTATGACTGGCATCAACTCCTGGGCCTGAGTCCAGGCTTGCTCTTGAGGAACAGTTTGGGAGCTGCATCTCAGGATGGAGGGGGTGCTGACTCTACAAGGGGCCACTCCTGGAATGGGGTGCAGGTCTCAGGTTTGAATCCAGAATTTGGAGAAGCTCCGAAAGCCCTCGGCATGGCTGGCCCCAGTGCTGCTTCTGGAGGTGGAATGTGGCCGCAAGTCTGTGGCTGCCTCTCCTGGGACCAGGGAGACCCTCCCTTTCTGGGCAGGCTGCCTGGAGACAGGGGCGCGGATTCTCTGAGGCCTCGAGGATGGGTACCTGGGTGGGAGGGACAGTCTGACCCCTTCCTTCTCTCTCGGGTAGGGGGTGAGCTCAAGGCCTCAGTCCTTTCATGTTTAATCCTCCACCTCAGTCCCTGCCCCACATATGGCTTGTGGCCGGAGCCAATTGCTTTCCTCAATGGGGGAAAGGAGGTGGGTGACAGAGAGAAAGGAGAATAGAGCAGGAGAGGGTGAAGAGATGGGGAGCGGAGGTTCTAGGCTGAGCTGGATTCAAATCTTGATTCTTTTTTGCACCAATTTTGTGCCTTTGGACAAGCAATGTAACCTCTCTGAGCCTCAGTTTCCTCATCTGTAAACTGGGGATGATAACCATACCAACTCATAGGGCTGCTCTGGGGATGACGTAAGATAAGTTAGTTAAAGTACTTCTTAGTATGGAGAACATGCTCCATAAGTAGTGACTGTTTAGAAAAAAGAAAAAAAAGGTGGCTCCTCTTACTTATGTTTTTCTGAGGTAAATAATTGTAAACAATCTCATTCTGCTGATGAGAAAACTGAGGGTTAAAGAAATCCAGTAAGTTGGTGATTTTGGGGTGGAGCCAGGTCACACCCGAGGTCAGTGAGTGCTATTGTTGAACGTGTGTGGTGTGGGTGTGCTGATGTAACGTGTGTATTAGGTGATGTGTGATGTGGCAGATGTTGGTGTGAGGCGAGCCCAGGAAGAAATAGGAAGCCGCTTCAGACATGACTTCAGAGCCAGGAGTGGATGGGTGAGGTTGAAACCTTCGGTCAGAGGGAGCAACTGTGGTTATCGGATTCCCTGGCGGGAGGGGGAACCTGGGTTGACGTCTGGAAGCTGGCCCTGTGGTTGGAATGGGGCTCACCCCAACCTCTTTTCACCTCATGGTGGTTTCCCCCCAAGGTGCCTAAGAGAGGAGGCTTGGAAGCTAGGCGGGGGCTGGATGGTAAAGGACTACGTGCGGGCGTTGTGCAATGGGTAGTGGGGAGCCAGGCAGATTTGGGAGCAGGAAAACCCCTCACCTCGTGCACTAGAGCCTGAGACTGCAGGCGGAAGGTGGCGGGCTCTGTTCCACTAAGCACCACGTCCGTGCTGGGATCTCGGGTTGCAGCCCCTGTACAATTCCTGGATCGGGGAGTGAATATTTCCACCAGAGCGCAAGCCCCTCAGAGAAGGGGTGGGTCGCCCTGGGGGGTAACAGGGGTCTCAGCCAGGCTGCAGGGGGACCCCACTGTAGGCTACCCTGCTGCGGGAAAAGCTATCTCGACCTCAAAGGTAATCCGTGAGTTTGGGGTGGGGGAAGGAGAGCCTTTGGTAAAGCACCTTGCTCTGCCCCAGGAGACACCCTGTCTGTGCGAGCCCTGCTCGCCTTGCGAGAGCCGCAGCATTTTGATTTTTGTCACACTGCAGCTTTTCAGTGCCCCTGATGGTTATGCACCTGGATGGGTTTAGAGAGCAGCTCTGACTGTTCTAGGAAGTCCTGGAAGACAGGCCCCCTCTTGGACGGCGAGGCCGAGTAGCAGGAAAGGAGGTGCGAGAGGATGGATGTTCCTGAGTGGCCCTGCTCTGCATGTGCTCTGCAGGCAGGCCCTGGAGCTCTGTGGCCCCGGAGAGGTGCCTCAGAGGTCCAGTCTGTGAGATGGACTCTAACTGGTGCCTACCTCCACGGGTGCTTAAGGAATTTGACGAGGTACCATGTCTTGAGGGCTTCTTAGCAGAGTGCCTGGAACAGAGGAAAGCTTAGCAATTGATGGCTTTAAAAACCCTCTCTGGGGCACTTGCTCATCTGGGTAGTGAGTGATGGGGCTGATTTTGGCCCCCAGGTTTTCCTCATCCTAGCCACAGTGATTTAGCAGACGTTTGCCAGGTGCCTTCTGGGGGCAGAGCTGGGGGTTCAGGGATGAACCAGGGAAACTGGACTCTGGGGACAGAAAGCCATTACAGTAGTGTCCAGAGGCTGTAAGCCAGCCTGAGGCCGGAGGGCAGAAAATACTTCCAGAGGAGGTACCTGAGGGCAGGTGTCATCTGGGCAAAGACCTGGAGGCCCCCAGAGGTCTTGCCCAGGAAGCCCAGGGGTCTTCCTGCCTTTTCAAAAGGACGGACTCTGTTTCCATGTCCGATGCCACCCCTGTTACCGCCCTCGGGATTGATGTGGCCACAGAGTACGGCTTACATGGTGGAAGCTGGGCAAGATGGATTGTTCCCCCGCATCCTGGGGAAGGGCCACTGGATAGCCCCTGCTGACCCTGGGTCACCCATGCTGCCTCTGTCCAGTGGGCCAGGGAGAAAATCATTAATGGGAGGCTGGCTTCTGGGGCAGGGCAGTTCCCCTAGGGGACCTGGGGTGAGGAGATTGGTTTGACCTCTGGTCAATAAGGTCTCCTGTGAGTGGGAGGAGATCTGGAGGACAGGGAGGGAGGCCGGAGGCCTGGCCTTGGGGGAGGGGACAGGGCCAGGCCACCTCGGGAAATCATTCCAGGAAGGTTGAGGGCCACGGGCGGGGGTTCTTCAGGACACATGCCCACCAGGTGTGGGCCTCAGGGGGCACTGGAGCTCTATCCTCCCTAAGCGTTAGGATGTGAAATGAGGCAAGTCCCAGGTGTGAGATTGGGCTGTGAACGGGCTGGCCATTTAGGGTAGTGGAAGTGAAGAGTGTGTACTCTTGGTGCACCAGCGGCCAGGCCCTGCACCATCGGGCTGTGGGGCTCAAAGCAACTGACTTAACTTTCCTGAGCCTTAGTTTCTACATCTGTTAAATGGGGGTGATAAGCATTCCCACGTCCTAGGGTTGTCGGGATGACCGAAAGCAATAACATCTTCCCAAACCGTAATCTGAGCAGCAGAAGTGCCTCAAAAGACGTGAGAGTGTGATCCACTTGTGTCCTGGGGAGGCTTCTGTTAGCAGGGCTTCACCAAGAGCCTCCTAAAGGGCTCCCTTGTATCCTCTCAGCAGTTATTTATGTCTGCTGAGCGCTTAAATCTGTACCAGGCAACCGTTCTAAGACTGTATGTTTAATATTCACCGCATCCCACAAGGTGGGTGCCATTGTCACCACTCTCAGTAAGTTGCCTGGGGACCCTTAGCTAGGGAGTGGCTAACCCTGGGTTTTTTGTTTTTTTTTTAAGAGTATAGTTGATTTACAATGTTGCATTAATTTCTGCTGTACAGCAAAGTGTATCAGTTAGCATATGCCCATATCCACCCTTTTTTAGATTCTTTTCCCATATAGGTCATTACAGAGTATTGAGAAGAGTTCCCTGTGCTATACAGTAGGTCCTTATTAGTTATCTATTTTATATATCGTGGTGTGTATATGTCAATCCTGGTCTCCCAATTTATCCCCCCACCTCTTTCCCCCCTGGTAACCATAAGTTTGTTTTCTACATCTGTGACTCTATTTATCTTTTGTAAACAAGTTCCTTTGTACCATTTTTTTAGATTCCACGTATAAGTGATATCATATGATATTTGTCTTTCTCTGTCTGACTTATTTCACTCAGTATGACAGTCTCCAGGTCCATCCATGTTGCTGCAAATGGTATTATTTCATTCTTTTTATGGCTGAGTAATAGTCCATTGTATATATATGAACCACATCTTCTTTATTCATTTCTTTGTCGGTGGACATTTAGGTTGCTTCCATGTCCTGGCTATTGTAAATAGTGCTGCAGTGAACGCTGGGGTGCAAGTATCACTTCGAATTATGGCCTTCTCTGGATTTATGCTCAGGACTGGATTTTGAACCTGGATCCTGCTCACTACTGTACTGGTGAGACAGGCGGGGCCCACTGAGGTGGAGCTGAAAGCAGCGCTTTGGGGCCACATGGCCTGGGGCTAACTCTGCCATTGCCTGCTCTGTGACCTTGTTGGTTCAGCTTCGGAGCCTCAGTTTCCTCATCTGTAATGTGGCATAATGTTTCCACCCTGAGGATGATAGTGAAAGTTCAATAATGTGGTCCAGGTGAAGTGTCTGTGGAGCCTAGGCTGGGATTGGAGGACAGGTGCAGGTCAGCGCGGGGACAGAGACCCTGGCCTGGGCATGGGGTGTAGCAATGAGGAAAACATGGTCCCTACCCTGGAGAGCTCACAGCTGAGGGCTGAGACAGATGCTTGGGCAGCCCCAACTCCAAGAGCCCCATCATGGGCTGAGTGGGGTCATGCTCTTGTGGAAATGGGGTCCTGCAAGCCTAGCGTGCCTAGAACAAACCCAGAACGCTCTCTGTACTTCAAGAATTGTTCAGCTTTCTGGTTAAGATGGGCTGGGACAGGGATACAATTATCAGGGCGTAGGAAAACCTAATTTAATGCTAAATAGGATGACAGACTCCAGATCTTTTCAATGTTCACTTGTTCATTCATACATTTGACAAATGTTTGAGTTCCTACTATGCTGTGTGCTGGGGATATAGCAGAAAACAAGTGGGGGAGACAGACAAAAACTAGATAAATAGATGTTATGTCAGGTTGATCAATGCTAGAAAGAAAAATCAAAGCATGGTAGAGAGATGAGGAGTGACAGAAGTGGGGGCTGCCTCAGAGAAGCAGTCAAGGAAGTCCTGTCTCAGGACGTGACATGTGAGCAGAATGAATTAGAGGAGCCAGAGTGCAAAAATCTGGGAAAGAGCACTGAAGCAGAGGGAAGAGCAAGTGCAAAGGCCCTGAGGCATGTGTGTATTTTGTGTTTGGAATACTCAGAGCCCTAATAAGACAGCCAGTGTAACTGGTGGGGAGGGAGTGGTAGAAGATGAAGGTGGAAAACAGTTGGGGGCTCATCTTTTTCTTTTTTTTTTTTTGTGGTACGCGGGCCTCTCACTGTTGTGGCCTCTCCCATTGCGGAGCACAGGCTCTGGACGCGCAGGCTCAGTGGCCATGGCTCACGGGTCCAGCCGCTCCGCGGCATGTGGGATCTTCCCAGACCAGGGCACGAACCCGTGTCCCCTGCGTCGGCAGGCGGACTCTCAACCACTGCGCCACCAGGGAAGCCCGGGGGCTCATCTTGCAGGGCCCTGAGGCCCTGGTGGGGACATTTATCTAAATGCGATGGGAAGCCCTGGAGAGTTTGGAGGGGAGGGTTGCACAAGGTGATTGGGTTTGGTGGAAGACGGACTACCAGGGGGAAAGAGTAGAAGCAGGAGGCTGGTGAGGAGGTGGGTGCAAGTTGTCTACGTGAGAGGCCGTGTTCAGGGAAAAGAGGTGGGAGAGATACGTGCTGGCGTAGCCAGAGGTGGCTTCCTGGAGAGTGTGGTCAGACATGAGCTAAACCTCCAGGGATACAGGGAATTTTGATGAGAGATGCTAAGCAAAGGCTTCTCCACGAGGGGCTAGGGATGTGGGCAAATGCTTGGTGGTGGAGGCGAGCATGAGGACACTTGGGATGTGGAGAGGAGACGGCCCCCAGCATCAGCTCCAAGGGGAGAAATGACAGTGGGCTCTGGTTCATTCGTTCCCAGGAAGAAATTTGCCAGGTCTCCTTCCTTCCCTGCTGAGGACCTAAACAGGAATTATATGCCCCCATCCATTTTCCATCTCCATATTGATTTTGGTACTTTTCTTCCCATTTGCTCACTGTATCCTAACAGCCACCCTGGGGTGTAGTCAGGCTGGAGGCTCTGCTCCACTGTTTTACTGGGGAAGAACCTGAGGCAGAGCAAACTATGGGCCCAAGGTCACATGGGAAACTCCGCTCCATACTTCTTGCTTTAATTTGGGGGTGTGGTGGAAAGATAGCAAACTTTGCTGTCAAATAGACCTAGACCTGATTCTTACTTAGCTTTGCTGCTTCCTGGCTGGGCCACCTTGGGCAACTTGCCTCATCTCTCTGAGCCTCAGTTGCCTCATCTGTGAAATGGGGGTGGTAGCAGGGCAATTGCGAGCGTGTGCTGATGCCTGACCCAGAGCTGGCATAGAGGAGACCCTGGCTCTTTGTTGTGAATGTGGTTCCTGCACGCAGGGACTCTGGACTTCCAGAGTAGCTCACCATCTCCCCTTTTCCCGCTCAGGTGCTGGTGGCCGAGGAGAACGTGGACTTCCGCATCCACGTGGAGAACCAGACGCGGGCTCGGGACGATGTGAGCCGTAAGCAGCTGCGGCTGTACCAGCTCTACAGCCGGACCAGCGGGAAGCACATTCAGGTCCTGGGCCGTAGGATCAGCGCCCGCGGCGAGGACGGGGACAAGTATGGTAAGTGTCAGCCCCCTCCCCCCACCCCCCGACCGTGTACACATGCTTCCCGGCCTCTGAGACCTCAGGTTCAAATCCCAGCTCTGCCGTGTCCTGGCCGTGTGATCTTGCACCTGGCGCTGAGCCTTTCTGGGCCTCAGCTTCCTCATCTATAAAATGGGGATGCAGTAGTGCATCCCTGAGAGCCTTATTGGGAGTAGTAACTGAAGACGTGAATAAAGCATGCTCTGGCTGGTAAATGCCCCATAAATGCCAGTCGTCGTGGGTGTCCGTGGCAACCTGCTCCCCACGGCATTGCTTTCCCAGGTTCAGATGCTCGGAGGGGTGGGAGCCTGTGGGGCACGCTTTTTGGATGCTGGTGGTGGTGGTGGAAATTGGCCTGGCGTGAGTGTGTGTGCGCATATGTGTGTGAGAGTGTGTGTGTGTGCACGGGGACAGGCCTGTGTGTGTGTGCTCTGCGGGCTTGAGCCTGTGCACCTATGAGGCATGGGTACTCACAGCACCTTGGGCCATGGTCCCCATGACCTGCCCTTGACCCTGGAACTGCCCAGCTCTCTTCTGGGGTGTTTAGGAAGCATCACCTGCCCCAAGCAGCCTCTGCAGAGGGGCTGGGAGGAGTGAACTAACCCTGACTCCCTTCCCTCCCTAAGCCCCACAAAGACCCTCAGCAGTGAGTGAAGCAGGCAGGACTCCTCCCTCCTAGAGCCTGGAGGGGATTTAGGGGCCAGCCACTGAGCAAATACTGACCACACCTCCATCGCTTCCTACCTTCTCAGGCCCAGGTTCTGGGAGGTGTCCCAGGCCCCAGCCTTGGGTGGGGGAGGGAGCTGGGGCTGTAGGTGGCCACAGTACGTGCGTGCCTGCGGCCGAGCCTGCCGGCCTGGGTTTCTCCGAGATGATGCTCCGTCTGCCCGCCAGCCCCTGCCCATTGCAGTCAAGACATGACAGCAAGACAAATAATTTCTTGGATCTTTTATCTTGGACACCATTTATTTTCCCTCAGCCCCGGGGCAGGACTGACCTCATGGTAGGGCCCAAGTGTGGCAGCTGCACCGTCACTGGGGGCTGGGCCAGGCCGGGCTGGGCAGGGCTGGGCCACGCTGGGCTCCTGCTTCTCCGGGCCAGCTGCCTCCCCTCCTTTCTCCTGCCCCATCACTCTTTACTGCCTCCATCCCTCCCTCCCTCGTCCCCCTTCTTCCTTTCTCAGTCTGGCCGCTTCTCCTTTTATCTGGGCATCTCTCTCTCTGAGTCCTTCTCCCCTCCTTCTGGCTGTTTCTGTCCATTTCTCTGTCTCCCCCCTCCTCACCATCTCTGTCTTTCTCCCTGCTTCCCTTTCTCCGACCACAGCTTTCCATCCCTCCTCCCCACCTCTCCCAGGCCCTCTGCTGGCCGCCTCTCTGGGGCCTCGTCTCTCTGTGCCCCCCCTCCGTGGACGCCTGGCTGTGCTGGGCAGACCCAGGTGCTGGTTTTCCCTGGGATCTGCTGTCCAGTTGCTGCCAGGGAAGGGGCAGCTGGCTGGCTGGGGCGGGAGGGAGGTGCCCTCCTGGGGAGTCCCCGGAGCTCTGGCTGGCCCCTCCAGGCTGGGAGAGTACAGGGGGGTCAGGCTCTGGTCTGAACCATCTGTCCAGGCTCTGAGATAGGAGTCAAGCGCTTGGGAGGGAGAGGAGGCCGGAAATGGCCGGCCCCTCCCTCCAGAAGCCACTTGTCCTCTCATTTCCTCTGCCTGCACTGGAGACTCGGGGGATCTCACCTGCTGTGTAACCTTGCCTTCTCCGAGCCTCAGCTTCCCTCTGTACATTACAAGGGCTGTACCAGAGCAGCGCTTCTTAAACACTAACATGCGTCGGAATCACTGAGGGTTCTCATTAAAATGCTGATGTTGATTCAGAGAGTCTGGCTTGGGGCCTTGAGCCCTGCATGTCTAACAAGCGCCCTGGTGGTGCTGGGGGACCACCCCTGGAGTATCCAGGGACTCGCCCGTCTTGGCTTCTCCTCCAGCTCCTCAAACTCTAGATTTAATGATTCTCTGTCAGGGAACATGTTTATCATTCCTCCAATCCCCCAACACCCAGGGCAGCCAGGGGCCTTGCTGGCCGCTGAGGCTGCTCTATTTAAATGTCGCATTAGAAACGCAGATGAGGTGAAGGGATCCCATCTGTGAGCCCTGGGAGAGGAAGTGAGACAATGGAGCCAATTGAGGCTTCCAATCTAGATAATCAATACAAATATTATTGGGAGGGTGATTTATGTGGCCAAGCCGGGCAGGAGGATGGGGCTGTGATAGAGGCTTGCCCTGCCTGTGGGGGAGGGGCAGGCAGTAGTCCTCAGTCAGGCCAGGGGGCCCAGGATGGTCTGAGAACCTGCTCCCTCCTTCTCAGGGCTCCATCCAGCTGAAAGAATGGCGTCTTCTGAGACTTGCATTCGTACACAGTTAGAATGCAGTCTGGGAATTTCAGCAAACACCAAGTATAAACAATCCCTATAAATGCCTGGAATCTGGAATCCCCAGAAACGCCCGGAATCTCAGATCTGAGTCTGTAAAACACTCAGAATCTCAGATTTGACAGCGTCCCGAGGCGCTAGACCCCATAGGCAGGTAGGTGCGAGATGCGGGCCCACCTTTGTCTGGGTGCCCTGCCCAGGAGCTCTTGGCCGACTTTGCAGCAGTGAGCAGTCTTCGGTGAAATCTGCATAGATGTCAGCCAGGCTTCTACACCAGGCTATTCTGCGAGAGTTTCTCCCCATGGCTCCCTGAAGCTTTCCCGGAGCACGCTGAGGGCCCTGAGGTTGGCTGTTCTAGGAATGCAGGACTTTCTTAGCTTTAGGTTCGGCTCTGGAGGGAGAGGTATGCTGGCCAGGGGGCTAAAGGCTTAGGTAGTGGCAGGCCAGGAACTGGGGGAGGGCTACCCTCCCCACCCGGGATTATTACATCAGCCCCTCCCCTTCCTGCCCTTGGTCCTGGTCACCTTTGTCCCGCAGGTAGTTGCCACCTTGAAGAAACAGCACTGGGCCAGGAGGCAGGACCCCTGGGTTCCAGTGGCAGCTCCGTCGCTGAGCAGCCCCCAGTGCGGGGGACAAGCATGTCTGGCTGTGGGCCTGGTTTCTTCACCTGCCAAGCAAGGATGAGAAGGCCCCACTCTACCTGCCTCCAAGGTTGATGCCCTTCAGCTGGGATGTGGAGGTGTCGGCACCCCCTGGCTACAGGAGGCAGGGCTGCTGGGTGGTGGGACTTGAGTCTCAGCAGATGAGCACCTGGGGTCAGCTGAGCCAGCCCTCAGGGAGGGGGAGGGGCCCCAGCACCAGGGATGGTGGTGTGGGAGCAACTCTGCTTTTATAAGCCATGTGGTTGGATATTCCTGCCTATTTTCATTTGCAGAAAAGGGCTCCTCTACTTGATTAAGAAAAAAAGGCCAGAACACCCAAGGTTTTGCAGTAGGCCAGCCTCCCAGGACCGACAGTGCCCAGAACATCCCCAAGCAGGCCTCCGGAGGGGCTGTGATAGCCAGGGAGGTGGTCTTTTGAGAGGGTGGGCATGTGGATTCTGGAGTCGAATGGAATTGGAATCTTAGTTCCACCACTTACGAGCTGGAGACCTTAGGTGTGTGTTAGCCTTTCTGGTCCTGTTTACTCTTTCGTAAAATGGGGTAATTGAAATGAGAGAATATCTTATTCTCAAAGAGTATATGATTATTAAAGCAAGAATATTCCTAATAACCACCTGAACTCCGTGCTGTTGTATGGCGGCAGGGGGATACCGTCATAGGCTCAGGTGAAGGTTTCCCCTCTCGAGAACGGATTTGTGGGGCTTCCAGAAGGGATACTGCTTCTCTCCCCTTAGTGGGGCCCTGGCATATCAGCTGCAGTTTAGAAGAGGCTTCTTCAGCATGATTCCAAGCAGCAGGGCGGACTGGCCATGCTCTGGCTGCCGTCTCAGGCTGGATGCGGAAGGGTATCTCGACCCTTCTGTTGCGTGCGGTCCGGTCTCTCAGTTCACACCTGGATCCCTCCCTCACTGGGCGATACAGTGGTGAGTGAGACCACCCAGGCCCAACCCTCAAGGGGCTCCCAGGCGAGAGCCTTTCTCCTTTCTAAGGGCTGACTCTGAGTAGGAAGAGCCTGGGTCCCTCACTCTCTGTGTCCCCTTGGGCGCTTTCCATCCCGTCCCTGCACCAGTGGGTTTCCTCACAATTGTGGGAAGGCATGGGCAGGGCACCGAGTGTGTACTGTGTGGGCTTGTTCCAGTTAGGCATGGATTAGTCTGTGATTCCAGCTGTGTCACCACTGCTCAGGGTCACAGGGAGTCAGCCTGCCCCAGCATGGGCTCTGCCCCTCGAGGCAGCTCCCCCGTTCACCCTTGCCCCTCTGAGAACGTGAGCTCCTTGAAAGCAGTGACCTTTCTGCCTGTCTGCATGTCTAGTACATGTCCTGAGAGCAGGCCCCCCTTAAGGGTTACTGGATAAATGAATAAAATAATTACGGGGCCACGCAAAGCACAATCAGGGGCTGACTTGCGTGACTCACCTAGGAAAGTATGTGGGGTCTTCCAGGGCTTTTGCTGGAAGTGGGAGGGGGCCCTCTGGTCCCCATTTCTCTCATCCTGGTACCTGCTGCAGGGCCGTGCTGGAGCAAGGAGCCAGGTCCTTTGGGCTGGCTGGTGTGGCTGAGGAAGCAGAGACTCTTTTCTCTGAGTCTGACGGCCCATAGTCCCTTCTCCACACCACAGTCCAAAACGTGAGACTGTGTCACTCCGTTAGTCAAAGGCTCTCAGCTCATTTAGAATGCAGTCCAAGTCCTTGGCTCTGCAGGAAGGCCTGGTGTAGCCTGGCTCTTGACTAGCACACTAACCTCGGGCTCTACTGCCCCGTCCTTGCCCGCTCTGCTCCAGCCCCAGCGAGCTTCCTGCCGCCCTTGGAACACGCCAAGCGTGTCCCCAGCTAAGGGCCTTTGCTGTGTCCTCAACCTGGGGATGCCCTTCTCCCAGATGTCCCCATGGCTTTTGCTCCCTCGCCTCACTCAGACTACCGTTCAGTTGTCCCCTTATCAGGGAATTCCTGTCTCTGTCCTCTCGTGGGTATGTTTCTCTTCCTAGCACTTATTGCTACCTGAGGTTCTGGTAAGTATTTAGTTATTCGCTCTCTGTGTCTCCTGTTATAGTGCAAACTCTAAGGCTAGGCCGCTTCAGTCTATTGTGTTCACTGCTGTATCCCCTGCACAGAGCCAGCCACAAACAACGGTTCAGTACATGCTTGGGCCAGTGAATACACGGCTGGCCCATGTGTGCGTCCGGGAGTGTAGATGGGACCACTTCCCCGGGGCGGGGGCAAGTGCCTGGCACAGAGCCCAGCACACAGTAGGTACCTGGGCAATCCGTGCTCCCTTCCTCTTCTCCTGTCCTCCTCTCCCATCCTTCCTTCCAGCCAGCCTTGCATCTTGCAACAAGGATACAGTGAGCGACAGGACCAGCTTCCCCGAGGGGTGCTCCCAGCTGGGAAGGGGCATTAATATCTCTGTCTGAACCCCCTGCCCTCTGAGCTCATGTTCCACGACTTCTGTCCCCAGTGAGGAGTGGCCACCCACACGTCGCTGACTCTGCAGCTCAAGTGGCCACATGAGAGATGCAGCTAGGATTAAATATAGCTCCCGATCGATCCTATTGATTCTTTCTCTCTTCCTTTCCAGCTCGCCCACGTGGCCTGCGAACCTCCTTGGGGGACTTTAGGAGAAGGGGAACCATGGGCATCTTTGGGGATAAGGCCACAGTGGGTGTGTGTGGGTGTGTGAGGATAGTGATGCTGAAACATCTCCAGAAAGGGCTCCTTCCCCCCACCCCCACTTCTTTCCCTTCCCCTCCCCTTGACCTGGTCCACCTTCAGAGGGGAGGAAGGGAGTATGATTTGGTGTGACCTCCCAGTGCCTTTTGTGGCAAGGACGTTTCCTCGCTGGGGAATGATGCCTGGAGAGTGGCCAGCAGCATTGTCAGCACTGGAATTGTAGCGGCCGGCTGGCCGGCTTCTGGCCACCCCGTGCAGGGTCTGGGTACGGCCAGCTCTGCCCAGCCTCTCACTGGCTCCCAGCTCCCCCACTGCTCTCTCAGGTCTTGGGGGTTTAACCCCGAGGCTTGGGGGAGAAGAAACCAGTTCTCCTGCTTAGCTTTTTCCAGTTCCCTTTCTCTGGATCTTCTGTGTTCCTCTTTGGATGTGTCTGTCTGGCTCTCTGTCTGCCTCTTGGTCTTTCCCTGTCGTTTCCTACCCTTCAAACCAAAAGTCTTTAAAGTGAGGCTGTGGATTGCCCGCAGGGAAGCCCAGCTAGGGAATCACACTGGAATCAGTCAATCAACCCATCCACCAAAGTCATTTCTTTTTTCTCTGCCATGGCGGACCTGCCTGATGTCTGTCCTGCTCTGCTCACCTCTGTCTGAATCTCTCTGTCTCAGGCTAGCTCCGGAGTTACTCTGCCTGTGTTCAAATCCTAGTCCTACTGCGTGACTCTGGCAAGTAACTTAACTGCTCAGGGCCTCAGTTTCTTCATCTGTAAGATGGGTGTAATCGTGCCTACCTCATGGGGTTGTTGTGAGGATCTAATGAGACATTCCACATTCAGACTCCAAGCACAGTGCCTGACAGATGGTAAATGCTCAAATAAGTATTAACAGTTTTTGTTTTGTTTTGTTTTTTTAATTGTCATTGTTACTCCATGCATTTAAGAGAAACGGGGAAAAAAAGACAGCATGAGTTCTTATTGAAAGGGCTTTCTTTCCGGCTCCTTTTTCTTCCACTTTCTCTTTTTCCTTTTCTGCTTTCCTCTCTCAATGCTGGAGAAGGGATCGGGTCCTTCGAGCTCCTGGCCCCCAGCCATGGGCAGGCGCTGGGCTTCTGCTCTGTGCTGGGCCCTGGTAAGACAGGCTCTGTGGAATTTGCCTTCAGGGGAGCTGGGCTGTGGAACCCCCCCATACTGCACTCACTCACCCTCTGGTGCGTGCAACCTTTCCTTCTAGTCAAAACCAGATCTGAAGTCATTTCATGCCTCTCTGGCTGCGGTTTGAACCCAGACTTGGGTGCTCCTATGGGCTCCCCCACCTCCCAGAATCAGCTCGAAGGTATTTTCCTCAGGGTGACCGTTGGCACCCCTTCCTCCCTCAAGGTCATTTGGAAGCGGAGCTGAGGAGGGATGGGCCCCAACCTTTGGCTCTTTGGGCACCCCAACCCACAGACCTCTGCCTCAAAAGGTGAGGTCAAGTGAAGAACTTCTCTGCCTGCCTTTGGTGTTCGTTCACTCACTAACTCCCCCAGGAAAGGGACTGGTGTGGAGGAGAAGTGACTGGTGGGGGAGACAGGCTAAGACCCAGACTTCCGTGTTAGCCTGCCTGGGTTTGAATCCTGCCTGCGTTTTAACTTCATCCCTGTCTGACCTTGGGACTCAATTTTCTCACCTGTAAAATGGGGATAATAAAAAAATAGTTCTAATCTCCTGGGATTGTTGTAAGGATGGGTGGGTAGGAGCTCAGAGTTCTAGTGAGTGGCAGGAGTAACACGGTGGGGTGGGTGGGTAGAGGGAAGAGTTGCTAAGGGCATTGACCTGGAATCAGAGACTTGGTTTGAACTTCTACCCTGCTTTTACTACCTGTGTACCATTAGGCAAGTCCCTTTACCTCCCTGAATCTCATTTGCTTTAACTTTTAAGTAGCTTTATTCATACCTACCTCACCAAGCCCTTTATGCACTTACTAAAATTTACTTATTGGTCATTTGCTGTGAGCCAGGTATGGGCTAGGTGCTAGAAACCACAGTGGTGAATGAGACAGTTAAGGGCCTGCCTTCATGGAGCTTACCTTCCAGTGGATAGAGACAGACAATAGAAAAGGTAGCAAATAAAACAACTTGGGGAAGAGCTCTGAGGAAAATGGAGCGGGGCTGGGGACTTCCCTGGTGGCGCAGTGGTTGGGAGTTCGCCTGCCGATGCAAGGGACGCGGGTTCGTGACCCGGTCCGGGAGGATCCCACATGCCGCGGAGCGGCTGGGCCTGTGAGCTGTGGCCACTGGGCCTGCGCGTCCGGAGCCTGTGCTCCTCAGCGGGAGAGGCCACAACAGTGAGAGGCCCGCGTGCCGCAAAAAAAAAAAAAAAAGGAAGAAAGAAAATGGAGCAGGGGGTGGCTAGAGCTGAACTGGGAGGATAGTACAACATGGGACAGCATGGCCAGGGAAGGCCTGTCTGAGGAGGTGGCATCTGAGCTGAGATGTCAACCTAGGAAGTGAGAAGCCACTATGGGAAGCTCTGGGCAAAGCAATCTCTAGGCAGAGGAAAAGTGCAAAGGCCCTGAGGTGGGAGTGTGCTTAGTGTCTTAGAGCAGGAACAGTAAGGAGGCTTGTGTGGCTGGAGGGCTGGGAGGGAGGGAGGGAGGGAGGGAGGTGGGAGCAGGCAGCAGGGGCCAGACCACGTGCCCCTTCCGGGTCCCCGTAAAGAGTCTGGATTTTTAGTGGGTTGGAGATCCATAGGAGGCTTTAGCAGGGACGAGGCACAATTAATTTTATATTTTAAAAGGATCCCTCTGGCTGCTGTGTAGAGAAGAGACTGCTGGGGACAAGAGTGGCAGAGAGAGGATGGGGGCATGCCAGGGTGGTGAGGGGCGAGATACCATCCTCAAACCCTCCCGCCTGTCCTGGGACAGACACGAGAATGGAACTGAGCGGAGATGAGGTTGCTAGCTCCTGAGAGCTGCATCTTGGGGGCTTGGGGCTTGAGTCAAGAGAAGGGGGAACGTGACGCTGAGGACCAGGCAGGCTCTGGGGCAAACCTGCTCTGAGCGGGCGGAGCCTCTCTTTCTGAGAAATGCTGCTGCTATTACTCCCCAAAGACTTTACATAATCCTGGCCCGGCTTGCTCCTCATTATGTCATGTGCTGAGTGGAGTCTAGGTCACTCCATGGCTTGTTGCAGTCGGGGAAGAACAGATTTCTGGCTCCCTGGGCACAGAGGCTGGTGCAGACCCTGCCCTCGCTGGGGTGAGGGAGTCTGGCTTGCAGGGGTGGAGGTACAGTCCAGCCCCAGCCCCAGGCCCTTTGGATGGCTTAGGCAGAGGCCAGGGCTTCCTGAGATGGGCTGTGGTTAATGAGACATGGGGGTTGTGCTTTGAGCCAAGTCTCCCCAGTGCTGGGGGCCCTCCTCTGGGACCCAGGCCCCAGCAGGGAGAGCCAGGCAGACCTGACGTCAGCCCTTCCTGCTGGGTTGGTTCTCTGAACCTCAGTTTCCTGCACTGTAAAAAGGGGACAAAGGTACCCAACCTCGTGGGGATATGTGACTTTAGCAGGCTCACATGGGAGCCAGATCCAGCGTGTAGTAGGAGCTCTTCTGAGGACAGAGGCCCAGGCATGTGCTAGGGGAGGGCAGACAGAGCATTTTTCCCCTTGGACTCACCTGGAGTTGCCTGGGCCCCAGCCCTGTGGCCTCACCCTCTTCTTAGGGTTTCCCATGCCTGCCCCTCTCCAATGCCAGAGACATTCAGAATAGGGTCAAGCCCCATTCCCACTGCATGGGTAAGGAAACTGGGGCTCAGAGGGGTGTGTGGCTTACTCAAGGTCACACCCCCAGGATGGCAATTCCAGAAATGGAATCAGACCCCATGAATCCCAGTCTAAGGCATTTTCTGATGCGCTCACAGTGTGGGGTGCCTGCGACCCTGGAGGATGCTGAGGAAGTTCAGGGCAGAGGGCACACCTTGGGGAGGCAAGTTCTGCTCCACCTCTGCCCTTTTACACACATCCGATTTTTTTTCCACTACTTTTTTTTTTTTCTGGGAAACCAGTTTTGTTTTGCAGTTATTAGGAAACTTAAACAATAATTACTGAGCTTCCCCTACCCAGCCTCTGAGAACGGGGTGCTAGGCCCTTTACAGCATCATTTTATATAATCCTCGCCATAACTGTTGAAGATTGGAGATGACTATTCCCATTTTACAGATGAAGAAACTGAGGCCCAAGGTCATACAGTGACAAGTGGGGCCAGGGATTCATATCCATATCTGTGCATTTCAAAGCTCTCACCTATCCCCTTACACATGCTACCTTCGTCAGAAGCTCCTAGAGTTGGGGACCCTACTGACCCCCCAACAACCCCCATCCCGTGTGGGGCCTGAGCTTTGTGAGGAGATACAGAAAGCATGTCCCAGAGCTGCTGTGATGTTTGGCCCTTGGTTCCCAGGGGCCAAGCTAAGACGAGAGTTAATGGGGAATTTGAGTTAAGGGGAACAGGGAACACGAAGGGCTTGTAACCCCCTATCTCAGTGTCGGTTAATATTCTCAACTCAGTGGTTTACTAGGGATGGGGGAAGGTGGAGAGAAGAATGTGCCCCCCACCCTTGTTCCTAGAATTACTAAATTCTTGTTAGATCTTTAAATTTTATGTAAATTTTTCTTTTTTTTCCTTGGAATGGTGGGTATCATATTTTAATTAGTAGTGGTGTCAAAGGAAGGCTAGATTAATTATTGGAAATCCTGAGTTCCAGATGGTTTTAATTTTCACAGCAGGGCACCAGGGTATATATTTAAACTTTTTTTTTATTAAAATCATACCTAGTGTATTTTAGGGGCACTGAGGTACACTCTTTGTGGCTCCAAGGATACTGTGTTTAGGGCTATGATTTTTGTTATTGAGAAGCAAGTCCCTTGTCACTGAAATAAAAATTTTGTGGGTGAGGGAGGGGCAGGTGCTGGGAAGCAAAGAGTCAGGGGAGGGAGGGTGAGAATGGGGGGTGCGTCATAGGCAAAGAAGGGGGTGGTGGTGGTGGGAAATCCAGGCACAGGGATTCAGGTTCAGAGAGGGCACATGACCTGCCAAAGTCACACAGCACATTACACCTTACTGAGGAGAAAATGTGGACTGGCAGAGGGACAGGGAGGGGTCTCACAGTATGCCTAATCAAGAGGCAGTCACCCTTTGGCCACTTGAGGTCCTTGTTTAGTCAGGCCTTTGGGGATCAGCTCTGAACACCCCCATCCTGAGGGAGGCTCTGTGGAGCATAGATGGTTTAACATGGGGCCTCCCACTCCTCACCAGGGGGTACTGGGTCCTGGTTGGGACTTCCGGGCTCCTGGGAGGTAGTTATTCTTCAGCCTTGGTGGCCTTGATTGAGGAAGGTGAAATATTATGCAGATAGCTTCCTTTCCCCAGGGAGTCGAAACACCCCCTCCCTGACCCTTCCCCACTTCAAGTGGCCAGGGCACTCCCTCACCCATAGCCCCAGAGGGGAGGGGACGCTCCAGCTGTTGTTTTCCCTGGAGGAAGGGGCCTGTGACCTAAATTTTGGAGGAAGCAGCTTGGCATTCCACAAGGCAAGGTGTGTATGTGTGTGTTTTGTGTGCGTGTGTGTGTGTGTGTGTGTGTGTGTGTGTGTGTGGTGTGCATGCCTGTGTGAGCTCACGTACCTCTGAATGTCTGACCCCTTAGTCCAGTGACTGCTGCTTTTCTGGGGTTATTTGTGTGGCTGTCTGTCCTGCCTTGGGGAAGGGTATTGGCGGAGGAGGGGAAGTGGATGATGAGGGGAGGAGAAGGCACACTGGTCTTCAGCCACAAGGGGCGATCTGGGTCCCAAGTGGAGTCAAGAGAGGCTGGGAGTTGGGGAACAGGTGTCTAGACAGCTTCTCTCCCTGCCTAAGGGGCAGGGTGCTCCCGAGAGACCTGTCAGAGGCATCCCCCATGCCTGATTTTGGGGCAGTGGGAGGTCCAGGGACAGGGTCAGGGATCATGTCGCTGAGTCTTTAGGCCAGCCATTGCCCCTGGTAAAAAAATGTGTCTTGTTCTCCTTCTGCCTTTCGAAGCCCAGCTCCTAGTGGAGACGGATACCTTCGGCAGTCAAGTCCGGATCAAGGGCAAGGAGACGGAATTCTACCTGTGTATGAACCGGAAAGGCAAGCTTGTGGGGAAGGTAAGTGATGGTCTAGATTGGGTGGGTCCCCCGGCAGCTCTGGGTAGCTGGAACAGTGCATCCAGGGCCCTATCATTCCCAAATGGAAAACAGGCCCCATGAATGTGTGTGTGTGTGTGTGTGTGCGCGCGTGCGTGTGTGTGTCCCAGGGACTTCTCTGTCCCCGCACCTGCAGCCTGCCAGGCCGAGGTATCTGTGGCTGTGACTTTGGTGAGCACGCAGGGCCCTGATCTCTCCTGGTGGATGTGGAGCTCTGGCTTGCTTGGTAGTGGGAGAATCCTTGAGGGGTTCTGAGGCTCCCTGCCTGAATGTACCTGATGTCTGGGAACAGGGAACCATTAGGCCAAGGGCAGGGGCTGCAGCATTGTTTTAACAATCACCAGGGGTCTACGACTCCTCAAAGCAGCGCCTCTGGAACCCAGCAGCCTCGTCAGCTCTGGGACTCATGATTCTAGCATTTCAGGAAGATTTTATTACTTTGGAATAGGCAAGAGAGCTGCATGTAACAAACTAGGGCAGGGGTGGGGTGTGGACCCACATGCCAGGGGTTCTGAGCCTCCACTGATGCTGCGTTTTGATGCTGCCCCCCTTTTTCCTAGTGTCTGTTTGTGAAGTTCATACACTTGCTTCCTTTGGATGTTCCAGTGGAAAGCATTACTGGTGGTAGCTCTATAGTGGCATGCTCCATGTTTCCTTCTCTCTGCAGGGACCCGACTCACCCCCTATCCAGTTTGTATATTGGAGGGGGCTGTGGCTTCTGCTGGACAGGTGGAGTGGGGGGTGGAGGGTAGACCCAGATTCCAAGGAGGATGGCTTCTTCTACTTGGCGGCAAGACCTTGGGTGATGATTTGCATTTATTACACCTTGTTGGGGGGAAGAAAGCATGACCTCAACTCCTGTTTAAGCCATGGTTTTGACTTGCTGAATCCCTCAATTCTTATCCGTCTCCCCTCCCCCATTCCCAAGTGCCTGTAGAGAAGGTAACAGGCCAGGGACTTGTTACCTGGCTGGACAGAGCCAGGGTATTGTTGCTTATTATTTATTAATAACAACGGTACCAATAGCCTCTGTTAATTGAGCACCTGCTTTCTGCTGGGCACTGAGCAAAAATGCTCCAAAATAATCCCAAGAGGTTGGTACCGCCACCATCCCCATTTCCCAGATGAGAAAGCTGAGGCTTGGCCACGTCCGGGCACTTGTCCCAGGTCCCACGCTAGAGGTGGGCGGGCTTCAAAGCCCGGTTTGGAAGGCAAAGGAATCCAGCAGCACTGCCCACACCGACTGGAGCTTCTCAAAGAGCAAAATAATAGTAATCCATGTAGCGCCGACCCGGGATGCCAAGGAGTGGTTTTAATTAGTGATTCACTTTCCGCGTCCCGAGGCCGGCCCGCCGGCCAGCGAGGGGGTCCGGGGCAGGGGCGGCGGGCAGGCCGGGCGCCGGGTGCCCTGGCCTGGCCGTGCGTTTCCTGTGGCGGCGCGGCAAGCACCGCGTCAGGCGCTTTGTTCTCCTGCCCGCCTGGGCCGCCTCCCAGGCCCAACCTGCTTGCAGTTGTGGGCCCGGCTTTCTCCCCCCAACCTTTTTGTTGTTGTTGTTGTTGAAAGGAGGGGCCGCGCTGCAGCCCGCCGTGCCCAGTGCCTGCGCACCCCTCCCTCCCCGTCTACGCGGTTCCCGGCATCTTGACCCCAGGAGGGCCGTCTTGGGGTCAAAAGAACAGCCCCGTCCCTTCGGGCTGCTCCCCGCCGCCGGCCGCCCTCCGCCCGCCCGCCGGCTGGCCGCTGAGTCACCGCTTCCACAGGAGCCGGCTCCGATTTCCTGCCCCCTCGCCCTCTCTCCCGTCATTAATATTGGGGATGGTTCAGCTGGCGGCGAGGCTCCGCGTAGCCTAGGGAGGCTCGCCCCCGCCCGCCCCCTCCTCTCCCCTCCCCTCGCTCCGCCCCGCTTGCTGCAGCTCCCCCCCCATCATCCCTTTCCGGTCTTCTGGGCTGACCTGGGAGGCTCCAAGGGCGCCCCACCAACCCACCGCACCCTAGTCCCCCTGTCCTGACTTTACCCTGGGCAGGTCCCCCTGTTGGCCTCTGCCTAGCCCAGCGCCCCTCACTCTCTGGCTCCCGCAGCTGGAACCCCAGGCCCTTGGGTTGCTGTTCCATCACAGACGCCCCAGCCAGTCAGACCCCGGTCCTGGAATTACTCTTGATAGCTGGTGTGTCTGCTGCTTCCCTAACTCCTGCCTCTGTTCTGGCCTCATACCTTCTCGGGAATAATGTTCCTCAGCGGCCTCAGGCTCCACCTCCAGGCCTTTCCCCCGGTGCCCACCCTCAGCTTTCTAAAGCACAAAAGGGATCAGGTCTTCCCCACCCTCTGCCCCCAGCTCAGCTCAGAACCAGCCCCTGGGTCCTCACCACCTACCCGAGAAAGGCTACACTCCTCGGGGAGAGCTTCCCCGCCCTCGTGGTCCTTATGTCACGGACACATGGCACTGCCAGCCTCTACTCCCTGAGGGGGCCGTCAGGCTTTGTGCATGCTGTACCCTCTGCCAGGACTGCCCTTCCCTTGACCATCCTGCCATGAGTTCTGGCTCATCCTGCCATAGCCTCTGGCTTCACTGACTGCTCAGTCAGCGCACCCGCCCTGAAGCCCGTAGCCCGTCACACAGCCGTCTCTCTCTGTTCTGCTAACCTGGGTTGTCACTGTCTGTCTTCGGGCCTGCATCCCCCGCTGCATCCAATTGTGGGTCCATCCATCATGCTTCTTGTACCTGCCCAAAGGGCTGCAGGGGCACCAGAGAAATAGAAATGTGGGTGCTTGCTTTCTGAGGATTGACTCTTAACCTACAGCCAGAATTAGCCACATGAGGCCCAGGAATCCAAGTGCCCTGACCTCACTGAGCCTCAGTGTCCTCACCTGTAAAATGGGAAGATACCACTGGCACTTAGTAGGCACTTACTTGTTAAACATGAGTTACCTCCCTCTTTGAAGCCAGGTCCTTTACCTGTGGGACTCCTTGACCTCAGCTTAGGTTCTGGCTCCTCTGGCTCAAGAGGATAGCTTCCTTGGATGGTCTTGACCCTGGGTGTCAGTCTTCTACATATCTGACCACAGCTGGACACATCTGGCTGAGCCCCCAGCAGAGCCTTTGCCAATGTTCCAGACCCTTGGCTGTGCTACTCCCTCTGCTGCATTGTACCCGTCACATACCAGAGCTTTTCTCCCCCGCTTCTCCTTGCCACCTCGCTTCTCCTTGCCACCTCTCTCGACCCCACGTCCACCTGACCTAGGAGATAGTACTTCCTTTCATTCCATAAAGAGTTGTTGAGTGTCAAACACTATGTACTAGGCAGTTTTTCCCCATTTGTGGAGATTCAACCCAGACGGATTTTTCTCATCTGCCCCCTCCTGTGTGATTACTGGTGTGTCCTCTTTGGGGCAACATAGGGCCCCAGACCCTTTCAGGGCAGAGGGTACCCTGCCTACCACCGTATCTTTGTGAAGACTGCTCTGGTTGGAAGTGACTGAAACCCAATTCAAAATGCCTTTAAGCATAAAAGGATTTTTTTGCCTATGTAACTAAAAACGTCCAGGGGGTAGTTCTAGTCTCAAGGAAGATTAGATCTAGGGGCCAAATGATGCGATCAGGATTCAGTCTTCAGGTCAAATAGAAGGAATAGGACTCCAGTTCGGAAAGAAGGAGGTTGGAGGTGGCAGAGGGGGAGAGATGATCAAATTCTACTAAATCACCAAGGTTCTGGGACGGGCTATTCACTTACTCTCTAAATATTGATGATCTGCCTTGCATTTTCAGAGGTGAGGCCCATGCGTATGTGTTTTTTAAAATCTCTGCAGGCCGTAAGCAGGGTTATAGAGGTGCTCAGTAGAGGTGAGGGTCAAGCCCCGGGACAGCCTACTGTTAGCTTCTTATCCACTGGGTCTGAGTTCACGGTGGGGAACTTGTGACCATCATAGGCCCCATGGCTCCTCCCAAGGGGCTCCTGACCTCTGGAGTGTCGGGAATCTCAGCCTGAAGCCCAGATCCTCAACCCAGACGTGAATGAGCTCGTGTGCCAGGCAGTGTGCTGGCCCTTGAACCTCCGAGTTCTTGCTTCATGCCCACGGTGGCTCTGTGGGCCTGGGGGAGGGGAGGTGTTTTGATGGGCAGCACCCACTCTTCCATACCCTTTCTCCTCACGGGCCTGTCTGGCGCTAGACAGCAGAGACGCGCGCTACATGTGGCAAACGCAGGTTCAAACCCTGGCTCTGCCACTTAACAAGCTCCGTGACCTTGGGAAAGCCATTTTTGCCTCTTTGAACTGTTTTCTTCTACCAGGTAGAGTCTACCTTAGCATAGAGTCTACCTTAGCAAGTTATGAGGATTAAATGAGACAATGCGTGTGGAAATGTCTGGCCTGTAGTTGGCAATCAATAAATTCTGAATGATTGAGTGAATGGATGAGGAGGGAGACCAAGGCTGGCAGGCAGAGAGCTCCAGCCCTCTGCTCACTCTTCTCGGCACATCCCCCAGAGGAGGGGCCCCTCATAGCTCATGACTGTCTCTGGAACATTCGTAAGAGATCCAGGAGGCAGAGTCCATTTTCTTTTGGAGGAAAACCCATTCATGTGTCAACCCCACCATTTCTATCCCAGCAGAACTCTCATCCGTTTAACCACAAATGCTCTGGGCACCCCTGTCTTGGGCTAAGATTTCTGCTGAGCCAGGAGAGCAACTGAGAAGCAGTCCTGACCTCCTGAAGCTCTTGGGCTGATGAAGAGGCAGGCAGATACAGAATTGCTCTGTTGGGGGGCGGCGGGAGAAGGAACGGGTGTCGAGGGGTTTCGGAAGATGGAGTATGTGAGTTCAGTAAAGCCTGGTGCTTAAATGGAGCCTTGAAGGAAGAGGAGGAGATACCCAGGGAGCTAGATGGCAGTCAGGGAAGGCTTCCCAGGGGAGGTGGTTACTGAACTGAGCCTTGAAGGTTGAAAGCAGTTTTCCAGGCAGATGTTCTAGGGTGGGAAAACAGCCATGGTGTAGCCTTTATTCAGCTTGCTCTGACTGTTCCATGGAAACCAGCCAAGGGACCTGGACTCAGCTTGGATAGGCAGCTTCCAGAATTATTCATGGGGGGCCCAGAGCCCAGAGCCCACTCCTTCCTATCAGCCTTGCACATATGCCCGGCTTCCCTCACAATAGTCCCTCACGCCTCACCCAGTCCCTAATGTCCTCTGGGTCCTGTGTGTGTCTCCCAGGCCCTACCCCCCTGCCCACTCTGCAGCCTCCTCAAAAGATCTCTCCTCCAGAGAATGTTTTCTTACCCTGCCTGTTCCGTTCTGCGAAGTTCAGCACTTTGTCTGCAGGGCCCAAGCTTGCCCTCTGCTCAAAGGTGAACGTTCCTGGAAGCTCCGGCCCGTTTTCCACTTCAAACAAAAGGCTGGAACTCGCACCTCAGTCTCCACACACAGCCAGACCGCTGGGCTTCCAACTTGGCTGGGCATCCGTCTGTAACGAGGAGTGGGCCCGGCCTAAATTTGGAGATGTTAGCTGGAAACTCAAGTGCTGCTAATTCAGGCCTTCCAACTTTGTGTGTTTCCCACTCTTCCACATAGAGCGACTCGACTTTCTCAAGGAGGAGATTCAAAGCCTGCTTCCCACCACTCTTTGTCCAGATCCAAGGAGGGAGGCCAGACTGTCCGAACCACCTGCTTTTCAGGAATAATTTAACAAGTTCCTACTGTGCGCCAGGCTCGTTTATAAGCGTCATTCCTCACTCATAGCATCTCTAAGGCGCAGGAGTTGTTTTCCCTCTTTGATCCAGGCGAGGAATCCAAAGTTTAGAGTGGAATTAACTAGCCTGAGGTCACATAAGGAAGTGCCAGAGTTGATTCGACTTCTGACTCTGAATCTAGTGCTCCTTGCCTAGCACAGTCTCCCAGGGAGCTCACCTGGGACCCTGAAATCTCAGAACCACGGCTACAGGCTTCGAAGTTTGGCCATGCCCAAACTCTTATTTTTAGAGGCTCCCACCACTCTTCACACCAAACATTAAGCTGTACCGCATCCCACATGTAATGGAATTTATATTTAACTGTATAACAGTGGAGTTGATTGGCAGTTGAGTGGTTGGCTTCATCTCAGGTTTAGTGAACATCACTTGGGACTCCTTTCTGTTGCATGTGGTAGGACACTCTCAACTGTTTTTAAAGGACATGAGATATTGTTAGCCCACATAACAGTGAGGTAACTTGAACCTCAGATGCAGCTCGGTCCAGAAGCTAAAAGGTGTGAGGAGGACGCGGTTTCTGTCGTTCTCTTCCTCTCGTCTTTCCTTGCTCCAAGCTGGCTTTGTCGTCAGACAGAATTTCCCTTCATGGTGGTACAATGGCTGCCTTAGCTTCAGCATTGCATGTTTCCCAAGTGCAAATCGGCCTGTGATTTCGGGGATTACGTACACAAGGGTCTCGAAGAACGCTGATTGGATGGCTCAGGCCACGTGCTGTGCTCTGCACTAGTCATGGGAAATAATGTTTTGATTGGTCAGGTCTAGGTCTCTTGTTCTAGTAGAGCTGAGGTGGAAGCCCCTGGTTACGGTGCGGAGAGTGGAAGAGATGGATCCCTGAGTGGTAATGGGAGGATGTTACCTAACTGGTGAGTAGGGAAGGATTTCGGAAGGTACCCTGTAGGTACCTTCCGAGTAGGAAGGTACCCTGCGGCTACCATGACAAATCCACTCCATAGATCCAGGGAGTAAAATTGCTGAGGCCAAAGCTTGGGTGGGGCCCTCTCTACTCCACGACCCCAAGCCTTGGCCACCTGCTCATGTCCTCTCTACATAGCTCTGTCCCTCGTGCCTGCCCTCCCCCTTCTCACCTCCTCCTCTCTCTTCCTGCAGCCCGATGGCACCAGCAAAGAGTGTGTGTTCATCGAGAAGGTCCTGGAGAACAACTACACAGCCCTGATGTCGGCCAAGTACTCTGGCTGGTACGTGGGCTTCACTAAGAAGGGGCGGCCACGGAAGGGCCCCAAGACCCGGGAGAACCAGCAGGACGTCCACTTCATGAAGCGCTACCCCAAGGGACAGGCAGAGCTGCAGAAGCCCTTCAAGTACACCACAGTGACCAAGCGGTCCCGGCGGATCCGCCCCACACACCCCGGCTAGGCTGGCCCCGCTGTGGCCCCGCCAGGCTTCCCCAGCCCACACTCACACTCACAGAGAACTGCAATCAGAGGAATATTTTTACATGAAAAATAAGGAAGAATTTCTATTTTTGTATATTGTGTTTAAAAGAAGACAAAAAACTGAACCAAAATTCTTGGGGGAGGGGAGCGATATGGATTTTATTGTTGACTTGAAACTCCCTATGACAAAAGACTCACACCAAGGGACTGTTGTCAACACACAGGTGCTTGTGTCTCTCTAGGAACAGACAACTCTAAACTTGTCCCCAGAGGAGGACTTGAATGAGGAAAACGACACTCTGAGAAACCAAAGTCCTTTTTCCCAAAGGTTCTGAAAGCAAAAAAAAAAAAAAAGAAAAAAAAAAAAAAGAAAGAAAGACAAAAAAAAAGACAAAAAAAGCAAAAACAACAAAAAAGAGAGAGAGAAAAACAAAGAGAAAGTAGTATCCCCTCACCCCCAACATACTCCCCCCTCTTTCCCAATCCCCTGTCCCTGCCCCAGACTCCCAACAAAAATCGCTCTCTGGTTTGCAGTCATTTATTTATTGTCTGCTGCAAGCTGCCCCGAGACACCGCGCAGGGAAGGTGTGCCCCTCGGAATTCTCGGCGCCTCGACTTCCGACGACAGACGGCCTCGTCCAATCATGGTGACCCTGCATTGCTCACAGTTTTGGAGGATGCTGCTATCAACCTTCCATGACTCACGTGACCTAGTACACCAATGAATAAGGGAATATTTTAAAACCAGCTATATTATATATATTATATATATATAAGCTATTTATTTCACCTCTCTGTATATTGCAGTTTCATGAACCAAGTATTACTGCCTCAACAATTAAAAACAATCGACAAATTATTTAAAAAACCATGAGGCGAGTGGTGGCCGGGGGCAGGGCACAGGTGCCCTTTGTGTTTCATTCTTCTCAGTCTGAGGTCATTGGGCTGAGAGCTGGGGCCTTGCTCATTCATTCATTCATTCATTCATTCATTCGACATGGGCTATGCTCCAGGCACTGTTGTAGGCACTGAGAATGCAGCCTTAAACAAAGCAGATGGAAACCCTTGCCTCCAGAAAGATTAAATTCTAGTGAGTCATGATTCAGTGGTTTACTCAGTCATATGTTCACATACATATGCTCTCACATACATTTACTCTGCACCTCCTATGTTCCAAGGCCTTTCAAGGCCCTGGGGATTTATCAAAGAACACAAGAAAAAAAAATCCCAGCCCGCAGGGAACTTCACTTATAGTAATTCTCTTGATAGCAATGATTCTCTGCTTCATTCATTGGCTTATTAGTGGAATCACTTATTCAACATATATTTATTTAGCCCTTACTAAATGCCAGGCACTCTTTTAGGTGTCGAAAATTCATCAAAGAACAAAACAGACAAAAAAAAAAAAATCATGCTTCATGGAATTTGCAGTCTAGGGATTATTGATTGAGTCATTTGTGGAGTCGACACCTGGGTTTTGCCAGGCACAGGCTGAACAAGGCAGTGGTGGTCCCCACTCTCCTTCTTCTGGTGGTGGAGGGGGTCAGAGGGCCCAGGTCAGGAGGGGACCTGGTGTTTCTCTCCTCAGACTCTCGCGGGCTGGAGCACGAGAAGTGTGTTTGGCATCGTGAACTTCCAGGGGCCTTTTCTCCTACGTCTTCTTTCCTAGGGCCTGCCCCAGGATGTGGAGGTGGAAAGCAGATTGGGCTTGAGGTTGATTGAGGCAAAGGTGCCTCTTATAAGGGTCCTGCTGCTGTCACCTGCCTCCCTTGAAAACGCCGCTTGCCAAGAATGGCCAGAAGAGGTCCCCCGTGAGGCCCTACGGAGAAGGAAGGGGCAGGGCTGGGGGGTGGCGTGGGGGACGGTAGCACCTTCTCTGCGGAGAGCTCCGGGACAGGGATGGAGCTTGGCTTCTTCCAAGCTCCCTCTATGACCCACCTCTGAGCTCAGGCCAAGCACAACGCTTGGTGCTATCTTTCTTTATCCCTGGGCCCCATCCTGCCTCCTGTGTGTCTGTGGCTCACCCTCCTGCCTGTCACATCACATCTCCTGAGGGCTTTGTGAAGCCCTTTCAGGGGCACAATCTCATTGTGACCTCCTGATAACTTGCGAAGAAGGTACTATCATTATCCCCATTTTATAGATGAGGAAAAGTTTGTCTGCTTCCCCGAGGTCATGGAAAAAGTGGTGGGGCCGGTATCCAAATCCTAGACCTTCTAGGACTGCAGTGCCTGCCACTTGGTGAGTGCTTACTGGGTGTCAGACCCCCTGCTAGGTGCTTCATGTCCACCCCACAGGCATCCAGCAAACATCCCTTGTGTGGGACAGAGTTTGACAGGTGAACAGACTGGGGCTCAGAGACATCACTGACATGCCCAAGACCTCAGGGAGCAGGTGACTGAGTTTGAGATCCTTGGTGGTGATAATTGTGGTTGTTATTTATTGGGCACCTATTATGTGTCAGTCCCTTTCACCCTCTATTATTTTATTGAAACAATAACCCTATGAGATGGATATGTACTATCTTTTGCATTGGAGGTTTCAGAGAAGTGAAATGGCCTGCCCAAAGCAATCCAAGCTAGAAAATCGTGGCACCAGAGTTCAATCAACCAGTCATTCATTCATCTGATAAATATGTATTGTTTACTCTGTGCCAGATGCTGGAGATACTGCAATGAGCTGAGCAGAGCCCTTGCCCTCGTGGAGCTTACGTTCCATTGGGGAAGATACAGTAAGCCAAATAAATATAAAATATGTCAGGTAGTGGTAAATCATAAGGAAAAAGAAAATAGGGTGAGGGGTTAGAGGTGATGGGGCTACTATTTTAGAGAGAACGGTCAGGGAAGGCCTCTGGAGGGGGGACCCATGCAAACACTGAGGGGAAGAGCATTCCAGGCAGAGGGAAGAGAGAGTGCTAAGGCCTGGAGGCCTGTCAACGGAATAAGGAGGGGCCGGTGGGGCTACTGCAGAATGGACGAGGGAGGCTGAGTTTTGGAGGGGGCCAGACTTGAACTTTTTTACTTGGAGTGAGATGGGGAGCCATATGTGAAGTGCCTCACACTTGAAAGGGACTCCTCTGGCTGCTGCATGGAGAAGGGCGGGCAGACTCCAGCCTGGGGCTGCCTGAGGCCATAACGACCCTGCCTTACCTCCTGCTCCTGGCTATGCCTGCCTCTTCCCCCCAGCACATCCTCAGGCCTCCATCCTCATCCCACAGGCTGCTGGCACCTCCCACACCCAACTCCTTGCCTCTGCTCCCTCTCAGGGGCCATGGGGCCCCTGATGATTTCCTTTCCTTGGCCCTCTAGAGCAGTGGTCCCCACCCTTTCTGGCACCAGGGACCGGTTTCATGGAAGACAAGTGTTTTCATGGACCAGTGATGGGGGGTGGGGATGGTTTGGGGGTGATTCAAGCGCATGACATTTATCGTGCACTTTATTTCTATTATTATTACATTATAATATATATTGAAATAATTATACAACTCACCATAATGCAGGATCAGTGGGAGCCCTGAGCTTGTACAACTAGATGGGCCCATCTGGGGGTGACGGGAGACAGTGACGCCCGAAGTGTGTCGCTTACGTCCAGTCTACTCCGTGAGATGCAGCTTAATTGTCACTTGCCACTCACTGATAGGGTTTTGATATGTCTGCAAGCAATTGATTGATTATGGTCTCTGTGCGGTCAAACCTCTCTGCTAATGATAATGTGTGTTTGCAGCCGCCCCCCAGCACTTGCATCACCGCCTTGGCTCCATCTCAGATCATCAGGCATTAGATTCTCACAGGGAGCGTGCCACCTAAATCCCTCGCGTGTGCGGTTCACAGCAGGGTTGGCGCGCCTATGAGAATCTAATGCCACCGCTGATCTGACGGGAGGCAGAGCTCAGGCGGTAATGAGCGATGGGGAGCGGCTGTAAATACAGATGAAGCTTCGCTCGCTTGCCTGCCGCTCACCTCGTGCTCTGAGGCCCAGTTCCTAACATGCCATGGATCGCTACTGGTCCATGGCCCGGGGTTCGGAGACCCCTGACGTAGACACTTGCTGCGTGCCCTGGAGCGAGTCACTTCCCCTCTCGGGGTCTGACTTTGGAAGATGTGGACAGAGCTTTCTGGATATTTCCTGAGCTATGGGAAATATGTTAATGATAAGTGCAGTGGACTGGCAAGATTTCTCAGCCAAGGATGATGTCTTGGGATGCTTGCTTAAGGGAAGAACTGAATGAGTGTTTCCATGGTCCAGCTGAGTAGAGCCCCAGTAATAACAGCCATCGCTTTTGAAACACCTACTATGTACCAAGCATGATCTTATTGAATCCACCCAACCAGCCTTTGGGGTGGCCATTTTAATTTTTTTAAATTATTGTTTATTTATTTTTGCCACGCTGCGTGGCTTGCAGGATGTGGGATCTTAGTTCCCCAACCGGGGATGGAACCCCAGCCCTTGGCAATGAAATTGTGGAGTCCTAACCAATGAACAGCGAGGGAATTCCCTGGGGTGGGCATTTTTAGCTTCATTTTATAGAGCAGGCTCAGAGAGGTGAAGTCACTTGCCTGAGGTCACATAGATAGTCAGTAGAGGAGCTGGGATTTGAACCCAAGTCCGTCTGTTCCTAGAGCTATGGCTTGACGCCAGCCTGGATGCTTGGAGCACTCAGCATCTGTCCAGAGTTTCAGTCTTTCCCCCTAGCCCCCTGATCCTGCCTCTATGTCCATCATCTCCCCCCAACCCCGCCCGGGGGAAGGAGGCAGATATAAACCACATTTTCAGGTGCCTAATGTTGGCCCACCCCTGACCCTCTGGATCCTCCCCAAGATATCAGTGTCCCAGAGGTCACAGATATCTGGGACCTAAGGTACCTGAGTTTGTTTTCCTCTTGGCCACTTGGCCAGCTGTATGACACTGGGCACGTCATGTCTTTTCTGTGAGGCAATATCCTTCATTAATCCAACTGTTTTTACCTTGCAGGGCACATGTAATGTTCAAAAGAGATAGGAGAGCGAATTATTGGGGATTATTCCTGCCTAGTAAGAGCTGGAAGGCACCCATGCAAGTGTTTTATCCTCAGTCTTTTCTCTCCACCTCCCTTCAACGTTTTTTTTTTTTGGTCCGTGGCCCTAGCAGCATGCGGGACCTTAGTTCCCTGACCAGGGATCAAACCCATGGCCCCTGCAGTGGAAGCGCAGAGTCTTAACCACTGGACCACCAGGGAAGTCCCAACCTCATCACTTTAGAGAGGAAGGAACCACGACTCAGACAGGGGAAGTGACTCGCTCCAGGGCACCCAGCAAGTTAATGACAGAGTCCATTAGATGACCAATGAATAGAGATGATGCTGATAATAAACCAGCAGGGTATATAGCAAAGGGAGGTGGGTCAGTGCTCTTCCAGGGAGGTCAAGGGTCAGAGGGCCCCTTCAGTGGCCAGCCAGGTCCCTCTTAGCATCCTTCCAAAATTTGCTTCTCTGACCCAAAAAAGTAGAGGGTGGAAGGAGATGGTTGAGGTCTCTTGATCCCATACCCTCACCCTCTTGCCCCTCACCCCTACGGTGGTGCTCTGTGCCAGAAGTGAATAAAGATGGACCCTTGCCTAGCATTTCAGGGGGCCAGTAAGCAAGAAGAGTAGGATCTGTCCCCACGTCGGGAGAGAAGTGGGTTTGGGGATGAGAGCGAGCTCTCTACCTACCCACCCCACCCTCGGGCATTGTTTGGATTTAGTCTCCTCCCTCTATGGCCACCCTTCCCCTGACCACTGGCGTAGGAGAGGGAAGTGACATCTATCAGGCACCTATTCTAGACCGACCCTTATGATCACAGTGATGGGCACACACCTTGTTCAGGATGGTTCCTGGTGCAGAGTAAGGTCTTGGTACCTTAGCTATCACTATCATTGCATTTGATTGGCACAAGGACATTGCAAGATAGGTGTTAGAAGGCCCATTTTGTAAGTAGGGAAACTGAGACCCACAGAAGAATGCAACTGGCCGTAGGTTTCATGATAGAAAGTGACAGAGCCAGATTTGAATCCAGGCTTCCCTGTTTCTCCTTTCCACTTCCCCACCATTCCTCCTCGTCCCTGCTTTTGTTGGGGTTGGAGAGGGGAATAAAGCACCAAAGTTTGGGGCAAGAGAAGTAGAGTGTCCCTACTGGGTGGGTGGGGAGGACATGACAACAAGGAGAGGCTGGGTCTGGGGGTTTTCCTACCAACCAGGTAAGCTGAGGGGTGGGGCAGGGGGTATAGCCCCAGGCTGAGTGTGGGAATGAAATGCTCTCCTGGCTGCCTGCCCAGCTGGAGCCTAACGAGACTGGGCTGGGATGCTCGGGGCTTGAAAGCCTCATAAGTGGGCAGAGGCCTCCCTCCACAGCCCCAGGATTGGGGCTTCCAAAGAAACAGTAGTGAATTAAGTGCTAAAGATGTGAAGGCTGCCCCCCAACCATGCAATTAGGTAGCGGGTCTGTTACAAACATTAAGTGGGGAGCTGGGGACCAGATGGTGGCGAGGCTCACCCTTGCTATCCTGTCTGGAACTGCCTGGCCCCCTGGCTGAGGTTTCCAGCTCTGGCAAGGAGAGAAGACGGCGGGAAGCCCCGGTGCGTGGACCCCTGCAGAGCAGGCCGTTAATGAACCAGGCATTCCTCCCGTCCCTTGGGCAGCTTCACGGACCTATTTAGCACTTGCTAGAATTTCTGCCCAGCTCCTCCACTTGTGGAAGGAGAAACTCTTTGAATGTTCCGGTCTGCCAGACTGACCACTGCAGCTGCAGGACCTGTTGTGGCCCCTAGGGTGGGTCAGAGGTGCTGACTACTTTTAAAAGACTGTCAGACTGAAATTTCATTTGCCTAAGCCACACAGGGCTAATTGTCACCTACTGAGCACCAGCTTTGTGTGGGCATTTTATCCAGTTCTCTTTTTTAAGTCTCACCATAATCGTCTGAGGTAGTTATTTTTATGTGCTTCGTACCAACTGAGGAAACTGAGGCTCCGAAAAGGTCAAGGTCAAGTAGGTCAAGGCTTGGTTAAAGTCATCCATCAGACTCCTGGAATCTTGCATATGACTCTTCTTACCACAAAGCAGCCCCCCAGGGAGTTGGTCTTAACCTGTTCTATCCAAGGACAGAGGATCAAAGAGGCAAAGTGATATGCTCAAAATCACTCAGTTATTAAGCAGTGAAGCCAGGATTTGAAACTAGGTCCATCAGGTTTGAGAATCTTACCTCTCTACTCCTGCCAAATCTCCACTTCTGTCTCTGTTTCTGGGTTCTTTGGCTACAATGGACAGAAACACATGAAATCTGACTTAAGCTTATAAGGAAATTTATTGGCTTGTATAACAGAAAAGTACATAGGCACTGGCTTCAGGCAAAGCTGGATCCAGGTGCCCAGGCTCCTCTCCCAGTTTCTGCTACGTTGGCTTCATTCTCAGGAAGACTTTCCCTGTAGTTCCTTACATCTTACTGACTTAATAACTTCAGAGAAAACGGAACATACCTTTTTCAGAGGCTTCAGTAAAAGTCCCAGGGCTGATTCTGATTGGATCAGTTCTCTCTATTCTTGAGCCAATCACTGTGATCAGGGAGACAGAATCTTTCAGTGACAAGACCTAAGTCATGGGCAAGTCCTTGGAGCTAGAGTTGGCGGCAGAGGGGGGGGGGGGCATTGGCCAGTTCCACCAACTGTAAGGTCTGAAAGGGGCACAGGGGTGGTTTCCCAAAGGAATATGGAAGTGTTATTACCAGAATAAAGGGGCGAAAGCAATAGAAGTCTGCTCCGGTGTTCTCCACTTGGGTGTGCATCAGAATCTCCAGAAGGGCTTGTTAACACACAGACTGCCAGGCTTCAGCCCTACACGTTCTGCTTCGATAGGTCTGGGGTGAGCCCAAGAATGTGCAAGTTCCCAGTGGATACTGCTGCTGCTGCTCTAGGGGCCACACTTAGAGAACCACTGATCTGTACCTTTCTCTTACCCTCATTCTTTTCTCCCTCATCTTGTCCTACCATGTAAGGGCATCTGTATGCATCCAGGGCCTTCAGACTGGGGATGTATATACCTTGTGCTATGTGAGGTCTTTCCGAGAGGCCCATGGGTACAATAATCTTACAGGGATCAGGAATCGACTGACGGATCCTCAGCTTTCCTGAGTACTCTTTCCTAAACTGATCTGCTAGAGAACTTCCCTATGGTCCCTGGCTCCTTTCCTGCCACACATTCCACACAGTCCCTCCTCCAATTTACAGCAGAGAGGTACGCCTCTTGCCCTCCCCGCATCTCACTGCAGGCATTGCCTGGGATGTAGAAAACTCTAGCTCATGGAATGAAGGGATGATGTCAGTGTGGGGAGCTCCCTTTAATCATGGTGCCATGAATCTACCGTAAGGCCTCAGGCTTTCCCTTGTCTTGATATTGGTCTGTTCTGTAAGGGCAAAATGTGGATCCTGTTTTGGTCCAGGTGGGGTTATTCTGAATTCAGGTGCTGTGGGAGTATTGGCAATTTTTCTTTAATTACCTCGTCTCTTTTATTCATTCCCCCAATGTTACCTGGAACGCATTCACTACTAAGGGATGGTCTTATGAAAACAAAAGAAGTATCAATGGTGGAAGTAATCTATTGTATTTAGGGGACACAAACTCATGGCTAAATCCCATGCTCTACCTATCCATCTGTCTACCTACCTACCTACCTATCAAACCATCTTGGAACGACGATATTCAAGATTTTGAAAATGCATTCTTTGAAATAGCAGTCTGGGTCCTGCTGCGCGGTCACCATCCTCTGAGATGAGAAAGAGCCTGGTGTGTTTCTCATCCATCCACTCCTTGGTCCATGTCTCTGTGGAATATTTTGCCCAGTTTCAAGAAGGAGGAGATGAAACCTTCCAAAATTACTTCCTACAGGTCTTATTTGAGTAAAAGATCTTGTAGCAGAGGAAAGTTAGTGTTTTATCTTTTCTTGAACATTTATTAAGACTTGCAGGGGAAATACTTTCATTTAACTTTTGCAAGAGGGTGACTAAATTCACATTCATTTTTCACCTGGGTGGAAATCTCTTATATGCTGTCACTTATCACTGCTCATTTATTCATTCTTATTGTGTATTTATTAGAATTAGATGGACTTAATTGTGAATGGCATGGTTTCTACTGAAAAGATATTCTCTTCAAAATTATTCAAGGGGGTTCATGAGAAAAAAGTGTGAAGACCCCAATCTAGTTCAATTCGGGCATCTGTACACTCTACAGTCAGGCACAGATATACAACCAGAAAACATTCCCCAGGGCACTGGCTGCTTGCCTGCCTTCCGCAGCTGGGACCACAGAGGTACCTCAACCTGGTCTCATGGGGAGACCCAAAGAGGCAGCCCTTGGGGAGCTCGCACAAAGTTGAACGTTGTGAACAGATGGACTATAAAACAGTAAGAGAAGAGCATGTAGATAGAAGCCCCAAAACTCTGGATGCACAGAGGACTAACTGGGAAAGACGTGAGGGGTCAGGAGATTTAGGAAGGCTGAATGAAATTTAACTGCAAGGAGAAATCGGGGAAGGGCAGTCCAGGCAGAAGGAACAGCAAGGAGAAGGTGGAAAGAAGCAAAAATATATGAAGATTTACAGAATATGGCATGGCAGGAGCTAGGAAGCGCAAGGTGGAGCGATGGGAGATGCAGCTGGGATGGGAGAGAGAGACAGAGACAGTCAAGGCTGTGGCTTTCATAGCCCCTATTTTTGCACGCCACTCCTGCATTGTGCACATATGTCCAAGTTCACACGCACCCTGCTCTGCACACACAGGAACAGTCAGTCACACTCTGACGCTCAGCCAAGTGTACACACCAGCACTAAGATAGCGCAGGGTCATGCCTCCCTCCTGCCCTCCTTTCCCCTTCCTTCCTGCCTGTAACATTTTCTGAGTGCCCACTCTATGCTGGATTCCTTGGAGATAAAGCAGTAAATCTCTGCAATCCCTGCCCCCCAGAGGCTTATTGAGGTGACAGACAGTTAAAAATGACCACACACTGTGATTAGTGACACAATGGGCCAGGATAGTACAAAGGGGGAGTCAGTGAGGACTTCCTGGAGGAAGGGTCCTGGAAGCTGAGACCTGAAAGAATGAGGAAGCATTGGCAAGAATAGAAGTGGGTGGGAGGGGTGAAACATTCTAGGTAGAAGAAGCAGCATTTGCAAAGACCTAGCTAAGACAGCATAGCCTCCAGGAAAACACAGAAAGGAGGCCAGGGGAGGATTTATGATTTCAACACAAGAGTGGCAACTTGGTTGGCAAAAATGGGGGAGGGGATGTTACTAGAGGACTCTCCTCGGGTTTCTGTTTTGTTGGGGAGGCTGGGGCTTGGGCTGATGGACAAGGATGATGTTCGTGGGTACCACACCTTCCTCAGGCACCTCTGGGGACTGCTTTAGAGTCAGATGTGGCTCCATTCCTCAGCGGGTCATGGCCTGCATCAGTGGTTGCCAACCGGGGTGACTTCAGGACACTTGGCTGTGTGTGGGGATGTTTTGGTTGTCACAACTGGGGGGCAGCTACTGGCGTCTCGTAGGTAGAGTCTGGGGATGCTGCTAAACATCATACCATGTACAGAACAGGCCCTATGACAAAGAATTATTTGGTCCAAAGTGTCAATTGTGCTGAGGCTGGAAAACCTTGGCCCAGATCCATTTTTCAGGAGAGTGGCAAAACGGTGATTTTCTACTTCTATCATTTCTTCTGCAGTGATTGACTGGGGTTCTTCTGTAAACAAGAACTCTTCCCCATCAACTATTCAGTTACCCCAAGAGATAATTCACACAGGAAAGACAAGTACTTGATTCTTTATTTACCAGTTTTCAGAATAATTCATCAACTAGCACTCTCCAAAGATGACCAATACACTTTTTTAGTATCTCCATGAGAATTTTAGGAAACTTAATGTCTTGCAATCCATAGAAGTGATTAATCTTTGTGAAGGTCAGATTCCTCCAGCTTCGGCCAGTGAGGACTCCTTAGGTTGGCCCTTGTGTCCTTTTGTCACTGCCCTAGTGTTCTGATAGCTTCTTTGCTTCCTGGTGTGACAAGTTGTCCCTGGTTCATCTTGTACATTTTAAAGCTCTTGGCACAGTGCCTGGGACATAATGAGTGCTCATCTAATGCTGTGATTATTGTGAGACCAGAAATCAGCTCCTCCAAGTTGCTTTCCCTCAACCCCCAGTGCATTCTGACACTTGCTTTCTGTACCTCCAGACCGTCTGGGGCAGGTCCTGAGAGTAATGAAGGTTCAGGTTAGCCAAGAGGGCTGCAAACAGTGGCTCTGTTGGACAGAGGGACCTGCCAGCCAAGAGTGCATGTCTATTAGAAGCCAGGGTAAGCCGGCAGAAGAGAGGGGCAAATCAGCTAATTCAGGAGTCAAGGCCTTGCTTTTGTCTTCACTGTCAGTTTTAATCCTGCAATAACCTTTGACCTAAGCCTTGGGGCAATTAGTACCTGCAAGTGAAGTAGTGGTGGGTTTGAACTTCTGCCTTCCTCCCAGGCTAAGTCAATACCTTTGTATTCTATTACATGTAATTGAGGCAAAAGGGTTTATTTAAGCTAACAAATGATTATTTCCCACAATAGAACCTCCATCCCAGTTAGCGAATTGGCTCTTCCAGGCATCCTATGTTTTGTCTGCAACCAAAGCCTGTATTTCACTGACTGCTTTGTCCTCTTTTCTCCTTTTTCCTTGCTTCTCTCTCCTACCCCTCCCCTTTGCCCTCACAATTCAATGTAACTAGCATTCACACTGAGCCTCCCCTGTTAGGTTTAGGCATTAGGCAGGCCAGGCCCTTAGATCCCAGTACAATTCTGGGCCACCCCAGAAGGATCTCACAGCCTAGTGACAAAGACAGACACATAAACAGATAAATTATAAATTATACTGTGGTGTGATAAGTGCAAAGTAATTCAACAAGTCTAGACAAAGAATTTGATAGATGGTGTGGAGGGGTCTTTGTGCAGAATCTAGAAGGGAGACAAGACTGGAGACATTTGAACCATTAGACATGAGGCTTCCATGGACCAAAGAGGGATTTTATCCAAGTGACTTGAGGGTAGTTATTTAAAAGAATGTGGCAGTACAGAACACAGATTTTGTTCGGGTTTCCTGCTTCTCTATGGTGTCATGTACTTTAGAGAAGGCTTGTGCCAATCTCATCCTCGGGGTGAGTCTTGATTCATCAAAGTCCGTCATGCTAACTGCACTTCCCTTGCCAGTGATTGGCTTAAGACAGGTGCATATGACTCTATTCTGGCCAATGAGCTATGAGGGGAAGTCTGGGGTGGTGGTGGTGGGGGCATGTTTCTATGGAAGTTTCTTAACCCTTAAAAACAGACACAAGGAAATTATGATCACTTCTCTGAGTCTGGATTTTGGTGAGGATGTGATGGCTGGAGCTGTTGTAGCCTTCTTGCAACCATGAGGAGAACCAGCTGTTATACTGAGGGTGGTAGAGAAAAGAGAAGGCAGGAACCTGGGTCCTTGATGCCGTTGTTCAGCTACTGAATAAAGCAACACGGGTCCTTCCTGCCTTGAGACTTCTCACTGTCTGAGATCACAAACTGTTCTTGTATGTAAGTCTGTTTCAGTTGGGTTTTCTGTTACGTGTTGCTGAAAGCTTCCCAACTAATAATACAGAAAAGGAGGTAGAATTTGAAGAATGAGTCATGAGAAAGAAAAGAGCATTCCGGGAAGGGGATACAGCCCAGACAAAGGTGCTGAGACAATAGGAAATGTACATTTTAAGTGCACGGAGGCTTAGTTCTGAGAGGTGAGGTCAGATAGGCTTCAGCCAGGTTAGGCAGCGTCCCATTTCCCCCTCTCTCTGCCTCCCTCTTTTCCTCCATTCCTCCTGAGTGGTTCCTCCTCTTCAGCCAGTCTTCTCTCCAAAGATACACGGGAGGGAGATGCAGGTAGCAGCAATCTTAGCCTAGATATAAAATGTTTACTGAGTATTCACTCTGTGCTAGGCCTTGTGCTGGGCTGAAATGGTCCCTCTGAACAGATTGCCTAGTCCAGGGACAGAGACAAAAATGTAGACCTATGTTTCTAAACATGTGATCAGTTTTAGATTGGTTCATGGGCTAATATTTTTTTTAATTTGAATTTATTTTAATGATCAATTTCTATACATGGCAGAAATATACATTTTCCTTTCAGATATATTAAAACAAAGGAAAAAAATGGTCAATTTAAGGAAAACTAGTTGGTAATGTTACAGGCAGTATGGGGATGTGGTAAAACTTGTGCAATGAGAATTGAATAACATGTACATGCACATGTGTGTGTGTATTAGTCTGCTCAGTTTTGTTTTTTCTAGTCATTTGAGAATAGACTTCTGTTCTTTCAGGAACTTCTGTGTTTTATGTGGTTTCACTGGGAGATGCCATGTACATATATGACTATTCCTACTCCCACCATATTCAATTGGTCCAGGATTTTCTCTCAGGATTTGTCAAACCATGAAAATTCTCTTTCTAGTGGCAGAAGCTATGAGACATGAGACTTAGGAACTGTTGGCCTGTTCCTTGCCCTACCAAGGACCCTGACCTGGAGTGAGGGAGGAAGGAAGGAAAAGAGAAGGAGAAACAGAAGATACAATTCATTCTTGTTATTCATGGTAGTTATGTTCTATAAAGTGACCACAAACTGAACTAGTGAATATCCAACCATTGCTCCTAGGGGAAATACAGGGTAGGTTCCTGTGAGCCCCTGGTCACAACATTTTCATCAACTGATCAGTGTATAACTTTGTTTTACTTGTGTTCCTGTTTAAAGACACCTTATTTAACATACATTGTTGATTCATTAACATTAAACTCACAGGCAGGCGCTGTAACTCACTCCTGAACGAACCTTATCTAACATACATGTTTTCTCCATAAGTCACATCACAGCCTTCTTGCACTTAGGAGCACTAGACAGCACCTCAGCACTATGCTTGGGGGGTCGTTTTCAACAGTGAAATCACCAACAAAAAGCACTAAAATGAGAAAAAATATGGCATGAAATAGACTTACAAAAAGGACACTTTTCCATAACATGGGAGCTGAGACCAGAAAACAGAGTGTCTCCTAGTTTGACCTTAGCTGGGAACATGTGCGTCGGATGACTCAAGTTTTTCTCCACTCTGTGAATGTCCACAAATGACTGTGAAATGCCACAAATATTGATCTAGGGTTTGCAAATAAATTTTAGCAAGTAGACAAATTTACAAATACAGAATCCATGAAAAATGAGAATTGATTATGAGAGAGAGAGGGAGAGAGTGCTTGCTCAGCTCTGCTGGAATTTGAGTCACTGGCTCTAGCTACTTCCCTGCCCTTTTTTTTTTTTTGAATTTTTTTTAAATTTATTTTTTGGCTGCGTTGGGTCTTCATTGCTGCGCACAGGCTTTCTCTAGTTGCAGTGAGCAGGGGCTACTCTTCGTTGCGGTGCACAGGCTTCTCATCGCAGTGGCTTCTCTCGTTGCGGAGCGCGGGCTCTAGGCATGAGGTGGGCTTCAGTAGTTGCAGCGCTCGGGCTCGGTAGTTGCAGCATGTGGGTTCAGTAGTTGTGGCTCGTGGGCTCCAGAGCGCAGGCTCAGTAGCTGCGGTGCACGGGCTTTGTTGCTCCGTGGCACATGGCATCTCCCAGACCAGGGATCAAACCTGTGTCCCCTGCATTAGCAGGTGGATTCTTAACCACTGAGCCACCAGGGAAGTCCCATTCCCTGCCCTTCTTATGGCTTGAATGTTCAGTTTTGTTTGATTGTATGAGATATTTCAAGGTCCTTTCTACACCCCACCCCTTTTTGTTTTACCCTAAGCTGATTCAATTGGAGTTCTGTTGCTTGCAACCAAGAGTTCAGACTTAGTATATAAAGCCCTTGGCACATAGTAGGTCCTCAGTGAATGTGGGTCCCTTCCCTCATAGAATGCAGGGTTGGCTAAAGGTAACCAATGAATGTGTGTCCTAGGGAGAGACAGTGGTTAAGAAAAAAGGGCTTTATAATAAAAAAAAATAGGTAGCAGCATATTTCCAACTCTTCCTTTTACCCTTAGCAGCAGCAGTCACTTCTTGCCGTGTTCCAGTACAGATGGAAAAGTCACTGAATTACAAACCCAGTTGCAAGCTATTTTTGGTGGAATTGTGGTGTGTGTGTGTGTGTGTGTGTGTGTGTGCGTGCGTACGCACGCGCAATGTATGCATTGAGATTCTTGGCCACGGCCTCTGTTTGTATCAGCTGTCAGCAAATCAGAGGCACCATACACGTTTGTCATAATTCATTACATTAATTAACCATGTTTGAGAACTGGGCACAGGCCAGAGGGGATGCGGGGGAGGGAAGCCTCCACATTGTTTTGTCTGAACCTCCCGGGTCAGAATTTCCACGGTTTGATGGGCTGCCATCGCCTGCACATGTGTCCCCTGACACGCGGACCTTGATGAAATCATCATGTTTACATCTTTGAATATTCTCTGCAGATGATGCCTGTGGCGGGAAGCCAGAGGCAGAGAGCATCCCAGAACTTGGCTCTGGGGGCCCATCTCTGTACCCAAAAAGAGCTTGGAATTACCCTGACGTCCGGTACCAAACTGGGCACCCTCCACTAGCCCATCTCTCTTTGGCCAGTTCTCTGGGCAGGCTGCCTGGGCTAGGCCTTCTGCAGGACAAATGGCGCCGGCCGTACCATCTCCACTCAAGGCGTGGTGGGATGAAGGCGTTCTCTCTCCACATCCCCCATTTCAGGGAACGCTAGCTGCCCTGCTCGGAACTTGCAGATAATTCTTGACTCTTTTACCGTATCCAGTCTCCCTCCACATCCTATTCATTCCCCTTTATTACCGCTTCTCAGGTCCTTGGACTTCAGCGCTACTTCACCACGATTCCATCTGGGCCTCCATCGCCTCTCACCTGGACCACAGCAACAGCCTCATCTCTGGCCTCCTTTATTCCCGTCTCTTCCTTCCATCTTTCCTGCAGCCACAGGGAGTTTTCTACAATGTAAATAGAAGCATATCACTCTCCCATTTCCTCCATGCTTCCCATTGACCTTGGGATTCTTTTTTTTTTTTCTTTTTGTTTGCGGTACGCGGGCCTCTCACTGTTGTGGCCTCTCCCGTTGCGGAGCACAGGCTCCGGACACGCAGGCTCAGAGGCCATGGCTCACGGGCCCAGCCGCTCCGCGGCATGTGGGATCTTCCCGGACCGGAGCACGAACCCACGTCCCCTGCATCGGCAGGCGGACTCTCAACCACTGCGCCACCAGGGAAGCCCTGGGATTCTTTATGATGGCTTACAAGGCCCTTCCTGACATGGCCCTGCCAATCGTTGATTTCTGTCCATTTTCAAGCCTTATTCTCCAGCCTCCCTGCAGTTCTTCTAGTAAGTTTCTTTTGCCTATATTAGTTTCTTTTGTAGGTACCCACAGACCCTGACTCCTGAATCATCAAAGTTTATATTTGTTCTCTATGTCAGATTAAGAGCAAGTAAAAAATTTTTTTTCAATAAAAATGTCCTATGTTCTTACCATGGGCTCAGTAACTGGGCCTCTGATTGGTGTTTATCACTGAGTCTTTGGTGTTTAGAAACTAGGTCCTTAATGACATCATTTAAACTACTGGATTGAACCTTGCCTGAAGCCAGTACCACACATTTCCCAGTTTCGGGGGTTTTTTTTTGGTTGCACGGTGTGGCTTGCGGAATCTTAGTTCCCCGACCAGGGATTGAACCTGGGCTAGGGCAGTCAAAGCCACGAGTCCTAACCACTGGACCACAAAGGAACTCCTTTCCCAGTTTTTTTAGTCAACAGATTCTCCTTATGTTTGATTATTTATTTATTTATTTAGTTTTGCCTGCGTTGGGTCTTCGTTGCTGTGCATGAGCTTTCTCTAGTTGCAGCAAGCGGGGGCTACTCTGTTGTGGAGCGCGGGCTTCTCATTGCGGTGGCTTCTCTTGTTGCGGAGCATGGGCTCTAGGCACGCGGGCTTCAGTAGTTGTGGCACCCGGGTTTAGTTGCTCCGCGGCATGTGGGATCTTCCTGGACCAGGAATCGAATCCGTGTCCCCTGCACTGGCAGGCGGATTCTTAACCACTGCGCTACCAGGGAAGTCCCTCTCCTTATGTTTGAATTAAATTTTCTGTGACTTTCAACTTGACACAGACATTGAGTTACAAATTGTTTTTGGACAAGGACGATACCTGCTTCATCTTGACTGTAATTATCTGCTAGGGTGGAGTTTTTATTTGTATTATCTAGGCTTATTATTAACCTTTTCCCTTCCTTGGTGTAATTACCCTCTGCACATCACTTGCAGTTTATAAAGCACTCTCACATCCATTATCTCCTTTAAACCTGTCAACAATCCTGTGAGGTATGTGTAACTGCATCCATTTTATAGATGAGAGAACTGAGGTTCAGAGAAGTAACAGGCTTGCCCAAGCTCGCAGGTTAGTAAAAAGCAGGGCTAGCTTTTAAATCCTGCCCTCTGATTCAGAACTTGTATATTTTCTTACATTTGTGTGTTCATTAATTCATTCGAGAACAACAAAAATGACTGAATGTCAACTATGTTAGAGATCTTGCCGGGCTTTGGAAATACACCGGTGAACAAGGCAGAGTTCCTGTCCTTGAGGAACTTACTGACCAGCAGGAGACACAGACCATGGCAGTGATCTGTGATGGGGACGCTGATTCATTCTGAGCCTGGATAGCTGATCAGCAAGCCACCACTGGAGGGGACAAGCCTCTACCATTTCCAGTCTCTGTCTCCCTGCGTAAGATTCAAATTCCAGGCTTGGGTGGGATGAGAGGCTGGTTAAAATAGACACAATGGATTGTGTGCAGTGGGGAACAGGTAATTCTGCAAGAGGAAGTTGAGACACTATTAGGGAGGAGAAATAAGAACAACAAATGTTCACTATAATTCGGGACACTTGAGTCACTTACTGGACTTCAAGGTTATTGTGCCTGGGTGATGGTCAAGAGTTACAGTTGCTACACCCTGGCTTTTAATACGTGATTTCCCAATTTGGGATAGGTTTTTTCCCTTAAATCCTTTTGATTTATTTTGGAACCACATTCTATGAATAAGAATGTTGCTAAGCCCTTTAGGGAGAGGTAGATGTTGGTGAGCTGGGCCAATGCATTTTTTCATCTTCTTCTGTAGTAATGTAAATACCTCCTCTGAACTTTCGCAACCCAAGGCAGACATGACTAATCAAGCCTGGAATTCTTTCCCACTGAGCCCAGATAAAGCCTCAGAAATCTTATTACAGCCACAACCAATTGACCAGAGTTGGCACATGGAGTGACATCTATTTTTCAGTCCTGTTTTGGAGACTGTGGGACCTTGGGAAAATCTCCTTCCTTTCTCTGGGTCTCAGTTTCCCCATCTGTTAAATAGCGGCAGGTGCCTTCCAATTCTGACTGTGTTGGAATGGAAGATCTTTGAGGTGGGAAGACACCTCTGTAGGGCAGGCTTTTAGCCTCTAGATGAGGTTTGCTCCCTCTCTTTCCCCATCCTCCTAGGACCTTCAAGACTGGGAAGTAGGTGGGAATCATATTATGTGCTGGGACACAGACCAAATATTTCCCTCACAATCTCTAGCAGTGTAGGTAACACCGCTAGAGAACACCTGAGACTCAGGGATGTGTAGTCTAGGAGTGAAGTGGCAAGGATGGTCACCATTTATTGAGTGCCTACTGTGTATGCCCGGCCCCACCTCTAATCTCCAGCACAACCCTCCAAGGTAACGTTCTCATTCTTTTTTTCACTAAAGTATAGTTGATTTACAATATTGTGTTATTTTCAGGTGTACAGCAAAGCAACTCAGTTATTTTTTTTCAGATTATTTTCCATTATAGGTTATTACAAGATACTGAATATTGTCCCCTGTGCTATACAGTAAATCCTTGTGCTTATCTATCTCATATGTAGTAGTTTGTATCTGTTAATCCCATATTCCTAATTTAACCCTCCCGCATTCTTTTTCCCCTTTGGTAACCGTAACTTTGTTTTCTATGCCTGTGATTCCTTTGTTTTATAAATAGATTCATTTGTGTTGTTTTAGGTTCCACATATAAGTGATGTCATATAATATTTGTCTTTCTCTGTCTGTACTTACTTCACTAAGTGTAATATTCTTTAGGTCCGTCCATGTTGCTGCAAATGGCAATAGTTCATTATTTTTTAAGGCTGATTAATATTTCATACCACGTCTCCTTAAGCCAATCTTCTGTTGAGGGACTCTGGGGTTGTTTCCGTGTCTTGGCCATCGTAAATTGTGCTGCTATGAATATTGGGGTGCCTGTGTCTTTTCAAATTATAGTTTTTGTCTTTTCTGGATATATACCTAGGAGTGGGATTGCTGGGTCATATGGTAGTTCTATTTTTAGTTTTTTAAGGAACTTCCATACTGTTTTCCACAGTGGCTGTACCAATTTACATTGCCACCAACAGTGTAGGAGGGTTCTCTTTTCTCCACACCGTCTGTTTATTTGTAGACTTTTTGACGATGGCCATTCTGACTAGTGTGATGTGATACTGTATTGTGGTTTTGATTTGCATTTCTTTAATAATTAACCATGCTGAGAATTTTTTCATAGGCCGATTGGCCATATGTATGTCTTCTATGGAGAAATGTCTTCTGCTCATTTTTTGATTGGGTTGTTTGTTTTTTTGATATGTTCTCATTCTTATCTTACAGACAAGGGTAATGACCTCTGAGGGCTACCCACATACTCACCCGGTGACAGAGCCAGGATTAAAGCTCAGGTTCTGTGTCCACTGCTCTTTCAATAATTGCACCTAGTTCGAGCTAGAAAGGTCCTAAGGGTATGATCTTTGGTACTTTTGGGGACTTGCCAGGCCCAGTGCCACCCCTGGTCCCCCTCCCCCTGGGGCACCAGTCTGTCTCAGCACCCAACACTGGTGCTCTGCTCAGCCCCCCTCATCTTTCCTGGCTTCTGTGTTCTCTGTGCCTATCGCCCTGTGCCTGCACTCTCTTTGCAGGCTTGCCCAGGACTGGAGATGCTCCCCACAGATGCCAAGAGAGGGTCATGCCCAAGGACTTACCTTCTTCTTCCACTCTGCCGTTTGGCCAGTGACTGGATGATACTGGAGTAGGGAAGCCCAGTGCCCATGTCTGGAATCTGCACAAACTCTGAGGGGTAACGTCTGCCCCAGAGCCTCCCTGTGGGATCAAGCTAAGGCTACGCCTTTGCCCCAGCCTGCACCTTGCTTGGCTTCCTTCCCTTCCTTGTTGTCCTTCCCCCACTCTCTGACTGAAAGCCATTCCTTAGTACATCACTTGCCCTCAAATACTCAGCTAAAGGCTGCTCTGGGCAACCTGACCTCAGATACCTTCCTTCCCTCTATTTCTTAGGAAATTAATCATAATAACTGAGATTTTAGAATTCATTGCAAAGCATTTTTAAAAAGTTTTATTTATTTTATTTTTAGCTTCACGTGGGCTTTCTCTAGTTGTGGCGAGCAGGGGCTACTCTTTGTTGCGGAGCGCGGGCTTCTCACTGCAGTGGCTTCTCTTGTTGTGGAGCACGGGCTCTCAGCATGTGGGCTTCAGTTGTTGTGGCACGCGGGCTTCAGTAGTTGTGGCACATGGGCTCAGTAGTTGTGGCTCGCAGGCTCTAGAGCGCAGGCTCAGTAGTTGTGGCGCATGAACTTCGTTGCTCTGCGGCATGTGGGATCTTCCCGGACCAGGGCTCGAACCCGTGTCTCCTGCATTGGCAAGCGGATTCTTAACCACTGTGCCATCAGGGAAGGCCCATTGCAAAGCATTTTTGAGAGATGATCTTACATAATTCTCTCTGCCTGGCATGCCCTCCCACTGCCCACTTCATTGCTGGACCCAGCTTGATCCTCACTTCCTCTGGGAGGCTTCTCTGCTCAGCCGGCTAGGGTGATGCTCTCCTTTGACTCCCCTATTGTGGCAGAGACCTGCTAGATACACATCAATCCTGGCTCCTCATTTCCCAGCCTCCTGTGCGTTAAGTGGAGGCAGTGAAACTAGTTCTAGCCAATGGAACATGGGCAAGTCAGGTACACAACTTCTGGGCCAGGCCATAAAATATTCCATGCAGTCCCCCATGATGCCACTCTCCTGCTTGTTGGCTGACATCCAGTAGAGGATTCCAGTGGGAGACTCCAAGGAGGCCTGGCTCTCCTGATGATTACACAGAGCAGAAGCCCCTGCCAATGCATTGCACCATGTGATATATTTTTAAGCCACCGAGATGCTGGGATTATTTGTTATAGCAGCTTACACTGAATGCCCTGACCAAGACACCCAGCCTCTTGTAATATATCTATTTTAACAACAATCACCCTACATTATAATTGGTTACTTATCTGTCTCACGGAATGGGCTGGAAGCTCCTTGAGAGCAGATACAAGATTTACCTCTCCATCCCCAGTGCCCAGTACAAGAAGATGGTCCATATTTGTTTGTCCAACGAATGCATGAAAACATTGTGAGGTGCAGCATCATAGTCTAGTCCGTAGAATCTAGAGTTGCCGTGGCTCGGCTGGAATCCTTGCTCTCCCTTTTGTTGTTTGGGTCACCTGGACAAGTTACTTACTCTCTCCGAGCTTAGTTTCCTAATCTGTAAAGTGGTGATAATTGAAGTACCTACTTCATAGAATTGTCATGAGGATTAAATGAGGTCATGCATTTAGCCAGAGCCTGGTAAGTAGTAAGCACTCCATGAATATAACTCTTATTATTATCATAGCTCTTATCATCCCCAATGACACCGAAATTCAGAAAGGTGGCTTGACTGACCCAAGATCATTCAGTAAGGGACAGAAGTGATCCTGGCATTCAGAGCTTCCTCTTTCTGCTATGAGGAGTAAGTGGAGAGCTTGTCTGTCATCTTGGGCTTTTCCCCTGCAGTTCTGGGTGACAGCCAGGATCCCCAGCAGGAGTGGTGACCTGGGACTTTTTAACACCTTCAGGTGCTAAGTTGAGGCAAAGGGCCTGAGTGACTTCCCTGGGGAGAATCATGCACTTGGTTGGAAGACCCTCCCAGGTGGAAACCTCCACCTTGGAGGAACTAGGTTGCAGCCTGGAGGCGCCCCTTGTTGCATGAGACAGGCATCGGCTTACACAGGAGCCACGGGAACCTGTGGCCAGCTTCCTCCATTGTCCGGGCCCTCTTTTCTTCCCCTTTTAACTTCTATCTCTCCTCCTCTTCCTTCAGAAAAATACTCAACAGTTTTCCAGCTGCTTTGGCAGTCTCTGAGTTTGAATTCCAAGACCCACGGCCTCTGAGGACAGGAGCCCAGAGGAAGGTTTTCAGCTCTGTGAGACCCAGACAGCAGGAAGTGCTGGGGTTTCCTGAGGGGTGGGGGGGGGTGGTGGAGAGGGGCACTCCAGGGTTTCCCCAGGCTGCGTGGGAGGAGCCCCAGCTGGAGGCCGACTTCAGTCCCCTGGGAAGCAAGGGCCTGGACCCAGCTGGAGAGAGAAGGCCCAAATGGAACGCTGAGGAATTCCAGGGGATCCTGGCCCCCTCAGTGGTGAGGGCCCCCAGCAGTCGGGAGAATGCGTGAAGTGCCCTGCTGGGGCCAAAGATGGCCTGTGCTGTGTGCGATGAGCATGGCCCCTTTCCTGGTCTCCTCTCCCCTTTCTGAAACACCATGTTCTTGGCCACCTCTCTGCCATTTTCTTGGCCTGCCCTCTCCTGCTCCTTTACCGCCTGGTGCTCTCCACTCACCTTTCCAGATAACTCCTTGTCTGTGAAGTCCTCGCAGCTGACCCACTGACCTCCCACAGCCTCAGGTGGGCTCCCCCTCAGAGATCGTGGAGAGCATGTCCTCTCCTAACCCCAGAATGCCTTGTGGCAGGCTCCGTGACTGTTCACCTTCGAGCAAGTACATCAGTGAATGAATGAACGAATGAACAAATGAACAGAAAAGTGCCTCTCTGTGCTACTGAATGAATGAGTCAATGAGAGCACGAGGGGGTGAATGAACTTGCCTCAATGGGACTGAGTGGGGAGCTGGGGGGTTCTGGGGTGACCCCTGGGGGCAGAGGCAGAAACTGCAGGAAAGTAGGCCTTGACGGCTTTGGAAAGGGGCTGCCACTGTTCATTATCCCTGGAGGACCCAGCAGGCCAAGGGGTCCTTTCCCCATGCACAGCCTTCTGTCGTCTCTCTGGGCTCTGGTGTCCCCTCAGGCTCCCATCCTTGGCCATGCTCAGAGGAGAACCCTCCTGGCCCCCATTGGGTTTTCTTGGCAGGGTCCTCCTTGGAGCATGTTTCTTTTGGACGAAGACTCTCTCTGACCCTTCTTCCCCTCCCCCCAAGTTCCCATTAAGTGTTCAAAGTATTTTCTTTTACTCAATAAAGCAAACAAAGGCGAGGGCAGCCTTGAGCCCTGAATCTGCAGCCCTTGGCTTCACTCGGCTGGGGTTTGCAAACCACCTTCACGCTGGAACCTCTGGGGACCCTCCCACGTACTCCACTTCCCAGATGGGAGAGCGAGGCTTGGAAGGTGAAGGTCATTCTGCTAAGAGCAGCCTGTGAAGACTTGACCTGGGCCCTTCTGACTCAGCTCTGGGAGAGCCATCCCCCGCTCGGTGGCCCATCTCCACCTCACTTCGATTCCAGTGGGTGACAGCTGGCTGGGTGCTAGGTGGCCTCTGTGGTGAGGGTCTGCAGTTCTTTCTGCAATATGCTTCCATATGGCTCTGCACATCCCTGCCGAACGGCCGCTGTACGCAGGCAGGACTGCTGACTGCTGTGAGTGTTGGGAATCCCGTCTGGGGCTCCACGGAGACAGGTGAGACCTGGTGGGTGCGTGGGGCAGGCAGACCCACAGAGAGGAGTGTGAATTGACTGAGTACACTCTACATGCCAAGCCTTTATTACAACAGCCCTCTACGCTGGGTATTATTATCACCATTTTACATGTGAGGAAACCAAGGCTGGAGAGGTGACATGAGTTATCTCAGATCATTCAGGGGGAAGTGGTGAAGCTGGGATTTGAACCCAGCATTTGTCAGACCCCAAAGCCCAGGCTCTAACATCTTCTTCTAGTTGGGTGAGAGCTTAAGGTAGGAAGGGGGACAAGTACAGGTGTGGACTCTAACGTACAAGGCCCAGAACAGGTGCTCACCCAGCTCCTGGTTTCATGCCCTCCTGTGATCGATCGAAGGGCAAGTTTGCCCAGGCAGATGGGTTCTTTCTGCTTTTGCACAAATCTGGACTATCCTCGCTCATTCAGTTCTTCTAGAAACCTACCCGCTTGCTTTGGTCTTCCGTGGAGATAGATGCTTTCCACCCCGCAAGTGTGGGCTGGTCTCCCTTCTGCCTGCCCTAACCCCACAGCCCTGTGGTGGGTGGAGCCAGCTCCTCAGGAAAGGGGCTTCTCTCTAGACAGCCCTGCCCTCCATCCCCCTTTCCATCCCTGGCCCTGGCCGTCCCCCTGGGCCCCGGCTTGAGAACAGACACCCCTTTGCCAAGCACGGAATGGGAAGGGCCGAGCAGCAGCAGCTTCAGCCAGGAGTCCCGGCCAGGGAACGGGATCAAGAGTGGATGGGATGACTGGGGCTGCAGAGGGGCCAGGACCCAGGCACGGGGACCTGGGGCTGCAGCCGGCTGGGGGTGGCCTGGAGGTCAAGGGAGGAGCAGGAGGGCTCCCCATCCCCAGCTCTGCCTGGGTGTGAAAGTCAGAAGTCTTGCAGCTGCAGCTGGAGGGGGCACACAGTGGGAAATGGCCTTGCCCCAGCTGTCTTCTTAAAGGGGCCAGATCTCTTAAAGGGGTATGCTGGGCTGGGCAGGGGCCATGGGAAGTCTCAGCCTCTCAGCTCCAGGGTCAGGGCACAGTGCCCTCCCACAGGCAGTGGGGCCGCCCCCTGTATCTAAGGGATGCCTTGGTTTCCTGCTTCCTCACCATAATGGTGTCCAGCTGGGCCTGTTCCCACTTGAGGGGCCACGGGGCTGGGGCCCTTATTTACCTTGCCCTTTGGAGCCAGGCCTGGGCCAGGCCCAGAGAAGCACCTCGGTAATGACTGAGGAGCAGATGACTTGGTGAAAGGACGAGGCTGGAGCTGTGAGTTGGGACCCCAAACGCCCACCAGAGCCCTTCCCTGACTCAGTTTCCCCTTGGTCTCCCAGACCCACCTTATCCAGGTGGTGCAAACAGATCCCAGCAGGGATGGGTGCTCCCTACTTGGGCTGTTCTCTGAGTTCCCCCCCAGCTCCTTCCCTTCTGGTGACATCACCTCCACTCAACCCCAAAGTTCCCAGCCCATCTAACTTCCATGATGTGCTTTTCATGCATCATAAGTGGACATCGTAACTTAGTATTTAAGGTCCAGAAAGACAAACCTCCACTCTGCCCATTCCCAGCTGTCTCAGTTTCCTCATCTGTAAATGGAGCCCTCAGTAATGCTATGTCAGAGGACTGTTGAAAGGATTCACTCAGTTAATGCAGCTGAAGTGATGAGAACAGGTACGATAGATGGCAGCCAGGATTTGAACTCGGGCTCAGCACGTGGCAGAGCCTGCTTTCTTTCTGTCCCCATGCACCCTGGGATTGCATGCTCACTGGGAGCTGGTGGCAGGTGAGAGCTGGGGTGGGGACTAGAATCTACTCCTCCCTTCCACTAGCCTAATTTCATGGATTCCAAGAATGGTGGACAGTTGTGCAGGGTGGAAATGACCCTGGAGCCCCTCAGTCCCTTTCCCTCCCTGGGCCTCAGTTTTCCCGTCTGTAGGCTGGGAAGATGGACAAAGACAGTGTGAGTCTCAGCTGAGCTATAATGTGTGAGAAAGGCTTTAGGACACAGCGGGCGAGGCCTCCCAGGTTGAAGGACAAGAAGGGGGCCTTCGGAGCGGGGGAAGTGAGCTGGCTGTGTCCACAGCCTCGGACCTTGGCCTCCGCCGGCAGCTGGGCCTGGACTCCTGCTCATGGCCGCCCCCTTTCATGGGCCTTTGGCGATTTCCCTGCTCCAGGCTGACGCCTTCTCTGCTGAGGAGGCTTCTGCTGCCCACCCAGGAGCTCCGTGCCTGGGTGCTTCTGTGTGTGAAAGTGGGCGGGGTTCTTGCAGGTGCTGAGACGGACAGGATCCTGAGCTCACACTGTGGGCCACGCACGGAGCCCCCGCGGAGTCAGCCTGGGCCGTCGGCTCAGCCATCCTTCCCGGAGCCTCTGCAGTTCTTCTGGCTGCTGCCGCAGGCAGATTCCCGGCGAATGGTGCTCCTGAGACTGCCACGGCCCCAGGCTGCGTCATTCCCACCCTCCCTGAGCCCTGGGACCAGCTGGGCAGGGCTCCAGCCCTGGGAACTTCGCCTGCTGCTTCTTTTTTTTCTTCTCCTTCGAAACTTCACTCTCTGATTCAATGAAAATGTCCTCTGCTCTCCATTGCCTGGCTTGGCCAAGCTGACCTTGTAGGGTAGAGAACACTGGACCTGGAGTCCAGGCTCTGGTCTGTGTTCTGCCTTGGATGCCCTGTGTGACCTCGGGAGAGTCCCTTCCCCTCTGTGGGCCAGTTTCTCCATCTGTAAAATGGAGCTGGAGGATGGTGGTGAGGGTGCATCTAGCAATAGAAGAAGGAAAACTGCCTTCGCACCCTCCCATGCCTGTCTCCTAGCTCCATGGTGGGCACCATTCTTTCTTTGCAGAGAAGTTTACCCAGGGGTCCAAGCTGGACCTCTCTACTCTGCCCTCCCCATCAAAGCAGCTTACAGATCACTGGTCCCAGGCCCAGCTGTGGCGGCCTTGGGTTGAGACTCATCCCCAGTCCCAAGGAGGTTCACATCTAAGATTTGGCCCCAACTGTCCTCCCTTCCCTGCCCCCTACCCCCTGGCTAGAGGCTCAGGCACCCCTCCATGTGGGGCTCCACCACTAGAGGGCGCCCACCACTCCCCAAACTGTGATTAAAAACCAAACCAAAATGCTTACCCCAACGGAACTTAATGATAACAGCCACTGTTTATTGAGGATTTATAGTATCAGGTGCCGTACCAGTCCCCACAGCACCCCTAGGAGGTGGATAGTGCCATCATTTCCACTTAACAGATGATAAACTGAGGTGCGGAGAAGTAAAATGACTGACCCAAGATCACCCAGCTGGTGAGTAACAAAGCTGGGACCGGCATCCATGTCCAACCAGGGTCAATCTCAGGCCCGGACCTGAAGGCTCAGTGGCCCTCAGAGTCAGTTGTCAGGGTGGGGGATGATGGCTAGGATGGGAACTAGAGATGGGAGCTAGGATGAGGTGATCAGAGACCACTAAAGCGAATGGTTGCAAACTTGAAAAAAACCATTCAGCAGATCTTTTAATAACTCCACTAGCAGGTAACATCCATGAAGCACCCACCACGTGCCAGGCACATGTGCCAGGTGTTCTACATACATGAGCTCGCCCAGTACTTGAAACCACCCCGTGGCCTATGTTCTAGTGTGATTTCCATTTTACAGATGGGGAAACTGAGGCTCGACAAAACCAACTGTCCTGCCCAAGCTTACTCATTTGAAGCCAGGTCTCTCTGTCTCCAGAGTTTGAGACTCTTAACTTCTACACTGTGCTACCTGTCTTGTTTCAGATGAATCTTATCCGGAATCCCAATATTTAAGAGAGGTAAGTGAGTAGAAGCAGAGAAGGCAGGGATCCAGAAGCCTGAGGCTCCCCAGGTCACAGCTGGAAGATCCCTGATCGGATGCATCCCTCTCTGGCTCCCACAGAGGAGCAGGGACTTGGCCGAGGGCACAGAGCTGGTTAAGGGCAGAGCAGGAGAAGAGCCCAGGCCTCCTGGCTCCCAGTCCACTGCTTTGCTCACTCTACATGCCGCCCTGACTTTGAGACAAGTACAAGAATCTGTCTAGGTCCAGGCGTGGGATGACTGGGGTAGAAGCTTCAGACCTTGGCTTCAACGACTGGGTAGTGAATGTCTTTCCCCTGGTGAGCAGACCTCAGCCCTGGCTGGAGACCTCCAGGACGCATGGGCTGTCATAGACAGTGGCAGCCGAGAGGTGGCTTGGGGGGTAGATATCTGGGCCCCCATAATCTCTATCAGTCCTTCCCCTAAGCCATCCCAAACAAGCAGCCCCTATCCCACCTCTGACCCGAGTGCAACCCAGAAGTTGTCCTGGGTAAGGTGCTGTAGCAGCCTGTGGTCATGTGAGTAGACTCAGTGGTCTCATGGCAGTTTGTCCAGCACAGAAGCATGAGAGTGGGATATGGTCCCTGCCACGTGTGAGGCTCTCTTTTGGTGTAATGGGATAACTTCCTGATCCCGGGCCCTGCCTTGGGTCCACCTTATTACTCTCAAGAGTTGAATCTTTGGAATTTTCTGACCTCTGCAGTGATGCTGGAGTAACCAAGTTCAACTGCGGTATGGACAGCACCTCCCTGCAGCTGGGGAGACTTGTTTGGTGGGTCTGGCTGGGGCTGAGGGCGTCAGAACTAATCATGTGTGCACTACTGGGGATCAGGCTGGTGCTAAACACGATTGCAGTGAATCCTTACAACAATGCTGTGAGGTAGGAACACTTGCGCTTTCACCCCCTTTATGCACAGGAGTAAGCAGAGCTCACAGTCTAGTTAGAGAGACAAAGGCAGAGCAGGGACACACAATGCAAACAGCACAGGGCTTATAAGCCCACGTAACGCGGGCCAGATGGGCAAGGTAAATAAGGGAGGGGGCCATGTGTGAGGCAATAGGGAATGGCGGGGATTGTGGTGAACTTCAGAGACACACCTGAGGGAGGGGTGGTGGTGGCTGCTATCAGCTCTAGCCACTTGATGCCACGTGGGCCTGATGTGGTCAGAGCCTCTAATTTTTAAAGGCAAAGCAGGCATTTTGACACTTGTGTCAACTCTTCCATTTTCCAAAACTTGGAGAACTAATTTAAAACTAATTTTTACAAATCTGGAGGGGTAAAAGCATGAATAAGAAAAATTAAATTTTTAAAAATCTGGACAGCCCAAACAAACCTGGAGACCAGATCTAACCGGGTAATATGTTGTGGGATCCTTGAGGCAGGACCCCTAACTCAGCCTAGGAAGGTTCCCCCAGAGAAAGAAAACTTAACCTGAGGGTGAGGAGAGATTAGGGAGGGGAAGGAGTAGAAGAGGAAGGGTGAATCGGGCATTGGGACAGCCCGAGCAAACGATGGAGGAGGGAGCTTCAGGGAGTATGGTTTTGTCAACATGCAACTGTATCATGGCACCTGTACCACCCTACATTCATTCCAAGGGAAGGTGCCATTTTAGGTGGCCCCAAGGCAGGGGTTTTGGTTCTGGGGGATAAAAGGAGAGGGAAGAAGGGACTCCCCAGAAACATGCAAGAGATTCCCTTTGTTGGGGCAAAGGGTCAACAAACTCTAGGAACAGAATATTTTCTGTCCTTAGTTTTAGACCAAGTTTGGTTCTTTGCAGGAACATCCTTCAGTCATGGGCCCTGTGTTTGGGGTGCTTTGGGGAATGAAGGAGAGAGGACTGCATCCATGCTTGGGGAAAGTAAGGTGGAGAGAGGACAGCAGCTGGCGGCCGAGGTGACCAGGGAGACAAAGTGACCATAGGACAGCGGGCAGTGGGCTTTTGGAGGAGGAGACAGAAAACATCAAGGGGCAGGTAAGCATCTACTTTGGATCTCTGCTGAAGCAATCAGGAGGGCACCGTGTTTCCTGCAGCCACGTGTGGGGTGGGGCTGGAGTGACTGCGTCTGGAGATGGTGGAGAAGAGTGGCCTCCCTGACCTAGGGTTGCACATGGTGAAATGGTATTTGGTTGAGCTGTTGGAAGGGCTCCAGACAGTGCGGTATAACAGAGCCCCACTCTACACCCGAGTCCAACATCTGCAAGGAAGGTGGTTTGATGCAGATTAAAATGGCAAATGTTTTTATCTCATGAGTCAGTCCTCACTGACTGGCTGTGGCTTTGCATTAATAAGAATTTCAGACTGTGATGGTTCAGCCAGGAAGAGTGTGGAGATAGATTAATGATGCCTGCCCAGGGTGTGAGATAGATTAATGATGCCTGCCCAGGGTGCAGAAAGGGGGACAGTTTATATTCCTGGCTTGTTATTCATGCACCTCCAAGGGAAATGAAGTTCTTGTCTTTGCTCTCAAGTTCTCTTGACCCAGGTTCCCCTCCCTGCGTGACTTGAGACATTTCCCCTCAGAGGGCCTGAATCTCATGTGACTTGCTCCCCTCTGGGACCTGGATTCCCCATCTGTAAAAAGAATGCAATGCATATAGTGGTAATAATATCCACCCTACCTATCTTGCGAGATGCTATAGAGGTGAAATGACCTCTTTGTTACATGATTTCATTCTTATAAATGCTTGTCTACAAGATTAGACTCAATTCTCCAGTTTCAAGTATTGTGACTTCATAATGCATTGTAATATCTGGTGGAATAAGATCTCCCCCATCCCAATCATTCTTTTTTCCCAAATATTTCGTGGCTTTTTTTTTTCTCTCACAATTATCCTTCCAGACGAACTCTAGGATCATTTCATAAAGTTGTGACAAGAAGTAAGATTTTCTTTGGTTACTCTATAACCAAGCATGGAGTCTCATGCTTAAGAGTGTGGGCTGTGAAATCAAACAGCTGGGGTACAAATCCCAGAGCCCCCCCCATTGGTGGTTTTGGGCAAAGACTTAACCTTTCCAGCCTCCATCTCATCATCTGTAAATGGGGCTCATAGTGGTACCAACTTTCTAAAGTTCTTAACGAAGAGTAAATAATTCACGGGCAGTATTTAGAAACTTGCCACGCATGTGGCAAGCATGCAATATATGAGAGCTAGCGTTAGCATCATTTGATGCGTCCTCTCTCCCCTCTGCAGTCTGCTCAAGCCTGTGGTGCGCATGTGGTGATGATGGCAGTGGGTGGGGCTTGCGTGCGTGTGGGGTACCTGGAGGAGCCAGGGGTTGCTGAGTGACTCCAAACCACACGGCCCATGTCTATAGCACGGGCTGCCATCCAGGACATCAGAATAGATGCCGTATGGTCCCCGACTTCTGGGGCCACAGGGTAAGGTGGAGGCAAACACAACACCCCAGTCACTGTACAGGGTGGTAGAAGGTTCTGTCTGTCCAGAGAGAGGGATGATACCCTGCCAGGTGTATGGGGTGTCAGAAAGACTTCCAGGCAGAGGGAGGTGATGAGAAAGCTGAGAGCCTTCCAGAAGTTGGATGCGGCCAGAGCAGCTCCATCAGGAGACAAGTTTGGGGAACCCCAGGCCACCCCACGAGCACTTTGAGTGTCAGGCTAGGTGGTTTAGGCTTTATCCCAAGGGCAATGGGGAGTCAGTAAAAGTCTTAAAGTGCAGGGAGGGAGGTTGAAACCTGGTGAGAGCCATGTTTGGGAAGTGAGAACTTTGGGGAGGCACTTGCAGGAAGTCCCTTAGGATGTCCTTTGGCACGCGCTGACCGTGGCCTCGGTGGGTTCCCCAGCACAAGCAGCACCGGGACCCTCTCTTCCGCACCAGATCTGGGAGCTGTGTTACAGCCGCCCATCTGCTCCAACTGATGGCGAAGTATCTTCCGACCTCCTTCTCTCCCTCGGCCTCTCCCTCCCTCATCCGTGCTTCCTCTTGCTCTCTGCCTCCCATTTACATCACCCACCCCCCTTCCTTTGGTCCTGTTGCCTGGTCCTGACTAAGCTCCACCAACATTTTCCAGCTTCATTTTCCCTTAGAAACAGCACCTCATGTATCAGGACACAAAGGACAACTTGGATGGAAGCAAAAACAAAAGACGTCTGAGCAGCCAAAATAGAAGGCATCAAGTTCATTGTCCCTGCATGTTGGCAAGTCTGCCCACCTGGGATTCTCACTTAGAGCTTAACTCTTACTTCACACGTGATTTGAGCATTATTTCTTACCGAGCTTCCTGATATCACATTTTGAAACAACACATTATAAGCACCTCCTAGAATTTTAGTATAGCATTATTTATCATTTACTGCATTTTTTTGCTTTTCATTTAGTTTTTATAGTACTGTTATTTTTCTGATTATAAACACAACAAACTGTAAACATTCTGAGAAAATGCAGACTTGTAAAAGATGGTGTGATGGTTAATTTTATTGTCAACTTGGCTGGGCCACAGTGCCCGGATATGTGGTCAGACATTATTCTGGATGTTTCTGTGAGGGGATTTTTTTTTTACATCTTTATTGGAGTATAATTGCTTTACAATGGTGTGTTAGTTTCTGCTGTATAACAAAGTGAATCAGTTATACATATACATATGTTCCCATATCTCTTCCCTCTTGAGTCTCCCTCCCTCCCACCCTCCCTATCTCACCCCTCTATGTGGTCACAAAGCACCGAGCTGATCTCCCTGTGCTATGCAGCTGCTTCCCACTAGCTATCTACCTTACGTTTGGTAGTGTATATATGTCCATGCCTCTCTCTTGCTTTGTCACAGCTCACCCTTCCCCCTCCCCATATCCTCAGGTCCGTTCTCCAGTAGGTCTGTGTCTTTATTCCTGTCTTACCCCTTGGTTCTTCATGACATTTTTTTTCTTAAATTCCATATACATGTGTTAGCATACAGCATTTGTCTTTCTCTTTCTGACTTACTTCACTCTGTATGACAGACTCTAGGTCCATCCACCTCATTACAAATAGCTCAATTTCGTTTCTTTTTATGGCTGAGTAATATTCCATTGTATATATGTGCCACATCTTCTTTATCCATTTATCCGATGATGAACTCTGTGAGGGGATTTTGGGGAGAGGTTAACATTTAAATTATATCCAGTTGACCAATGGTGCTATTGAGTTCGACTGTGTCCTGTCTGATTTTCTGCCTGCTGGATCTGTCTAATGCTGATAGAGGGCTGCTAAAACCTCCAGCTACAATAGTGGATTTATCTAGTTCTCCTTGCCCTCCTATCAGTTTTTGTCTCACATATTTTGATGTTCTGTTATCAGGCACATACACATGAAGGACTGTTTTGTCTTCTTGGAGTATGGACCCCTTTTTCATTGTGTAATGTTCCTCTTTATCCTTTTAAATTGGTGGACTTGGAGTAAAGCAGATTGCCCTCCATAATGTGGGTGGGCCTCACCCAATCAGTTGAAGCCTGAATAGGCCTGAAAAAACTGACCTCCCCAGAGCAAAAGGGAATTCTGCAGCAGACGGCCTTTGGACTTGAATTGCAACATTAGCTCTTATCTGGGTCTCCAGCCTGCTGTCCCATCCTGCAGATTTTGGAGGATACCTAGATGACCTTGGATATGGTGACGGCTTTTTAGGTATAACACCAAAGTTATGACACATGAAAGAAATAATTGATAAGATGGACTTCATTAAAATTAAGAACTTCTGCTCTAGGAAAGACAATGTCAAGAGAATGAGAAGACAAGCCGCAGACTGGGAGAAAATCTTTGTAAAAGACACACCTGATAAATGACTGTTATCCAAAATACATGAAGAATTCTTAAAACTCAACAATAAGGAAATGAACAACACATTTAAAAAATGAGAAAAAGACCTGCTGAACAGACATCTCACCAAAGAGGATATACAGATGGCAAGTAAACATAAAAAACAGATAAAAAGATGTTCAACATCATATGTTGTTAGGGCATTGCAAATCAAGATGACAATGAAATAACACTACACACCTATGAGAATGGCAAAATCTAAAATACGGACAACACCAAATGCTGGTGAGAATGTAAAGCAACAGGAACCCTAATTCACTGCTGGTAAGAATGTGAAATGGTACAGCCACTGTGGAACACAGTTTGGTAGTTTCTTATAAAACCAAACATGCTGTTACCATATGATCCAGCAGTCGCGCTCCTTGATATGTACCCAAATGAACTGAAAACACATGCTCACAGGTAAACCTGCATACGGACGTTTATAGAAACTTTATTCACAATTGCCAAAACTTGGAGGTATCCAAGATGTCCTTCAGTAGGTGAATGGATTAATAAACTGTGGTACATCCAGACAATGGAATGTTATTCAGCACTAAAAAGAAATGGGCTATCAAGCCATGAAAAGATGTGGAGGAACCTTAAATGTATATTACTACGTGAAAGTAATTAATCTGAAAAGGCTACACACTGTATCATCCCAACTATATGGCACACTGGAAAAGGCAAAACTATGCAGACAATAAAGGGCTTCCCTGGTGGCGCAGTGGTTGAGAGTCCGCCTGCCGGTGCAGGGGACACGGGTTCGTGCCCTGCCCGGTCCGGGAAGATCCCACATGCCGCGGAGCGGCTGCGCCCGTGAGCCGTGGCCACTGAGCCTGCGCGTCCGGAGTCTGTGCTCCGCAACGGGAGAGGCTACAACAGTGAGTGGCCCGTATACCGCAAAAAAACCCCCACCAAAACTTAGTGATTTCCAGGGGTTAGGGAGATGAGAGGGATGAATAGGTGGAGCACAGAGAAATTTTAGAGCAGTGAAACTATTTTTATGTGATACTACAGTGGTGGATACATGTCATTATACATCTGTCCAAACCTGTAGAATGTATGACACCAAAAGTGAACCTAATGTAAATTATGGACTTTGGGTGGTAATGACGTGTCAATGTAGTTCATTATTTTAACAAATGCACCGCTCTGGAGCAGGATGTTGAGAGTGGGGAAGCTTGTGCCTGTGTGAGGACAGGGGCATGAGAACTCTGTATTTTCTACTCAGTTTTGCTGTGAACCTAAAATTGCTAAAAATCAAGTTTAAAATAAAATAAAAAAGAAAGTTTATTGATTTAAGAAAATCATCCCATGAAAAGAATAACTATCAAGAGCAGCATATGCTTTTGGGATATTGTATAAAATATCTATTTGTATTATATATACATTTATTATTTCTACAACTTTGCTTTACACCTTCTTTTGTTTTGGATATCTTTCATTGCTACTCACATCCCCCTTTGTCTTATTGTACCATAATTTATATAGTTAATCCTCTTTGATAGTCATTTGTATTATTGTAAATTTCTTACCATAGATGCCATAACAAAATTTCTCTCTTTATGTGTTTGCCCAAGTTTTACTTCAAGGTAAATTCTAGATGTGAACTTGGTCAATCGTCTTCCAAAAATGTTGGTTCAATTTACATTCCCACTAACACTGTATGACAGGGCCCGTTTTTTCATACTCTCAGTATTAATATTAACCTTTTTAATCTTTATCAAAAGAAGAGGCAAAAAATTTTCATCTTCTCGTTAAAAGATAGAGTTTTATGACTACTGGTGAGGTGAAGAATTTTTTTCATATATTCAATTTGTAGTTCTCTGTATTGCCTTTAACTGCTGTTTCACATTGTATATTCTCTCAGTATCATTCCTTGATGATGTATCTCTTCTAAATATCTGCGGAGAGCTCAGCACCGCAATTAAGGCATAGTAAGTGAGTGAGTGAATAAATGAATGAATGACTGAATGAAAAAGCAAGACCACTTCAGATCTCAGAAATGGTAAGCGGTATGGAGAAATTCTCCATTTGGTTTCATGATTCAAAAATGAATCTCTTTCTGCATCTGTCCAGAGGAGGGGCTGGCAGAGGGAAGTGCCTTATTGCGAGCAGAGCCGGAGGCTCCTCACGTGAGCGACGGCCTGACATTGGGACCAAGAACACCCACCCGCCTAACGTGAGAATGTGGAACTCAGCCTCCTCGCAAGCGAGCACAGTCCCACTTCAGTCATACAAGTGCCCGTTGGGGTAAATAACACAACATTTATACACTTTGTAAGGGAGATGTGTTTTGGAGGAATTTATCTGCAAAAATCGTAGAGCTGGACACTGGTGAGATTTACTGAGAAACGATAAAGAACAATAACCCAGGTATAGTTCCCTGTGCTATACAGTAGGTCCTTGTTGGTTATCTATTTTATATATATTAGTGTGTGTATATATATATATATATATATTTTTTTTTTTTTTTTTCTTTTTGCGGTACGCGGGCCTCTCACTGCTGTGGCCTTTCCCGTTGCAGAGCACAGGCTCCGGACGGGCAGGCTCAGCGGCCATGGCTCACGGGCCCAGCCGCTCCGCGGCATGTGGGATCTTCCCGGACCGGGGCACGAACCCGTGTCCCCTGCATCGGCAGGCGGACTCTCAACCACTGTGCCACCAGGGAAGCCCTAGTGTGTATACTTTAATCCCAAACTCCTAACATAGGGAACTATACTCAATATCTTATAACAACCTATAATGGAAGAGAATGTAAAAAAAGAATATATATATATATGTATATATATATATGTATATATATATACCACACATACATACATATATATGTATATGTAACTGTATCACTTTGCTGTACACCTGAAACTAACATAACATTTTAAATCAACTATATTTCAATAAAAATTGAAAAAGATAACACAGGTAAATCCACCATTTGACATCTCTCTCAAACAATTACTTTTGAGTGTGCTCTGGAGAATGGTCCACACCCACTAGTGTTCTAGCCAATCAGAACGTTCAGAGTCCAGGCTAATTCAGCTAACCAGAGCTCAGCATTCTCTGATGCAGAGTCTGGGGGGCGCAGCTAGTAATAGATTTCTGCCAGTGACAGAACTTTAGGGGCTCAACTGGAGAAGTGGTTGATGGATGGGAGGGGGGAACTTTTCAAGAATTACAAGTCAGTTGAAAAAGTAAAGTCCACACAATTACTAACATGATAATTAACATTTACTGAGCACTTACACCTCAGTCACATTCAAAATGCCCTCAGAGAGGTTAAGTAGCCTGCCTGAGGTCACAAAGTGGTACGGAGTCCATGTCCCTTACTGCTCCACCACTTTGTGAAATGATAATTGTCATCACTAATATTTAATGATTACTTCCGGTGTGCCGGGTACTGTGCTTTTAGACGTGAACGGCACACAAGAACTCTGTGAGGTGGGTGCTCTTCCACTTCATTTTACGTACGACTGATCAAATAATAATAAAAAATCTGAAACCTATCCTAAATATGTCTCTTATTGGGAGAGACTTTGACAAAGGTGGAAAATGTGAATCTTGATTCTTCATGCAAAACCCAAACCAAACCAAAAAACAAAGACTCAAACCCAAAGTCTAGTCCATGTAATTATTTAACCAAGTTTCATTGACTGAATAAATAAGTGAGACCCAGTCACAGGAGACCCAATGGGGAGCCACCAAGAGTGATAGATGACTGTGGACCCAGAAACGTTGGCTGAGTGCCTGAAGGAAAGGACCAGGAAAGGACTGTGCCTAATTGTAATCCAAGGCAGAAGATGTGAGACATGGATTGTGGGACAGTGGGACTTGGGTACTCCACATCCTTTGTTCTGTCCCAACCTCCCACATGGTCTTCAGAGCATTCAGGGTCAGTTCTTGTACCCTCCGGGTGGACCCAAAACACAGGAGGGCTCACATTTACATACAAGGGCGCCCGCACTGTCAGGCGGACACACAGACCTAGAGTCACAAGCAGGTGGCATCCCACAGAGAGCTGGCTGTGCTCATTATCACGGATACACACATATGTGGACAGCTGCATGTACACACGCACACACACACACACACACACACACACACACATACACACACGTTTCTTTGAGGATCTTGTGGAATTCCTAAACAGGGAATTTGTTCCCTACCTGCCTCTTGTTGTTTTTGATGGTCTGATGGCCCAAACCCACACACATTTATTGGCTACCTACAGTGTGCCCAGCATTGTGTGGAGCCAGGGGACCTATCCTTGGGGGCCAGGAGGGAGACGCCCCAACTTAGGAATCAGGAGGACTCAGGTTAAGGGGGGAAAACGTGTCGAGAAACCCATGGTGGTGCTGGTGGGCCTGCTTGGGAGAGCTTGTCAGAAAAGCTACGGGGAGCTGGCTCCAGTTCAGACATCTTCCAGGAACACAGAAAACAACCACATTTTACTAATTATAGCAAAGGAAAACACGCTGGGATTACAGCTAAATTACATTAAGACATAACTGGCTGGCTCGGCCAGGGCTCTATCTCTCTGGCTCAGGTTTCAGCCAGGCCGGGCAGTGACATGGGTAGGCAGACGGGCAGGCCAGCGAGGCCTTGGCCGGGGAGGGCCCCGCAGCCACGTCCTCTGTGGGGTTGTGACCCTGACATGACTTTTTGGGAGTCCCAGGGCCAGTCCCTCTTTGTATGACCAACATCTTCTCCTCCCCAAAGGGGGCTTCCCTGGGCTGGAACAAAGTGCTTAGAGGGTCACTGAGTCATCCAGCCCCTGGTCTCCTTCCCTCTCAGAGCGGAGGGTCAGAGAACTTCAGAGCTCCAAGGAAGCTTGGGGCCAAAGCTTTAGTCATTTAGAAGGTAACTCGAGTGGGTTGTTTTTCTAAACCTTCTTTCCTGTTGCAGCCACCGACTCTGTCTTTTCCTTCCAGGCCCCGTGGTCTGCACCTGCCAAGAAGGGCTTGGCACCTGTTTGGGGACTGGGGGGTTTGGACCCTCTACCCCTATTCTCCGTGTAATTATTCCTAGAGGGCCAATGTCTGACTCACGTCTCACTGGTAGGAAGGAGGGTAAGAAGGAAGGACAGAAGGAAGGAGGGAGGGAGGAAGAAAGGGAGGGAAGAGGCAGACAGTAACCAGCGTAGGACAGACGACTTACTGGGCATTTGCCAAGCACCAGGCATTGTGCATAAAGTATCTCCCTGCACCTTTACAAGAGCCTCGAGGACAGGAACCCGGTCCGATGCTTCCATGGGTTCTAGAGCTGCACATACTGCAGGTACTCAATAAGCATTTCAATAATTTCTTGAATGACCAAGTGAGGCCAGGCCGCTAGGTCCTATCGTTATTTGTAGGTGGAGATACTGGAGCTCAGCTGGGACAGTGACAACTATGATAACACAGGGGTGGGGTTCAAATCCAGCTGTTTGGCCCCAAAGCCCACTCACTTACCACACCCAGGCTGCTCACCTTTGCGTGCTAATGAACTTGGTCACTCCAGTGATCACACGGCCCCCAGTTATGATGGCAGCTTGGTCTCCAGCTTCAATCTTGTCGAGCTTGGGGCTGAACCGAGGGTATGCTTTTATTCTGCCAGACGCTGTGCTTTATTTATTTATTTATTTGGCCGTACCATGCAGCATGTGGGATCTTAGCTCCCTGACAAGGGATCAAACACACACCCCTGCAGTGGAGCATGGAGTCTTAACCACAGGACTGCCAGGGAAGTCCCCAGACACTGTGCTTTAAAATGCATCATCTCATTTAATCCTCATGCCACAATTTGAGGATGGGGTGGCCCTTAAAATTCTCATTTTTTTAGATGAGGACCTTGGGGCTCAGAGAAGTAAAGTGACTTGTCTGAGCTCACACAGCTGCTACCTGGGGGTGAGGGGGTTCCCATCCTGGTCTGTGTGCTGCATCAAGTACCATACTGTCAGGGTAGAGTCCCCATGGGGCCCACTCTCCGGCTACCTCCTCAGGATCTGTCTGATGGCCAAGCACAGGGGATGGAGTGGGAGGCCCTCTCCCCTCTGAGGACAGACCCTGTAGCTGTTCCCCAGGCCTTCTGACTATGAGGACAGTGTTTGGCCAGGGCCCCTGGGCTCAGCTCAGGGAAAACACACTGGCCTGTGCCCGGTGGCTGTGGAGCTGGGCCCATCCCAGATCCTGGGGCAGCAGGAGGTGTGGTCTTGGGCACGGGGAGCAGCTGGGCTGTGGTCTGGTGGCCACTGTGTTCTGGCCAGCTATGCTGGTGTTTACAATCCACATTTTTAATAATCTGATGTTATGCTTGGCCCTAGATTCCTTCTGCAGGGCCTAAGGCTTGCCTCCAAGATGGTCTTCTAGTTCCTTCCAACTCCTGCCCTGAGATGAGCTGGGAAGAGAGAGAGACATAGGGAGATGGAGACTGAGAGACAGATATAGGAGCAGAGAGAGGGAACTCCACCTGACATTTATGGAGCTCCTACTCTGTGCCAAGTGGATTTATTTCCATTAGTTTTATTTGATTCCCACAGAAACCCAGTACGGTGTGTTTTCTGTACTCATTCTACGGCTAAAACTGAGGCCTAAAGTCTGAAGCTGCTTGCCCAAGCCAGGGCGGGTAAGCCTGGGTTTGATGTCGGGTGGGTGCTGCTCCAGAGCTTGGGTCTTTTCCACGATGCTTGTTGAGCTAGAGATGCACCTGGGAATGTTGCTTCTTTAGGGGGACTCATCCACCTGAGCCCTACACCTTATCCAGGGGTCAAGCAAGCTTTCATTCTAGGTTTGGGGGAGAACAGAGATGAATGGCTATTCTGGGGGCGGGGAAGTCCACACCTTGGGCTCTCCCTTTCCTCTCTTCTCCCATTCAGTCCTTAGCACGGTCTGCCACCACCCCAGCCTGTGGTGGTGGCCAAAGTCAGCCTTGCAGTTCAAGGCAGAACTTTCAGCCTTTCTGCCTGCCAGCTCCTCAGGCTCTACTGAGTTAGGAACGGCAAAGCCAGGACTTTCTGTTTAGGAAAAGGTCCAGTGTGGAGCCAGGCCTGGCTGAAGCTATGAAAGGACTGTGATCTCCAGGCCTCCATCTCTGCCCCTTTCTTGTCTTGCTTCTCTCTGATGTAGTGGGATGGACAGTGAAATCAGATTTCAACACCACGCTTACCAGCTGCGTGAGTCATAACTCTGATAATTACGTGATTTTGTGTTAATAACTCATAAAAAGTCATAACTCTAATAATTGCACGGTATTAATTATGTTCCAGAGACTAGGCTGAGTACTTCCTACCATTCTCTGAGAATCCTCAGAAAGCCCTTTGAAGTCGCTAAGATTATTGTTCCCATCATACAGATTTAGAATTTACCTGCAGTTACACAGCCAGCAAGTGGCAGAGGCACCATTCTTTTGTTTTTTTTAAAAAAAATGTTCATTTTCAATTACTTTTTCCTAACTTTATTTATTTATTTATTTATTAACATCTTTATGGGAGTATAATTGCTTTACAGTGGTGTGTTAGTTTCTGCTTTAAACAAAGTGAATCAGCTATACATATACATATATCCCCATATCTCCTCCCTCTTGCATCTCCCTCCCACCCTCCCTATCCCACCCCTCTGCTGTGCGGCATGTAGATCTTAGTTCCCTGACCAGGGACCAAATCCATGCCCCCTACAGTGGAAGCATGGAGTCTTAACCACTGGACCACCAGGGAAGTCCTCAGAGGCTCCACTCCTAACTGCCCTGTCATTAGTGCTTTCTTTGACTATGGCTCAGTTTCTTCATCTGTAAAATGGTTCTGCCGGTTCCAACCTCAAACAACTGGTACGATGATGCAATGAGAAAATGAAGGTAAAGTGCTTAGGACACAGGAGGTGCCTGAAAGATAATTGCCTCAGTTTGTCAGTCATTCAGTGAGTGTTTAGTGGTTTCCTACCTGGGCCAGGCACTAGGCTAGGCGCTGGGGAGAGAGCAGGAACATGCAGACGAAGTCTTGCCCTCATAGAGCTCACAGGTCAGTGGTGAAGATAAGCAGTAAGCAAATCCCGACACCTAGTTGATGAGATGATTTCAAGTGTGCCCTGTGCTGCCAGAGAGAAGTACAGGGTCAGGTAAAGACTGGAAATGGTAAGGATGGCACCCAGGGGAAAGTAAGGTCAGGAAGTCTCTATGCCCTAGGACACTGTGAGGGGTCCTCAGGACTGAGGAAAGAGGACATCTGAGGGGCAGAGGGGTTCTCCCCCATCTTCTCTTCAGCAGCAGGGCAAGCGGACTCAGGTAAAAATGTGCTGGTTCTACAGGTAAGTGTCACCTGCTGGGCAGCTGGGGGGACTTGCGTCTGAGGTCTGTGGAGGCCAAAGCACAGCGTGGCCTGCCTCTTATGGCCTGGCTGTGTGGAGCTGGCCTAGCCCTGCCTGTTGTTGAGCTGACTGGAGCTGGGCCGCTGGTTCGGATCCATCTCTGCTGCTCATTTCCTCTGAGTGACCTCGCTTCTTGGAGCCTCAGTTTATCTGATCTGTGAAATGGGGATCTTAATGGCCACCTCTCTGTTTTGAGGATTTAATGCAAGAATGAATGAGTTGTCATTATGCTTTACTAAAAATCTCTGAGAGCATATCAGTTGCCAGCTTGCACCATGCTAAGGATTTGACAAACGTTGGTTCATTTAATTCGTATCACAAACCCCTGAAAGAGGTGCCTTCGTTATCCCTGTGTTACAGATGGAGAAACTAAGGCTCAGGAAAAGTTAAGGAACTTGGTCAAGATCACAGAACTGGGACAGAGTTTACAAAGGGAGAGGAAAACACATCAGGACACGTGCAAATGAATGGAAACCCCAATTACAATTTACGGGGTCCCCACTAGGTGCCAGACGATTTGTGCATGGGCCTAGATCTGCTTGCTTCGAAGGTGGCTTCTCTACTTCGACTCCAGGGTCTTTGTGGGGAGGTGGTGGGAATCTGGGGACTCTAGTTCCACTCGCAATCATGCAGGCCTTAGGTATAGAAAGAGGTTCAAAGGTCTCTTCAAATATGATTACGCATACTGTTAGGATTGCCAGATTTAGGAAATAAAAATGTTTTTAGAAACACAACAAATTTGTTTTAGTGTAAATATGTTCCAAATATTCTAGTTCCTTCTAACTCTTAAGCATGATATGCCTATATTAAAACATTGTTTGCTCTTTATCTGAAATTCGAATTTTACTGGGCATCCTATGTTCTATCTGCCCACCCTACATACTGCCCCCAAATCACCCTGACAGGATTAAGAGAAAACAAGTTTCACCACACAACTTATTACACTGCCTTGCCTGTAGTGTTATACCAACTGATATATGTATTTTTGCAGTACGCGGGCCTCTCACTGTTGTGGCCTACTCCCGTTGCGGAGCACAGGCTCCGGACGCGCAGGCTCAGCGGCCATGGCTCACGGGCCCAGCCGCTCCGCGGCATGTGGGATCTTCCTGGACCGGGGCACGAACCCGTGTCCCCTGCATTGGCAGGCGGCCTCTCAACCACTGCGCCACCAGGGAAGCCCTCCGACTGATATTTTTTAAAAGTCCTAAAATTATCTTGGGACTATCTTGCATTTTGTGGGTTTGTTCAATGCTAATATTTAAAACAGGCTACAGATAAACAGTACGGTCCTACTGTATAGCATAGGGAACTATATTCAATATCCTGTGATAAACCATAACAGAAGAGAATATGAAAAAGAATATTATATGTATATACGTATAACTGAATCACTTTGCTGTACAGAAACTAACCTGACATTGTAAATCAACTATACTTCAATAAAATACATTTTAAAAATAAAATAAAATAAAACAGGCTACAGTGTTTTGTAACCTTAAGTTGATATTTGGGTGGGCAAACTACGGCCCGCGGGCCCAATCCAGTCCAAAATAAAATAAATTTTATTTATACAAATAAAGTTTTATTGGCACACAGCCCCACGCATTTGTTTACAGACTGTCTATTGTCACACCACGACGGCAGAGTGGAATTGTTGGACAAGAGCCCATATGGCCCACAAACCCAAGATATTTACTGTCTGCCCTTTACAGAAAGTTTGCTGATCCCTTTGCTGTTATTATTCCTATTGATCAGGGCTTGCATTCTAAGCAGTAGCAACATACAGGTGGGCTTTGCATGTGAAGGTGGTGGAAGGGTGACTGGAGTTTGGAGATGTCATTTCTAAGCCTCTCACCATCTTACCTGACCCTCGATGGGTGTCCAGTGGGGGTGAGCCCTCCTCCACCTTTTTCTCTCAAACTTCCTTCACCTTGGTCTCTTGGAAAGGGAGCTCCCCAGTCCCCTCCCCTCCACTCTCATGGAGGTCTGCTTTGTAAATTCAAAGCAGGTTTCTGGTGCATTTTGAGCCCTGTCTGCTTTTCACAAATTTCACCTGGCTAAAAATAGTCATGTGCATAATCTCTTGATTCATGTCTTCAGCCGAGGGGGGGAGGTCTGTGCCCTGATCCTGGGCAGCCCTCCTTCTCTGTGCTTGACAACCCCATCTGCCTGTCAGTTGGGGTGCAGAATTTGTCGAGTTCCCATCTCCGGGACTCAGCGTTCAGCTGGGTTTAATCGCAGCCCTCTTTGGAGAGGGTCAATGTGCAGATTAGAAACAGGAGAACGGCTGGGTCAGGCGGTAGCTTGTGAGAATTCACCCATCGTCTGCTGAACGGCTGGGTCAGGCGGTAGCTTGTGAGAATTCACCCAGCGTCTGCTGAACGGCTGGGTCAGGCGGTAGCTTGTGAGAATTCACCCATCGTCTGCTGAACGGCTGGGTCAGGCGGTAGCTTGTGAGAATTCACCCATCGTCTGCTGCTTCATACATGCCTCCCTTCCCCAGACCTGCAGAAACAATGTCACCTCTCTTATTTGAACACCTAAGAGGAGTCCTTCCTTTTTTTCTCTATCTGTCCATCCACATAGCCATCCATCTGTCCATCCATCCATGTAAACCTCCAATCTCAGAGCCAGTTTCCCAGGGAAACTGACCTAAGACAAACTCTCTCTTAATATGCAAATAAACTCTGGCCAAGAACTGTAAAGGGTCTGAGACGTTACCTACTTGTAAGCTGACTTGCACGGCTTCACAGATGCTGGCAGAAGACATAAGACTCCTGGGTCGGAGACAAAAGACATTATTGCCTATAGCACAGCAGACAGCATGAATGTCACTGACGTCGGGGGATGTGGAGGGCCAGGGGGATGCCGCACAAGCAGTGGGTTTGTGTCACAGCTGAGAGCCCCAAGTTGAGGGAATTGGATCCTTACAACGGGCAGAAACCTTGCCTGACTTTTGCCCTGGAGGAAGACGTTTTCTTTGTCATACCGGATAGTAGACAGACTTACTTGCTCACTGCTCTGGAGGGAGACGTCATCTATCTTCCAGGGTTGAAAAGGTAATCAGAGAGAGCCTCGGCTCCCAAGATATGAAGAAAAGTGAGAGACCCATAGAGAGTTGTCTCCCATTAGCTGTCAGTTTGTTAACCTTAACTAACTATCCGAGCTTTCTTACTGATTGTTTTTGTACGTAAAATGAACAGCATTCACAACTGTCATGAGTTATTGCAGGCTTTTATGCTTGTAATGACACATCACCCTTTAACTGACCGGTGAGGCATAAAACCTCCAAGGCAATTTTCACTCGGAGTTACGTTTGGAATCGTTGCCTGTGTTCAGAAACCGATGTTTAGATATTAACATCGGTGTGTCTTCTGTGTATTACTGATGTTGTTACGATGATTGGACATGATGGGAAACCTACACTATTACACGACCATTTATCACACACAGTTTAGGGATGCCAAAAACGACAGCAAAGTTGGCATTTGGCTATTGGCTTTCCAAAGCAGAGACCAAGGCTGAAGCCAAATAGCATATTTGGGCTGAATTCTGAGGCCGAAGTTGAACGTTGAGGCATCTTAAATTATAACACAGAGTGCTATTATAATACCACTCCATTCATTCAGAATAAACTGGCATGGGGAAACAGGGATGGGACTGAGGGCTGTAGGAGTAGATGAGTGGGGGTCACAGCACGAAATCTCCAGGGCCCATGGGTATGCTTCCTGGCAGAGATAAAATCTAAGGTTGGGCTCTGCAGGGTGAGTGGGAGCTAGCTAGGTGGGGCTGGGGAAAGAGCATTTCAGCAAAGGACCAGCATGTGCTGAGGCTCAGAGTGAGAGAGAAAGTGAGTGCCTGGAATGTTCTGGAAACCAAAAGAAGCTCAGAGTGGCTGGAGCGTAAAGAGCAAGTGGTATGCGGGAGTGTGTGTGTGTGTGTGTGTGTGTGTGTGTGTGTGTACTGGGGGGTAAAAAGGGGGTCAGGGCTCAAGATCAGACTTGCAAAATCTTAGGCTCCACCCTGAGCAAGGTGAGGGCCTTGGCAGGGCTTCAGGTAGGGCTGGTAGTCGAGGTTGTGCTTTAGAATTATCCCCCTGGACAGGAAGTAGGGAGAATGGATCAGAGGGGACTGGCTGGAAGCAGGACGACCAGGGAGAGGGCTGATGGCTTCCAGAGGAAGGAGCAGAGCAAGCCTACCACCCCGTGCCTGGGAGGAGCTGAATGGAGGTCAAGAGAGAGCTCCCCCGAGCCCCCCTGAACGCTCTTCTCTCAACTGAGGAATGAGCAACACAGGTCTTTTCTCACTCTCACCTCCTCTGATAGGAGAGGTAATGATTCCAGATCCCATTTCCCTGCCTGCCCGTCAGCCCTGCCTCAGGTTCTTTCTAGATCTTTCCATCACTGGTATTTCTGGGTTAGGCTACCTGAACTTGTGGGCCAGAGTTGGATTAAGAGTGACGCTAAATGAAGAGATCCCCGGGTGATTCTATGCACAGCTAGGATGAAGATGCATTGAGCTAGTCAATGTCCTGGAAGACTTTTACAAATTTCCTGATTGTGAAATCCAACCTAGTGTACTTGTCATATTGTGACTAAGTTAATATCCAAATATGTTTTAACTCAGAAAGACTCAGAAAATAAACTTTGGTTTTGCAGAAAAAAAGAAGAGTGATACCAAATTATATGAGTCCTTGCTAGGCACCAGGCACTGGGCTCAACATGCATGGTCTCATCTTGATTCCGTTGGGCCGTGGTCACAGCGCCTGGCTAAGCAAGTCAAGGTCAAGGTTAAGTGACTTGAACAAGGTCACCCAGCTTGCAAAGGGCAGAACCTGGGTTCAGCCCAGAGAGTCTAATTCCAATATCCAGATGCTGAACCACTATGGTGAACCGCCACCCCAAATGGGAAGCTTTCTAAGCAGGGTGGTGTTCAATACAGTGAAAGACAGGACAGACTCTGGCCCAGCAAAGTAGCTGTTGGCTGCAAACAGCCCTCTCCACTGGGAGTCCCAGCTGAATGTTAGCTCAGCGCGGAGGCAGGCACCAGTGAGGACTTCCGAGCCCTTAGCTGTGCACCAAGCAAAGGGGTGGCCCGGAGCGGGTGTCATCCTGGCTTTCCTGCTCAAAGCCTGGGGCAGAGATTGGCTAACTGTGCCCCAAATCTGTTTTCTCTTATTCCCTGGGCTCACAGCTGCATTACATTTCCTCACTCCCTTGCAGCTAAGTGAGGCCGTGAAGAGATTCAATTCATGGAGTGTGGGTGGGAGTGATGGTGCCACTGCCCTAAAGCCCCCTGCAGGATCCTTTGTGTCTCTCTTCTTCTACCATTTCCTGGCCATTTGCAGATGATTCAGAAGACTCTGAGGCCCTAGGAGATGCTGGAGCCACAAGATGGAAAATCCTGTGTCCCTGTGAAGCAGAGCCACTAACCTCTCCCCATCACGGGACTTGATATGAGTGAGAAATAAGTTTGTCTTTGGTTTAACCACAGAGCATGTGGGGCTTTTTAAAAACTTATTATCATTATTCTAAAATTTATTTTATTATTTTTTATTGAAGTACAGTTGCTGTACGATATTATATAAATTATGGTTGTACCATATAGCGATTCACCATGTTTTAAAGGTTATACTCCATTTATAGTTAGTGTAAAATACTGGCTATATTCCCTGTGTTGTAGCAATACAATATATCCTTGTAGCTTATTTTATACCAAATAGTTTGTACCTCTTATCCCCCTACCCCTTATTGCCCCTCCCCCTACTTCTTCTTCTTCTTCTTACTATTATTACTGTGGTATCTAGTGTCACTTACCTTGACTACTGCAGCCCACCTGGTCCAGCCTGGACTTCAATACTCTAGTCCTCAGCCCACAAGCAATGCTTGCTGAAGCCATGGAAGCTGCCTCCCTCACTCCTCTCTTTCTCCACTCTGAGCTGTGCCGTGATTGCAGAGGCATACCTGCTGTAGTCCTGGGATGGGTAGCTGTCGTTTTCCTTGGCTTTAATGCCATTTGGTCCCATCTCTTGGGTGGTGCAATGGAAAGAAACTTTGGCTCAAACCTGGGTTTGGATCTCTGCTCTGTCATTTATAGTCAGGCATTTACCATGTGCCAGGTACTGTTCTACGTGCTTTAGATGTACTAAGTCCCTGCAGCCTGGAGGTAGGTACCAATACCATTCCCACCAAGGTCACAGAGCCGTAAATGATGGAACGTGGGTACCCTGTCAGCCTGGCTCCTGAGCTCAGCACGGTAACCACTACTTTCCCTCCTTGCTCACTTCCCACACACAGCCCAGCTTCCGTGTCACTTGGTAAATGGATCAGAACAGTATTTCCAAGTGTGAAATGTGCTGCCTCTGGAACCCAGAGTCTTACCAGGCACTGTGCTCCCTTCTTCATGGTGGGAGCTGTGAGATACAGTAAGTTGCTCTTTAGTTTCGAGGGCGTTGACTCAGCATGCCCCAGAATCCTGGATCCCTAAAAAAGTCACTCACGTGGTGGGTCCCTGAATCTTCATACAGTTTCTCTCCTGCTCTCTGTAAAGCACGTTTATTTGTTTGTTTGCCGTGCCGCACGGCTTGTGGGATCTTAATTCCCCGACCAGGGATTGAACCCGCGCCCTCAGCAGTGAAAGCACGGCATCCTGACCACCGGACCGCTAGGGAATTTCCCTGTAAAGCAGGTTTCTTACCAAGGTCTCCAATATAGCCGCCACTTCTTGTTTGCCTGATCTGATTAACACGTCAATAGCTTTCCAATATCATGGTCTGACACTTGGCCACAGTCATCTGCTTCCAGCGTTGTTGTAATGACCGCTTTCCCCGACTTCTTAAAAAAAGAGTGAAAGTTTTTAGAGTTGCACCCCTGCCGCATCGTCAGGGAGTCCTCTGAAGGGGTGAGGAGAGCAGGTCTGGGCAGAGGGAGGAATGGAGCGGAAACCAAGGCCTTCCCAATCCCATGGCGATCTCTGGGGCTGGGATGGCACTTCCAGGTGGTTGGAATGGAGGAGAGGGGACCAGTCTTTGGATGGGGGCTGCCCGTTGCGAAGGGTGTAGCTTTGGGTGAAGCAGCTCACTTTGGCTGAGGGCAGTTCCTAGAGAGAGACTCAGCTTTGTGCCATCATCAGATGGCACTGTGGGCAGCTGGGGAATGAGTGCCTTGGGTCTGAAAGGGCAATCTCCACGGTGCATCACAGATTCCTCTACACCTCCTCAACCTTCCATGCTTCTCAGGGTCCCTGCTGTCCACATCAGTGACTTCAATTTCTTAGTACATTGGCTTCCTCCCTCATGTTTCTACATATATATGTATGTATATATATGAAGTTTTCTAGAAGAATACCCAAAAAACTGTTAATACTGGTTGGAAATTAGGTCACTGGGAAATTTGGGTGTGAAGGTAGCTGACTTCTCTTGTATACATTCTTAGTTTTGTACCACATGCATTCATTTTTCTGTAGTACACACATTTGTGAACTAAATTCATAAAAATCCCGGGAAAATGAAGTGCAACAAAACATATCATGTCATTTCCCAGGCGGTTCACAAAATCATGATGAATCACATTTTCCCTAGTCATCAAAGTGTTAAATGACCATTTGAGTATCCTTTCAACATTTTACAGAGGGGATCGCATATGCTTTTCTTTCAGAAGTCTTTGCTCTAAAGCACTGGATTCTGTACTTTGCCGGCAGTACCTCGCTTAGTATCTCACTTTGTCCACACAGCCCCTTGAGGTAGGTCTTATCATTACCCCAATCTTATAGGTGGAGAAACTGAGGCCCAGAGAGGTTAAACGATGGTGGAGCTTGCTAACGAAATGCCCCTTTCTTTGACACCCACAGTCCCCTCCAGAGGAAAGACAGGGATTCTCAAAGAAAGTTTGCTAATAGGAAACTGAGGTACGGACAGGGAGAATGACCTAAGGGGAAATCAGGGCACTGCTGGGTCTTGAACCAGAGCTTCTGACTCCCAGACCGGGCCTGTGTGTCCCTCAGTGTTGGGGGCTCTGAGCAGGCTCAGGAGGCCTTGAAAGGAGAGACATGGTGGGCTGGGAGGCCAGTGGCCCCGGAGTCAGGAGGTCATCACCCTGCCCTGCCCTGCCCTCAGTTGCTCACCCCAACCCAGGGGTCAGGGGGGAAGGGGCTTTATGGCCGAGGGGATTTATGGCAGAGACAACAGTTTGTTCTCTGAGCTGTACCAGCCTGAGCCACCCAGGGAGCAGTTTTACACACATCCCTGCAGCCCCCAAATGGGGTTTCCAGCTGGAGCTCTGGGGCCCACCCCTTGGCCGCAGCCTGAGATGGCCCCATTTCCCATCTGTGCAGGAGCCCTATGGGGTCTGTCTTCTCCTGTGAACCCTCCATGAACCCCAGAGAAAGAGGGAACGGCTTGGAGGCCCCCCTGGTAGGGGCCAAACTCCTCCCAGGAGCTCAGAGCAGGGGGAGGTCAGGACCCCAGCCAAGGCAGAAACAAGTCTTCTGGGATCCCCTTGCTCTTCCCCTATAGAAGTCTGTTTATGGCCCTGAGGCCCCTCAGTTCAAATAGGATTGTCACCTACTCATTCCTTCCAACTCAAGCCTCTACCCTCAGTTCTCTTTTGCTTAATCTCCAGCTGATCACATCTCCCCATCTTCTCAGTGTCCCCCCTCAGAGGTTCCCCAGGAACTGCCAACCCATTGTGGCCAAACTTGAACTGCCCGCTGCCTTCCCCCTTCCTCTCCCATCTCCTTGTTTTCACCTGTGGTACTCCACTTATCTCAGCTCTAAGCCAGAAATGTAGGGTTCTCCTTGACGCGACCATCTCTCAGTCACCAAGTCTTGCCAAGACTGCTTTAAGTACCTCCCACAATCTACAAACCTCAGAATTCCATCTTCCTCCGGGGACCTCAATGTTTTTTCCTCTTAAGGCCTTCAACTGATTGGATGTGACCCACCCACCTTATGGAAGGGAATCTGCTTCACTCAAAGTCTACCGATTTAAATGTTAATCTCATTAAAAAATATCTTCACGGCAACATCTTGACTACAGTTTGAACAAATATCTGGGTACCATGGCCTAGCTAACCTGGCACATGAAATTAACCATCACAGCATGTATGTGTTTTTGCATATGTGGAAAGTGGGTGGCTGGATGGTTGAGTTGATCAAGGAATGAAGAGTGGATGATTGGACATGTGGGTGGATAGTATGTGGTTGGTTATCTGTTTGGATGGGAGGATGAATGAATGAATGGATGGATGGGTGGATGAATCATGGAATGGTTGGTTGAACGAATGGGTAGAGGGACAGATAGATAGGTGGATGTGTGTATGAATGGGCAATTAATTGATGTGTGGGTGGGTCAATAAGTCATTGAATGGTTGGTTGGGTAGTTGGACGTTGTCTAGTGAATCTGTGGTTGGATGCATATATACAGGCATTGATGGATGGCTGTGTGAATGCATGTATGAGTGGATGCTTGAATTAGTCGATAATCGAATGGTTAAGTGTATAGATTAGATACAAGTATAAATGGATGGAAGGGTGGATAAATGAGTAGATGGTATGGGAAAAGATATATTGGGTAGTGGATTTCTTTGGGAAAACGCTAAATTGGGAAAATCTAAAGATAACAAGACCTTTATTATGGAAGAAAGAGTCGGTAGAAGGAAAGCAACGTATCACGTACCACTTGTGTGATTTATACAAGTTCCTTCATTTCTCCGAGACTTTGTTTCTTTATCTAAAAAGGAGGGAAATAAAGTTCTGTCTACCTGGCAGGGTGCTGTGAAGCTCAAGTGAGATATGTATGCAAGTGTCTGGCACAGTGCCCTGAATATTGTTAAGCTTTCAAAGATGTCAGTTTAATGCATTCCTCTGCCTCTCCCCCTTTTTCTCTCTTACTCTTGGGTGGTAGGTTATGATTTATAGGGCAGAGTCATACTGAGGTCTCTTCTGGATCCTTCCACCCCAGCTTCAATATACACACATCACTGACATTGCTGATACGACCCCCTGAACCCCACACTGAGGCACAGAATAACCCTCAACCTCTCGTCCCAAAAGAGACACCACTGGCTGAGCTTCTTGCTCCAGCTGGAATGATTTTTTTGTCCTCCATGGACCAAAGACAACATCTGGGCCTAGCTACTGCTTCTCCTTGAATCTTCTCATGATACTTCAAAATGATGAGAAACACATTTCATTCCCTTGCAGAGGCAATGCTTTCTTCAAGAGAGATGAGAGACATGTACGAGGGCACACACACACAGACACACCCACACCCCGCCACACACCAAGTTTCTATCAGGGGCCTCGGTGGGAAGAAGTTTATGATATAGCTTAGGAGTCTGAGAAACCTGGGTTTGAATCCTGGCTCTGCCATTTTCGGGGCTGTATGATTTTGGATATGTCACTTTCCTTTACTGAGACTCAGTACCATTATCTGTAAAATGGGGATAATATTGCCCAAGGCCTTTGTGGGAAAGCAGTGAAATCATTATGGCCGAATTGTCTGGCGCACAGTAGGCACTAAATAAATACCATTCTCATCCTCATTGGGAAAAGTCTGGCCGGGAAAGAAAGACCTAAGATATGCCAATTTGGGTTACATCTATGTGTTTGGAGCCCAGTGGAGTCATTGGTAGGGGAAGCATGGTGAATGTATGGATTGATTCATTCACTCACTAACATTTCTTATATTTAAAATCAATTTAACTGAGGAATAATTTGGGTGCCATAAACTGCACCTATTTAAAGTGAGCAATTTGGTGAGTTTCGACAGGTATATGCACCAGTGAAACCACCGCCACGATCAAGATGCAGAACACTTTCATCCCTCCCTTTTCAGTCCATTCCTCCTTCCGACCTCATCGCCAGGCAACCACTGACCTGCTTTCCGCCTTTATGGATTAATTTGCATTTTCTAGAATTTTATGTAAATGGAATCACACAGTGTGTCCTCTTTTGCATCTGACTCCTTTCACTCTGATTAATGATTTGGGGATTCATCCATGTTGTTGCATGTACCGGTAATCAATTCCTTTAAATGGCTGACTTGTATTCCATAATATACCACCTTTTATTTGCCATTCACAGAGTTCTTTAGTAATTTATTGACTCATTATTCAAATGCTTCTTTATTTGTTTATTATTTACTACTTTGTCCATTCATTCATTCATCCATTCCGCAAATATGTACTGTGTGCCTGCTCCATGCCAGGTACTGCTCTGGCATAGTACCAGAGGATATAGCATGTGTATATGTTAAAGGTATATATTATATATATTTATAATTATATTAAATATAATACATATTTATTAGAGGACCTGGAGCTAAAGCAGTAGAGGGCCTGCCCTGAAGGAAGGAGATTATATTCTATGATATATAAGCCAATAAATATATAAAATAATAGGCTGTGATAAATGATATGAAGAGAAATAGAGCAAGTTTTGTGGGCAGGTGTTTATGGAGGTGTACGCTACCTTCTGTGAAGTGGTTGCAGAATGTGCTTCGGAGGCAGCTCTGTAGATATTTGGGGGCTAAGTAGACAGAGTTAGAAGTGCAGAGATCTTGATGTAGGTGTATATCTGGGATATTAAAGAGAAGCAGGAGGTCTGGACTGAAGACAGGCATGGCCTGAGGGCAGGAGGGGAACCAGGGAGAGTGGGTCCAGAAGCTAAGTGTAAAGCAGGTGTCAAGAAGGAGGGAGGGGGGGCTTCCCTGGTGGCGCAGTGGTTAGGAATCCTCCAGCCAATGCAGGGGACACGGGTTTGAGACCCAGCGCGGCCAAAATAAATAAATAAATAAATATTTTTTAAAAAGAAGGAGGGAGAGGGTCACCCGAGCCTAAGGCTGTTGGGGTATTGCAGTAGAGGGGGAGGGGGAGGGGAGGGGGAGGGCTTCACATTGGCTACTGGAGAACTTTGGTGTTATAGAAATGCAGTAGTCATGGAAGGTGGGGATGATGGAAGTAGGATCAGGAGAAAGGGAGGCAAGGAGGTGCAGAGTGAACACAGACTCTTTTGGGGCATTCTACTGTAAGGGGAGAAGAGAAGTAGGGTGATCACTGATGGCGGGTGTGGGAGCCAAGGAGTTTATTTTATTTATTTATTTTTTGGCTGCGTTGGGTCTTTGTTGATGTGCGCAGGCTTTCTCTAGTTGCGGCGAGTGGGGGCTACTCGTCATTGCGGAGCACAGGCTCTAGGCATGCGGGCTTCAGCAGTTGTGGCTCGTGGGCTCTAGAGCGCAGGCTCAGTAGTTGTGGCACACAAGCTTAGTTGCTCCGCGGCATGTGGGATCTTCCCAGACCAGGGATCGAACCTGTGTCCCCTGCATTGACAGGCAGATTCTTAACCCCTGAACCACCAGGGAAGCCTGGAATTTATTATTTTTAAGCTAGGGACCATTTGACATATTTTTATGCTAATGGATGGAGTCAGCATTTGCTGAAGGCTCTTTCTTTCCAGGCCTGGTGCTATTTACCCCGTTCTTTTTTCTCATTTTTTTTTCTAGAATTTTGTCCCTCCCTTCAGCTTTAAGTAACGGCTTTCTATAGAGGAGGAGGGTGTCTGCGTGGATCCCGAGGGCCAGAGAGCGGGCCAAGGAGGAGGAGGAGATGGGCAGAGGGGAGAAATCCTAGCCTGACCGGATGGCGTTCCTCTCCTTCACCTCAGAAGGGCCAGCTGGCACCGGGGAGAAGGCAGGCCCGAGGCTCCCCAGTTCCTGCCTGAACTGGGAAAAGCATCGCCTCGGCCCTGCTGAGGGAGGCCTGGGGACAGGGAGTGGGCTGAGGTAGGAAGTGTGCCCCTCGGCAGTGACTCAGCCTGGCTCTGGGGATGAGGTGAGCCCAGCACCTGCTCTGAAGTCACCTCCCTGGCCTGCAGGCCCCAGGCCAGCCCCTCCTCATGTCCATTTCCGACAGCCTGCAAGCCTTGGGGACTGGGAGGGTCCAGACAAGCAGCCAGGAGGGGCTTCCCTGCCTTTGGACAGGATCCCACTTGGACACAGCATCTTTCTTTCCTTTGGAGGCTGCTTGGGAGGGTGGGTGTGGAGTCTACAGACATGGGCGTGAATCTGGTTACAGGATATTCCGAGGGAAGACCAAGGTGACCAACCTGTCCCAGTTTAGCCAGGTCTTTCCCACATTTAGCATTGAGTGTCGCTCATCGTGAAAACCTTCAGTCCCAGGCAAACCACCCTAGAAATAAGCAGTGGATGTGGCTGAAATTCAAGGGCAAGAACTGACTCATCCAGCCCACGAGAGCCAGTATGATACAGTGGGTAAGACCCCAGGCAGCAATCCTGGCTTCGCCACTTACTAGCTGTGAGACCTGGGTAAGTAGCTTAACTTCTCTGTACCTCAGTGTATCCATCTGTAGAATGGGGATAATCATAACTCCTATCTCTTAGTGTTGTTGTGAAAATTATACAAAAAACATTTAAAACTGCCTGGCTAATAATAAATACTCAATAGATGTTAGTGTTTAGGTATTATTTGTAACCTTAGTGTCCAAAGTGGGTACTCAGCAAGTGTTTGTTGATTGGTCTACCTATCTATCGATCAAGTGATCTACCTTCTATCTATTTACTGAATCTGTGAATGAATGCGGTTACTTTGGTAAGAGTGTATACAAGGCGCTCGGAGGAAAGGGAGACTGATTCTATTTAGTGGGAATCAGAGGCAGATTCACAGAGAGGGTAGTACTCAGGCTGGGTTTTACAGGTTTGGTAGGAGTTTTCTAGTTAGACAAGGGTGAGGGAAAGTTACCTCAGCAGAGAAGCCTGTGCAAAGGCATAGAGGTGTAAGAGCAAAGGAGCAAGTTTCTTCACCCCAGGCACTAGCTGGTTTTAGACACAGCTCAGCAACTCTGTTGTCAAAGCAACCAAACCTTGCAGGGGCTGGTTTTCCTCAGAGATTTTCCTACACCCATGATCACAAATGCTCCTACCCCTGCCCAGTCTATGTTCATCAATCTGTACTCCATCATTCAGCTCAGTGTCTAGTACATAGTACGTGCTCAGTAAATATTTGTTGCTCATCGGCTGTGTACCTGCTGCTGTGTTAAGGGCCTTACGTGTATTCTTTTCATTTCATCTTTACTTTGCCTATCTCCCATTTTAAAGATGAAAAAATTGAGGTATGAAATAAACGCCTTACTTGAGCAAGGTCCAAGAGCTGGTAAGTGAAATGCTGGCATTCAAAACCGAGGAATCGGGCTTTCCTGGTGGCGCAGTGGTTGAGAGTCCGCCTGCTGATGCAGGGGACACGGGTTCGTGCCCCAGTCCGGGAGAATCCCACATACCGCGGAGCGGCTGGGCCCGTGAGCCATGGCCGCTGAGCCTACGCGTCCGGAGCCTGTGCTCCGCAACGGGAGAGGCCACAACAGTGAGAGGCCTGCGTACCGCAAAAAAAAAAACAAAAAACAAAAAAAACCGAGGAATGTCTGCCTCTAGATTAAACTTTAACCACTCACTTACGTATTTCTTTAGAAATGGCAAATGGTATCTCTGGCTACGGTCCTAAGAACAGGAGGAGGTTGGTTGAACTCTAGGATCTCTGCATTTACTCTGGTGGGGAGGTACCTTTGTTCAACTCAACTCAATAAACAAGGGTATCTCCCTGCTATACAAGGGAAGGGCTTCAGACTGAGGAGATCAGGCAGGTGAACTGTATAGCCAGGTCGCTTGGGTTCCCATGCTGGCTCCACGCTTCGTGGCGGTGTGATCTTGGCATGTCACTGCTCCTCTGTGGCCTCAGTTTCCGTTCCTCTAAAATGGGGAATTGAATGAGTTGGCTCACAGAAGGTACTTGGAGCAGCACGGGGCACGTGGTGAAAGCTGAATGTGTGCTAGCAACCTTTATCACTACAGAGTCCCAGGTCCTGTGTGGCCATCAGACAGTGGGGACACAGAATGGAGTAATGTGTGACCCTGCCCTGGAGGAACACAGGGGGCAGCGGGAGAGGACAGCAGCAATAGCTCAGAGGAATGGGCTGGGTGGCAGGCCCACCGTTAAGAGTCATTGGCAGGTGGATTTTATTTAATTTACAGGAGTGGGAGGCAACGCTCGGAGCAGGAGGGCAGAGTGGGGAGAAAAGTTGTGAAGACTAAGCTTGGGGCACTCAGTACAGGCAGAGAAGTCAGCACCCCAAATAGGATGACCAACCACCCCTTGGTCCCGGGCAAACCGAGACATCTGGTCACCCTAGCCTCAAGGGAGACCCTCAAGGGAGCAGCCAGAGGGAGGAGAAAACCAGGACAGCGAGGAAGAGACGGGTAACCACCATTGCTGCCAGGAGGCCAAGACGTGAAGCCCCTGGATTTGGTGATGCAGCCATCACTGGGGGACTGGACGAGAGCAGCCTCTGGGAATGTGGGGTTGAAGGTTTGATTGAAGTGGGTTGAGAGTGAAAGCGTGGTGGGGAGGTGAGAGTGTAGACAACTCTTCTGAAAAATTTGGTTGAGAAAGGGAATAGAGTGCAGGGCATTTTCCTCCTTTTTTTCTTAAGATGGAAGAGATAAGAACATTTGAAAATGATAACAAGGCGACCCAGCAGAGAAGGAGAAAATGGAGATTCAGGACGGAGTACATTGATGGGAGTCAGACCGACAGGCGAGATGGGATGGGGCAGCCCAGTTGGGGGGCTGGCCTTGGGTGGCCATTTGGCCACCATCTCCATGGTGAGAGGAGAGAAGGAGTGCAGGGGACAGCAGGGGTTTGGCTGGGGGAGACGCAGGGACTCACATCTGAAGGCCTCCGTCTTCCTTATGAAGGTTGACATGCTCATCTCTTGAGGGAAAGGGGACGGAGCTTGGGCAAGGGTGAGGGTGAAGGAGGAACGGCAATCAGAGGACTGAGGAGTGGGAAGGAGCGATGAAATAGCCATTGTGGAGGGAGGGAAGGCAAGCTGGCTGGAGCGGAGGGGTGAGCCTACTGGCAGAGGGGTCACCCGTTGCAGAGGAGGGACGGTGACTCCAGAGACCATCTGCCTGGCTGGGTGAGTTTCTTCAGCTGAGCTCAAGGCAGGAGCAGAGGAAGTGGGGTGGGGTGTGGCATCCCAGCTCACGCTTCAGCCAGGTCAGAGTGACGGAGGCAGAGAGGGCCGGAAGGGGAGAGTATGTAGTGATGGCACTGACAGGCCATGGGATCTGGCTGGAGGAGAGGTACAGGACCTCAGGTAGGTGGGGAGTAGAGAGATGCTAGAATCAGTGGGTGCGTGTGAGGACGGTTCCAGGTGGTGGAGGCGGAGTGGGCTCTGGGGCAAGTGAACCACAAAGACAGAGGGTTGCAGTTGGAGAACGCCATGTTTGAATGCTTGCATTTCTGGTGATGACAATTTATGACAACTGATTTGGAGCGGAGGGGCATTGGTGATGAGGAAATCCAAGGTCGAGGAGGCCGAGGAGTTGGCTGGGACGTCCAAGTGACCCAGGGCAGTGGCCAGAGGCAGGTTGAGAAGGGAGCCCTCAGTGAGGCTGGTGGGCGATAGTAATGGGAGTGAGATGCAGCCCGTCAGCCTGAACCCCTAAGAAGCAGCGTACTTTGAGAAGAGGGTGGAGAAGCCAAGGTCAGGAAGTAGCCATGGGGAGCGAGGTGGTGCCACCTCTACCTTCTTCGTCTGAGGTGTGACAGGAAACTCAACCTCCCCTCGGGAGGGCGGGGTGGGGGGCACGTCCTCAAGGAAGGGACAGCTCTGATGGAGCGAGGGAACAGAGGATCTGAGACGAGGAGCAGGCTGTGTGTGTGTGTGATGGAGTGTGCTGTTTATGGAGCTGGAGTTCTGGAGTGCACCCTGAGAAGGTTCTGGAAGGAGGAGAGGTGGGAGTCTGGGCCAGGGGAGAGCCTGCACAGGGTGTATGGGGATGAGGATTTGAGGGGATGGGCCATCCTTCAGGCATGTGAGACTTTGCCCTCAGTCCCTCAGGTGCCTTGGAGAAGGGTGGACACCTGGGCCCAGTGGGATTCAGCTGAGGCCCGGAGGTGTGACCAGAAGCTTCAAGATGGTGACGGTGGATGGTCAAGTGGTGCTCCAGGGGGGGTTGGATGGGCTGTTACGCCTCCTCCTGGAGAGCAGGCCTGAGTCCCAGGGCTGGTCCCAGCTGGCTCTGGGAGGGTGCCCCCCACCCCCATCATATGACCCCTGGGTCAGGGGCCTGTCTCTTCAGGAGCTGGGAGCTTGTGGCTGGCCTGAGCCAGCTGCCTGGAGGGGAGGAGGCCCCTGCAATGACCAGCTCTTTTACACCCCAAGGAAAAACAAGGCCCATCTGCAAAAACCCGGAGGTGTGAGGTGAGGGCTTGGCAAACGGAGGCTGTGAGGGAGGAGCCTCCTGGTCAGTCTTTCCGCTGAGACGGTGTGGGAAGGCCAGCCAGCCTCCAGCCTGCGATCTAGCCCCCCTCCCTCCGTGGGGCCTCCCAGGGCCTCCGGAGAGCAGCGTGGAGCTGGGAAAGCCTCGGACGCACCTGGAGGAACGGGAAGCTCAGGGACACGGTGTAGCTCCGAGGGCTGCCTGAGAATGAACACCGTATGGGGAGTCAGGAGACCCCGGCCACGCACACCCCCGGACTCCTGAGTGCCCTGGGGCAAGCAGTCCCCGCTGGAGGCCTCAGTTTCCCCGGCCATTGGGTGTCCACGGCCGGGGGCGCTCCCTCTGTCTGGTGAGGGTGTTTAGACCCTCCCAATACAGAGCGGAAGGGCCCAGGCAGAGGGCCTGAGTGCCTGCCCGCTCTGGGCACCAGGAGCGGCTCGAGTTCCATTCCTGAATATCAATGAGCAGGCCCAGGAATGTCTGCCACACAGCTGGCTGCTGAGGGCGGGCCTGGTGGGAAGGGAGGAAATGCCCCCCCCCCCCCCCCCCCCCCCCCCCCCGCACCGGCCCTCCCAGACCCACCTGCCCCGGCAACTGCAGGCAGGGCAACCTGGGGCGGGACGGAGACTTTCGAGGCCCCAGTCACACCTTTAAGTCTCAAACAAATTCCAGAATTATGCTTTCCCACTCTGGGAAGAGGCAGAACTAGGATTCCACCCCGGGCCTCTTCAGCTGCAAACCCGTGATATTTGCACTCTGTTGCCGTAGGGCATGGGGAGCTGCAAATTTGGACAGCTCAGGGGCTGCTGAGCTGAGAGCTGCATTTGTTCATTTCTTCATTCTGCAAGGATGTATGTGCCAGGCTGGTGTTGAGTGCCGAGGAGACAGCTGTGAGCAGGCCTGGGAGGTCTTAGGGACCAGAGAGAAGAGAATAATCTGATGTGAAACAATGCTGCTTAATCATCCCCGGCCCCTAGTGCCTCATCTGAAAAAATCTGGTTAAGGCTGCATTTCTCTGCAGTTCAGGAGTCCTCCAAATTAGCAAGAGCATTTGTAAACGAATCACATCTCAAGACTGACCCCCTGCAACTCCAGGAGAAATAAAGCCTTCGGAGAATCAGGACATCAGGGACCGGGCTCCCAAATGTGCCAGGTCCTGGGACTGGTGCAGGGAGGAGGGGTAGCAAGATTGTTGCACAAGGTTTCTGCAGCAGCGAGCTCACAGCCAGGGAAGGAACTCCACAGCCAGGCTGTCGTGGAGCAGAGAGCTGGGATAGAGAGATGGGAGGGGCCAGGTAGGAGAAAAGGCTCAGAGGTAGGGACACTGGAGTCCGGCATTGTAGGAGGAGCAAGAATTCCTCAAGGGATGAAAGGGAAGGGCATTTTGGGTGGAAGGGATGGCATTTCTGAAGGCCTTGCAGGGTGCTATAGCATTGCTGGAATGCCAACAGGGTACCTGAGGCTGGAACATGGGCTTAAACTCAAAGACGAGGTGAGGGTGGGCAAACAAGGTGACACTCTGTTTGACTTGAGGAATATTCCAGCCTTGTCGCCTGCCTAGAAAGCCATTCCAGTTGTGTCTCCTCGTGTTTGGTGAGCCGACTGGGGCTGCCCGTGAAAAAAGACGACTTCTTGAGGCTGAACAGCCTCCCCTCTCCATAGACACTAGGGCTGCGTCTAGGTCCCAAACACTGCCATTTGCAAAGAGGGAGCTGTAACAATCTACCCGTGGCAGGGGATCCGCGTAGCTGCTGGACCTCACCAGCTTGGGCACAAAACAGCATTTGAAGTCCTTTCTATCCAGGCAAGCTTAGCCTGAGGACCCAAGACTGAGTGACCTTGACACGTGCCTTCCCCTCTCTGCGCCTCCGGTTCTCTGCAGACTCAGGGGTGCTCTTTCAACATCGTCATTCCGATGACTCAAGGACAGGTGGATTTGGGTGGCCACACAGAATGTGGTTGGAGAACTAGATTTACTTAGCCGTGGGTGTCATTTCTGATCTCTGGCCCCTCTGGGGGGGGGCGTGTGAAGGAGGGGGAGACTGAGAGCCTCTTGGGCTGGCTGCAATATGGTTTCACTGTGGGGCGAGCCCCCAGGGGAGACCACAGAGCTTGAAGTGGGCATCTGGACATCCATGGGGTTTAGACCCTCTCTAGGCCTGGGGCGGGGAGTAGAGGCAGGATGGGGACCTTGGCTCCTGTTATCCTGGGAGACCAAGATGCATATCTTGCTCTGGGATCCATCCATCCATCCATCCATTTGATGACTGAGCACAGACCCATTCTAGCTGTGTGATCAGCCATGGACATTGGAGGTGCTTAGAAGGATCTCACTCTGAGAGTGGGGCCATTGCATTGAGTACCTGGGGAACTCCCTGCTTCCCGTGTGCACCTAGGGAAGCCACTTCATCCCCAAGAGTCTGTTTCCTCCTCTACATGGTGGGATCTCGTGATCACCACCTGCAGTGCTATTGTGAGTTTCACAAGATGATGGACGGAGAACACCTGGCATGGCACAGGGGACTCTGTGTGGAGGCTGTCATCGATATTTATCGTGGCATCATGCCTGAGCCTCCAGCTAACATGGTGGCAGGACCAGCCATGGGGGATAGAAGGGGGCCATGGGGTTAGGCTGAGCTGACCACATCCTAGCTGTGTGACAGCAGGTCAGCACCTCAGCTTCTCAGAAGCCTCATTCGTAAATCAGTGAGTATCATTCCTACCTTGCAGGGTTGGGAGGAAGAGGAAAGTGATATCAGGGGCAGTCTTGATGCGTTATGTCAAGCCACATAATGAATGTTAGCCTCCTTCTAATTGCCCCTCTCTGAGGGGCTGGGCTGGGGCCATTATGACTCCTGACGGCTGTTGAAGAGAGAATCAGGAGGCATCTCCAGTGGGCCTGGGAGTCCCTGAATTCATCCACATGCCACTGGGAAATCCCTGTGTGACGTTCTCTGGACACAGTGATGGACGAAACAGACCAATTTCCTGCTGTCATGGAGCCCCTAAGCAGGGGGTGGGAGAGGGGTGAAGAATACCAAATACTGAATACTAAATACACAGAGCAGGTTGTGATAAGTGCTCTGAAGGAAAGCTCCAAGGAGATGTGATAGCAGCTCAAGCGGCTGCTTGAGGTGGAGAAGTCAGGGAAAGCCTCTCGGAGGAGGTGGCCTTTGAGTGGCGACTAGAAGGGCAAGAAGGAACCAGCTGTTGGAAAGTTGGGTGAAGAGGGTTCAGCAAGTGCAAAAGCTCTAGGGTCGCAAAGATTCTGGAGGCCTGAGAAAGCAAAGGAGTTCACGCTTGCGGGGGAGGGGGGAGGGTTCATATACGATGGGAAGAGTGTAAGATACTCAGTTGAAAAGTCCGGTCTTGGCCAGATCAGACAGGCAGAATAATTTGTGGAGATGGTGATGACTTATGTTTCCCAACTGAGGAAACTGAGGACTCAGAAAGGTTAACCCACCTGCCCAAAGTCAAGTTGGCAAGAGCTGGAGCCCAGGTGGCTCTCCAGCGTCAAACTCTGTTGAGAGGCAAGGGGCAAAGCTCTCACCCGCTCTGAGGTCCCCCCGCCCTCTCGAGGGGTGAGGGCAGGAGGGGCCCAGCCTAGGAGAGAGAACATCGTGTCTGTGGGAGAGAGTCAGAAGAGGCAGCAGCCTAAACACACGACAGACCCCGGCCAGCCCCGGCTGCCAACACAACTGCTTGTGTGCCGGCCAAGGAGCCAGATGCCGCTTCTGGAAAAAATATCTTCCTGGCTTGGCCTGCCATGCAAGGGGAGGAGGGGGCTGCTGAGTGTGGGCCGGCGGCCGCTTAGCACCCCAGAACGGCATGGCTGTGCCTTTGAAGCCAGGGCAGGAACAGGGAAGGGAGGGGGCGGGGAGGATGCAAGCGAAATATTTTCGCTAAAAATATTCTGGTCCAGGAGAAGATCTTTTTTCTTTTTTTCCCCTACTCTTGCTGGAAAACCAAAGTCTTATTAAAACAACACCAGAATATTTCATGTTGATATCAATTAGGCGAAGGAGAAGGAATCTTGAATTTTCCTCCCTGCCAGTTTCACATAAAAGGAATATTCTCCCAGAGGCCAAATGATGAAGGTTTTCAGTTTTTTTTTTCCTTTGCTGCAAAAAATTCCTGTAATGTGAATGGAAAGTTCCTCATGTCTGAGAGCTTCCTGAGAAGTTGGGGCTCTGGACGCCAAGACCAAATTTTCCCCTTAAGTCAGGTGGGATAGGACAGGTGGCTGGCCCGTAAGAGGGCCCTCTGAACCTGTCAGGGAGGGATGCAGCCAGGCCTGCTCTGCACGGAGGCAGACCTGTGTACTCTACAAGGCCCCGGCCAGCTGGACCACAGAGCGAATGGAGATGGGAAGATACAGAGCGCGTGGCCTCTGCCTCTGGCACCTCTCGACTAAGCTTCACAGGCAGCAGCAAGACAAAGAGTCAACTCTGAGGGGCCAGACCTGGCCTGGCCCCTCTCCTCGGTTTAGGCCTTTCACAACCATGATGGCAGCACTGTTTCTACACACCCATTAGGTGCCAGGCACTTTAAAATACATATCGATATACTATCTCCTTTAGTCCTCACAATGAACCCAAGAGAGCAGGGATTATATTATCCCCAATGTCCCCGAGAAAACTGGGGCTTGGTGTCACATAGCTATTGAGCTGCAGTGACAAAATTTGAGCGCAGGTCCTTCTAACCCTAAAGTCTGTGCTCTGTCCTCTGTCGCAACCTTTCTCTTGTTGATCCATTGGCTCCCATCCCATTGACATCCCCAAATTTGGTCTCCCATTGAGTGTTTGGTAGGTAAGTGAGGCTTTCCTGTGTTTGGTATTATCTCCGTCCTCCAACTCCAAATCAGAAGTCCAGGAAGCAGCCCTTCAGCAATATTTTCTCCTATTCTCAGCTCTCTGAGTTGCCTTTATGCATTAATTAATTTATTCCTTTATTCAACCATCCATTTATCTATCTATCTATCCATCCATCCATCCATCCATCCACCTTCCATCTATCCATCCATCCATCCACCCACCTACCATCCATCCATCCATCAATCCATCTTCCACCTATCTATCCATCCATCCACAACCCACTCTTCCATCCAGCCACCCACCTTCTATCCATCCATCTGTCCATCTATCCATCCACCCATCCATCCTTCTACCCACATATTCATCTACCCATCCATCCTGTGTTTGCTAAGTGCCAGGCACCACAGATAGGAAATGATTAGAACAGAGCTCCTGCTCAAGTCCCATTCAGATTTATCAAATATCGGAGGTGGAGTGTAGCTTTAGAAAGTATCTAATCCTATCTCCTCTGTAATTCAGGTGGGAGGGACTATCTTTATTTTATAGATGAGGAAACTGCCGTCCAGGGGAAGCAATGAGACTTGCTAGGAAGTTGTGCTTTGCAGTAGAAGGATTGAGAGCCTTGAAGTCAAAACAGATCTGAGTTCTAGTCCTTGTTCTTTGACCTGCTAGTTGGCTGCTTTTGTGCAAGTCACTGAAACTCTGAGTGCAGGAGAGAGCAGTAAACAAGGTCAGGGAGGGCTCCAGGCCATGGAGGGCTTTGTAGGCCATTGTTAAGAACTCTGGCATCTACTCTGAGTAAGAGGGCATCATTGCAGGGTTTTGACCAGAGGGTCAAAACAATTCAGAGACACAATTGATTTCAGTTTTAAAAGGATCGCTGTGGCTCTTGTGTAGAGAACAGCCTGTCAAGATGTAAGTGTACGAGCAGGGTGATGATCAGCTAGGAAGCTATTGCAATAATGCAGGCAAGAAATGAGGGATGGGGCTTCCCTGGTGGTGCAGTGGTTGAGGGTCCGCCTGCCGATGCAGGGGACGCGGGTTCGTGCCCCGGTCTGGGAAGATCCCACATGCCGCGGAGCGGCTGCACCCGGCCGCGCGTCCGGAGCCTGTGCTCCACGACGGGAGAGGCCACAACAGTGAGAGGCCCGCGTACCGCAAAAAAAAAAAAAAAAAGAAATGAGAGATGGCACTGTGGCTTTATGACTGAACAGCTGGAAGGATGGAGTTGCCATCACCTGCGGGGAGAAAGGCTGTGGGTGGAGCCTTTTGGGGGGAAAGATTAGGAGTTCAGGCTTGGACTTGTTGAGCCTGAGGTGTGCACTAGATATCCAAGCGGCGATGTTGCGTAGGCAGTTAGGTATGCAGTCTGGGGTCAGGAGCAGGTCTGGGTGGAGGTATAGATCTGAGAATCACTGGTGTGTGAATGGAGTTTAAAGCCTTGAGACTGGAAAGATCACAAAGTGAGCGAGTGTAGACGGAGAAGGGAACAAGACCAAGGACTTAGCCTCGGGCCCGCCATTACTAAGAGATTTTATTAACATACAGCGAGCCTGCAGGGTACAGATGGGAAGAAAACGTGGTCACAGGCCTCACAGAGCGTGCATTCTGAAGAGGGCAACAGACACAGAAGGAACCCGCAAGTCCACCAGGCTTGGTTTAGGAGAGGGTCAGCCCAAGGGCTGTGGGAGCCTAGAGGTGGCACCTCATCCAGCCCAGGGGACACCTGCAAACCTGGCCTGTTCCAGTTACACTCTGACCGGTGTTGCCTGTTCTGGGCCTGAGTGACTACTAGAATCCCCTGAACTTATTCTGTTCCACAGAAGGGGGAAAGAGGAGGTGTATGTGGCCTAAACCCAAAGTTTGGAAGCACGTGTAATTCTTTCCATAGCCCGAGCAGATAAGTACTAACATTCCCATTTTATTTTATTTTCAAATTGTTTTCTGGGCTTCCCTGGTGGCGCAGTGGTTGAGGGTCCGCCTGCCGATGCAGGAGACACGGGTTCGTGCCCTGGTTGGGGAAGATCCCACATGCCGCGGAGCGGCTGGGCCCGTGAGCCATGGCCGCTGAGCCTGCGCGTCCGGAGCCTGTGCTCTGCAACGGGTGAGGCAGCAGCAGTGAGGGGCCCGCGTACCGCAAAAAAAAAAGAAGTTGTTTTCTATTTTATTATTTATTAGTTTTATACACCCCTTCACAAATTTTGGATAGCGTTTTCTCCACCTCTTTAAATGCTACCCTTTCCTATCGTTCCTCATGTGTCAAGAAAACAGAACAAGAAAAGCAAACTTTTGCATTCAGTTCAGTGACCATTTATGTAACTGATCTCATGTGCAAGGGGATGTGATAAATTAGAAGCCCTGGCTTTGATGTGAAAAAATAACTTTATTTAATCCTGGCTAAGCTTAATATACAGGCAAAGTGCCAGTGTGTGAGTTTTGGGTCAGAGTGTGACAAGAGCTAGATTGGTCTAACATCCCCATTTTAAAGATGAGAAAACTGAGGCTCAGAAAGGGGAAGCCACGGGCCCCAGGCCTGACTTTAAAGATCATGCACTTCACACAGAAAGAGAAATAAAGGGGTACACATGGATGCTGAGGAAGGGGGCTCAGAATCTCCAATTATGATCTGGGTCTCTCTCCTGAGAGGGTGCTCCCAGGCCTGCTAGAGTCAAAACTCAGGTGCTTTCAGGGGCCAGGCAGGGGACATCGATGAGGAATGTGGGCTGAGGTGGGGGCGTGGTGAACACAAGCCTGGGCTGAGGGGCAGCCACTCCTCAACCCAGTTACTTGTGCTCCTGCAGAAAGGTGGGTCCAAGGGGTTGCCAGATCTGATTTCTAACCAGAAACTGGAAACATGGACTTTTATGTGAAATTTCCCACCTTTTAAAGCAGTCTTGGGTCCAAGCAAAACATGTTTGTATGCTGAGTTGACCTCATGGGCCACCAGCTCCAAGCTTTGACCTTTTGGACCCGTGGTTAAAAGAAGGGGTTTAGGACCACACAGGCCTGGGTTTAAAGCTCCAAACCCTCCCTTATTGGCCGTGTGTGATCTTGGGCAAGTGAGTTTACCTCTCTGGGTCTCAGTTTCCTCATCTGTCAATCATCTCTGAGTCTCAGGGCTGCAGAGGATCATGGGAGACACTGTGTGCAGAGTGCCTAACCCAATGGCGGCCCCTCACAGATGCTCCATAAATGGTGGTGTGAAGGTGGTCTATGTGTGTGTGTTGGAGGTGGGGATGGGTGAGATTGTTACTGCCTGTCCTGGCCTTACTCGTTAGCCCTGAGCGCTGGAGAGCCCGTGTGCCAGATCCTCTGCACACCTGCCCTCTAGGTCTGCTCTTCCCCCCTTGACCCCTCTTTCAGGCACTCCCCATGGGCCACTTACAGCCCTCCCGGGCAGCGGTGGCCTCCAGCTCCGAGCCTTCCTCACCGGCCCAGCTTCCCCCTCCCGCCACCTCTCCACGGCACAGGAGAGCCGTGGGGACGTCTGGATTCCTGAGGGGATGTTTTCCACATTTCTGGAAACCCACTGCGGTTTGGTTTTCTGTGGTAAAGGCCTTGGCAGGGGCTCAGCCCAGTGGAACGGCTGGTGGCTGGGAGGGGCCCGAATGGAGGAGACATTCATTGAGCGCCCACTGTGTACCAGGCCCCGGGGATTCACAGATGCTTAAAACAGTCCCTGCCCTCCAAGAACCTCATTATCTTGTTATGGATACAGACTCGAAACATGAGAAGTTAAAAACAGAACTTCAGGTCCTTGTCACTCAAGCCAGGAGCCTGCTGCCCCTGGCTCACTCCTCCTTCTCGCCCCCTCTGCCTCCAGGTTCTGCCCATCCGCCCTCCTCAGTCTTCTGAATCTCTTGGACCTGCCCCCTTCTCTCCATCTCATTGCCAGTTCGGGTCGCCATCCTCCCTCCACTGGATGATGGCAACCTCCTCCTCCCGGACTCCCTGCCTCCAGCCAACCCTCCTTCAGTTCTTCTGCACCAGGCCGGCTGAAAGGGCTTCTAAAACACAAATCTACTCCTGTAACTTGCCTACCGAAAGCCCTCGTGACCTCACGATGGTGTCCAAACTCTCCACGTTGGCTCATAGGCCTTTTGGGCTCTGCCCCTGCCGCCCTCAACAACTTCACCTCTTACCACGTTTCTCTCCACCTGTGTGCATCCTCCACGCCAGAAATCTTTAAGTTAACTGTACGCCTTCTGCTTTCTCTCAGCTCTGAGTCTTTGCACACATGGTTCTCTCTTCCAAGAATACATCTCCACCATTGCACTCACCAAGGGAACTCCTAGTCATTCTTCCGGGCTCAGCTTAAATGTCACTTCCTCCAGGAAGTCTTCCCCACCCACTCCCATCTCCAGGCTGATTAGGTGTATTCGTTCTGTATCTCCAGTGCTTAGTTTACGGTAATCCTAAAGTTAATCCTGATCTTAATACCAAAGCTAATACTAACACTAATACAGACTAATACTAATAGCAATCACTTCTAAAGCCTTCATATGTGCCAGGCATTGTCCTAAATGGTCTATACATCTTAGTTCATTTTAGCCTCTCAGATACCCTCTAAAAAGTGGGAACTGTTGTTGTCCACTCTTTACAAATGAGACACTGAGGTATGGAGAAGTGGATTAACTTGGCCAAGGTCAAGTGAGTAGTAAATGGTGAAGTGGGGATTTATTATGGTTCACAAGTCAGCCTGTGTTGCAAAGACCTGTTTTCTGGTCTGTCTCCCTCACCAGACTGTAAATTCCAGGACCAAGAGGCCCACTGCTGTCTTGTCTATAGTTATGTCGCCAGCATTGTGCCTGGCACACAGTAGGTGCTCAATAAATTCCTGCTGATTGAAGGAAGGCATATTAGACCTGTTGGAGAACTTCAGACCTGCCCGAGGGCTGGAAGTTGGACCAAATGACCTGTTTTGGACTCCTGCTACCTGTGGTCTATCATTCACCGTGTAGGCTGTTTCTTTAAAACCGAAAAAGAGGGGATGTATATATAGCTGATTCACTTTGCTGTACAGTAGAAACGAATACAACATTGGAAAGCAACTATACTGAATAAAAAAAACCCAAAAAACAAAAATCAAACCAATTCACCAAGGGGAAGTAAAGTAGAATTCAGTAAAACCCATACACCTTTACATTCGCTATCTTATTATTGATTAATTAAGATAAGGCAGGGCTTCCCTGATGGCGCAGTGGTTGAGAATCCGCCTGCCAATGCAGGGGACACGGGTTCGATCCCTGGTCTGGGAAGATCCCACATGCCATGGAGCAACTAAGCCCATGTGCCACAACTACTGAGCCTGTGCTCTAGAGCCCGTGAGCCACAACTACTGAGCCCACGCTCCACAACTACTGAAGCCGTGCACCTAGAGCCCGTGCTCCACAACGAGAGAAGCCACCGCAGTGAGAAGCCCGCGCACCACAACGAAGAGTAGTCCCTGCTCGCTGCAACTAGAGAAAGCCCGCACACAGCAACGAAGACCCAACAGAGTCAAAAAAAAAAAAAAAAAAGGATAAGGCAGGTGAAGCACCTTGCCCAGTGCTGGCAGAGAGGGAGTGCTTAATAGATAAGCAGTAATAAGCAGTGGCTCCTGGCAACAACCCAGGGAGGTAGCGTGCTTTTCCCATTTTACAGATGTGGAGACTGAGCCTCCAGGAAGAGATGAAGTGACTTGCAGAGGTACATCCAACCAGCAAGTGAAGGAATGGACATTTAAATTCCAAAAGTTGATTCACTTTTCTCTGGAGACAGCAGGCTCTTATCACCAAATTCACAGAGAAATTGTATGTATCATGTTCACATTTCTTTTGAGGTAAGGATATTTCAACCTCCTTTGAGATTTTTTTAAATATCTGCTTTTAAGGTGTCCTATTCTAGCTTGCCCACTTTTCAACATTTCTAGATTTTATTTCTTTTAAGGCCAGGCCAAGAAAGTATGCTTCTATCTTTTTCTTTTTGCATTTTTTTTTAATTAAAAAAATTTGGGGGGATTTTTGGCTGCCCTGCGCGGCTTGTATGATCTTAGTTCCCTGACCGGGGATTGCACACATGTCCCCTACAGTGGAAGCGTGGAGTCCTAACCACTGGACCGCCAGGGAATTCCTGAGATGCTTCTATCTTACTGTTGTATTTCTATAAATATCAAGTTGATGGTGCTTTATATATGTTTCACTAGAAACATATTGATCTTCTTAGTGTATTCTTGCCTTCTTTTTCTTCTGTTTGGGTTTGCTGACATTTGTGCACTACAGGAGTTTGTTAAGCATATTGGCTGAAACCCCACTTCCATGCTAATGAAGTGCGGTGGCAAGACTACTTTCTGGGGAAGAAAGACAAAGTGCATTAGGTGGGTCAGGAGTGTGCTGGACATCATTGCACTTTATTATTTATGATATAGAAATTGCAGAGTATTTGACACGCACCTTTTTTATTTTTTGCCTGTCAAAAAAATAGCTTACTTTGTTTTTCATCATTAAGTATTAAAGAAATCTTGAATCATGGGAATGAAGAAAACTCATAAATCGCTGGTGGTTCCAATCACCTCCAACCAATTTTCACATGTTGTGTTATTTCTTTGTTGTCTTTTTTACTCCATTTAATTTTTATTTTACAAAGTTTGGATTCTAAATATACATGCAGTTTCATTCCTGATTTTTCTTCACTTGATATTATGTGATAAGCATTTATGTGCTTTTGATAGTCCTTATTAATAAGGTCTTTATAAATATCATTGTAAATATTTGTAATACTATTTTAAGTGATGTCATCTGCTTAATCATCCCAATAGTATCGAAGGTTTAAGTTGTTTCCAAAAAAATTTTTTTAAGGATTGTTTTTCTAAGATAGATGCTCAGAAATAGAATTACTGGGTCAAAGGTCTTGAAGACTCAAAAATTTCTGCTATATATTGTTAATTTCATATATGTGTGTGTGTGTGTGTGTGTGTATATAAATTCACATTTCCACATCTACGTATTGAGGATGCCCATATTACCCACCCTCATCAGCATGGGATCTTACATACTTTTAACCTTTAAAACTGTTGTTAATTTGACAACAGAGAATTGACATCTTCTTGTTTTAATTTGCCTATGTCTGATTTCCACTGAAGTGGAATTCCCACTCTTCTTTTTTTTTTTTTAAACAAATTAAATACAAATTTTTTACCTATTTGTCATTTTTGGTTGAATTGTTTTCTAAATTCTGGGACTTGCCATTTTCCTTTCTTTTCTATTCTTTTCCTTTTTTGCGTTTGCCTTTTCTGCTGTTATTTCCTCGAATGCATTTAAGCACACACTGCCCTTGCCTTCCAGAGGCTGGGTAAAGCTCCCTTCCTCCCCGAGGGTGAATGTCTACACTAATCATTCAAAGTGTATTATTGGTTTGTGGTTTGAGCTCAGCGACCAAGGCTGGTTATGACCCTTCCCAGAAGCTTCCACAGCTCTCGCCATCTCCCTTACCCTTGGCTTCCCATTTCTGAGCTAGCTGTTTATCTGTGACAAAACCTACTGACAGATGCCACAGCCCATCAGAGTCATTACTTCACAAAAGGTTCTTTTGAACCTCTAAATGAGGGATTTTCCTTCAATGTTGACCTTTCCGTTTTTTCAAATGATTGTCATAGATATGGGCGTCACTTCCCCTTTCAGAAACCATGCTTAGCACATCAGGGAACGCTCCTGCCATTGACCCTTGTACTTGGGAAATATAAATACCATCTCTTCCTTCCTTTTTGCCTTTCCTCCCTCCTCCTCTCCTTCCTTTGGTGAATCTTTACAGCTTCTCTGGGCGCAGAGCTGACTTCTGCTCAAGTGATAACTGGTCACAACCATTCCCAAATCAGGCACTCTATGTACGGAGCCCAGGCAAGGGACCCTGAAATACACAGGATCACCTCCCGGTTCTTATCTAATCAATACTCTCAGGTGTCACCTGTTGATCAGCAGTGACCAGGGACTTTAGTGTCCTAATATGGGACACAGGCGGCTCACAGTCTTTTGGCTTTAAAAGACCTGCCCCATTTCTCTTTCCTTTAACCTGGTCCCACTGGTGGGATTGTTCCCTGCATGGCAGTTCCACCCAGCATGGAATATTGGGGCTCTAAGTCTTTTTAAAAAAAATTGAAGTACAGTCGATTTATATCAGTTTCAGATGTACAGCATAGTGATTCAGTATTTTTACAGATTATACTCCATTAGAAGTTATTACAAGATAAAGGCTGTAATTCCCCATGCTATACAATATATCCTTATTGCTTATCTATTTTGTACATAGTAGTTTGTATCACTTAATCCCATTGGGACCTCTTAGTCTTTACATCCTCTCCAATGCCTTCTAAACTTCAACTCTGCCTAAATGCTAGGTGATCTTATAGTTTATTTATTTCATCCAACCATATGAAATGGAAGACAATTGACTGTTTTGCATATATCAAAATAGCAATTTCATATGGTTCATTTTAATATTTTCAGAAATTATCCAAGGGATATAGAAGCATCATTAGAAAATTAGAAAATAGGGGAAAACATAAAGAAAGGAAATATACAAATATTATCACTGGTAATATTTTGTTGTATAATCTTCCAATTGTTTCCATGTGGTACATGCCCATATAGATATACATACACACAGAGATTTTGTAGAAATGGAATCTAACTACCTACACAAAATGTTGTAATCTAATTAGCAATATATCGTGAGCAATTTCCCATGCACTTCTTTTTTTTTTTTTTTTTTGCCGTATGCAGGCCTCTCACTGTTGTGGCCTCTCCTGTTGCGGAGCACAGACTCCGGACGCGCAGGCTCAGCGGCCATGGCTCACGGGCCCAGCCGCTCCACGGCATGTGGGATCTTCCCGGACCGGGGCACGAAACGGTGTCCCCTGCATCGGCAGGCGGACTCTCAACCACTGCGCCACCAGGGAAGCCCCGTGCACTTCTTTACCATTATTTTTAGTGGCTGCATCATTTTCCGTTGTGTGGTTGTACCACAATTAAACATAACCAATAATCCCAAGGATGAAGGGCAGGGCTCTGGAAATAGGAGAAGGATGGGCAGCATGGTCAGAGGAGCAGGGGACCACGGTGGTGTGAAGTTACTGGCACCATGGCTGGAAAGACTTTTGAGGTGCTTTACACTGTGAGAGGCCCTGGAGGGGTTTGGATGGATGAGAAACAGCATCTGGCTCTGGAGAGGGGACCATTGGAAGCCTTATAAGAGGCTGGAAGTCATAGTCATTTGTTCATTCACTCAATAAATATTTATTGAACTCCTACATTGTGCCAGATGTTCTCATGGGGATACCACAGTGAACAAGATAGACACCGCTTTGCTTTCAAGGAGTTTGTATTGTAGGCTGGGGGAGGGGTGGAGATCATAAATAAATAAAATAACTGCACATTGAGAAAAGTGCTAGGAAGGAAAATGAGCAAGGGGATGTGATGAAACATACAGAGGTGCTGGAAGTGGGGTTATAACCTCAGATAGGTTGATCAGGTATGACATCCCTGAGAAGGGGATATTTGAGCTGCGGATCTGAGTGAGTCAGGGGAAGAAAGTTCTGGGCAGAAGAACCAGAAAGTGCAAAAGGCCAAGTGGAGTCACTAAACACAACCCATGGTTTGAAACACTTTATTCATTCATGTGTCCATCCAACCTGGGTTGTGTTCCTCCTGTTATAGATAAGAATGGGGAATTCGGATACTATTCCTCCCTCGAGGGAGAGAGCCATCCATTCACTTCATTTATTTACTCATTCATTCATTGATTCAAACACTTTCTGAGTACTTGTTATGGGCCAGATCTTATTCAGTAAAAAAAGAAGCAAAGATGAGTAAGAATTAGTTCTTTTTCTCCAGGTCTTTCTGGGCAAGAGCAAGGAGGGGGGAAAGGGAGCAGTCGGAGAGAAGAGGTGGCCAGTTCAGGGTCCCACAGCTGGCAAGCATCAGAGATGGGACTAGAAGGATGTGTCCTGATTCCTAACCAGCGTTTTGTCTGCCATGTTTTCCTGTGACCCCTACCCTTCTGTATCAGTCTACCTTCCATTGATAATGGATTGGCCTACCTTCCAAGAATAGACAAATCCAATTTGTCTATTCGAAGTTTATGCATACAACTTCCCCAAATCCACACCTGGAAAAAGCATTAAACATTTATATCATTACAGGCCCTAAGATTAAGTCTCTAAATGGTTCTGTTTACAGTCCTCTCGTGTTCACTGGATGTCATAAAAGTGGCTCGGCACAAACAGGGAGCCATCGCCTTTAACAACTGGGTGTTAATGACTACACTTGCCAGCAGAGCTGTGTCTGGGTACCCCCCAAATATCAAACTGGAAGTCCTTGTTGGGTTGGTTGCAAGTGTGATGGGGCCAGGTGGTCAGTGAGTATGGGGTCCCGTCCACACTTGGGGTGACCAGGGAGAGCCAGCAGGAAATGTAATTGGCCAATGGAAGATTCAGAAATGTGAATAAAAAGAACTTCAGGACATATATCCTCACACGTTATCATTTGACTATGGAAAGACCCTTGATCTGGAATACCTTGACCTGAATTTGAATCCTACTTCTGCCTCTTGTATCCTGGGTGACCTTGGGCATTTCACTTAACCTCTTGGAATCTCTGTTTCATCGTTGTAGAATAGGCATGTGGCAAACACTGCTAGTAGCCCACTGAATAGCTATTACCCCCATCTGCCTTGCTATCAGAGCCCTGGGGTTCATCCACGTGGCAGTGTGCTTACTATGGGGATACATCACATTTGGTCTAAGCTAGTGATTGGTTGAGGAGCTGGCATGTGACCAAGTTCTGACCAATAGGAAGTCTGGTTGAAGGTTTATGCAAAACATTTTCCTTCCTTTTCTTTCTTGCCTTGAGTTCCTTTGTGCAAAGAAAGATGTGCTAGTGGTAGCTGAAGCAGTCATCTTACAGCCATGAGATGATGAGCCTATAAATAAAAGCCCATGCACTGGGGATAAACAGGGGGAGGACAGAAAGCTCCCGATGATAACACCTAACTGTTGCATTTGGTACGCCTTTTTGCAGGAAGTAATGAAGTCATTTTTAGTCTTTGGGTGCTCTGTTACTGGCACCTGAAGCATTTCTAATGTAAGAGATAATGACAGCTATTTTCTAGAGCTCCTGGGGGAATTAAATGATATATTGTATGTATTGTTCTTGGCATATTGTCGTCACTCTCTTCCCAGATCCTCTCTCTATATAGTGTGATCTCTTACTCAAGCCTTGAGAAAGCCACCTTGGAAGAGAGTGACATGTTGGCAGTGACATTTGCAAGATAGTTGATGGCCTCTTGAAATACTCAGAGGGCAATAATATAGTGAAATACAATTCAGAATAATTGTCAGCGTGTGCCACCATTAGACCTGTCAGAACCCACCTCTTTGATGGAACATTTATCAAACAGATATGTAACGCAGAGGGAGTCTTTTAATAGAGATTTTCACAAGTGTGTTGTCATCATTCGTTCTAATATCCAGTGTATCCAAGGGAGCTAAGTCAGTAAATACGATTTCACCCACCTTGGTTCAGGAGTGGCCATATGGAACAATTCTGGCCAATTAGATGGGAGAGAAACCTGCTGTAAGCTCTGCAGAAGAGTTTCCTCTCTTCTACGAGAAAAAGCCACAGAAAGTGAGGGTCTCCCACTTTTCCCTGATGCTGTGGTATCTGGTTGAGACACTTGGAATCACTGTGGCCCTGTTATTACCCTGCTGAGGATAAAACCAACATGGAGACGCAGAGGATGTCTGGAAGGAGTCCACTCTTTGATGGCAACACTGAGTTGCTAAGCTAGCCAGTCCTGGAAACTGCCCTGCACCTGGACTTTCATGAGCTAAACATGAACTAAATATTTACTTATGGTTTATGAGTTGAGGTTTTGGGGTTTTGTTGCTGAAAGCATCCTGCCTGATACTCTGCGTTTACTTAAGAAATTTCGGTTTATGCAAAGAAAACCCAGATGTACACCCAATTTTATGGAGCCAAGCTCTTGCAGGAAGTGAGGTGGGGCTTTGGTGAGGAAGGTCGTGCTACACTGATGGTTATGGATTGGCCAAGAGGCACCTCTGAGCCCCTGCTGGCAAGAGAGTTCAGCTCTGTTGAAGCCGCAAATTGGTAAAGGAACCGAGGTATTAGTCAGGGTTCTCCAGCAAAACAGGAGAGAGAGAGAGATTTACTTTAAGGAACTGGCTCACACAATTGTAGAGTCGGCAAGTCCAAAATCTGCAGAGTGGGCTGGCCAACGGCAGAACAAGGGAAAAGCTGACATTATAGTTCAAATCCAAAGGCCATCAGTTAGGCTTAAGTCCCAGAAGAGAGCCAGTGTTGCAGTTCAAATATGAAGGCCAGGGCTTCCCTGGTGGCGCAATGGTTGACAGTCTGCCTGCCGATGCAGGGGACACGGGTTCGTGCCCCGGTCTGGGAAGATCCCACATGCCGTGGAGCGGTTGGGCCCGTGAGCCATGGCCGCTGAGCCTGCACGTCCGGAGCCTGTGCTCCGCAACGGGAGAGGCCACAACAGTGAGAGGCCCGCGTACCGCAAAAAAACCCCAGAAAACATATATATATATATATATATATAAAAAGGCCATTTGCTGCAGAATTTCCTTTTGCTCAGGGCAAGTCAGTCTTTTTGTTCTATTTAGGTCTTCAACTGATTGGATGAGGCCCACCCACACTGTGGAGGTCAATTTGCTTTGCTGGGGGTTCACTGACTTAAAATGTTAACCTCATTCAAAAACATCCTTGTAGGTACATCCAGAATAATGTTTGACCACATATCTCGGCACTGTGACCAAGCCAAGCTGACACATAAAATTAACCATCACATCTACTATAATAACAAGAGTGGACTTGACAGGCACGCAGCAGACAGATGCTCAAAGATGCGCTTGGTTAAGGCTGTGTAGCTCTCCCCTGGCCAACAGTCGGTTACAGGTGCCCCACCTGCAGTCCCTCCCTGCTCCTAGCACTCTTTGCTCTGATTGTGCCCCCGTTTGAAACTTTCAGTGCCTTCCATTCCATCTACAAACAGAACGGAGAGCAGACCTCTGAACCTGAAATTTGTGGCCCTTTGTGAATAAGGACCAGTGTGTCCTCCTGCTTCTTTCCATATGCAGATCCCACTGCCCTTCTCCCAAAACGCCTCCTCATTTTCCTCCCTCGTTCTGTCCCCTTTGTTCGTATTGTCTCCTTCATCAGCAGCAGTGGGTCTCAATGCTGATTACACATCGAATTCCCAGGGAGCTATAAAAAAATACAGATGCCTCGATCCCCACCCCAGTCAATTGAATCAGACTGTCTGGGAGTGAGGCGTGGAGTCTGTATTTTAAAAGTGCCCTGGGGTGACCCCAAGGAACTCTGCTCTGTATTGTCTCCTTCCCTTCCTGGGGAAATACTATCATTATTAATGGACCCTTCACCAGCCCCTCCTCCAGGCTGTCTTCCATGGCCAGCCCCCTCAAAGCCACCTCTAAGCCCCATGGCTCCCTGAACTGCCCTTAGAGCCCTCAGTTCACTCTACATTGTATTGGGCTCTCCTGAGTCTTGTACCCCTAGAGGCCATAAGTCCGAGGAGGGCAGGGTCCTCCTCGGATTCCCCTGTGTGACCTACTGCGTACCGTACTTTGTCATACTCTGTGCCACTGTGCACTCTGCTCCCTCTCCTGGGGTGTTTACTCCCCTCCTGTCCACCTGATGAACTCCTCTTCAACCTTCAGAGCCTTGCTCAGACATCATCTCCCTGAGGACGCCTTTCCTGACCCTGCCGGCAGAGCAAAGCACAGCCTCCTCCATCCTCACTTGCTTCTGTGCCTCTCCTCCCCTCCCCCATAGAGAGTGCACCTAAAATGGTCCTTAGGATACACTGTAGGTGCTCAGTGAATCCACTGACGTTGGTTAAATGGATTTGCATTTGCAGTGAGTGCCCACCAATACCACTCCACCTGTATCTAACTACTCCTCTCTATCTCCACCCACAGTTAACAGCAAACCAGGTCTGCTGGATTCAACTTGAAAGAAACCTTTAAGGAAGGAAGGAAGGCAGGAAAGGGAAGGGAAAAAGGGGGAAAGAAGGAAGAAAATTATAAAAACAAAAATCTCTATTTAGAGAGAGATGGTTTTGGGGTAAGCTGTTGTGAAAAGAGTGGCAAAGAGAGAGAGGTTCAGCCAATGTGTTCCTTTTCCCACTAAGTACCCAACCCAAATCCCCCAAAGAAAATAAGTGCTCAGAGATAAACACATCTCCAAGGGAAGTTTCTTTTCCCCTCCCCAGAAACATTGTGGGAAGGATTCTAGAGAAGGGAAAATGGGTCCCAAATGGCTGAGTCATTTGACATACGACAAGCAAATGGTCAGGGCCCGCTGGGGAAGGAGCCTACATCGCCCCAGCTCATCTCTGCGAGGACCAGGGTCACCGCTGAGATCCTTGCACACTTCCCCCGCCTCAGCCCTGCTCAGTTTGCAGGGCTGCCTTGGATGCGCCATGGATCTTCGCTCCAAAGTCACAGAGCCAGGCTACAGATTAACCGGATCCTGAGCTGGGCCAGGGCCACGCCCCAGACTGGGAACCGAGCTGTGTTCCAGCCTCTGTCCTGCTTGGCTGACGTGATTCCGCCTTCGCCCCCAAGTCTGGCCAGGACCCGGGTGGAGCTGGATCTGGGAAAGTCCTGAGGAGAGAGTCACCGATGCAGGCCAGTCTGAAAAGTCGGGATTGTCATCCCCATTTCATAGATAAGGAAACCGAGGTTTATGGAGCACAAGAGACTCACCAAAGATCACACAGGCAGGAAGAGACCGGGCTGAATGGGAGCCCCGGGCTGTTGGCTTCTAAAGGCTGCCTTTTCCTTCTCTGCCACTGTAATATCTATGGTGGTGGCAGGTAATACTCTTCTTTTGTTCCTGAGTGACACTGCTGAATTATTTTTAAGAAAAAAAGCAAAAACCGACCTCTGCTCTACTCAAACTGAGCTCAAATGCAGCCATCAAGAGGGCAGAAGTCTTCCCTTTAAGAGTTGTTGGGTATTGACTGAGCCTAGATCCCCACCAGGCCCTGTGCAGGGCACTTGGGAGAGCACAGAGCATAAGACAGACATGAAACCTGTCTTCATCTATCCCACGGTCTAGGTCTGGCTTCCATCTGACCCCCGTCAAGCTGACACTTGGCTCTGGTAGCGTGACATCCACGGCTCTCGAGTCCCATGCACTTGACCTAATGTCTTGAGTTGTTGGTCCTAAGCAGGGCCACACCAGGAAGGGCAGTGCAGAAAAAAAGGAAGAACAGATAGTTAACCAGACAGAACATGCAGGGACGTGGTGACTAGGAGCTTTCATAAAAGAAGGGGGCTGAGGGGAGGAGGGAATGTATAGTTAGAAACAAAGAGTCTGACCAGCTTAGTGGAGAGAAAGGAGAAAAAACCCCCAAATCCCTGCAGTAACCTGTTTGCAGGAGCTGCCTAATTTAGCAGAAAATCACACACACTGGTCCTGGCACAGGCTGAAGGAAGGTATTTCCTCCCCAGCTTGGGTCAAATTTCATTCATAGGTACCGTCTAAAATTAGACCCTCTGCTTTCATTCTGGTCCAAACTCCCTGCCTAGCGTAATATTTGGGAGAAACAGGCACTCCATTAAAAGTGTGCCTTCCTCCCAGTGGCCCCTGGCCTGGGAAGGGCTATGCCCTGTCCTCAGCTGGCGGCCGCTGCGGCTCATAAACCCGGGTCTAAATTCAAAGCATCCGCTCTGACTGGTGACCTCTGGTTCCCAGGCAAACCCATGCCTCCTCCTCCAGCTCACACCCAAGACCTGGTCAGATCACTGGGAGGGACCCATTTTAGGTCTGAGGGTGACTCTCCAGAGAGGGAAGATGGCCTGGGAAGAGGTGCTTGTCACCCTTGGCCATGTGCTGGGGCTTCTTGCTGGGGCATGTCCTACTGTTCCCCTCTTTTCTGGACTCAAGGAACCTGCCATCCAGGCCTTTCAGTCTTGGACAAAAATAGTTTTATTGTTATTCTCCACATTAATATAACATTGAGGAAGGACTTGGTGGAGTCAGCACCAGGTTTGGACCAATTCATTCATTCAGTGAATGTTTACTGAGCACTTTGTATTTGGAGTCTTTTGGTTGTAACAGAAAAGAGAAGGACACCTTGGGCACACCTGGCCTCCAAGAGCTGGACATGTGCCAGGGATGGGCTGGACTCACAGCCTGGGCCTGGTTGGTGATGGGGAAACCCAGCACCTCTACTTCTCTTCCAGCAACAGTGTCAACTCTTCTATCACTGCCTGCTGACCTTTCTGCTGCTCAGACCGTGTGGCAGAACATGGCTCCTGTTGCATATGGTCTCAGTTCCAGCCATCTGCACAGAGACTCCTCTTTCTGGGTTTCAATTCCAAAGTCCCAGGGAAGGTTTCCGATTGGCTTAGCTTGTACCAGGTGCCCACCCCTCAACCAATCAACAGCAGCCAGGGAAGGGTCATTTACTAGCATGGTGGATTCTGCTGGAACCATGTGAATGGCATGAGGAAGAGACATTCCCAGAAGTAAAGAGACAGTTTTAACCCTTTGCAGCTGCTGCTCTGCAAGTGGCCTGTGAAAACACAGAAAAGGACCTTGGCCCAGGCACAGCAAGTTAAGGAAGGCTTTCTGGAAGCCTCTATGCTGGGTGAGTGAGATTTAGCCAGGATGTGAGAAGGAAGAGTGGAGAAGGTTGTTCAGAGAATGGCACAGGCAAAGACCTCAAGGCAAAACTCAGGTCCCCCAGGGTAGAAGTCCTGGCACCACCAGTCTCCAGCTGTGCTGAACTCAGGCAAGCTATGTTGCTTTCTGAGCCTCAGTTTCCTCATCTGTAAATGGGAATCCTAACACCTTCCTCCAGGAGTTCTGCAGATTGAATGAGACTATGTCCACAGTAGCACCTGGCATGTGGGTAGCTCAGCGTGTGTCAGTTGACTCTGTTCACCCTGGGTGCAGGGGTCCCTTCTGGGCAGGTGATGTCCCACAGGTGGTCCCTTCTCACCTTCAGTCTCAGCTCAGCCATCACAGGGCATCACCACAGAAACCCTCCCCGACCTGCCTTCAAAGTGGGTTTGCCTTTAACTCCTAATATATCATCTTATTTCCCTCCTAGAACTTTTCTCAATTTTCAGTTATTTGGTTTGTCTTTTTCTAAAAATTGAACTGTATCTGACATATAACATTGTGTAAATTTAAGGTGTACAATATGTTGATTTGATACATTTCTTTATTGCAATATGATCACCACCGTAGCTTTAGTTAAGACCTCGACCACACCGCACAATCACCATTTCTTTTCAGTGGTTGGAATAATTAAGATCTAGTCTCTTGGCAAGTTTGATGCTTCCAACACAATAGTGCTGTCTATATTCACTCTACTGTACGTGAGATCTCTAGGACTTATTCACTACTCGTCGCAAGTTTGTAAACCACATCTTTCCTGTTGTCTTCTCATTTATAACCTGGTTCTGCTTGAGGCTGAAAGGGCCGTGAAGGCAAGGACGGTGCCTGTTTTGTTCTCTGATGTACCCTCATGATACGTAGGGTGCCTGGCACCCAGTAGGTGCTCCATCAGTGTCTGCTGTGTCAATGAATGAGAGGATGTAGACATGTAGAAAAGATATCCTGTCGGTCTCACAGGGGAGGGTTGGATTTCTCAGACAATCTCTGGCTGAGAGCTCCCTCAACAAAGTCACTTGACAGCTACATGAGTCCTGAGCCCCTTGAAGAGAGCCCCTCCCACACCCTAGTTCAAAGGCTTTGGTGCTCTGGGCCATTACCCAGACCTACAGTACCTGGAAAACTCAGGTGGACTCCCAACCATCCTATTCTCTGAGACTCCACCAACCAGGCCTTTTTTTTTTTTTTTTTTTTTTTTTGGTACACGGGCCTCTCACTGTTGTGGCTTCTCCCGTCGCGGAGCACAGGCTCCGGACGCGCAGGCTCAGCGGCCATGGCTCATGGGCCTAGCTGCTCCGCGGCATGTGGGATCTTCCCGGACCGGGGCATGAACCCGTGTCCCCTGCATCAGCAGGCAGACTCTCAACCACTGCGCCACCAGGGAAGCCCCAACCAGGCCTTTTAAGTTGGGAGGTGGAACGGGCTCGGGCCTGGGGCTCTAGCTCTGGCCCCAGACTCCCTGGGACTTGCCCTGGGAGAGATTTCTCCTCAGGGCCTGAGCAGAGGCTTCTCACCCTCCCCATCTTACTCGTTCTAGGGGTGATGAACTCCATCCGACACAGGGGCTGAGAAAGATAAGAGCAGGGCCTGGTCCAGGTGGCCCCCCAGCAGCAGCACTGGGGTGTGTCTTGGGATCAGCCCCTGCGCAAAGGCTGACCTCACTTCCCATCATTTTCTCCCCCATCCTTGGCCAGTCTCCCCCCTCACTGACCTCCTGCAACTTCCTAGAAACTCTCCCCTGTCTCCCTTCTTGTCTTAGCTTGGCTTCCCCACTACAAACCTTGAAATGAGGATGTGAGTCCAAGTAGTCATTTGGAAAGTGATGCCCAAAAGTGCTGACAAGGGGAACGGGGCCATGAGACAGGCAGGGGTAGGGCACCCAAACTGGGTGCATTAACAGTGAGGGTTCTATCCTGCTCCTGCCCTGCGAGATGGTGTCGAACACTTGCCCAGCCCACCAGAGGGGCGGGAGCCATTTGTTGAGGGGTCCTGTGATGAGTGTTAACTCCCCAGCCCTGTGGCCTGGGCTGTCTGTAGGGAGCCTCAGTCGACTTGTAGGAACTTCTGGCCCGTCCTCTTTGGGTCAATGTGCAGGGGAACGGTGAGCGCCGAGGGCTTATGGGCAGGGGCATCTGCTACCCCACCCATCACCCCAGCCCTCTGGGTGGCCTCTCCCACCACCCCCAGGGCTCTCACTGATTGTGCACTGCCCCCTCACCCCAAGGACCTCTCATGCATCCCTGATGGTTGACTCTGCACTGGTCCATCAACCCCGGAAGAATTGCCCACCCTACCCCCTCCCCAGCCAGGACCCTTTCTTTATGTCCCCATTTAACCTCCCAATGACTCCTGTTCCCTTTGGTCAACACTTTCCCCTGCCTCCTGTCCAGGAACTTGGAGATGTGACCAGGACTGGGCGAGATGTTACCTCCCTGAAGCGGCAAGAGGGTGGGGGAGGGTGGGTCCACTTCCTGAACGTCTCCTCCTGGGATCTTCTGTGTCCGATGGAGTGAGTCACGTCCTCCGCCTCTCCCCAACCTGGCCTCTCTCCTCGTCTCTCAGAGAGGCGCTGGCCCTTCCTTCATCCTCCTGTTTCCCCATTGAGAGAAAAGGATCTGCTGAGACTCCGGGTGGCCCAGGGTACAATGAGGTTCAGCCTGGATGATCCAATCGGCCCTACGGCTGGGCTCGACGGTCTAGCCCCTCCTTAGGCAGGAGCACAGCCTCTGGTCCTCTAGGGGGCTCGCCAAGTCCTTGAAGCGTCAGGTGGGGCCCTGGACAAGGGAGGAGAACACGTAGCTACAGCCCTGCTCTGAGGAAAAAGTCTATTTTACAGGTGAGAATACAGAGGCTCAGAGAAGGTAAATTACTCACCCAAGACCCCAGAGCTGGCCAGTGTCCCCCAGTGTTCTAATTTGCAGAATCACTGGGTGTCCAGGCCTGTGCCATTCCTTACGAGAGGTGCAAAGAGGAGTACCCCATGGGCACCCCAGGGAGCCCGGGGCAAAGCTGGGAAATGAGGCTGGCCTCTGCCCGCCATCTTCGCTGCCTGGCCCTCTGCTCTCCACTCCTGCCCTCTGTGATCCACTTGCCACAGAGCAGCCAAGGGAGCTTAAAAAAAAGTTCTGATCATGTCACTCACTCCCGTTTACAACCTTCCAATGGCTTCCAACAGCCCTGAGAACGAAATCGGAACTTCCCCCAAGGGCCCGTGCGGCCTCCTCCAATCTCACCTGGACCCTCCACCTTACTCACTGCTCCCCGACTCGAGTCCCCTGGCTGTCCCCAGATACCCCAAGTTTCTCTGCGGTAGTAGGCATCTCTGCTAAAAGCTCATCACCCCTGGCATTTGGAACAGCCTATCCTGAAATTGGAAATATCTTCTAGTCTTACTGCTAGGTCACCTGATTGTATTTTCTCACCACCTGATGTATTTCCTCATTTACTCGATGATTTTGTCTCTCCCCTGCTAGAAGATGGGCTCCGTTAGGGCAGGTACTTGTCTGACCACCTCACTGCTTTATTCCTAGTGTCCCAAGGGTGTTTGGCACATAAGTGGGGCCTCTAGTCAACAGGCATTTGTTGAACGACAGACACTCCATTTCCAGAGCTTGAGCACAGCGCTTGGAATTTGGTCTGCTCTACTGGGCAGCACTGAATGCAGGTACACACACAGGGAGACACACACACACACACACACATGCACACGCACACGCACACACACACACACACACACACACACGCGGCTCCAGGAGTGCACGCAGACCCTGGCCATGGCTCCAGCTTCCCCTACTTTCAGATCCAGGGACGACTTGGAATTTGGGATGTGTCATCATCGTTGTTAACACGCCATGTCTGGCGTCTCAGGACCACTCACGTAGCATCCCGCCAGCCGGCCTTCTTTGCCCTCTCAGTCTGTCTTCCTACATGGGAACAAGGCATGTCCTCAGCCTCACAGGCAGATCTGGCTGAGCTTCCCTGGTTAGTGGCCTCAATGATCATGAAACCCACTCACCTTTATGAACATCTTTGACAGTCTTTTTGGAAGTGTCCTTCTGGATATCGTCATGAGTCTCTGCTTCTCTTTCAGCGTCTCTACCTGTCTGTATATTTCAGTCTCTCTCTTTCCCATTATTTTATTATAAAAGTGACCCTTAATCCAAGAGTCTGTTCCCCCTAAAGAGAAGCAGCTGGACATGACCCAAGTGTCCACGTTTCCTTCCCATCTAATTCTAATTGTTCATTCATAGCCCAACTGCTGAATCTCTCGCTCTCTCTTCGTCTGTCTCTTTCTCTCCCGCTCTTCTCTCTCTCCTCCAACCCCCGCTCGCACCCACCCCCCAACACAAACACATATTATATACCCGTACCAAACATTCATTCTCAGGGACAATTCTGTGTTCTCCAAGGAGATCAAATTTAAAATGCATGCAGTGGTCAGAAAATGACCTCAGTGGGTTCAGTGCGCCAGTTACAGGATGATAACTCCACAGCTTCTGTGTTGGGAGATGCAGGTGACTGTGGACAGGGCAGGCTGGCTAGCACGTGACCTACCCTGGGGGGAGCCCTCCACGCAACTCTGGCCAAGCATTGCTGTATGGACGGGGGCTCACTGTGGTCACGTCTTCTCATGCTTCAAAAGAGGCCAGAAAATCATTTTAACTTTTAAAAAATCTGAACTCTTTCATTCAAAAATGTGGATAAATCCAAATGTACACACTCTATGAGCACAACATAATATGTCTGCCTGCACTGAGTCCTGGACTGCTAGTCTAAGACTTCTGCATGGAATCTGTAAGATGTAAGAGGAAGTGTGTGTGTGTGTGTGTATCTGTGTGTGTGTGTGTGTTAGGTAGGATGATGAAGCTCTTTCCTTCAGGTACAAATGGAGCATAGTTTCTGATCCAATTGTAATAACCTATATTATCCCCTTACATTTACATTATCCCCAACTATTTCCCTATTTTTCGACATTGAAATTATTTCAAGGTTTTTATTACCACTGTGCTGAGATGAACTTCCTTAAAGTTGGTTCTTTACATTCATCCATCTTTGTACACACATCTGTCACAGACCTGGACTGTAAAGTTCTGTTTCTAAGATTGTCTTCTTTAAGAACTTCTAAAACAAAAAACATCTTATTTTTCTTTGTATGCCTATTGCCTGACTCTCTTCCTGGATCATAGAAGGCATTCAGTAAATGTTTGGTGAATGAAGAAACAGGGTCAGAAAAGAAGGAAAGTCAGCTTTACTATGCATCAAGGGAAAGTTCAGTGATTTTATAAAGTTGAGTCCTGGTAATGAAAGCACATTTAACCAGCAAGACGTAGACCCATTTTTCTGCTAATGTCACACTATATCATTAAATCACTTCCCTCTACCCTTGATTCTACCCAACTCTCCATCCACACACCTGAAGTTTGTATCATGGAATACAGAAGACAATTCACATTTCCCTGGAGTAATGATTATGATCAAATTCTCAAACCTGGGGTTTGGCCTTTATTATTATTATTTTTAATTTAGTTATTTATTTTATTTTTGACTGTGTTGGGTCTTCGTTGCTGCGCACAGGCTTCTCTGTAGTTGTGGCGAGCTGGGGCTACTCTTCGTTGTGGTGCGCGGGCTTCTCGTTGCAGTGGCTTCTCTTGTTGCAGAGCATGGGCTCTAGGCGTGCGGGCTCAGTAGCTGTGGCTCGCGGCCTCTAGAGCGCAGGCTCAGTAGTTGTGGCACAAGGGCTTAGTTGCTCCGCAGCCTGAGGGATCTTCTCGGACCAGGGCTCGAACCCATGTCCCCTGCATTGGCAGGCAGATTCTTAACCACTGTGCCACCAGGGAAGCCCTGGCCTTTATTTTTTTAACTCAGATTAAAACCAATTTGAGCTCTCAAACAACAGATGAGCAGGAAGCCCAAGGTCTGCCTCTTGGGTACCTACCTCTGCTTGAATTGCCCACGATCTCCAGGGGTTTATACAGTCAGGAATAAAAGTCAGCCAGCTGGTAATAAATCTTGCCCTCGCACAGCTCTGAGAGCGAGGACCTCCTTAACTTTTTACCCTGGCAGCTTGCTTGCCTCACCTTAGTCCCAACACTCAAAAGGCAAAAAGCCATTCCCAGGTACAACACCAGTTTATCTAAGGAGGGAATTTCTCTCCCGGTGACTGCGATGTGTCATAGATGTTTCCCTGGTTCCCACAAAGCCTTGCCTCTTTGGGCCTCTTTTTCTTGTGTTTGAATGTCAAGGCCGATGGGAAAGGGAATAATCAGCCATCAGTTTCTGGGTCCATCTAATCCTCTCCAATAGGAATAAGAGAAGGCTATTCTGTCCCATTCCCGTATAGGGGAAAGGGAAAATCCCAAAGTTAGAAATGTGGAAGTGGCATGTTTTCCTTCAGGGCTGACTTGCTAATGGGTATGAGGTTTCTGTCTGGGGAGATGAAAATGTTTGGGAATTAGATAGTGGCGATGGTTGCACAGCCTTATGAGTATATTCAACACCACTGAATTACACACTTCTGATAGGGTGAATTTTATGGTATGTGAATTACATTTTAATTAAAAATTTTTTTAAAAAAACATGAGTTAAATTATTTGCCTCTGCCCTCTGCCAGCTGTGCTCTGCTGGCCCTGGGACTTGGATCTCTCGCTGTTAAGTTGTTCCTCCCTGAATCTGGACCGGAGGCTCACTGGGTAGAGGTTCTGGCCAGGGCTGGCCCAGGGAGCCTCTGTGAGCCATAGGCCACTCTTGCTGTAGATTTATGGCCTGGAGGTTCCCAGGGTAACAATGAGTGTGGGTGGGACCAGTAGGCAGAGGCTGCTACATGGGTAACAAGGGACTGGAAGTGAGAATGTTTTCTTTCCTAACTCCAGGAGAGAAAAGGGGTGGGGTAATCTCAAATGAAGAAGGAAACGATTCCCGTATTCTGAATTTAGTAGCTGAAAAATATCATTGAAATGATTTTAAGTGACAGAATGGAAGTTACTCTTTTTATAATTGGGGTCCTTCTTGATCTATATTTGATTTTAAAAATATATTAGTTCAGAATAATTTTGGCTTTGTTATCACTTTAAACTGAAACCCTTGAATCTCCTGGATCAATTACCACACTGGCCCACTGTCACACATGGAAGCTCTTCTCCCTTACCTCTTCTCTAGGGACTGGGGGGTAGAGTGAGTGGTCTTATTCTACAGGTGGGCAGGGTTCATTTTTGTGTTCTCTAGTTAGGAGAGGAGAAGATGGAAAGATCCCTTATGGAGGAATTAATCTAAGTCTTCAAATGATAAACACTATAAACTATCAGGGCATTCTGAGAATGCTTTATCCTCAGTAACATTTCCTCAAACATTCTCAACGGCAATCAGTGTAAAAGTTTGAGCTATCTCTATTTAAATGTCCGAAGCCCAACTTAAATTGCCTTAAAAAGAATTTATTGGGGGCTTCCCTGGTGGCGCAGTGGTTGAGAGTCCGCCTGCCGATGCAGGGGACGCGGGTTTGTGCCCCGGTCCGGGAAGATCCCACATGCCGCGGAGCGGCTGGGCCCGTGAGCCATGGCCGCTGAGCCTGCGCATCCGGAGCCTGTGCTCCGCAACGGGAGAGGCCACAACAGTGAGAGGCCTGCGTACCGCAAAAAAAAAAAAAAAAAAAAAAAAGAATTTATTGGTTCATGTAAACTAAAGCAGAGTGGACTTCAGGCATGGCTTAATCCAGGGTATCAAGAAAGATCATCAGGCTCCAGTTTCTCTTTTCTCCATTTCTTGGCTCTGCCAAAGAAAAGTCTTATTGCAAAGGTCTCGTTGCAACACAGTGATGCTGGCTGAGTCATATACTCACTCCTGAATCAATGACCATGTCCAGGGGAATGCAGTGTTAAAATTGGCTAGGCCTGCATCTTGTGCCCATTTCTGGAGTAAGGATGAAATCCCATATTAACCATGTGGATGAGCAAGGGCAACAGGGTAGTTCCTTAGAGAAAAATTGTTGTATATTTGCTAGGAGAGGGGAGAACGGGTGTTGGGTGACAAGAACAACAAAATGTAGATTAAAAGCTTGGATTGCGGTCTAATTTTTTTTCTTTTCCAAATGAAAGACCCAGGAATGAATATATAAGTAGAAAACTACAAAGAAAAACAGAGGATTATCAGGAGACTCAGAAGAGTGGTTACTTTTGAGGGAGAGGAAGGGCATGTGATAGGAAAGGAACACTAAGTTTTCTTGATGTTTGACCTGGTAGGTGACCCCATGGAGGCGTGCTTTAAAACTCACATGTGCCGAGGCTGGCTAGCTCTTTCCTCTTCCTCTGGGAAACACGCACGGTCCACACTTCCCAGCCTCCCTTGCAGTGAACGTGGCCATGAAACTGAGTTCTGGCCCGTGGAACATGGGAGGAAGTGCTATGTGCCACTTTCAGCCCTGACCCGTGAAACCACTCTGTCTTCTTGCATCTCTGCCTGGGTGTTGATCTCCAAGGTAACCTTGGAAGCCTGATGATGAAGATGGTGGAGATGCAATCATTCTGGATCCCTGAGCCACACCCTGGAGCAGAGGGCTCCCCTTCCCACACACTGTCACTGTTCAGGATTACCCGTTTTGACTTTACAACGAAAGAGAGTTCTTTTGAGTGAAGTCATTGAAACGTTAGGGTTTGCAAACCTTGATTCATAGGGTACATAATGTTTTATATACTTCTCAGTATGTATGATAGAGCTGACAATAAAAAAATGTAAAGAACAAAGGAAAATGAAGGCTAGATGCAGATCATGGGAATAGCAGGAAAGCGGGAGGACCTCCCACATTCAAAGCATTTCCAATTCTTATTTCTGGAGCGGGTACAGCTTCAAGGGTGGAAGCTAGAAGACACTTTCCTATCTACATTTTTCTGATCTTTTTGAAGACTCTGTCATGTGGGTAGAAACTCTGAAATGTTCCTTCTGAACTACTTCCTCCAGGCTGTGTGAGGCTGAAAGGAGAGGAAAAAGAATAGTAATGATAATAACAATAGCAGGAACTATTTATTGAGTGTTTGTTCTAGCCAGTTACCCTGCTCAGCCCCAAACCACAGGTCTCTGGGAAGTATCTTTGCTTCTATTTGAGAAATGAAGTAACCCAAGAATGTAATTATGCAGCTGAGGGTTCCAGCACTGCGCCCCTTACCCCTCCACAGGGCTGATAAGTAAGGGAGACTTAGTGCAAAGGTGGTGTCTGATGACCCGTGAAATCTGCCCAGAAGTGGACATGGGGAGCAGTGGGTTGAGGCCACAACACAGCCCTGAGGTCGTTCCCTGGGCTCTCTCTCCCACCTGCTTCTCTTCCCAACAACGGAAAGAGTCCAAGCCGGGAGGGCTGCTTCCATGGGGGTTGAACTGATCCCCTCCACTCGTCTTCTCACTTCTCATTCTTTTAGCTCAGTATCTGGATGAATCTCATATTTCCTTCTCCTTGTCGCCTTCACCCAGGCAGTTCCTATCGGCCTCAGTTCTCGGAAGAGTGTTTTACTACCTTTTTAATCATTTTTATTAAAGAAAACGAAGATTTTTTTAATACTCAACACTCACCTGCTAATCCCTACCCACACCCCACAAAAAGAGGACCCAGAACTGTCTGGGGTCCCACCCAAGGTCTTTAAGCAAACCAGGCACCCCTGTAGGAGATTTCCACACTCCAGGGCCCAAAACAAGGGGACGCAGAAAACAGAGGTGGCATTCAAAGCCATCCTTGCACGCAGAGACACACTTGCCCTTGACCACACAGCCCACAGAGAGGAGATGGGCAAGTTCTTTATACGGAGGAACGTATATGCTTCTAATATGGACCAGTGCCCTTCGTGCTTCGCCCAAGAGAAATCACACATAAGGATGGAGAATTCTAATCCCAGGCTCTGCCCTGAAGGATCTGCAGGAATGGGTGGGGAGGTATTGGTGATGAAGGCTTGGCTTCACAATGACAGGATGTTGCTTCCCTCTGAGTCCCACCCATCCCAGGCCACCCTGGGAAGAATATGCTGTACTTTAGCACTCGTGAGAGAAAAGAAAGCCAAAGGCACACTATAGGACAGAGACTTTTTTTTTCCCCAGGAAATATATTTCTGACAAGAGAAGCCAGCACTAAAATGTCACTGTCTCCCATCCTCACTCAGCACAAATGGTGACAATCGTGAATTTTCCCACCACCAGCCCCTTGGGAGGAGCCTGTGGGAAGCACTCCATCCCAGGATTTAAGAGCATGAACTCTGGATATACTCATATCCATGTTTAAATCCGGAATCCACTGCTTCCTAGCTGTGACCTCAGGCTAGTCATTTGATCCCGTTGGGTCTCAGATGTCCCATGAAGTTGCTTTGAGGATTAACCATGTTAGGGTATGGAAATGGCTTAGTGCAGGGTCTGACTCTTAGCAAGCACGCCGTAAATGGTGGATACTGTCATGATTTTGCTGGTCTGTATAGAGAAGATTGGTCTCTATGATTGTTCTAGAAAGAAAGTCTGCAGGGCTGTGGGACGAGAGACTGAGAGCTGTGAGGATCAGGGAGATGATGAGGGCTGGAGAGAAGGAAGCCGGGAGCGGGCCACACCTCCAGGGCCTTGTTGCCAGAGTGCCCCAGAAGGAGGTCAGTGAAGATGTGTGTTAGCCCTGTGCAAGGTGTGGAGGAGTGTCCTGGGGTCTGCGGGTAGAAACTGAAGGCCCACCTATGACCACTCGCCCCCTACCCACCTCCACTGCGGGACACTCGTCTCACTGCCACTGTCCAGGGTTATCTCCCTGCCAGGATTCTTTGCAGAATCCTGATTTTGCCTCCACATTGGGGACATACAGATCTATGCCTCAGGATGGACTTCTGTTGACAGAGCCCCTGAGGCTGATGCATAAGCGAAAGGATGGTGAGAACCAACATTGTTGCTCAGGTAGGATGAGCAGAGTGGCCTGACCAGCACCTCCCCCCACCACAGGTAGAATGTCAGGATGTCATGTCATAATCAGAAGGTGGCTTGGACTAGCGTAGGGACTCAGAACCTCACGTGAGAGAAACTCCCCCCCTCCTCCAGCCCCTTCTCTTCCTCTCTTCCTCCTCCTCTTTTTTCCAGACCCCCAATTCCTCCCCTTCACTCCCCCTCTTCTCCTTTATGCATACATCTAATACCCATGGTACCAAGTTCAAACAGCACAAAAGGGTATATCCTTCAAAGGAAGCTCACTCTCATCTCTGATCCCCAGTCCTCAGTTTACCTGCCCAGAGCCACCATTTATAAGCATATGTATGGAAGCATGTAAGTTGGTGGATACGCATTTTACACAAATACTAACATGCCATATAGATGTTTTGGTACTATGCCTTTTTCACCTAGCAGTTTATCTTTAGCCTGGTTTTTATGTACATCTACCTTAACAGCTGAATAATGTTCCATTGTATGGACGCACTATAATTTACTTAATCAGCCCACAGTGGATGAACATTTAGGGGGTTTCTACTCTTGCTACCAATAATGCAGCAAATAATATTATCATGATGTTAATAATAATGATAGTAGTTAACATTTGTCGGGCTCTTAACAAGTGCTGGACACTGTTTCATATATGTTTCATATAATATGTTTTCCTGTATTAAGTTATTTAACCTTCAGAATTGGCAGGTGCTATTATTGTCATTTTCTGGATGAAGAAGTAGGCACAGAGGTTAAATACCTTGCCTGCTTCTCTGCACACATGAATGATTATATTTGTAAAGTAAATTCCTAAGAGTATATTTTAAATTTTGATAGCATTTACCAAATTGTCCTTCTAAGACATTATACCAGTTTATATTCTTATCGGCCTTGTATAAAAGTGCCTATTTCCTTCATATATTTCATATCTGTATCCATATCCATGTCTATATCTATAGAGGGAAAGAGAGAGAATAAGATAGGAGAAAACTTGGTGTGAGTTAATTTGCATTTCTTTTATTATGAGCAAAGTTGAGCACCTCTTTATATGTTCAAAGTCACTCTATTTACTTTTTCATGAGTCCTTTGCTCATCTTTTCTATGGCTGATCTTTTTTATGACTTTATAAGAACTCTTTATATATTAATAATATTCTTTTTAAAAAATTATTTTATTTAAAAATGTACTATTACATGTATTATACAAAGAGACAATTAAGGATGATATATACCTTCATGCAAAGAATAATAACTCAGCTTAAGAAATAGAACATTTCCAGTAGCTTCAAAGCTCCCTGGATTCTTCTCCCATTGTACTCACCTACCAACCCTCACAGCCTACACTCCAGGAAACTATTACCCTGAATTTTGTGCTAATCATTTCTTTTCTTTGTTGTTTTACCACATATGCATATATTCCTAAACAGTATGTTGTTTAGTTTTGTCTGATTTTAAATTTCATATAAACACACTGTGTGTATTTTTCTGTGACCTCCTTCTTTCATTCTCATAATTTTGAGAGGCACCCACATTCATGTGTAGAAACTGTGGTTCATTAATTATTAACGCTATTGAGTGTTTTATGACTGTGCCATTTTAAAAAAATTCAACAAAGTTAACATTTATTTAGTATTATTTATATAATTAACATTATTCAATTTTGTCAATTACCCAATGATGTCTTTTAAAGCCCTGGATCCCTCCATCACCCACCTCAGGTCAGGAGTGTACATTGTATTTAGTTTTCACGTCTCTTCATTCACCTGTAAAGTGGAGTGTTTCTTCTGCATTTCTTTATTTTTCATGATATTGACATTTAAAAAAAAATTTTGTTGGAGTATAGTTGATTTACAATGATACATATACATATATCCACCTTTTTTTTTTTTTTTTTTTTGGCTGCGTTGGGTCTTAGTTGTGGCTCACGGGATCTTCATTGAGGCATGCGGGATCTTTTGTTGCAGCGTGTGGACTCTTCATTGTGTCGCGTGGACTCTTCTCTAGTTGTGGTGCCTGGGCTTCTCTCTAGTTGTGGCATGCAGGTTTTCTCTTCTCTAGTTGTGGCACGCAGGCTTCACTGTGTGTGGGCTCTGTAGTTTGCAGCATGCAGGCTCTCTTGTTGAGGCACACGAGTTCAGTAGCTGTGGCACGTGGGCTTAGTTGTCCCACAGCATGTGGGATCTTAGTTCCCCCACCAGGGATCGAACCTGCGTCCCCTGCATTGGAAGGCAGATTCTTTACCACTGGACCACCAGGGAAGTCCCTATCCACTCTTTTTTAGGTTCTTTTCCCATATAGGCCACTACAGAGTACTGAGTAGAGTTCCCTGTGCTATACAGTAGGTCCTTATTAATCTATTTTATATATAATAGTGTGTATATGTCAGTCCCAATCTTCCAATTGATTATATCATTTATATGTGAAAAGTACAACCCACTAGCAGTTTATGGGAATTTTCCTGACTCTACATTCTCACCAACATTTGGTATTCTTAGGCTCTGATGGGTGAATAATGGTATCTCATTATGATTATAATTGGCATTTCCACAATTAGTGAGGTTGGGCATATTTTTGTATTTTATAAGCCACTGATGTTTCCTCTTCTCTGAAGAGGATTTGCATTTTCTCTTGTATGGTGTGTCTTCTCATTGATTCATTAGTGTTCTTTATATATTCTGGATATTAATCCTTTGTGAGTTAGGTATGTCACAAATATATTCTATATGTGCTTTGTCCTTTCACTCTATGGGTTATCATATGTTAATATTATGAACATTCTTAATTTTAACACAGTCATATATGTTAATGTTTAATAATTTTTGCATCTTGTTTGAGGAATCTTTCCTATGTTTGAAGTCACAATAGTATTCTTCTATATTGGCTTTTGCATTTAAGAATTTAATCCGAAATGGATTTTTGTTGTGCTATGACATAGGAATCCAATTGCATATTTTTGCCATATGGAGAGACAGTAGTCCTAGGACTAATGTCCATTTTTATCACTTATCTTCAATGCCACTCTGGCATAAACCAAGTCTCTTTATCTGCATGGGTCTGTTTCTGGACTCTCTGTTCTTTTATATTGGTCTATTTTTGGTCTACTCCTGTACTTATAATACTTTCTTCCTTGTCATAGCTTTATAATAAACCTTGATATCTGATAAGACAGGTTCCCCCAGCTTCTCCTCATTTTTTAGGAGTCTTTTGGCTATCCCTGGCTCCTTATTCTTCCATATAAATATTAGAATCAACCTTCAAGCTCTGTGAAATACTCTCTTGAGATTTTGTTTAGAACTGCATTGAGTTTGTTGATCAGTTTTGAGAGAAATGATATATTTATGATATTGAAACTTCTCCAAGAAAATGACACTTCTCTACATTTACTGAGGTTTTTTTTTTTTTTTTTTGGTTGCACCATGTGGCATGTGGGATCTTAGTTCCCCAACCAGGGATCGAACCCATGACCCCTGCAGTGGAAGTGCAGAGTCTTAACCACTGGACCGCCAGGGAAGTCCCTTAGGTGTTTTTATATGTCTTTCATTATGGATTTATAATTTTTCCTTAAAGGATTGCATATCTTGTTAAATTTCTTTTAAAAGGTTTATCTTTGGGGTTCGTTGCAAGTGGTGTTTAAAAAAATTACATTTTGTAAAATGCGATTATTTACTGAATACTGACTTTGCATCCAGTAGTCCTTCCAAACTCTCCTAGTATTTTATAATTTATCTATATATTATTTGGGTTTTCTACCTAGACAACCCTTTCACCTATGAACAATGGTACTTTTATTTGTTTCTTTCAAAGCCTGAAATCTTTTCTTTATCTTATTTTAATTCACTGGTTGGAATATCCAGTATAATGTTGATTAGTAGTGGTCATAATGGGCATGCTTGCCTTATTCTAATAAAGGGCATGCTTTCACCATTGAATATGATTTGTTGTAAAATTTTTTTGAAGGTATTCCTTATCAGGTTAAGAAAAGCTCTATCTAGTCCTAGTTTGTTCAGAGTTTTTATTATGAATAAATGTTGAATTGATCATATGGTGTTTCTTTTAAAATTGTGTTTATATGATAAACAACATACCAATATTGAGCTAAACTCGCATTCTTAGCATAGAACAAATTTGGCAGAGCTAGATTTTTTTTTATATGCATTGCTGGAATCTGTTTGATAAAATTTTGTTTAGGGTTTTTGCATTTATCTCCAGGAATGAGATGGGTTCCTTCCTTGTGCTGTCATTTCCTGACTTTCTGATCAAGAAAAGGTTAGGCTAAATAAAATATACCCCCGCCCAGTCTATGAAAAAAAGTTTAAGATTAAATTATCTGATGGTAACATACTTATGAAGATATCTTGTCTTGTAAAGGTCTTTGGTCCTGAGTTTTCTTTGTAGGAAGATTTTAAACTACTGATTTAATTTTTTTGTGGTCATTAGATTACTTAAATTTTCTATTTTTTCTTGAGTCACTTTTAATGAGCTATATGTCTGAGGAGTTTGTCCCTTTACCTAAGTTTTCAGATAAACTGGCAAAGGTTTTCACAATTTATCTGTTTAATATCAGCTGTATCTGTGTTTATATCTCTTTTTCATTCTTAATATTGTTTATTGTGCCATTTCTTTCTTTCCTTCTTCTTTTTTTTTTTTGATTAATGTAACTAGAGATTTGCCTCTTAGTTTTTTCAATGAGAAAACTCTTGGCTTTGCTGATCATTTTATTATATGTTTTATTTTTCAATAATTTCTTTTCTTATTATTCTATCCCTTCTTTTCTTTCTTTTTTTTTTTTGCAGGGGGAGTTTGTGCCACTGAATGTTTAGGTTACCAATGCTGAGCTTTTATTCTTTTTAAAAGTAAACATTTGAGGCTATATATTTCTCAAAAAAGTTCTGTGGTAGCTGTATTGTACGATTAAATATTTTAATATATCATTGCTTCTTAAATCAATGAACTATTTAGAAATTTATTTTTACTTTTCCAATTGGTTGCTCCAGAAATTTTAACATGTTATATTGAACTAAATAAGAGAGAAAGTTAATTAATAGCTTTGCTTTCCTACTGAACTCTAAAACAATCTTCAAATACTGTAGTTCCAACCATCTCCTCCTAAAATGTTCATTTGATCATTATCTTTGTTCTATTTTATCCCCCCCCAAGCTAGATATATATTGTTTATTTCATAAAAATCTATGTTTAGATTTAGCCCACATTTACCTTTTCCCTTGTTTTCCATACCTACTCACATCTCAAAATTTTCTTCTGAGATAATTATAATTTTGTCAGAAACACATCCTTTGGAACTCTCTGGGTGGTAAGCTCTCCCAGTTCTTATGTCTGAAATAGATTCATTTTGCCCTGTCTGTGTGTTCATATTTAGATTGAGTTGCTTGATTACTGTACATAGTTTAATATCACTTAAAATCTAATCACTAATCTCTGCCTATGAAAATGATCTTATTGAGGCATAATTACCATATAATAAAGTGCACAACTTGCCTCACGTACAATGCTAAATAGAAGTGGTGAAAAGCGACATCCTTGTGTTCCTGATCTTAGGGAGAAAGCATTCAGTTTTTTCCAATTAAGTATAGTGTTAGCTGTAGGTTTTTGGGTAAACAATTTTTACGAGATTGAAGAACTCCCTTCTAGTCCTAGTTGGTTAAGAGTATTTTTTTAAATCAGGCAGTAAATATTGGATTTTTTTGTCAAATAGCTTTTTCTGCATCTATCAAGAGGATCATAGGGTTTTTCATTTTAGTTTTTACTATGGTGAATGACATTGGTTGATTTTTGAATGTTAGACCAACCCATACTCCTAGGATTAAACCACATTTCGTCATGATGCATTATCCTTTCTATATATTGTTGGATTTTTAAATTAATTTTGTATTGGCGTATATTTGATTTACAATGTTGTGTTAGTTTCCGCTGTACAGCAAAGTGAGTCAGTTATACATATACATATAGCCACTCTTTTTTAGGTTCTATTCCCATATAAGTCATTACAGAGTATGGAATAGAGTTCCCTGTGTGTTCCCTGTGCAGTAGGTTCTTATATATTGTTGGATATGATATGCTAAAATCTTATTTAGAATTTTTGCATCTATGTTCATGACAGACACTGGTCTATAGTTTTTTTATACTGTTATTTCTTAGTCTGGTTTTGATATTAGTGGTATTGGGGTACTGCTGGCCTCATAGAATAAATTGGAAAGTATTCTCTTCAGTTTTCTGGAAGTGTCTGTACAGAACTAATAATATTTTTTCCTTAAATGTTTGGTACTATTTACCAATGAAACCATGTGGAGCCTGTAGTTTTCCTTTTGGGATGATCTTTACCTGAAATTCATTTTCTTTTAATAGTTTTAGGGATATCATCTGTAGTGATGTCACTTCTCTTTTTTTCTGATCTCGGTAATTGTATAATCTCTTCCTGTTTCCTGATCAGTTGATCTAGAAATTTAAAATTTTTATTGATATTTTCAAGTAGCCAGTGTTTGGTTTCATTGCTTTTTCTATTGTTTTTTTTTTTTTTTGCGGTACGCGGGTCTCTCACTGTTGTGGCCTCTCCCGTTGCGGAGCACGGGCTCCGGACGCGCAAGCTCAGCGGCCATGGCTCACGGGCCTAGCCGCTCCGCAGCATGTGGAATCTTCCCGGACCGGGGCACGAACCCCTATCCCCTGCATTGGCAGGCGGACTCTCAACCACTGCGCCACCAGGGAAGCCCTGTTTTTGTTTTTATTTCATTGACTTATAGTAATTTTAATTTTTTCCTTTCCTTTGCTTTCTTTGGGTTTAATTTTCTCTGTTTTTCTAGTTTATCAAGGTAGAAGCTGATGTCATTAATTTGAGAATTCCTCTCTTCTCCAATAGAGACAATTAGTGCTATAAATTTCCTTATAAGTACTGACTTAGTGGCAGCTCACAAATTTTGATATGTTGTCTTTTCACTTTCATTCAGTATGAAATATTTTCCAATTCCCCTTTTGATTTTTTCTTTGACCCCCCTCAGTTATTTAGAAGTGTGTTATTTAGTTTCAAATATTTGTGGATTTTCCAGAGATCTTTCTGTTATTAATTTATAATTTGATTTCATTGCGGTTAGAGAACATACTTTATACAACTAGAACCCTTTAAAGTTTATTTAGACTTGTTTTATGGCCCCAAATATGGTCTTTCTCGGTAAATGTTCCTTGTGCACTTGAAAAGAATGTGTATTCTGATGTTGTTGGGTGGAGTGCTGTATAAATGCCAATTAGGTCAAGTTGGTTAATACTGTTATTCAAGTCTTTTATATCCTTACTGATTTTCTGTCTACTCTTGAGAGAAGGGTATTGAAATATTTTATTATAGTGATGGATTTGTCTGTTCCTCCTTGTAGTTCAAGTCTATCAGTTTTGCTTCATGTGTTTTGAAGCTCTGTTGTTAGGTGCATAAACACTCAGAGTTGTTATGTCTTGATGAAACGACCTGTTTTTCATGATAAAATGAGCTTCTTTGTCCCTTGTAATATTCTTTGCCCTGAAATCTTCTTTGTCTGATGATATTCATATAGCCACTCCAACTTTCTTTTGATTAAGCATAACTCTTTTTTCATCCTTTTACTTTCAGTTTATTTTTGTTTTTATATGTAAAATGCATTTCCTGTAGGCAAGATATAGTTGAGCCTTGTTTCTTTCATTTTCTTTTGTAATCCAATCTGAAAATCTCTTCCCTTTAATCAGGCATGTTTAGAACTTTCACATTTAATGTGACTATATGTTTAGGTTTAAGTCTATCGATAATCTTGATATTTATTTTCTATTTTTCTCCATCTCTTCTTTGTTTTCTTTTCCCTCATTTTTTTTTTTTTTGCCTTCTTTTCGGTTGAGTATTTTTATGACTCTATTTAATCTTCTTTGTTAGATTATTAGCCATGCTCTTTTGTAACTTTAGTGGTTGTTTTAGAGTTTATGGCACACATCTTTAACTTATCACAATCTACCCTTAAGTGATATCATGTCACTTTGCACATGAGAACTTTACAATTGAATGCTTCGATTTCTTCCATTACAGTCTTTATGCTATTGTTACACATTTTACTTATACTAAGTTATGAACCACACTCTACATTATTATGTTTGTTTAAAGCCTAAATTATCACGTAAACAAATCTTTTATATTTACCAATTTAGTTGTCTTCTCTAGTGTTTCTCATTCCTTTCTATAGATCCAGACTTAATTCCGGTATCATTTTCCTTCTTTTTGTTTTTTTTTTTTTGTTGTTGTTGTTTTGCGGTATGCGGGCCTCTCACCGCTGTGGCCTCTCCCGTTGCGGAGCACAGGCTCCGGACGCGCAGGCTCAGCGGCCATGGCTCACGGGCCCAGCTGCTCCGCGGCATGTGGGATCCTCCCGGACCGGGGCACGAACCCGTGTCCCCAGCATCGGCAGGCGGACTCTCAACCACTGCGCCACCAGGGAAGCCCCATTTTCCTTCTTTTTGAAGGAGGAATTCCTTAAACACTTCTTGCTCTGCAGTTTACTGGTGATGAATTCTTTCAGCTTTTGCATGACTGAAAATGTTTATTTTGATTTTGTTTTTGAAAGATATGCGTGCTGGGAATACAATTTTAGGTTACTAGGTGTTTTTCCTTTGGGTACGTTAAGATATTGCTCCATTGTCTTTTGCTTGTCTTATTGTTTTCAAAAACAGATCTGCTGTCATTCTTGTCTCTGAGCCTCTGCATGTAAGTTACCTTTTTTCCCCCACTCCGGTTGCTTTTAAGATATTCTCCTTCCACCAGTTTTGAGCAATTTGATTATGATATGCCTTAGTGTAGTTTTCTTCAGGTTTATTGAGCTGGAGGTTTGTTGATTTTCTTGGATCCTTAGATTTATAGTTCTCATTAAATTTGGAAAGTTTGTGGCCATTATGTCTTCAAATATTTTTTCTGTCCCTGTTGCTCCTTCAGGGACTCCAGTTACATGTATATTATGTCACTTGAAATCTTGCCACAGCTTCTGATGCTCTTTTAATTTTTTAACTTATTCTGTCTCATTTTGCATAGTTTCTACTGCTGTCTTCAAATACACTCACATTTTCTTCTGCAATATATAATATACTTTTCACCTCATTCAGTGTAATTTTTCATCTCAAACATTGCAGATTTTATCTCTATAAGTTTGTCCTGACTTTTTCTGTCTTTAATGCCTTCACTTAAAAATTTGAATACCTGTAATACAATTATAATAACAAATTTAATGTCCCTGACTGCTTATTCTGACATTTGTGTCAGTTCTGGGTCAGTTTTGATCGAGTTTTCTCTTCATTATGTGTTATGTACTCTATTTTCTCTTCTCTGAATGCTGATCATTTTTTATTTGACACCAAACATTATGAATTTGACCTTGTTGATTGTTGTATGTTTTTATATTTCTGTAAATATTCTTGAGTTTTTTTTTTTTTTTTTCTGGGATACAGTTTAGTCCCTTAGAAACAGTTTGACCCCTTTAGGTCTTGTTTTAATGATTTATTAGATGGGACGTAAGTAGTATTTCTTCTAGAGCTAATTATTCCCTGCTTCCCTCAGAAGTGATACCCTTCTGAGTATTCTACACCTTGAATTATGAGTTTTTCCAGTCTTGCTTGTGGGAGCAGTCACTATTCCTAGCTCTTTTGAGCTCTGTGTAGTGCTCCCTCTCATTCCTTTGAGTGGCTCTTTCTCTGGCCTCAAGTAGTTTCCTTGTACACATATGTTTATCAGTACTCTGTTGAAGACATGAGGAGGACCATCTGTGGATCTTCAGAATTCTCTCTCTGTGTAGCTCTCTCCTCTCTAATACTCTGTTCATCAAATTATAGACACCTTTGCTCTTAGCTCTGCCTCCAGCTCAGGGAATCCTCTGGGCTTTGTCCTTCCTCCACTGCAGTCTAGAAACGCTCTTAAGACATAAACAGGTCAATTGTAGGGTTATTTTGTGTATTTTCCAACTCTCAGGAATCACTGTCCTCTGATGTGCATTGTCTTGAAAACGGCTTTCATATACTGTGTGTTTCAGTGGGAAGGTAAAAACAGTTCCTGTTACTCCATCTTGGCCAAAATCACAGTCTTTTAATTGGAGTGGTTATCTCATTTACATGTGTTGTAATTATTAGTGTGGTTGGGCTTAAACATAACATCCTGCTATTTGTTTTCTATTTGTCTTATCTGTTGTTTTTCCTTCAATTTTACTTTTCTGCCTTTTAAAAAAATTAATCAAGAAATTTTCATTATTCCTTTGGATATCCTCTATTGGCTTTTTAGCTATACAGTTTCATTTTTTTGTTTGTTAGTTTTCTCTAGAGATTTAAATGTGCATCTTTAATTTATCACAATACATCCTCAACTAACAATATAAAACTCCATGTTTAAAAACTTTATAAAAATAGACTTCCATTAATTCTCTCTTGTCCTCTATTCCATTATTTTCATATATTTTATTTCTATTATATATTAGAAACCCCACCACACATTATTTTACTTATACTGTCAGTTGTAAGCAAAGATAAAAATAGACTTTTTAATATTTACTTACATATTTATTTTTTCTGGCACATTGCATTCCTACTTACAGATCCAACTTCCCATCTAGTATCATTTCTCTTCAGCCCAGAGTCTTTCCTTTAGCAATTAACTTTTTTAGGTGTATCTGTGAGCTACAAATTCTCTCACTTTTTGTTTACCTTTTTATGTTATTATTTTGCCTTGGTTTTTTTTTTTTTTTTTTTTGTGGTACGCGGGCCTCTCAGTGTTGTGGCCTCTCCCGTTGTGGAGCACAGGCTCCGGACGCGCAGGCTCAGCGGCCATGGCTCACGGGCCCAGCTGCTCCGCGGCATGTGGGGTCTTCCCGGACCAGGGCATGGACCCGTGTCCTCTGCGTCGGCAGGCGGACTCTCAACCACTGCGCCACCAGGGAAGCCCTATTTTGCCTTGTTTTGAAGGATAGTTTCTTTGGATATAGAGTTATAGTTTGATAGTTTTTTTCACCCCAGTACTTTGAAGATATTTCAGAAATCGTTTATTACTTGCATTGTTTATGGTGACAAATCAATTATTATTCTTATTCTCATTAATATAATACACTTCTTCTCCTCTGGCTCTTTTTAGGATTTTATCTTTGTTTTTCGGGAATTTTACTCTGACATTTTAAAATATCTTGCTTGAGACTTACTGGGCTTCTTGGATATGTGGGTTGAGTTTTTAAAAATCAAATTTGGGAAATTTTGACCACTAATTCCTCGGATATTTCTTAGGCCACATTTTATCTCTCTCCTCTCCTTCTGGGACTTGAATTATACATATTTTAGACTGCTTTATATTATTTCACATTATTAAACATTGTTATTACTGATGTTTTATTTATTTTTATCAATTCTTTTTCTCTTTGTACATCACTTTGAACCACTTCAATTTACCTGGGTTCAACTTCATTGATCTTGTTTTCTGCATTGACTAATCTACCGTTAATTTCATCTAATTAATTTTTGATTTCACATATTTTAGTTCCAGAATTTACACTTTTTTTTTTGAGTTTACAATTTTCTGCAGAAATACCCAATCTCATCACCATTTTACCTCTAAAATGTTGAACGTATTTAAAATAGTGGTTCTGAAGTCCTTACCTGCCAACTTCAATAACTGTCCTTTGTGGGTCTGTTTCTATTGATTATGTTTCCTCTTCATTATCATAATTTTTCAATCACTCTGCTTCTTTTACTACCTGAGGTTAACTGACATACAACATTATATGTTTCAGGTGTTGTAATTTTTTTTTTTTGTATTCCAGACATTGTGTATAAAGAGCAGTGAAGACTGAAGTCCTTTGAAATAAACAAAGAAAAGTGCTCTTCAGTCTTCTCTGCTCTTTATATGTAACGTCTGGAGTACAATAAGAAAGAAATAATCAAGTTGAGATGGGTGTGTGTGTGTGTGTGTGTGTGTGTGTGTCAACCAAAAGCCCTATGGGGGCAAGGCAGTGAAGAAATTTGGTTGGAAGGAAAGGTATGTAATTCAGTTGTGTGTCCCCAGTTGCAAGTATCCATTAGGATCCTCTGGAGGCAAACCAATAAATCCTTGTGCCTCCTTCAAGGAGAAATTCCTGCTCTTGAATCCACCAGGAAGTTCCTGTGGTGTGTCCAGAAAACCACTAACAATTCCAAAGGTAACAATGTCCCACACTCACACTGCACTTTATGTTAACACGTTCAGGCCCGTGGATCTCCTTTGATTCTCAGTCTTAGCAAGAGGGAAGACTGGGAAGGTCCAGTGGTCCAGTTTTGGCCTGGCTTTGAAATGTCATCCTAAAGACTGACCTTTATCTCATATTCTGCCATCTTCTCATCACTGTGGTGGCCTCATTGCATGTCTTCCTGCTTCCAGGAATAAGGAAGACTTGTAATGTCTTCTTTGATCCCTTCAGTCCATCCAACACACTGAGTAGGCAATCTAAAAGGTAAATTTCCTTTTGTCACTCTCCTGCTCTATACTCTTCAATGGCTCCCCAGTGCCTTTGGGACAAATCTATTAGGGCTTTGAGGTCTGGCTTCTTTCCACTCCTCCAGCGTCACCTTTCTTATCCTAATTCTCACTCCAGTCACATTAAGCATTCTTCGATTCCTTCACTGGGTCTTGCTCCCTCAGGCATATGTGCACAATGCACCTTTTGTCTGGGACACTGCATCCCACCCCTATAACACACACACACACACACACACACACACACACACACACACACACACACTCTCACACTCTCATCCCTGCTCAGCCATCAGGTCTCAGCTGCAGACTCACCTCCTCTCCCTGATGCCTAAGTCTGGGTGAACCGTGCCTGCCCTGGGCCTGGGCTCACTTCCACCACGGCCCCTGCTCACCTGCTGGCAGCGCTCCATTACGTGCCTGCCTCCTCACCTGAATGAAAATGCAAGGAGAGCTGGGACTGTGTCCATCTCGCTTATCACTGTGTCTCTATTCCCAGGCATAATGTCTGTACATAATAAACCTCAGCAAAGATTCATTGCATTGAATAGGACCCAGGAAGCTACAGACTGCTTGTTTTGCCATATTTTCTGCCACTTGTTTAAGGGGTCAGTTCATGAGTACTTATTGTCTCTCATAGCCTAGCTCTGGACTTGGCCCTGAGGGGCTGGATGAAGGGGACACTAAAATAGAATATTAACAATTCAGGACTTCCCTGGTGGCACAGTGGTTAAGAATCCTCCTGCCAGTGCAGGGGACATGGGTTCAAGTCCTGGTCTGGGAAGCTCTCACATGCTGTGGAGCAAATAAGCCCACGAGCCACAACTACTGAGCTCACGTGCCACAACTACTGAAGCCCGCTCACCTAGAACCCGAGCTCCACAGCAAGAGAAGCCACTGCAATGAGAAGCCCATGCACCGCAACGAAGAGTAGCCCCCGCTAGCTGCAAACTAGAGAAAGTCTGCACGCAACAACGAAGACCCAACGCAGCCAAGAGTAAATAATAAATAAATAAATTAAAAAAACCCCAAAACATAAAAAAAAATTCAAACATTTATTGAACGCTTTACACGTGCTATGCCATGTTAATCCTTGCAACAACCCTATATATTTGGTACTATTATTATCACCCCCAGTTTATGGATGAGAAAACCGAGGCATAGAGAAGGGAAGCAATTTGTCTGAAATCACAGAGTTCAAGAGCGTTGGCTCTGGGGTTCAGTCCAGGCGTGCAATGCCAGAGACTCGCTCGCTCCTCTAATGATTACGCAACAGCAACACTGACCTCCTGAAGCTTCCAGGCTGGTTCTTGAGAAGGCTGGAGCTGCCAGCACAAGATACCAAGTGCAGGGGACGTCCAGAGAAGGGAGGAGGTAAGTGTCACCCACTGCAGTCTCAGAAACTGGGAAAGTGATGAGTTCTGGGAGAGCAATGCAGGGGCCCTCAGGGCATCCTGGTGACCCTGGGTTCCCAAAGGGAGGCTGGAAGCCGCTTCCTCCAATTTCCCTAGGACCTCAGGGCAGGACCTCAGGGCACTGAAGCCAGGCTGGAGCTCAGGGCCAGAGACTGCCAGGAACTAAACGTCAGGGTTTAGGGCCCCAGCCAGACCCGGCTGCTCTGTGCTAGCAGCGAGCCCTGGGAGGAAAACCAGGGAGAGAGTCCATAGGAACCCTCGGAAGAGCTTCTGAAAATGGCCCGCAAGCCAGGGAGCAGGGAGAAGCGGCGCTCTGGCGGCCAGGTCGGGGTGCGGCAGCCGGGCCACCCGGACACCTCTGACAGGCTATTTCCAATTTCCTATGGAATTAAGCTGTAAAAGCAGAGAGTCTGTTGCTGTCTGCTGCCTCCCCGGGAGAGGAGAAAGTTACTGTGGCGGGCTCGAAAAAGCTGAACTGTCCTTTCCCAAACAAAGCAGCAACCAAGGAAGCTGCTGTTTGGACGGTGGTCTCAGGGCCCTGAGCTACATGTCTGGATGTCTGTCTCAACCTGCTTGCATGACCTTGGGCAAGTCCCTTCCTCCCTCTGGGCCTCAGTTTCTTCATCCAGAAAAGGAGGCATCGGATGCAATGATGCCAGAGGCCCTTTCCAGCTCTGAGATGCTAGCATTCTGTAATAAAGTTGGGTGTGGGAAAATATGAGGTCTAGGGGGACTGGGGAAGGGGCTGGAACCATCCTTGGTTGGAACAGTTAAAGGAAGCTCTGTTCAGCCCCAGCCCCAAGGTTCCCAAATCCAGCAGCAGAACTGGGATCCACCCAACCAAAATCAGCGAGGGGAAGCCAAAAGCATGAGTAAGGAGAGGTTGGGTCATAAACATGTCATCTGCACAAACATCCAGCCCCCTCTGGGGTCCCATTGGCCCTGCTGGGGGAGGAGCCTGCTGCTAGGGCCTCCTCAGCCACAAGCCCAAGCTCACTTGCTTGGCCCGGGATTTCAGGGTGGAGGCCCGACTGCTTAGAAGGGAACCTGGCTGTGGACGTGCCCCGAGGAGCTGTCAGGAAGGGCTGGGTGAGGCGAAGCCCTCACCAAGGCCAGGCAGCTGGGGGTGGCTCTCAGCTGAAGGGAGGCCTTCCATCCTGATGTAACGCAGAGCTTTCTGGGATGGTCTCCATTTTGGATGTGCTGAGGCTCCTGCTTCTCCAGCCCTGACCGTTCTCCCAAGTTCCAGAAAACCAGCAGCCTGGGGGACCTGGCTTCCTGGATCTCCACAGGCATTCAAACTCACCATTCCCCAAACACAACTCTTGGTTCTCTCCAAACTGTCTTCTTCTATGGGCTCAGGGATGGCACCGTCACCCAGGCACTCAAGCCAGTGTTCCAGAAGTAATTCTTTTTATTTATTTATTTTTTAAATTTTTATTGGAGTATAGTTGCTTTACAATATTGTGTTAGTTTCTTTCTTTTTTAAAAAAATTTATTTATCTTTGACTGCGTTGGGTCTTCATTGCTGTGCACAGGCTTTCTCTAGTTTCGGCGAGCGGGGGCCACTCTTCACTGTGATGCGTGGGCTTCTCATTGCGGTGGCCTCTCCCGTTGTGGAGCATAAGCTCTAGGCATGCAGGCTTCAGCAGTTGTGGCACGCAGGCTCAGTAGTTGTGGCGTACATGCTTCATTGCTCCGGGGCATGTGGGATCTTCCCGGACCAGGGCCTGAGCCCCTGTCCCCTGCATTGGCAGGCAGATTCCTAACCACTGCGCCACCAGGGAAGCCCCAGAAGTAATTCTTGATCCTCTTTCTTTCTCCTCACCCGTATCTAAGAGGCTCTCCAAAGCGATCTGACCCTTTGAATGGCTATCCTTGCCCATTCCTCTCTCATAACCTCACTTTCTCTCTTTACCTCACTTTCTCTCTTTCTTGACCTCAAATACACACATCTAGACTAATCACAACCTAGTTTTCATATGATTCCCTTTTTGAAAATTGTCATTTTTAATAATGAAGATAAAGGCTATGACCTTGACAATAACCTGCATTCCAAGACATTATTCCCCCATCCCATCACCTTGCCTTCTGAGGGGGCCATCATCCTGCATCCTGTGTTTATCGCACTACTGCTTCCTTTTTAGTACAATATTTTTTCATCTATATGCACTCCTAAAGTCTAATTTCAAATTTTACAAAAGGATATCATTTTGTATGTAATCTTTTATTTATTCATTTTTATTATTTTTTTTTTTGGCGGGGGGGTGGGCACTGCACCCCGCAGCATGTGGGATCTTAGTTCCCTGACCAGGGATTGAACCCGCGCCCCCTGCAGTGGAAGAGTGGAGTCTTAACCTCTGGACAGCCAGGGAAGTCCCTTGTACGTAATCTTTTAGAATTTACTTTTTTCACTCAATATTATCTTGCCAAGCAGGGTAGACTATTTGCAAATATGGCTGCAATGATTCCTCTTTGTGCCTCCACATTCCTTTTGCAATGTGACTTGATGAAATGGTACATCAAGAGGTGGAGTCTATTACCCCACCTCTTAAATCTAGGTCAGCCTTAGGTATTATTTTGACTAATATAATGTGGCATAGTGCCATGTCTGAGTTCAGGCATTAAGAGGCCTTGTGCTCTCCCTCCTTCTCATGGAAACATCCATAGCCTTGTGAACAAGTGTGAGCTAGCTTGTTGGATGATGAGAGACATGTGGCCCATTTGCCACCATCCCCCTAGCTGACAGCCTATCAACCCTCGAAAGCCAAAACCTCTTAGCTGACTCTCCACTAACTATGGACTCACGAGGAAACCCAGCTAAGACCAGAAGAACTGCCCAGCTGAGCCCAGCCTAAAATGCCTACCCATTTATTTAATTGTGAAGTAAATAAATAATGGTTGTTTAAGCCATTAAGTTTGGAGTGGTTTGTTAACACAGCAGCCACCAACTGCTATGTCAAGATTCAGCCGTATTGTTGCCTGCTTCTGTGGTTCATTCATTTTCACTGCTGAATAATATTCCACTGTGTGTATATAGCATTGTTTATTCATCCACTCTCTTGCTCATAGGCATTTGTGTTTCTGCCATCATGAAAATGCCTCCATTAACTTTTTTGGGTGCACATTCTTTATAGAATATGTGCAAGTGATGAATTCATCTCTCCAGACTCACAGCTACTGGGAAACTTGAGTGTATTCTCCTCATCGTCCCAGAAGAAACTATCAAAAACAACAAAAAAGATCAGGACATTCCCTGCTCAACATCTTTCTGGGGCTCCCCACTACCCTCAGGGTAGGGTCCAATGCCTTAATCTCTGTGACCTGGTCAGTTATCTCCTCTCTGTCAATAAACTTGGTAACTAAATAGCTATGAGACCTCGGGGACAAATTACTTTACTTCTCTGTGCCTCAGTTTTCTCTTCTGGAAAAGGGGACTAATAACATACAGGAGCCAAATGGTAAAGCTGATGTTTCCTAAAGTACATTACACTCCAGGGCCTTTTCCCATGTGGGTCCCCTCTGCCTTAGAAAGCCTGCTCTTTCTTTGTCTACCTAGTTAACTTGCCCGTCCAGACCTCGCCTGGGTGTCACTCAGTTTCCTGAGTTTGTTCAGCCGTTTACTGCTTTTCCTCCCCCACCTCCCAGTAGAATCGACCTCACCCTCCTCTGGGCCCCACTCTCCCCTGCACACGTCTACCATTGTTCACGTCTGTTTACTGGGCCTCTTTGAGGGACTATGTCCCATTCATTTCTGTATCCCCTAGCCTGGCACAGAGTAGATTCAGGATAAATTGTGTGGGGAATGAGTAAATGAACAAATGAATTACCGACCTTGTTTCATTCATCATTCATCCAACAACCATCTACTGAGTCTGGCTCCCTGCTAGGCCCTGCCAGGGCTCAGAGGAGACCTCTGCCTTCAGAGTCTGATGGGGAGACACAGACACCTGTGTGGATAAGCGTGGCTCAGAGTGGTCTGGGCTGCAACACGCAGGTCTCCTGCCCAGAACAAGTGGAGCCAGAGGTCTGCCCTCAGGGAGCCCACTAACCATGGAAGGAAATGGGGCTGAGACCCGAGGCTGGGCTAAGGAAACCCATGCGTTCAGTGCGTTTGGGATTCCGAGGATGCACAGGGTGGGAGTTTAGAGTCTAGAGAGCCATGGAGAAGCATGACGGTGTCAGAAGCCTGGGTACAAGCTCCACAAGTGCAGGAACCATCCTCCTCACTCCTATAGCCCTAGGCCCAGCCAGGGCCTGACACTGAGGGGGTGGTCAACATAAATATTTGCTGAGTATGTGATAAATGAGGAGAGGGAATCCAAAGAAATGAGAACAGCATTCCAGCCCCACTCTGCCACATGGCGGTCAGTGACGACGGCCAGACACGTCTCCCTTCTGGCCTCAGATATTTTCCAACATCCTATCCAACTCTAAATCCTATGATGATACAGAGATGTAGGCTATGCCCTCAGGGTGCTCCTTGACTGGCTGGTGTGTGTGTGCGCGCGTGCGCGCGTGTGTGTGTGTGTGTGTGTGCACGCCGGTGCATGGGCACACATGCGTTGTATCTCAGAGCCAGGGTTGGAAATGGTAACAATAACAGCAACAAAATAACTATGATTTTGGGCACAGAATGCAAAGTTCTCAGTGTTTCACGCCCACTATCTCATTTTACCCTTACACACACCGCGTGAGATGGGTGAGGTTCTTGTCCCCATTTTACAGATAAGGAAACTGAGGCTCCTGAGGAGGAACAAATGGTCCCACAGCTACTAACTGGCAGCTGTGGGATTTGAAGCAAAATCTGTCTGACCCCAGGCTCTTAGCCACTCCTCGCCACCACCTCCCACAAGAGGTCTGCTCTCTGGCTCCTGGGTCTTTCTGCCACTTGAGGGCAGCTTCTGATGATGGAATCTGGCTGAGAATTCAGACATGACGGAGGCCCAGGTTGGGGGGTGGTGGAAGCAGGGTGAAAGAGGAGAAGACGTTCAGCCTCACTACCTCTCCAGACCCCTGCTAACTGGAGGCAAATCCCCCGTGTGAAAGATCTGGCGTGGGTCCTCTGGGGTTTGCATGGGAGGTTTTGGGGTTTTTGGCTTTGCTTAACCGAAGGGCTTACCACAGTGCTCTGGACTGTTTCTTTTCTGGCTGGGCTAAGGGAGGGCAGAGGTCAGCAGAGGCTCTGCCTTTGGCTCACCCTCAGGGAGGTGGATTCTTGGCCAGTCCCAGAGATCCTGAAATGGCCTCTCACACTCAGGCGGGAGAACTGGGACATCGCGCCCCTCCTGGGCCCAGCTCCTTCCCTCACGTGCAACAGAGCAGCTTAGAGAGCAGCTCAGTGCTGGAAATCCAACCACACAGAAGGCTGCTACAAGCTGGCTTTTGAAAGGTGCGCTCTTTCTTCAAAAGCTTAAGGGAGGAAAAAAAAAAAAAAAGCAAGCAAGAAAGAGAGACATAAGAGAAAAATTGGCCAGATGAGGGGTCTAGTCTATTGAGCAAAATTCCCTGACCCATTCATCCTATTTATGCCTGAGGTGGAGGCCATCATGGGGCTGTTCTTGCAAATGTACTCAGTGGACAGATCGTGGCCTTTTCTGCAGCTGCAGGCTCCCCATTCCAAGGCCCCAACTCAACAGGTCTGATGGAAGGTCTTGGATGCCGATCCCAGATCGAGTCACCCTGGCGGGGAGGGGGGCAGGAGCTGCCGGGGCTGTCTTGCTGGTCCCAGAGCCTCAGGAAGACCATCTCCTGGCTCCTCAGGGACTGTCCCTGGAAGTGACCTGAACCCCATGGAATCGGGCCAGAAACAACCTCCACCATGATTTCTGCACACGCCTCTGCCCCTCTGGCGAGGTGTGCGGGTAGGTGGGGGAAAGGCTTGCTCAACCAGGCCTTCGGAAATATCCCGACACACTTTCTTCCAGGCTGCCCGAAGTTACTTTCCAAGTATTTCACTTTCCATTTCTTCTCCAGATCTGGTAACAGGGTGTTCCTGCCCTCTTCCCCTTGCTGACCTTTTTGGCTGGGCCCTGCCTCTGATGCGTTTCATCAAATCAACATGCTCTCAAGAAACCAGGCCAACTCTGCTCTCAGCCCCATGGAAGGCGCAGATGTGGGCTACGGGCCCTGCTTGGCCTACGGCAGCTTACCATCCAAACTGAGGGACACTGGACAGAGGGAAGTAGGTGCCAGGGGGCCCACGGGCTGTGAGTCTGGCATCCTGACTGCCAAGGCCAGCCCTGGCATTCTCTAGACAGCTGTGTTGCCCTGGAGAAGTGTCTTGAGCTCTCTGAATCTCAACGTACTTATCTGTAAAATGGGCATTATCCTATGTGCCTTGGAATGTTGTGGGGTTGAAACAAGATAACGAAGGTGTTCGAAGTGCAAGTGCATGTCTGGGTTGATACACAGTATCTGATGCTGCTTTAAGTTTCTGAGGCAGAAGTCCACCCCTAGAATTTCCTCTCTTGGGTGTCAGCCTCTTCTGTGTGTTTCTAGGCAGGCGGGAAGAAGCTGAAACAGTAGACTCCCTCCCTCCACCTCTCAGAACTCCAGTCATAAATGAAATAAATATAATATGTGGATAAAAATGCCACCATCCTCAAGGGGTGGAGGGCAGGGTTAAGTGACACAATGCAAGCCTTTGGCACAGCTCCGCATGGCGGGAGGCAGGGTGACCATCGTGATGATTCTTCCCTGGGATCAGGGTGGTAACCTAGCCTGTAGTCTCTGAGATGGCCTCGGGGGTTCTTGGCTGGAAAGCCAGTCGTTTCTCTAAGAGGAAAAAGGGTGCTGTATATCTCGTGCTCACTCAACCCCATTCCCTCCCACTCACCAACACCGTTTTTCTTTTTCCAAGCCACAGGAGTTTTGGAGAGCAAATATAGAAAGGAGGGAGTAAAGAAAAAAAAAGAAAAAGAAGGAAAAAAAGCAGAGCCATCTGAAGCCAGAGTGGGCGTCGTGCAAGAGGCTCTGGACTTGCAGACAGCTGTAGCCTACATACGACATGCAATGAGAAAAGTCCCAGATCTCCTAAGCAGAGCTCCGGCCTACTTTGAAGTGTTGACAACACATAAAATTAAAAGCATCACAATGCGAATTATCACTTTGTTTCTTCCACTTTGATAGCCTCTACAAAGCATTTTATACCAATGAATCAATACAAATGTCTCTTTATGAGGACATCGGGAACCGAAAAAAAAAAATTGTTTTTTTTTTTCCTTAAGAGAAACCAGGGAAACTAACAAAAAAATTTGAGCTCTGGCTTGCATAATAGCCGTAGGTAACATTGTAAGTTGGGTCTCTCCTTTTAACAGTGGCTGTGGAGGTCACTGAGGTCCGTTGGCTTGGGTCACATCATCCAGACCCTGGATGAACGTCCTGCCTGCTGATGAATTTGCACCACAGGATGAGACAGTTCAGTCACAGCTGTGTCGCTATCATCTCGCGACTGCACATGTGTGTTTGTGCACATGTGTAAGGATATACACAGCGTATGTCTCCATAGGTATATGCAGGTATAGATGTATATATATATATATATATATATATATATATATATATATATATATATATATGTATTTTGTGGCTTGGTAAAATAAAGCTCGCAAATTAGGAATAATTTATAACTCGTTATAACTCGATTATTGGCTGGGACTCCCTTTATGTTACAACAGATGGACTTTTGCGTGAAATATTTTCCCCGAGTTGCTATAGAGACATGCCAACATCTTTCTGCTGAAGTGATTCCCTGCAGGCCTGTTTGCTGTTGCGACCGGTGCAGAATCGCTTGCAGACTGAATCATTTGCAGCCCTCGCAGAGGCTGATTAAAGAGCCTGGGGGCCCTGGGAGTCTTGGGCCTCTCAGCTACTGCCACCAGGGATGGGCTGCAAAAGTCGTTAGGGCTGGATTGGGGGGTGGGGACTGGGCTGGCAGGTGGAGGAGGATGCCCAGGTGAGCCAGGCAGCTGCAGGGGAGAGGAAAATAACATGGGCTCATCCAAGACCTACTATGTGCTACTCATGGTTCTAGGAACTCATCCATCTCTTACCTTGTCTGGTCCCTATAGCAACCCTGTACGGTGCATCCTGTTATTCCCGTTTTTTCAGGTGGGGAAGATGAAGCACAGAGGAGTTAGGGGATTTGTTTGAGTAAGTACCATAGCATTCAAACCCAAGTTTCTCTGACTCTATCATCTTATCTTTAGTGTCTTCCCCAAAAGGGGGTGGGGTGGGATAGATAGGGTACATTTGGAACTTAGAATCTTGGTTGAACTGAAAAGCCACAGGCTGGGCAGGGTGGCCAGATTCAGCCCTCTGCCAGTTCCTCTGGCTGTCGGAGGATCCTCAGACAAAACCTCGAGCCTCTGTCACGCAACTCACAGTCCATTTGGGCAGACACACTCAGGCCTGTCTGACCAGCAACGTAAACACGGCCAAGCACTGAGACACTGTGGGTCCCAACTCCTGAGACAGAGACTATGTATAGGCCCCTGCCGCCCCCTTCCCTTCTCAGGCAAAGTTAGGAACAGAGTGACGTTTCCCTAGAGCAGAGTTTACAAAGAGGGTGGCCTGGAATGATGACAAGGGCATGAACTTTGAAATCAGACAGACCCAAGTTAGAATCTTGAATCCACTCTGGTCCAGAGGTATGACTTTGGGCGACTCCCTCCTCCTCTCTGAGCTCTGATTTCCCTTATCTGTAAAATGGGACCCATAGCACCTACCTGGCAGGGTGAGACTCCGCTCTTCCACTAGAATGGAGGTTCCCTAGTACCGTGTCTGGCACACAGTAGACATTACTAAGTATATGATGAATAAAGGAATACGTTTTTAATACATCTGCCATGTAACAGGTATTCAATAAGTGGTAGAAATGATTTTCATCTGGCATTTCTTAGACTTATCGGGGCCTTTTTCTCCCTTAGTATTCTTAACTTCCCTTCCTGGGCAGAGTTTCAAGGAGGACCCTGAGTCTCTGAGTCTCCTCCCCAGCCTCTTCCAACCCATAACAGACAGGATTCTTGGAGAATAAAAACAACCCAACACGTTAACAAGTATCTCAGTCCATGGAGATCTCTCCCTATGAGAGGACTTTAGTCAGGACTCTTTAGATTGTTTAGAAACCTAATTAAAACTGCCTTAAGCTAATAAAGGTACATATTCCCAGGAGTAAGCAGCTTCAGGTATGGTTGGATCCAGATGTCCAGTCAACCTTCATCCATTTCTTTAATTCACTCCCTTCTATCATGGCTTCACCTTCAGGCAGGCACTGCCCTTGTGATGGCAGGACAGCTGCCCAGCTCCAGAACTACTTCTCACCAGCTCAGCACCTTCGCAAAAAGAGAACCCTTCCCCTCAAGGTTCAAATACAAGTCCAATAACTGAACTTCATGAGATGCACTTGGGTCACATGCCAAGGCCAATCAGGTATCCATTCTAGAAGCCTGGAAGTGGAGTCAGCTCTGGCTAAGTCAATATGGCCTTAGAGTGGGGAAGGAGCAGTTCTCCAAAGGTCAAGTGGATGTTCTTGCCAGAAGAAGAGGAGAGGAATGCTGAGCAGGCAAACTCAGCCGGTGTCCGCCACAGAGAGGGAAATAACCTAACGTAATCTTTATTCTCAGGAAAGTCCTGAAGGATAGTTATGATTTTTCTCATTTTACAGAAAAACGAAGCCCAGAGAGTCTGGGGACATTGCCCAAGGCCACATCATGTGTCAGTGATAGAGTCAGGGTGGGAGCCCCCAAGCCTGGATTCTTGCTGGAACTTTATAGGAGGAAGTGAGCCTTGCAGGGGGTCTAGAACTAGCATTTGGAAAATGGGTGGGAGATGCAGGTGGCCCCAGGATCCCAGCGTCAGCCAGAGGAAGCTTCCAGGTCAGGCTCTTTGTGGTTCTTGTTCTTGTTTGTGCCAAGTAGCACAAGTCTTGAGACAAGCAGGTGTTTGCTTTCTTCATCTTTCCAAACATCCCAAAGCATAATACATTTGAGGATGTTGTAAGCAGTCTATCATTTTACTTTGGTTATCTCAAGTCAAAAATTATTTGACATCCGCATTATCAAGGGTCCTATTTTTAAACATCTTTTGTGGGCTCTTTGGTTGCTCTCTTTGCTTGGAGAAGGTCCCTACATCTCAGGCCATCATAAACCCACAGGGCTGGGATCTTCCAAGAAGGTTCTGGATGGAAACACCTCAATCCGGGCCTGAAGACCGAGGCTGGTGCTGTTGTTTCCTCTCCTCCCAATCCATTTCCAACCCTTGTTCAATCTTAAATTTCATCACCCCTTTGAAGACCACCCTGATAGCTTCACACCCATGCTTGCTCCTGGCCCAAACGTGGCCCTGCTTATCGGTGCTGCACAGAGAAACGTTTTGCGACTCTGGACTAGGTCCCAGTCATCTGGACTCATAATTTAGCCTGCTCTTGAATTCATTTGTAGAAACTTGTCTTTCAAGAATAGATTCAAACTAAAGTTTGTAAAGGGCTTTGCAAACTGTAAAGCGATATTATGACTCATGGTATTCTGTGTCTCATCCTCACCCGTCTCCTGGTTCCTTTGTCGTTGAAATTTGCGATAATTATACATATAATTGTTATGTATATCAATTACATATAAATAAATATGTATATATACCAATATACTAAATATACATATATATACCTATACACAAATATATATATTTTATGTATATACCTATATATATACTATACACACACACACACACACACACACACACACACACACACACACATGCTTTATTGGATCTGTCTCCCTCACCAAACACTACGTTCCAAAAAGGTGTGCGTTGTGACTGTCTTGTTCATCATTGTTATCCCAGCACATTGTATTGTCCTGGTTGGGAGTTAGATGCTCAGTAAACGTTTGCTAAATGAATGAATGCATGAGTGAATGAGTGGGTGGAAGAAAAACATAGTCTGGCTTTCCCAACCAGGTGGTAAAGCAAAGGCCATGGAGTTAGGCATATCTGGTTTCAAATCACAACTCCGTCGCTTCCTAGCAATGTGACCTTGCTGCGTTTCTGTTTTTTCAACTGTAAAATGGGTCTAATAACATATTTCACTGAGGATGCTAAAAGGTCACCTATGTGAATTCAGTGCCTTCAATAGTAAGCACTCAATAAATGTCAGAACCCTTCTCTCTTCCCCTCTTTAGCAATTCTAAAATGCCCACAATAGTGGGCAAACGTTGGATGTTTAATAAATACTTTTTGATTGATAGATGGATGAATTTATCAAAGTGATGGGCACAACTTGGGTGTGGGATTTCCATTCCTGGTTGAGAGAAAACTGTGAGACGGGTAACTGAACCAAGAGTTCAGAGAGGCCCTGGGCAGTGAGGAGAAGTTAGAACAGGGAGGTAACTAGCTAGTGTTTGCACACGTGTGTGTGTGTGTGTGTGTGTGTGTGTGTGTGTTCATTTTTGCATGGATATGGATAGATGTACACGAAGAGAGAGAACTAGTTATTCAAAGTCCTTTGATTCTTTGTTAAGAAGTTGAAGTTTATAATCAAACGGGTTCTTGGAATCCCCTGGAAGTTCTTGAGAAGGAGGAATGCGATGGAAATTCTTTTCGTATCTACATAAAGAAGAGACTTAAACAGGGAAAGGCTGTGAAGGCTGTTCTAGTAATCTAGGAAAAAGAGAGAAATGGCTAGTAGGCATTCAATAAACCATGTTGACATCAAAAAGTAAAAAGAGGCAAGCCTTGAATATTCCTTGGATCCATAAATCAAGAAATATTTATTGGGTATGGAGCAAGAGAGAGTAGGGACCAAACTTGTTTTTATTTTTCCTTCTAAAACTATAAATGTGATTTTTCCATTGCAAAATAATAAAGCCCCACTACAGGATATAATTCGAAAATGAAAGGAAAAATAATCATCCATAATCTTACAACCAGAACAGCCCCATGACTGCATTTTATGTCCTCACATCTATGACCATAGGAGAATGAAAGCGTCTGCTATGTTCATGATGGGGATATAGAAGGAGGGTCAGAAGGATGTTACAGAGAGGTCATGGCTGAACTCACTCACTCATTTGCTTATTTGATTCAATCTTCACGAGAGAGACCTAAACAGCAAAACCACACCTTGACCTCGGGTTGGAATCTCCCAGTCTCTTTATGCAACTCTGGACATCAACCAAGTTGGGTTACCTCCAACCTGATCACCAGAGTCCTCTTCCTTCCTCATTGGATTGTGGACATTTTAGTTTTTTGTCTTTTTTTGCATCTGCTACCCCTTTCTTATTGTATCTGATCTTCCTTTGGGAAGAGTCCTCATTGTGTGGAGTCCTGGCAATAGAGTTCTTTCTGACTATTGTGTTGGTCAGTGGTTGCTTAGCTGGTCCACCCACCAGATGTCCTTGGCCATTCCACATTCTTCTGTCAGTATATGAGTAGGTTGGTTCATCAGCCTGATGGCCATTTGGTCAGCTGGTTATCCAGTCTTCTGGGGAGGCAGGCAGGTTAACCTATAGTCCACTACCTCACTGTGTTGGTCTGTTCACTGGCCAGTAGTCCATTTGACTATCAATTGGGCAGTCAGGCTGTTCACTTGTGTATCAACCACTCCATTGGCTCCACTATCACTGGGTTATTTCACCCATCTGACAGCGTGGCGGTCAGTCTCTCCATTAGCTTGCTGGTGGCCAGCTCTTCAGTCAGTCAGTAAGTCAGTCAGTTGCCAGTGAGTCGGCCGGACCCCACCCCTGTGAGCCCCTCCAGCTGGTGACCTCAGTCCTCACCTGAGCGTGGAGGCTGCGGAGGGAGAAGCTCATTTCCTCCCCGCGGAGGTCTTTTGAAGTGCTCAGTCAATCCTTGGAAACGAAATCAAAAGTTATTTATTAGGTATGAGAGTGAAAACAGCCCCATCACTCTAAGTTACTGACAGCTAACCTGAACTTACTCATTTTCTTTCAAAACTCGTTAAAATTCAGAACCATGGTTTCTATTCTTGCCCCCTCTCCTACCCCCTGGGCCTGCCTTCTCCTTCGGCTGTGGCATTGGTTTGCCAACCAGAGCTGTCAAGGTCCCTGCAGGGATGAGTCACCCTCCCGGGAAGGAGGCGTGTGGGGAGCCAGGCAGGTTCCCAGACCCCGGGCCTTGGCCTTTGGGGTCCTCCTCAGGGGCTCGTGACCCCAAGTGGTAGGCAGTAGTCCAGCCTATGGGGCCATTTTCCACTTGGAGGCCTGATGTGTCTGGAAGGATGATTCACTGGGATGGGCTGCAGCAAAGGGGGTTAAAGAATGGTTTTCCTGTGGGGCCTCCTTTCTTTCAGGCGGGAGAGGAGGGGACATAGGCTGTTTAATATCCAGGGCAGATTTCCCAATGCCTAAGAGAACAGGCAGCATACTAGGCACCAGGACACCTGGGTTCCAGGCTGGCCCACAGCTAAGAGCAGAGGAAGAAGTTGTCTCTTGTCTATCTCCTAGCTCCCCACTGAGCCGCTGTCTTTCCAGGTTTCCACTTCCCTCCCTCACCTCCATCTCAGGCTCTCCATGCTCATCAACTAATCTCTAAGAACCAACCCTGTGCCTGGGTTTGAGCTGTCAAGTTCAAGTTCAACAACAGGCATTTATTGAGTGCTTATTGGGGTCAGGGTCTCCTGTTCTTTCCTTCCAAAGGGCACACCTCTTCATTTATTTATGAAACAGAGATTTACATTTATTTGCATACTTGCTGCCTTCCAAGCACTGGACTAGGTATAGAGACAGTGTTAAGTAAAACACTGCCTTCATGGAGATTAGCGTCTAGACAGATTCACGTGGATCAGATGATCACACAAAAGAGTGTTTAATCTACTGAGACAGGTGCTTTGATGGAAAACACCAGTGGTATATGAGAGAGACCATAAGGACACCTAAGCCAATTGTGGTTTTGGGGAGCCAGGGGGGCTTCCCCAAGTAAATGACTGAATATGAAGATTAAAAGTTACCAAGGTGAAGAGAGGAAGGATCATGTCAGGTAGAGGGGACACAGCCCTGCAGAGGGAGGGAAGCTGAAACATCAAGGCACTGAAACAAAGTTCCTTGTAGCTTTTGCCAGAGAGTGGTGAGATTAGTTCATAGAGAGGCATTCATTTTTCTTTCTTTTTTTTTTGTGGTACGCGGGCCTGTCACTGTTGTGGCCTCTCCTGTTGCGGAGCACAGGCTCCAGACACGCAGGCTCAGCGGCCATGGCTCACGGGCCCAGCCGCTCCGCGGCACGTGGGATCTTCCCGGACCGGGGCACGAACCCGTGTCCCCTGCATCGGCAGGCGGACTCTCAACCACTGCGCCACCAGGGAAGCCCATTCATTTTTCTTCATTGTTACATTCATTTGTACATTCATTCATACATACATTCATTTCCTCAGCATTCATGCACACATTCCACAAATACTTACTGAATACCTACTCAACATCTGCCTTTCTTTCAGAGTTCTCTGGTTGCAATTGACAGAAACCAGGGCTGGCTAAACAGTGTTTGCTGGGTAGCCCTTAGAAGAATGCTGAAGAACCATAAAATTGGTGGGGCATGGGAGGAGCAGGTTTAGAAAGGAAGATTGCCATCCATCTCTGGGAACCATGGTAACCTTCTTGTAGTAGGCCCTATAAACTCAGCCACTGCTATACCACTATCCTCCTTTCCTTGTAGTATCAAGATCCAAAGCCCTGATAGGGAGTTCAGTCTGGCTCTCATATACTTGCCCCCTACCATACCAGGTCTATGAGAGAAAGGATAGAGCCCCTTGGCTTTCTTACTGGTCGGTCAGCGCCTGGATTTACTTTTCCACCAAGAATCCATGCAAAGAGGGAGTGGTTATTTTCTGAGAAAATTTTTTTGTGTTAGTAGGGAGGGTAAATAGATATTGAGTAACCCCAAGTTATCTACCAGTCATTACAACCTTCAGATCCTAAAGGTCAAGCTAGGACTCCCATAACCTTCTTGGCAATTGTGTGGGGAATCCCGGGCACGTACTCCCATGTTCTTCTTTCCAAATCTGGCTCTTGACGGTGTCTTTAGGCACACAGCTTCCCAGCCAAGGCCTCACAGTTCTTCACTTATGAAATGGGCATACAAATCCTCCCTTTGGTACCTCCCAGCATTGCAATGAAAGTAAAGCAACTCAATGCCTGTTGAAAGTCTTTCAGAGTCAAAGCTCTTTATTTTCATGGAACCCCTGAACTCTGAGGCTGAAAATACTTGACCAGGAGGTGGGGCTCCTTTAGAGGAGGTGGGTCTCCTCTAAAAGGTAACAAGACCTTTCACTCAGCAGACAGGAGTAATGAAGAGTTGCCTGGGAGAGAGAAGGACTTGGGCACAGAGGGCTGACCTGGGGAGTCTTGAGAAAGGCACAGGGATGCTCCCTGGATTTGTCTTCGGCCCAAGTCCCTGGACTCATCTCTGGGTTGAGTAACAAGCTAGCAGCAGGCTGTCAGTAGAAGGGAAAGGTCTGTAATACACTGGGGTCCAAGCAATCCTGCTATAGGACTCAAAGAGGGAGTGAGCCATCCTCCCACTGCTACCACCATCCCGCATACAACTTTGGCATCTGTAGGATTTACGTGTAGCAGCTGCAGGAGACAGTGAACAGCCAGGGCCCTGCAGAAGGGATGTGTTCACGGGCACACAAGGGGTCCTCTGGACATTCCTGGAGTTCCTTGGGTTGGAGGAGTTATTTTACTAGTTGCTTTGGGGGAAACTTAGTTCATACGAGCAACATTTACTGACTAGGTACCATGTACCAGGCATTTTCTCCCTCAGTGTCTCTGCCATGATGCTTTTTCTAATATTCCTGTTTCACTTTCACTGTCTCTGCTCTGAACTTGTATTTATCCATCCATCCATCCGTCCATCCGTCCATCCATGCATCTTCTTAGCAAAAGATGAACATTTAGTGGTGATATAGCCTAGTTGATTAACTGCTACCCATTGGCAGAAGCTTAAGTGGTTTCTAGTTTTTACTGTTATAAACAATACTGTAATGAACATCTTTGTGCATGCCTTAGAAAATATTTATGGAGCACCAACATTATAACAGATTTATACCAAGTTCTTTGGTAATATTAGTTAACTTTTTAATGAGTATGTCTTGAGTTCCCAACCCTGGTAAAGAATGTTTTGACTCTGCCTTTGTAGCCTCCATAATTCATCCCCCTCAAGTAGCTGCTTCATAAACATTGAATGATGAATGGATCAATGGATCAAAATAATGAGCCACCTATGGAACCAAAGTGTGGGTCTCCAGAGAACTCCAGCTTGGCTCCTACAAATGAACTACTTCCCACCTCTGATCCAGCCCTAGCTGCGGTAGCCTGCTCTCAAGATTTGGGGCTTTTTTGGTTTTTCAAAACTTTGGGATTTGCTCTCCTTTCTGCACTTCCATCTGTGTCTCCAGCCTCATCAACGACCTGGGAGTTAGGAAAGGGAGCAGGAAGAGGGATACATGAAGTGTCAGCCATGGACTATGAGCTAGAGCTGGGTTCTTCCTTTCTGCCTCTGAACACGTAGGAACAGAGCTCATGCATCTTCTTTTTTATTTTTGTATTTCATTTTATTTATTTATTTTTTTCATGCATCTTCAAATGGTGCTCCCACTGAGCTCAAACCTGTCACAGCCAACTGCTCCCCATTTGGCCACCTTCTCTGCACACACACACCTCCGTGCCTCTCCTTGTGCTGTTCTCTCTGCTTGGAAAGCCCTCCCTCTGCTCACACATCCATTCAAAAGCCACTGCCTAACATGTTCCCATGAACTTCCTGCCAGGCAGAACCAATCAATCCAGTGTTCTGTTCCCATGTACCTTGCAGATCTCTATTGCAGCTCTTTCCGTATTACCCTGGTGAGTTCCACTAAGCAAGGACTATCTCTTATCCAGGGATGGCAAGCAGATTGCACTTCAACGTGCCAGCTCTGATCGATTAGTCGTGGCTGCCTGGAATGTTCTGTCTAGAGCAGGGCAGACCAATACCATTGTCATGGGAGACACACTGATTTAAAATTTTCCAGTAGCTACATTCAAAAAAATAAATAGGTGAAATTAATTTCAGAAGTGTATTTCAGAAAAAAATAAATAGGTGAAATTAATTTCAGAAGTGTATTTCAGAATTCCCTGGAAGTCCAGGGGTTAGGACTCGGCACTTTCACTACCTTGGCCTGTGTTCAATCCCTGGTCGGGGAACTAAGATCTCACAAACCGCGAGGTGCGGCCAAAAAAAAAAAAAAAAGTGTATTTCATTTAACCTAATATATCCAAATATTATCATTTCAACATACAATCAGTATAAAAATTATTCATGAGATATTTTGCATTCTCTTTTTCAGACTGAGTCTTCAAAATTCCATGTGGAAATTACACTTACATTTCAATTCAGATGCTGTTTTCATCAGAAATACATGTCGTTTATTTGGATTTCATAAAATTTGCAGTTGAAGTAGATTTGCATTTCAAGTTGCTCCAAACATTCGTAAAGTTTTCCAATAACTGGGCGATCCCTTGTTAAATGTAAATTAATTAGGAAATTAAAAATTCAGTTTTCTGGTGGCACCAGCTACATTTGAAATGCTCAATAGCCACATGTGACCAGTGACTACAGTGTGAGAGAGCAGATCTGGAGGGATTCTGAAGCTGCAGAATGCTGCAATCAGCTGGCAAAGCTTGCCTTGGAGGTGTATTTGGGCAACGGGCACCCCTGGACCTGCTATTTGTCATTCCTGGTTTTATTTATATCTGTATCCCCAGTGGCTGGTGGGACTCACTCGATGTTATGGAGGAATGGCCTCATGGATATCTCAATGACTTGGGATGTGCTGAGAGCTAGCACACTCTGAGCTTTCTTACCTAGAAAGGGAAATGGTGATAGGGAGTCCTTGCATTTTTCTGAGAAGGGGACTGACAGCATCAGATTAACACGTGGCAGTTGGCTCTGGTATCGGCTGGAGAACAGACCAGAGGGCACAAGCCTGGAGTGGGCAGTGGGCAGGGAGGAAGCATTGCAGTGACCAACTCAGAGTGAGATGAGATGTTTAAAGGAAAGTCCCAAGAAACTGGTCATTGTTCCAGTCCTGGGACAGGGTTCCCCTCCCTCCAGGGAGGCGCTGTATTTGTTACTGACTTTTATTGCTATTATATGCATTGACCTCACTCTGAAGAGGGAGCTAGACTACACATGAAGTGGTGGAAAGAACAGGGCCCTGGGGTGAGAAGCTCTCCAAGCTCAGTTGAGTGGCCATGTGACCCTGGGCCAAGTGACCCCACCTCTAAGTTTTCTCACAGGAGGACTGTTAAGATGCCCATGCAGTATTGTGTGTATGTGTCTGGTGGGATGTGTGTGTGTGTAGGGAGGTGTTGCACGAGATGACCCGTGTACCTGTAAACTGAGTCTTTATGGATCTGTCACGTAGTCATTGTAAGGGTTCAGGCTACAGCAGTTCTTGCTCTATTATCATTCCCATACGAACAGCTACTATTTATTTTCAATGCAAGGACTGAGATAAGAAAAGGTGAAACACAAACTAGAAACTCCCCACATCACCCCAGAATGGGAGGGAGCAGATATGGGTACCTTTTGCGACAGCACCCCTGGGAGACTTCCCCCACCAGAGTGAGGAGATGGCAAGGTCTAGCAGAATTATTCTGACCATGGAGACTGAAGTCAGTTTGCCCGGTGGAATCCCAGATCCACCACTTCCTAGCTGTGCCTTGGTTTCTCTGTCTGTAAAATGGGGATTATAATAATTCCCTCCTCACCGAGAGTGCTGTTTTTATCACTCTTTATGGGCAGCAGCATAGACTGGCTCTCACATGGTCCAGCCAGTGCAGTGGAAACAGTGAGAAGGACAAGAAGGCAAGGGTCCACTACATTTGGTCAAAGAGATCAACTGGGTCCTTGCCTGGCTCTGCCAGGCTCTTCAATACAGGAAGCAAGACTCTATTTAAGGAGCAATGAGGGGTTTGCAGGCTTCTCAGAGCCCACCATGCCCACTGTGCTCACAGGTGCACAGTGATGGGCAGGGAATGAGCGGGCAAGGTTAGCCATGAGCACGTAATCAGAGGCTCCATCCTCTTGGCAATGACAGCTTTACCAACAGGCATCACTGATGGTTTAGATCAATGCTTCCCCAGTGTTGGGGCAACAGACTGGCTGCAGTAGAATCACCTGGGGAAGTTTTTAAAAAGTACAGATTCCCAGGCCCCGTTCCAGACCCACTGAATCTGGATCTCTAAGTGTGGACTCAGGAATCTGTATATTTTAAAAGTCTCCCCTGGGGATATTATGGTGCACAACCAGACTTAGAAACCACTGGCTCTCAGCTCTGAAATGGGAGTCGGCAAAAGAATTAAGAGTGACAACAGAACAAACCTGAGTATGTGATTGGAAAAAAGAAGAAAGACTCCCTCAAGTCCTCAGCTATACTAACAGAGGCATGCATCTGGCCCCAGGATTAATTAACGGTAAACAGTGTGGCAGGGCACAACACCGTGTGACTCAGTCTTGGTGGTTTTGATTCCTTGCTAGCATGGCAACTTTTCTTTCTTCAAGCCCCAACTCAAATCCTGTTTAACTGCGTCCTTGGAGAGGAAAGTAGAGGGCAGATAACAGATATCAGATAAGTGTTAAGACCAGTCCAACTAAGAAGTTCTACTTCCAGAGAAATACTAGCTTGAGTACACCAGGAAATATGACGAAGCTCTGTTTGTGATTTTTTTTTAAAAGTGGGAACAGTTGTCCATCAATGGGTAAATGCATAAATGATCTGTTACTTATCTAGTGAGTACTACATGGCAGTTAGAATTAGTGTGAGACATCTCTGTGTCTCAATTTGTCTCGAAAAAACAAGACGCAAAAGGATATCTATTACATGATATTATTTAAATTCTGAAAACACGAAACAATTTTATATATAATTTGTGGACACACCCATACATAGAAAAGGTATTAAACTTGCATAGAAATCGTTATACATGTCATCTTCAAGCTACTGGTTACCTCTGGGAGGGAAGGGACAAAGTCCTGGAAAAAGATCAGAAACAAATAGTACAAATGTCAGCATCTATTAAATCTCCGTGGTAGATCGATGGGTATCTTGTTATCTTCTATCATTTTAAATACGTCTGAAATACTGTATAAGAAAAATAAAGCAAGATGGCATTTCAGAGAAATCCAAGATGTAGGGGTTCATGTACACTGGGAAGGATGGGAATGAGTCCTGGAAGATTCGGGGTTCAGTGGGGGTACGTTTTGAAAACTTGTAAGGAAAAAAAGAATGACCTTGTTTGTTGTTCTGAGGCTCAAGTCTTTGTCTTTTGATGGAGGCATTTAACTCATTTATATTTACTTCCGAGCTGATTAAAAATATTTCCCCCTTATTGGAGGCAGTGCAGATGAGTGATGGATAGATTTCACAAACATGTTTGTTTCACAACTCCATGGTCACGAGCTCCACCCATGCACATGAAACGTCAACAGAAGATTTGGGGTCAGTGAGCGACCTTTGTTCGGGTGATAAGAGCTGTGCTAGTGCCAGGCCTTTCAACCAGATCCATCTGAAATCTCAGTGGAATTTAAAATGAGCAATCTTCATCTCAAAGTAGATGTTGTCTCACCAGTTGGGACCCCATCAAACATACTGGTAAAGGACATTTCACTCAGAGAGGCAGGGAGGCGTGATGCAAAGAACATAGATTCTGAGACAGACACAAAACAATTCCATACATAGTTTGCCACAGCTGGACACTCACTCTTGCTGAGTGGGCGCTCATCTCCACCCCACCCAGATGGCAGATTGAGAGTTGATCAGCCCTGGGCTTGAGTCACATCTCTTATACTTACTAGCACTGGATGAATTAGTTCATCACTCTGAACTTCAGGCCCTCATCATAGAACCGGGACACTGGCAGCTAGCTAACAGAGCTGTTGGCAAATTGAACCAGATAGCTTATCTAAACCCCTGACACGTGGTGGGCCCTTGGTGGACTTTTATTTTATTTTCCCTCTCGCATCTCTGGGGTACTGACACAATCTCATTTCACCCTCCCAGGAAGGTAGGCAGGAAGTGAGCCCCACAGAAGGGTTGATGCTGGCCTTGAGGCAGGTTCCTAAGACTGGCCACCAGGCTGTTATTGTCTGTGGTTTCCTGATCAGTCCACCGACAGTTCCATCAGGGAAGGCAGGGGGATTCAGCCACGGGGGGGGGGGGGGGGGGCTGGAAGAAGGGGAGGGAGGAAGGACGCCCCCTCCCCACCACCAGCCCCCATCCGAGGAGTGTCCAGCCGGCCTTCCAGTGGCTGCCAGCTCTCCTTCTGAGCTTGCATCAGCAGAGAGGAGTAGCATGTTAAGGCCTGTCTGCGCTGGCTCTACGCTCCATGTGCCCTGGCCCCCATACACCATTTGCTGGGCAGCAGAACAGAATTTGCTCATAAATAAACAAGATCTTGGGTTTCACGTTGGGGAGGCGATGACAGAAGAGGGCCTGGGGCTCTCGCCGTTATCTGCACCCGGGCCTGCCAACTCCTCGCCGCCTGGAAGGGCCGAGAGCAGAGAGGAAGGAGAGCCCAGCCAAGAGCACATTTTTCGGTCATAGAGTCACTGCCTGGCGGCCAGCGCAGCTCCTCTCATTTCCCGCGACGTCCCTCACACTAGCCACCAGGGACTCTGGGCTCGGCAACCACCAAACCCCTGCCCAGCCAGATGTAAGCACCTGAACTTGGTTAGTAGGGAGGTGGGTGGAGGGTCGTCCAGAGCCTGGAAGATGTCAGGCCTGGAAGAGAGGGGTTTAGCAGTTTCTAGCCTAGACCACCTGAAGTGTCCCGAATGAATTCTCAGCACAACCCCACGTGGCCAGGGGGGGCCAAGCCCGGTGCTGGCACACGGTCTAGGCACCGAGCATTCTGTGTCCATGTCTGATGAAGATCAGATCCCAGGCAGAAAATGATCACCTTCCAGCCTTGGGAGAATGGAAGAAATGGAAAACTACACAACAAGAAAAAAGGATGAATTATTGCCACATAGATGAATCATACACACATAATGTTGACCGAAAGAGACCAGACACAAAAGAATATATACTGCATGATTCCATTTGCATAAAGTTCAAAAATAGGCAGAATTAATCTATGGTGATCAAAGTCAGAATCATGGTTACCTCTTGGAGGGGGCATTGACTTAGAAGGGGCATGGGTGCTGGTAAGGTCCTGTCTCTTGATGTAGGTGGGGATTACATGAGTGTCTCCATCAGGGAAAGACCCTGAGCTGTATTCGTGGGATGAATGTGCTTTTCTACTTTATCTTATGAAGGTTATCCCTCAAGGAATAGTTTTTTTTTAAAAGGATCTTAAAAAGAATGAAAGCAAATCAGATCACCTCCTTCCGTGGTTAAAACCTTAACACCGACTGCCTACTGCATCTCCAAACTCCCAACTTAGTGTCACCTTCTCAGAGAGGCCGTCCCTGACCGCTTATTTTAAGTCGCTCACCCTTAATCACTCACTACACTGTCTTTTTAAATTGTCATCCTAACAGGTACCATCATCTGAGGTGTATACCTGAAGCCAGAACTATACCCGAACTTTCAGTTACGTGACTCGTTAGATTCCCATTTTCTTAAGCTACTTTGTCTGGGTTTTCTTGCAACCAATGAGAGTCTGTGCCAAGCCCTGTGCTGGCTGTAGAGGAAACTGAGGACAGTCTTAGCCGGTCTCTAGGAGGGCAGTAAGCACTGTGTCCACATCTGATGAAGATCAGATCACGGACAGAAAACAACACACCTTCCCAACAGTGGGGAGAGTACTAAGCTGTTCAAAATATTCACTGAGTAAATAAGTCAATGGATGGATGGATGGATAGATGGATGGATGGATGGATGGATGGGGAAAATGGGTGAATGGGTGGATGAGTGAATGGATGGGTATATTTCTCTTGAGGAAAGTTGCTCATCATCGCAAGGCAATGGAAGTAGAAAAGAACTTTAGATTCTAGGTGGGAGAGACCACTGGGCCTGGAGGGCTTCACAGATAAGGTAGGGATTGAGTCAGATATGCAGGAATAAACTGAGGACTAGTATTTCTTGATACCTTTACCACGAGGTTGGTATAATTATCTCCACTTTGAAGATGAAGAAACTGAGTCTCAGAAAGGTATAATGGTTAGCCAAGGTCACACGGCCAGAAAGTGGCAGCCGGGATGGAAACCCAGGTCTGGCTGAAGCCAAAATTTCTCTGTGGGCTCTCTTCCCGGTCTGCTGCCTGGGACCCCGTGTCTGCAGTGTCAGAAAATGAACTGGGAGGACAGCGGTCTCAAAGTCCCATCCTGACGATGCTCAGCGCCCCCTGGGAGGCCCAGGCCGGATCCTCTCCACCCCTCGGAAACTCATGTCAGCGGCCTGACAGCTGTATTCCACTGGCTGGCCACAGCTGCCACTGAGGTCCTTGTTCCTGATGCTGAATGTTCCACCACTTTTTCCTGGCACCCCAGGCCTGACGGCCGCTCAGGAAAGCTACTGTACTTGTGAGAAAAGTGAGGTCAGTGCATGTTTCCATCTACTCGGAGAAGGAAAACAAAAACAAATATTCTCGCTACTGAATGTGCTTTTTATTCAGCAGAATCCATCCCCAGAAGGCTTCATTTATGGTTCACCCATGTATCCCTGAGCATATTTACCAGGGGACATCGTGGGGAAGCCTGGAGGGGCCTGTGGCCCCGGCTACGTCCTGGCAGGGGCTCCAGCTCCTACAGCAGCAAAGGCCAGAGAGTAACAGCAAGAAGATGATGGTCGATGGTCAGGATCACAGAGAGTGAGGTCAAGCCTTAGGGGCATACATAGAACAGTGAGAAGAAATGGCTACTTGCATTTCTGCTTTGCACATGCTGTTCTGGAATACCCTTCTATTGTCCAGTCTGGTGAACTCCTACTCATTCGTCAAAGCCCAGCTCCAGCCTTCCCCGAAGGCTCTGGGCAGAGATGGCCCTACCTTCTTGGAACTCACTGAGCCCTGCATCCATTCATCTTGGGACAGGCCACCTGGTATCCTTCTGTTTAGCCAGGGACCTCTCAGAGGCAAGGACCATGGCAATATACCTCTGAAAGCCCGACCTGAGTCATAGCACATAGTGAGTGATCAGTGAGAGAGAGAGTGAGAGAGCAAGCTGGGGCAAGAAAGAGTGTGGGCTACAGAGCGAGGCTGGTAGAGTCTCTGGGGCCCTGCAGGATGGTGGACTGAACAGCAGTCTGAGTTGGGGATGGGGCTTGTGTGGCTTTGGAGACCAGGTTCAAGAGGTACGTTTTAATGGTGGGAAAGAAGGCATGGCTGAGATGGGGTGGGTGACAGCTGACCGTCACCCCCCCGAAGCTACTGGATTTCAAATCCAGGCTGACCTCTCATTTCACAGATAAGGACGTGAGAGCCAGCAAGGGGCTGCCTTGTTAAGCTCATTCTTGCCTGGTGCCCCATTCACACCCCACTGTTCTTTAGACGCACCCTAAACCCCTCTGGGTTCCTACCTCTGCCCCTCCCCTCCTCTCTCCCCTAACCCAGGAGATCTATGTTCTGCTCACTGGCACTTTCTGGGCATGTGGTCAAACCCACAGCTCTGGATGCCATTCCCTCCTCCCTCGGAGCCTCAGTTTTCTCATCGCTGAAACCAAGGCCGCTATCGCTGCCTCAGCTGGGTCAGAAATGAGGTTTTACAGGTGAAGCGCTTGACACGGTGCCTGGAACAGAGTAAAGCACTCAGTTCCTTCCTTCCTTCCCCAAACTCTGGCTTTTCCTCCTCTCTCTGTGAAGTCTATCCCCTCCCTCAGCCGATCCCCACCCCAGGCAAAAGTCTGTCCGACCCTGGAGTCTTGGTGGCCACTGATCAGGCCTGTCCCCAGCGTTTGTGTCCATAGCAGCCTTGTTACCCTCGTGATGTATGACTTGGGGCGGGTGGGTGTCAGTTGGCTGCCTGCCCCATTCCCTTCCAGACGAGAAGGGCTGGGAAGCTTGATTTCATTTATTTTCATACGTAAGAGACAAAGGGGCGGGGAAGAGAGAGAGAGAAGAGGGAGGGCTGGGGTGGGGGGGCGCCGGGAGAGCAGAGAAGGGTGTTGGGAGCCTTAGGCCCCTCTTGTCTCCTGATCGCTCAGGTCTGGCCGACAGTCGCATGCCACCACTGGAGGGGCTGACCAGGAGCTTCAGAAGCCACATGGCCACTCACAGTGGATGAAGGTCTCTTGTCCTCCTCTTCTACCACGGTGAGCTTCTTCTCTGGAGGCTGGGGACATGTCTCCTATAAATTATTCTCCTTCACAGGCAGCGCGTTTTTCTTTATGAATCATGCAGGATCTGCCTCCGGCCTCAGTGTGTGTAAAACAACAAATCAGGAGAAATTTGACTTGACCCAAGCAGGGAAGTTTCCATCCATCACAAGAGGAAAATGTTGGTGCAGCAGGGAGAGGCACAGAGCTGGTGACAGACCGAGGGGCGCGGGGACAGGACAGGGGGCCCCAGTCTGGGCTCTCGGAGGCTCCAGGGTGGGTGGGAGACACCCACGGGCTCCAACAGCATGAGCTTCTGGAGCAGCCATCATTCCCTGGTCTCTCACTGAGCACTGCCCTGACCTTCTCCTGGGCTCCTCTGGGCCCTGCCACACCTGGATAAAAGTCACCCTTCCCCCTATTCTCTCCCTTCCCCTCCACACAGAGCTCCTCATAGCTCCCCAAGCAGACCACGTTCCTCTGCACCTCTGTCTTTGTGCACGCTGTCCCCACGGACTGAAAGAACAACCTTCCCTTCCAAAACCTGACTCATGGGCATGCCCGTGGTGATGTTTCCTAGACCCTCAGGGAGAGCTGCCCATGCCTTCTTGGGGGACCATCACTCTCTTGAGTCAGTGAAATCATTTTCTATGTTTCTGTCCCCCCCGAGCCCACCCCAGGCTGACTGTTCCACGCAGGCCAGGCTAGGCCCTTACAGGCCCCGTATCCCTACATGGCCACTCTACGGGGGTGGGAGTCTTGCTTTATCACCAGCACTTGGCACACAGTAGTTGCTCAATGAACACTGGGAAAAATCCCCTGGTACCCTGAATGGGGGTTGGTATATGCTCAGTGGTCTCTGCTCTGCTAGAGGCCCCACTCAGGGCCTGACGCTTGTTGGGGCTGATGAATGGAAGATGGAATTGACGACAGGGCAGACTGGTGTCGGGAGGTGAGGGCTGGTTCCTTCTGCGGGCAGAAACTTCTGGCTCAGGCTGCGTGCTCCAACCCAGGAAACCAGCTGACCTGTAATGTTCAGCTTCAACTTACTCATAGCCCGGCCCACTGTCTGGATCCAGACTGCCCCCCCTGAGCGAATGCACCTCACCTGGGCCCTGGGTCAGGGGGACTATATCACTCTGCAGCTCAGTGGACAGGCTCTCCATGAATATGGCTTTCGGGTCCTCTCCTGGACTTCTAAAGTCAGACATCCAAGAGTTACCACCCCTCCCATACACATGCATGATCCCAACGCCTCCTACCTCTCTTTCTCTCTCTATCTGCACAAAAGTCCCCTCTTTTTTTTTTTTTTTTAAAGTCCCCTCTTGATTTCAGGGCAGAAGTATGTCTAAAGAGGGGAGGGGGCAATACGGAAATCAGACCGGCACTGGGGAAGGGGGATGAGGGTGGCTCAGAGGACTTGCCCCAATGGCTTCTGAGGATGGAAGATGCCAGATGTAGGCCATGTTCTGGAAGGCCCTGAACACATCTTTAATCAGAGGCTTCAGTAAAAACAGCACTAGATTGAGTGTCCAGAGTCCTGGGTTCTGGTCCCAATCAACTTACTGTGTGACCTAGAAGAGGTCTTCTTCCCTCTTTGGGTCTCTGTTTCTGTGTTTTTGAAAAATACTAACTCTAGTTGCTAGTTATTGGCAGCTTTCTTCGTGCCAGCCACTGGGCTGAGCTTTTAGTCCTCTCAGCACTGCGTTCGTTATAGGAATCATGACGATCCTCTTTCTTCAGTTGTAGAACTCAGCTCAAGGGGTGACTTACTCAAGGTCATACACCAGCAAGAGATGGGGCAGAATTTGGTGCCTGAGGCAGGTTCTTCCCCAGCCACCACGCCACGCCATATGGAGGGGGTTGGAGAACATGATCCCTATGACCCTACCTCTCTGCCTTGCTTGTCAAGTCCATTTCTACCCCTCCTCCAGGGAGCCCCTCAGGCCTTACTGACTGTCTTCAGGGCCCCTCCACCCTATTCTCACAAGGGCTCTCCACTGACCTCCATCCCATTTCCTGGTGACCAGTCTTTCTGCTGGGCCCAGCAGGGGACATCACAGGTGCTAGGGGATGCAGAGCCTTTCCAACAGAATCCATCCTACTGCGGGGGCTGTTTTCAAGGATGAGGGTGGAGGGAGCTGAGAACTGCTTACTTTCAAGGTGAAGAGAGCAAGATGTAGTTGAGGCTGAAGAGACGGAGCAGGGTAATGGGAGGTACCCCATGGGATTCACCAGGCATGCCTCACTCTGAGGACCTTGATCTTGACCCATCCTCACTCTTCCACCTCCCCGCTGAGTCCTGGCCTCTGGTCCGCAGGCCCCCACCAGTGGCACTTGGTGAGAATCATTTTTAAATACTCCCTTTCTCTGTATTTCAAGATTATCTTCAGTAATAATTATATAATAATCAGTAATAATTGCTATTTTCTTGTTTTAGTTCTCAGTTTTCATCATTAGCAAAAATAAATTTTGCTTTTAAAAACAGGATGCAAATTCAGTAGACTAACTCATATATGAATTAAAATTTGCACTTAACAAACAAAAAACTTACATCTCTCCATTTCCCCTCAGTTTCATGTTTTAATTTTGAATGCAAAGTGGTCACATAGAATGACAGAATCAGAGCAGCTCACATTCTGTTTTATCACCTTTTTAATTCCTCTGCTATCACCATTTAAATGCAGCAACATATAGTGCCACGAGGGATGGAGACATGGTCTCCATCCATTCATTTCTCCATTCGAAATGAATTTGAAAGATTCTGAAACTTTAGGGGTTTAGTTTCAAAATGAACCCACGTAGCTTCATCAGGGGTGTTCTCCAAACCAACTTCCATGTAGAATAGAAAGTTTATTAAAGGATAAGTAATAAAAATGTGCTAATATGTAGTTTACTTCATATTTACTTATTGTTAAAACTCCACAATAACTGCAGCCGTTGTTTGGAACTAAGACCAACAACATTTTCTTTTTTGGGGGGGAGCAGTGTTTTATCAGTGTCATTGTTGACTTGCCAGCACATGGGGATAATAAAAAGCAGATCGACTTGTAGTCAGTTTTATTACTGCTTTTCAGTTCCCTACAGAAAACGTAGCCCCTTATTTTCTGCATCTTGAGAGATGCCCCTGAGCCATCTTTGGTCTGCCACTGCCCCAGCCAAAACTCTGAGATTTCACCACAGTCCCTACACTAGGGTCTCTGTCTCCAGGGTCCAGGCACTAGCTCGCCTGCCTTGTACCATGACCTTTGCACTTCCCAAGAGAACTGATCAGACTTTTGGGGTCAAATGTCCCTCAATTTAAGTTTGTTTGATATTTTTTCATGATTGTACTTAGGTTTTGCATTTTGGCAAGAATACACAGGGATGATTTTGGAGCCTTAGTTCATAATGTTAATATATCTTATTACTGGTGATGTTGATCTTGATCTCTTGACTAAGGTAATTTCTGCCAGGTTTCTCCACTGTAAAGTAGTTACTTCTTTTTCTTTGTAGTTAATGTATAGCTTAGGGGAGATATTTTGAGACTAGGCAAATTCTGTTTTGCCCCAAGCTTTCACCACTAATTTTAGCATCCACCACTTTGTCCACAACAATTATTACTGTGTTGTTTATCTAATGGTACTTTTCTATTTCCCTTTTTCCTTCTCCATTTATTAATTGGAATTATCCAGTATGGAAGAACTGTGCCATCTCTTCTATTATTTCTTTAAACAATTACTTATATCAGTAAGACTCATGAATAATTATTTATTTATTTATAAATATATTTTATTTTATTTATTTTTATTTTTGGCTGCGTTGTGTCTTCGTTGCTGTGTGCGGGCTTTCTCTAGTTGCGGCAAGCGGGGGCCGCCCTTCGTTGCGGTGCATGGGCTTTTCATTGTGGTGGCTTCTCTTGTTGCGGAGCACGGGCTCTAGGCGCGCGAGCTTCGGTAGTTGTGGCTTGCGGGCTCTAGAGCACAGGCTCAGTATTTGTGGCGCATGGGCTTAGTTGCTCTGCGGCATGTGGGATCTTCCCGGCAGGGCTCAAACCCGTGTCCCCTGCAATGGCAGGTGGATTCTTAACCACTGTGCCACCAGGGAAGTCCCTGCAAATTTTTTTTTCTGTGGCTTATAATTCAATTATAACCCATAGAGTTGAATATAAATATTCGATTATATTCAATTATAACCCATAGAATAATTATATCATTATTTATTTTGTTTTTCAAATTGCTCCAGTGTTGGACATTAGAAGCTCTTCAGTTTGGGTCCTGTTTTTCTTTTAAGAAACCTACATATTTTTGATTTTGTGTCATCAAATGTTGTTCCAGGCGCAGCTCCTCATTTTATATTTTTCCTGTCTCAACCACTTATTTAAGGAACCATGGTTTTTTTTTTTTTCTTTCCAATATGCTCTTTAGAAACCAAGATCTGGCTACTAGGTGTGCTCATTACTACTTGGGTGTCGCTGCTTCTAGGCCCTCTAGTGGGGACAGGTCTACTAACCCACACATATACTCACATTATCTGTCTATCATCTATCTATCTATCTATCTATCTATCTATCTATCCATCCATCCACTCATCCATCCATCATTTAAAATATGACTTTATATACTGATAATTCAGACTGCAAGCTAACATCTTAGGGTTCATTTTAGCCTTTGCCTTTTATTTATGGCTTCTTTCTCCAATAATGAAAAACTTGATTCTTATTATCTAAAAAATATTTGTGTTTTCATACTCATTTGTATTTTCCAATTTATTTGCATAAAAATCTGCAGAGCATTTGTGTATGATTTTTAAAAATTTAACATTTCCATGGTTATTTTCCCCCTTGTCACTTCACATTTTGTATATTTGTGTTTTCTTCATTTTATGCTTAATTAAATTAGCTACTGTTGTGTCTATTTTGTTATTTTTCTAAACCAACATTTTGATTAATTCATTAGGTCTTTGTTCTATTGTCTTCTTCATGAATCTCTGCTTTTGTCTTTATTATTTCCTTCCTGTTGCTTTCTTTTGGTTTGCTCTGTTTTTATTGTTATAGTTTTTTGAGCTAGGAATTTAATATTTTATTTTCATATTTACTGATAAAAGTGCTAAAATAATGAGTTTTTCTCTGATCACTGCTTTAAATGAATCCCAGATTCTGATATGGAGTGTCTTCATTGTCATTATTATTATTACTTTAACTCTGTAATTTCAGTTTTTATTTTCCCTTTACCTAGGAGTTTTTTAACAGGAGATTTTTAAACTTCAGGTAGAAGGACCTGTGTGGTTTTTGTTAGTATTGCAGTTTTATTTTGATCAGAGTGTTGTTTGTAATATTTCTACCTTATGGAAGTTACTGATGTGTATTTTGTTGTTGTTGTTTGTTTTTTTGCCATGCCACATGGCGAGCAAGATCCTAGTTCCCCGACCAGGGATTGAACCCATGCTTCCTGCAGTGGAAGTGTGGAGACTCAACCACTGGGCTGCCAGGGAAATCTCCTGAAGTGTTCTTTATGATAACTTTTTTTTTTTTTTTTTTTTTTGTGGTATGCAAGCCTCTCACTGTTGCGGCCTCTCCCGTTGCGGAGCACAGGCTCTGGACGCACAGGCTAAGTGGCTATGGCTCACAGGCCTAGCCGCTCCGCGGCATGTGGGATCTTCCCGGCCCGGGGCACGAACCCGTGTCCCCTGCATCGGCAGGCGGACTCTCAACCACTGTGCCACGAGGTAAGCCCTATGATAACTTTTTGTGAATGTGCTATGGACACAATAATTTTCTATTATCAGAATGTAGACTTCAACCTATGTCTATATGATCTGCCCTATTAATTATGTTGTTTTAGATCTTCTCTCTTTCTTCCCCCCATATCACCTATATCGTACTATGAGTGGTGTATTACAGTCTATCATTAGTATGTTTCTATATATATCTCCTTGTATCTTTTCTAGTTTTTGCTCATGAAAATGAGTGCAGTGTTATTTGGTGCATAAATATTCATGTGTTATATCTTCATTTTATGATTTTTTTTTTTTTTTTTTGTGGTACGCGGGCCTCTCACTGTTGCGGCCCCTCCCGCTGCAGAGCACAGGCTCCGGACGCACAGGCCCAGCGGCCATGGGTCACGGGCCCAGCCGCTCAGCGGCACGCGGGATCCTCCCGGACCGGGGCACGAACCCGCGTCCCCTGCATCGGCAGGCAGACTCTCAACCACTGCGCCACCAGGAAGCCCTATATCTTCATTTTAGATTGAAGTTTTAGTGTTAATAAATGTCCTTCATTGTCATTTTTAATGCTTTATGGCTTGAATTCTACTTTGTCTGATATCAGTATCACTTCCTCTGATTTCTTGTTTGTTTGTTTGTCTTCACTTGCCATGTATACCTTCATCCATCTCTATTTTTAGCCTTTCTGAATTCCTTTGTTTTGTGTGTATGTGCTTTTACACAGCATATAATTGGGATTTTTTTGTGAGCCACATTTAAAATCTTTTTCTTTTAGAAGGTGAGTTAAGCTCATTCACAGTTATTGTAATAACTGACAGGTTTGATCTCAATTCTACTGTACTATTTTATAATGATGCATATTTTGCTATACTTACTGTTTCTTAGAGGACATTCTTTATATGGTTAAATCCACTTAAAAGTTTGAGACTTGGGGCTTCCCTCGTGGTTCAGTGGTTAAGAATCCACCTGCCAATGCAGGAGACATGGGTTCAAGCCCTAGTCCAGGAGGATCCCACATGCTGCGGAGCAAATAAGCCCATGCACCACAGCTACTGAGCCTGCACTCAAGAGCCTTTGAGCCACAGCTACTGAAGTCCGCGCACCTAGAGCCCATGCTCCACAACAAGAGAAGCCACCACAATGAGAAGCCTGAGCAAAGCAACGAAGAGTAGCCCCTGCTCACCACAACTAGAGAAAGCCCGTGTGCATCAACGAAGACCCAATGCAGCCAAAAATAAATAAATAAATAAAAATTTTTTAAAAGTTTGAGACTTATTTTATGACCCAGTGTATGGTTTATCTGGTTTTTGTAATTGATTTGTAAGAGCTCTTTATATATTAAGGATACAGATCCTTTGTCAAATACATTATAAATCCTCTCTGCTTTTAGTTGATGGAAAGAGTGGTTGTCTGAGGAGAACAGAGAGTCAAATAAAGAGCTGTATATTAAAAAGGGTAAATATTTCTCTATTACTCATGTAAACAACTTGAGTATGTTCTCTCTCTCTATCTTCAATTGCCTTTATTTAGATCTTCATCATTTCTCTCCTGTATTATTAGACAACCCAATTAACTATTTGGCACTAAAATTCCTTGTCTTTAGATCATATACTGTCTCCAAGTTATCTTTTTTCTTAAATTTATTTGGTTTGATAGCTTGTCTACAAATTCCCTGGTTTTATACAGTTGAAAGGTATCAATCATTCAAATAACAAAATGCAACTGAAACGAAATAGTTATTTGTAGTGAGGTGAATGGACTTGTCTGTCATACAGAGTGAAATAAGTCAGAAAGAGAAAAACAAATACCGTATGCTAACACATATATATGGAATCTAAGAAAAAAAAAAAAAGGTTCTGAAGAACCTCGGGGCAAGACAGGAATAAAGACGCAGACATAGAGAATGGAAAGAGAACACAGGGAGTGGGAGGGGTAAGCTGGGACAAAGTGAGAGAGTGGCATGGACATATATACACTACCAAACGTAAAATAGATAGCTAGTGGGACGCAGCCGCATAGCATAGGGAGATCAGCTCGGTGCTTTGTGACCACCTAGTGGGGTGGGATAGGGAGGGTGGGAGGGAGCCGCAAGAGGGAGGAGATATGGGGATATATGTATATGTACAGCTGACTCACTTTGTTATAAAGCAGAAACTAACACACCACTGTAAAGCAATTATACTCCAATAAAGATGTTAAGAAAAAAATGCGACTAATCCTCAGCTCTTGTATGGGCAGATTTTAACAAATTGTCATGATCCAGCTGATGTGTTTGGTAATAAAGTGTCATGTGTGATATAATCACTTCACTACAAATTAATTCAATCCAGACAGGATGATCCTACACACTGTGAGTCTCCTAAAAGTCACCTGGGAAGTGGGAATAATTAACATGAATAATACCTTCAGTCAGCTCTCCCCCCCAACCCCAGCCTGTCACATTTCAGTCACACTTAGCTGGAAGGTCTTCGATAACATCAGACTCTCTCAAACTCCCTTGCCTCAAGCCTTTCTTCACTGCTGCCTTAACTAGACAATTCCAGCTCATTTCAGGAGCCTGCTCAGTTGTCATTTCTCTGTGATAGGGACAGAACTTGAGATCCTCTTCCAGGAAGTAAGGGCATTACCTGTCGAAGAGAGACTGTGCTCTTCACTCTCCTTCCCAGAATGTCTCCTTCTCATCTTCCAGGATTTTTCATCTTACATGTCTTGTCAATCAGGAAACCATCCCTAACCCCTGAGTCTCAGTCAGGAAACTCCTCTTGTGCTTCTTATTTCCCCTCTCCTTACCCTGTAGAGTCATTGTCTGTTTTCTAGGCTATACCCCCATTAGACTGGGGACTTTCTGGGAGCAGAGACCATGTCTTTCTTGTTCACTTTGGGGTCTCTAGATCCTAGCACAGTGCCTTACACATGAGAGGGCTGAATACATCATTTTTGAAAAGAAAAATTCATATCATTACTGCATACGATGATATGATGATTATCAAAGCAATTATTTAAGCCTCAGTTTCTCTATCTATGAAATGGTGAGAATTCCATAAAATGGTATTTGCAAAACGCCTACCAGTATGGCCAGCACTTTGTAAGTGCTCAGTAAATAGCGTTGATTTTTATTATTACTCAGGCATTACCAACGGGCTTCATTCTGTGGCAAATTTGTCTCTGAGATGTAGTTTGAGAAAGTAAATAATAAAAGATGATGAGCATAAAATCAAGGGTCTTTGAAAAAAATGACCACTAACAGATATCCAAGGTTACAGCCATAATAACAGGTTCACAAGCTCTGGTCGGCAGTATTGACAATTTGCTACTCTGGAAAAATAAATATTCCAGTAATGCTCTAGATACCCCCTATTTTGAAGAAATCCTAAAAAGTTCATTCAGAAGAACGTTATTGAAAGTGGTCTTGGTTAGTGCCACAAAGCAAAAGTGGAAATTGTAGAACTCAAAAAGAACTATTAATATTATCATTCCGGGAAGACAGCTGGCTTCTCAAATATTAACTAACTACTTAGTGAAAGTAAAACTCATTTGTGTGAGTGATAAGTGAAAAGTTCATATCATACCCCATGCTTGAAACTGTCTAATGTCTCCTCTTGCATTAAGAAAAAGCCTAGCCCTTCACTATGGTCCTTCCGATCCTACTAATGATGTCCCTGCCCTCTCCTCTGATTTCATCTCCTACGTTCCTTCTGCACGTTCCTTCCAACACATCTGTTAGATTCCTCCTGGCCTCAGGGCCTTTGCACTTGCTGCCTGGAGTGTTCTTCCTCCAGGTCTTTGCACAGTTACTCTTTATCATTCCAGCCTCACCTTCAGTGTCACCTCTTCAAGGGAAACTCCAGCCTGCTCTAAGTACATCCATTTCAGATTCTCTTTCTGTCCCATTACTTTTTGCATTTGTCACCATCTAAAATAATACTGTTGTGTCAGTAGTTGTTTATTGTCTGTCTCCCTGTGAGGTAAGAGACGTCGTAGGTTTTATTTACCCATATCTCTAGCACCTAGAACAATGCATGACGTAGAGTTGGTGCTCAGCAAATACTTGTTGACAGGTGATGCTTTTGGATGCTTTGACAGCCTCAGGTGAATTTTTGCCTGAGGGACTTGGCCATCAGTCTGAGGCCTATTCTGATCAGAGTACACCTAGCTCATTGAAGGTATGGAAATTAAACAACAATAATAATAATGGCCAAAGAATAGTTGTTTGTTTTTATTTCATCTTATTCTGGAAAGTAGCTGTGGTAGACTAGTGCTCACAGTAGAAAAATCACAAGTTAACTTTCAGGATCAGAAAAATGACCATTTAAACAGGAGGCCAATGTGGGAGAAAGTAAAAGGTATTTGGGACATACAGTCTGAAAAGCCATCTACTGCGATTTAACTGTAAATGTGTTCCTGAGCTTCCTGGCAGCTAGAGCAAAAATGGAAACACAAATATTTATTTAATTCTCCATTGCCAATAAAGTAAAAAAAATCCCCTTTTTGTCAAGAGAATCAAAACTCTTTCCCTGGCGCAGATTTCTTATGAAAATTTGTCCCCTGGGGCAGGTGACAAACCCACTGAGGAATAAAAGTAGATGATGCCTTTAAGCCCCATCCCTTCAGTCCGCTCAGTGACTGGTTCCATTAGATCATTTCTTGCAAAGCCTGGACATGTGGCGGGATACCCAAGTGCATTGCTGCAGTGAAACAATGGTGGTTGATTCCATTTCAGTATAACAAGCTTTGTTACCTTGCGCTGATCATTTCCCCTTTCTGAGCCTTGGCTTTCTCAGCTGAAATATGGGATACGTGATATTCATTCTGAATAGTACCAGCACTTAATGGGAGAACAAAAGAACAAAATTATTACCTTTATAATTCAGCCCTTAGACTGTGATCGGAGGATGAACAGCTGGAGACATATTCTTCCTGAAGTTTGTCTAAGAGCTGGGCAAACTTTTGATGAATCCATGGGAGACTTGCCTTCTGCTGGCTAATTTACTGGAAAGCTGTTGGGGAATAGCCACAGGAAGACAAGGCTTGACTTCGCAGGACGGGGCAGCGAGCGAGGTCTCCCTCAGACATGGAGAAGAAAGGGTAATTATGTTTCATCTTCTTTCAGAGCGGATTGCTGCTGTGGGCCTGCCTACCTGGGGTCTGAGAGCCCTGACAGCTCCAAGACCAACTGTCATTTTCCCAGGTGTGAGGGTCTCTTTAGCAAGCGCTCCTGGGAAACTGTCACACACACTCTGCCTGGCCCTGCACGGGATCCCAGAGGAAGAGATAGATTCCGGGCAGCGGCATCGCTGTGTCTGCCTGCCAATGTCCCGCTTCACCCAACCCAGGTCACCGGAGAGCCTGGGCAGCCACTTGAAGGTCTGTGTCTGTCTCAGTGTTCAGGGCAGGTTAGCATCCCACCAGGTGGTGGTCCTATCCCTGGCCCCAGATCAGGCAAACCCTTGGATTACAGGGCAGTAAGGGACATGCAGCAAAATACACATCTATCAAGTGGCCACCATGCACTACTTCCATTTCTTCTAACTCCCCACAGCGAGTCAGGGAGTTGGCATTGACCCCAGATGAGAACACTGTGATTCAGAGAAGCAAAGGGACTTGTTCAGAGTCACACAGCCACCAAGCGGTGCAGCCGGGATTTGAACCCAACTTAGAGATGCTAAAAATCTGTGGTGGAGAAGGGAGAGGAATAGGAGGTAGAGAAAGAGGAGTAGGACAAGCGGATGGAAAAGGAAAAGGAGAAGGAGATAGAATTGGAAGGGAGAAGGCACTACAGGAAGAGGGGACAGTGGAGGAGAAGACAGGAGAGAGAGAGGAGTGGAGACGGCAGAAAAGGAGAGCAGAGCAGGGGAAGGATGTATTCCTCTTGCTGCTGTAACAAGTCACTACAAACTCAACGGATTCAACCAAGACAAATTTATTACTTTATGGTGATGGAGTCAGAAGTCTGAAATGAGAATTATGGGGCTAAAATCAAGGTGGTGGCAGGGCTGGTCCCTTCTGGGGGCTTCCGGGGAGAATCTGCTTCCCTGACTTTCCCAGCTTCTAGTGGCACCAGCATTCTTTGGCCTGTGGCCCCTTCCTCAATTTTCAAAGCTCTGGTCTCTTTCCAGACACACATGGCCTTGGCTGCCTCTGACCCTCCAGGCTTCTGCCACCCTCTTGTAAGGAATCTTGCAATAATATCAGGCCCACCCAGATAACATGGGGTAACACATCTCTAGATGTTTAACTTAATCCTATCTGCAAAGACTCTCTTGCCGTATAAGATAATCTTCACAGATTCTGAGGATTACACTGTGGCTTTTGGGGGCCATTATTTGGCCTACCATAGATGTGAAAGAAGAAGAAGGAAAGATAGATAGGAAAAGATATAGGAGGATGTGATGGTGGAAATGAAAGGAGAAATGAGGGGCTGGAAGGAGGACCTCGAGCAGATTCTTTCCCTCTCAGGGCCTCAGTTTCCTGCTCTGTACAACGGGGATATGAGAGCCTCTACTCCTAGGGGTTGCGAAGATTCTACAGAATTGTGCCACCCAGGGGCGCAGCCCAGCTACCACCATGGCCATGTTCTCTCTTTACCTCTCTGTCAGCCCAGCCCCTGCCTTCCAGGGTCTTATCCTAGAGTTCCCACTTTTTTGCTTCCCCCTGGAAGCATAACCCCACCCTCACCCCAGCCAGGACCCTGGACTAATACATTGCAGCTTGAGCCTGCAGACTGCCTGCTGGCTCCTTCACCCTGCTCACTCCCTGCCCAGCCCCACCCGTCACTTCCAATCACTCCAATACAAAGCATTCAGCCAGATCCATCTCAGCTGCCTTTTCCTGCCCTCAAACGCCAGCGCCTGGCCTTGAGCTCAGACCTGCAGGGGTGGAGGCACGTGAACCCCAAGGGCCATGGCTCACCATCCCCTCTCCCTCCATGGCCTCGGGGCTTTTGAAAAACACCAACCTGTGCACTGTACCCTCTCCTGACCGTCAGCAGCTCCCATTCTTTCTCCCTCCCAGTCACAAGAGAAAGCCACCACGGACATCGGCCACCAAGGATCCCTCAAGGCATCACTGTTTCTTTATGGTGAGGAAACTGACATTTCTTGAGTATCTCTGTGAACCGGGTCCCTTGCAGACATTAGCTCAGATAATCCTAACACCCAGGGAAGTGAGATGGCTGAGGGACAGAGCAGCCATGCCTCTCTCCAAGGGCACACAGCATTCTTCCTTGCCTGTCTCACTCTGTATCTCTCCCCTCACCCACCAGCCCGTTATGGAGCACCTTCCATGGCCAGGCATTTTATGGATGGTGTATTGGGTTGCGTTCCCGAAAAAAGAGTCCTAAGCCCTGGTACCTGTGTGACCTTATTTGGAACTGGTCTGCCGATGTAATCAAGTTAATATGAGGTCATACTAGATCAGAGTGGCCTCTGATCCCATGACTGGTGACCTTATAAGAAGAAGGAAGTTTGGACACAGACACACACTGAGGGAAGAAAGCCATGTGAAGGCAGAGGCAGAAACTGGAGTGATGTATTCACTGGCCAAGGAATGCCAAGGATTGCTGGCAACAATCAGAAGCTAGAGGAGGCAAGGAAAGATTCTTCCCTGAACACTTTGGAGGGAGTGTGGCCCTGCTGACACCTTGATTTTGGACTTCTGGCCTCTAGGACGTAACAGTAAATTTCAATTGTTTTAAGCCGCCCGTCTGTGGAAATTTGTTACAGCAGCTCTAGGAAACTACTACAGATAATATTTAATCCTTGCTACAACCTTATGAAATAGGAACTATTTTTATTTAACAGATGAGAAAATTGAAGCTTAGAAAAAAAAAAATGTGTTGCTATGAGTCCCACAGCCAGTCAGGGAAGATCTGTGACTTATAAAACCTGGCCCAGCAAACCCCCAAACCCGTACTCCCAAACCTGTACTTCCTGCTCCTCACCAGTAATGGATCTGCAAACCTCGATGCACCCCAGAGTTACCAGGGAAGCTGATTAAAAGACTGATCCCAGGACCCCATCCTGAAGATTGCAATGCGGTCGGCCTGGGCTGGGGCCCCACGTGCTGCATTTTCACAGCATCCCTGGAGTTTCTAAAGCAGTTGTGTTGGGGAAATGTCACTTCTCACCATGCTCCTCTCACCCAAAGAAGCACGTCCTCAGGGGTCTGTGAGTTGAGTCATTTGGTGATTTGTCACAAGGGGGAAGAGCTGTGGATGAGGTGGGAAGGTGGGTGGGAGGTGGCAGTGGGGGATGGCCGGGGTAAGGAGGACATTCCCTCCACCACTGTCCAGGGAAGCTCGGTCCTCTGGTCACCCATCTCACAGGACCCCAACCATGTCAGCTCTACCCTAACCCCATCCAAGCCCCCCGTAAGAGGGGGAGGGTTCTTGTCCCAAAACACATCCCTGACAAAGCTCTGCTTTAAATTCGGGCCCCCCGACTCCTAGAACATACCGTGCTAAGCCAGAAAGCAGCCACGGGCAGGAGTCACACCAGCAAAGAGCAGGTGATGGGCCCCAGAAGAGGTGGGCAGACAAGGTGAGGGACTGGAGGGGAGGTCGCATAAGCTGAGCACACCGTGTGCCCACACTACTGTGTATGTCCATTTTACAGATGCAGAAACAAAGCCTCAGAGGATAAAGAGGGGTAAAGGCACCTGCTCAGACTCTACGAGCTCGAAAGTGACCGAGCGGGGATGTGAACCCAATTCTGCCTGCCTCTCAAGCCCCATGCCTTCTCCATCCTGCCTGTCTACCTCTCCAGCCCTTCAGCCCTGTTCCCAGACCACACCCTCCCAAATATGAAACTAATTTGCAAACCAAGTGTTCAGTGCCATTGGCAAGAGACGCAGGCCTCGGAGCTGTTAGTACACAGCAAGCGCTCAGCGGAGCTCCAGAAGACGCATCCAGTGGGTGTTGGCAGCAGGGCCCACCCCCGCCCCCCAGCAATATTTCAAGAGAGAGATTGAAGCCACATGTTTGGAGGCCATAAGCTGATTGCTGGAAGGACATCCCATATACACAGCAAGAGGCAGAACCTGTCACTTGGCCTCACCTTTGATCTCTGACCCAGGCTCCAGCCCCCAGGGCCAGCTATTGCCAAGTACCCCCCTACCCAAATGTCAGCTCCAGAGTGCTGAGGGGCACTGAGCTCTGGCTGGCCGAGAAAGGGTTAAGCAGAAGACAGCAGGTGCAAGGGCAGAGAAAAGACAGGTTCTCCTGGGCCTCAGGGTGGGTGGATGGGAAAGAGAGAGCCAGACAGTTGGGGGAAAGCTGCTCTCCAATTGGCCTTGATCCCCTCCCGCTGCCTGTGGAGTCTGGGGTCAAGCTCTCACTTGGCCCTTTTTCCGCCCCCCACCCCCACCCCCGGCAAGCCGGGCTCCCTCTGTGGGCCTCAGCACCTCCTTCTGAGACAGAGCAGCTCTGGTGGGGTGGGGAGTGTCTCCCAGCCCCAAGCTCTTCGGGTCTTGGAGACCCAGGCAGCTTCCCCTTGCGGGGGCTGAGCGTGCGAAGCAGGCCCCTCGGAGACCCAGGTGGGGCGGGGAGGAGAGGGAGGGGGGACCACTGGACCACACGGGCTGAGGGCTCAGGGTTACCAGAGCCAAGGCGACACACGTGCGTTCAGAATTTCCTTTCAAGTCTTCTCAGGGCCTGCTTGCTCCCATCCCTCCCCCCAGCCTTCTTGTTCTGGGCTGTAATCAGTTTGGATGGAGAACAGCAGACACACTTGGGAGGGAGGCTGTGTGGGGAGCAGTTGGGGCTGGGAATCATTTGGGGGTTTTGTTACCTGCCAGCAGCTTGCAGGCCCATCTGAGGGGGAGGGGCACGCACATGCTCAGGCTGGCTGCTTCCCGGTGGGCAGAAGTGCTGGGTGGGGACTTGGGGGAGGGGCGGAAGAGGCCGCCCTGGAGCTCCAGCTGCAACCAGGGCCTACAGGGCCCTTGCTGGCTGAGTGACCTTGGCTGTATTGTTTGACCTCTCTGAGCCTCACTGGCCTCATCTGTGAAATGGGGCCTTAATGCATATCCTGGCTGTGAAGGTTAAATAAGCTTACAGAGGGCGTAGCACAGATAGGCAGTCTGCTGGCATGGACTCCCTTGCCCTTTGGGGGAGTGGGGAAGGGGGATGAAACAGGGCCCCTTGCCTGGAAACTGTGAGGCCACAAAGCCAGCGCTTGGACTGCTGAGGCCATCAGCTCAGGACAACTCGGGCCTGAATAGCAAGTCAGTCTTTCTGCAGTTCCTGACCGTCACCTGGGTCTGCAGGTATCACTGACAGGGCAAGAGACATCTGTGTCATCCAGGCAGAACCCCTCACCCCTACCCCAGCCCCCAAAGCTACTTCCCTCCCCAGGCGGCCGAGCGCCCACCTAGGCCTATCTTGCCCTGACTATTGACAGATGCCCTCAGAGCCACCAAGTCAAGAGGATCCCTGCTCAAGGATTTGAACCCCATCCCGCCAGAGAGAGTCGAGCCTCGGGTTGAAAAATCCCTGCTCTGAGCCCTGCCCCAGGGAGACGGAAGGGCCTTGGTGCTAGATGGTCAGACCCCAGTAAAGGGGGGGTCCAGGAATTCTGATGGGCAACCCCCAGGAAGGGCCAACACTCATTCATCCTGCCCAGCGGCTGCCTTCCAATCCGAAGGCCTTCCCCTCCGCCGACCTTGGGGACATGTTTGCTTCCCCAAGTCAGAGCCAGAGGACGTGTGGAGCTGTGCTGGTCCCATCTTACAAACAGGGAAACTGAGGCTCAGAGGGGCTCGCTGGGTCAGCCGAGGGCACCGGGCTTTCTCCCAGCTCACGCTCAGGTCTCGGTGTCTGAGGCCCAGAGCACACGTTGGGCCTGGAGCAGGGGGACCTGGCTGATGCAGGGTCAGCCAGGCCACGGGGGCAAGGAGGGGTAGCCCTCACTCTCTCCCCACCCCTCGGCTTTTGTTAGCAACTGATGGAAAGTGGCAACTCGGAAAGCAGAGGTTTCCGGCTTGCCAGATCATAGCTGGGAGAACAGATGGCCAATTCATCCCATCAAACTTGGCACCTCGAACAAAAGAAACAATATGTGTTTGGCTCCCTAATCTTTTCCTCAGGTTCCCAGGCAGGTGACTGGAAAGTCTGATGACAAGAAAGCTTCGACTCACTTCTGTTAGGACACAAACCACAAACCCGGCCTGGCTATCTATGTTCTGCATGCTCCCTCCACCCCATCCTGCTCTCCCCCTCACTCTCCCTCCTCCAGGGACTATCCAGCCCTCTCAGCAGCAGCTCCGAGTCTCCCCCAGAACCAGTCCCCTGTGAGGGTGGGGTGGGGACAGGGGCTGTCCGTTCTCTGAGCATCACACCCTTTCTCTCTCCCAGCAGCCCTATTATGATCCCATTTTTCAGATGAGAAAACTGAGGCTCTACAGGGTTAATTGACAGGCCACATGGTCTAGAAGTGGCAGAGCCAAGCGTGATAACAGCAGCTGCTGTGTTTTGAGCTTCTCCTGGGACCAGGACACTACCTCACTTTCTAGATCTCAGAGAGGTGGCATTGCCTGGGATCTGGTGAGCTGAGCATGGAAACACCCCCGTGGAGAAGTCTGAAGATGTGGCCCAGGTCTCCTGCAGAGTTGTGAAGTTGGGGAGCTAAGGGGCTCCATGGGAAGGCCTGGAGATGCACCCCTACAGCTGTGGGTGACTGAGCACCTACTGTGTGTCTGGCACTTTGTAGGTACTTCACGTGAGCTTCCCCTAATGGGCTCTGTTTCGTGTGAAAAATTGCCCCAGTTTTACAGATGAAAAATTGGAGGCAGGGAGAAATGATTTGCCAGAGCCATGCAAGCAGTTAAGTTCCCCAGCGAGCTAGGACTCTTTCTGCGGCCTCTGCGGTTTCTCTTTGCCCTCCGGCCCAGCCCCAGGGAGGGTGTTAATGAGGCCGGCGCTGGGAGAGGCAGGGGGAAGGAGTTCTGTCCACAGGTGCTGGCAGGTCTTCCCGTGGCGGCCAGACCCGGGCCTGGCGTCACTCTGCCCCTGCCTGTCTGCTCTCCCCCGGCGTGGGGTGGTGGTTGATACACCTCTGGGGTGGCCTGGGGGGCCCTGCGTGTGTCTGGGCCCTGCCAAGACCCCGCCCTGGAGACCCAGAGCCTGTCTCTCTAGGATGGCAGTCATTCCCACTCTGGAATCCCTGGGCGGGGCACGTGGGGCTTGGGGAGTCCAGGGAGGTAGGAGGTGGTGAAGTGTGAGTCCCAAGGCTTGGGGCACCTGGTCTCCTTTTGTCTTTTTCTCTCTCTGTCCTGGCCGGTTGCATCTTTGATTCTTTCCTCTCTGCCTCTGGGTGACTCAGGGGTCAAGGAGTTTGTGGTGTGATGGAAAAGCCAGGATGGAAAGCCTGGAGACTGAGTTTTGGCCCCAACTCTGCTGGGGGACTCTGGGATGTCCTTTTCCCTCTCTGGGCCTCAAGCTGCTGGTCACACCTGCTGCACCGAGTTCAGGGCCCTGCTGGCCCCTTACGCTCCAATGCCCGGGTCATCCCAGAACAGTGAGGAGCTCGGGAGACAATGTTTGTCTGTTTTTCTCCACCCAGAGAACTCCTGAAGAGCAGCTCCGGGCTCTCCGTGGAAAGGGATTTAAAGAGGAAAATAAATAAAGTGTGAAAGTGCCTCTTACTGACAAGCTCAAGCCCTGTTAGCTTGGCCTCTGCTCCTGCCCTGCCTCTCCATCCTCTCTGTGACTTGGGAGCCATTTCTCAACCCCCCCCAGCCCCTTCTCACTCCGTCCTCCTCTTCAATCTTCTGCTCAGGAAATGTGAGGTCAAGGGAGGATCAAAACAAGAAGGTGTTCAACCACAGGAGTGACTGGAGACAAAATGTACCACCAGCGCCATCACCACCACTGCCACTGCCACCATCATCACCATTATACCACCATTGTACGGTTTCCTTTTGCTGTGGTAACAAATTATCACAAACTTGGTGTACTGAACCTCTGGTTCAAGCTACTATTACAAAATACCCACAGACCGCATGGTTTATGAATAACAGAAATTTATTTCTCACAGTTCTGAAGGCTGGGATGTCCAAGATCACGGTGCTATCGGTCCAAGGCCTTTCTGGTTCACAGACAATCATGGTTTTTTCCTGTGTCCTCGCATAGCAGAAAGGGCTAGGGAGCTCTGTGGGGTCTCTTATAAGAGCACTAATCCCATTCATGTGGGCTCCACCCTCATGATTTCATCACCCCCAAAGGCTCCATCCTCTAATACCATCACATTAGGCATTAGGATTTCAACATATGAATTTGTGGGGGACACAAACATTTAGACCATAGCACTAGGTGACTCAGAACGACATAAAATATATTATCTTACAGTTCTGGAGGCAGAAATTTGGAATGTGTCTCACTGGGTTAAAATTAAAGTGTTGGCAGAGCCATGTTCCTTCTGGAGGCTCCTTGCATTCCTTGGCCTGTGGCCCCCCTCTTCCATCTTCAAAGCCAGTAAGTCTTTCTTATGCTGCATCACTCTGACTCTCACTCCTGCTTCCCTCTTTCACTATAAGAACGCTTGTGATTCTGCTGAGCCCACCCAGGTCACCTAGGATAATCTCCCTATCTCAGGGTGGGTTGATTAGCAACCTTAATTAACCCTTGCTATAAAACATAACATATCCACAACTTCTAGAGGTTAGGACATGGGCATCTTTGGGCACCCATTATTCTGCCTATCATAACCATCATCATCACCATCTCAAAAACTATCACTGCTACGTCACTTATATCACCACCATCACCACTATCACCACCACCATCATCAGTATCACCACCATTCCCCCACCATCATTACCATTATTTTCAACACCACCACCATCCCTGCTAGCACCTCACTTCACCTCTACTATTTAAATCCCAGCTCAAATGTTGCTTCCTTTTAACGGTCTTCTCAGATCACTCTATCTAAAGTAAGGCTTCTGGGCTTCCCTGGTGGCGCAGTGGTTGACAGTCCGCCTGCCGATGCAGGGGACACGGGTTCGTGCCCCGGTCCGGGAGGATCCCACATGCCACGGAGCGGCTGGGCCCATGAGCCGCTGAACCTCCGTGCCCGGAGCCTGTGCTCCGCAACGGGAGAGGCCACAACAGTGAGAGGCCCGCGTACGGCAAAAAAAAAAAAAAAAAAAAAAAATTATCCACTGAATGAATACACAAATGAATGAACAAATAAATGGATGTATGTGAGCCTATAATAAGGGATTTGACCTAGTCCCGAATGCCAAGGAAGGTGTCTCTAAAGGGTAACATATACACACTACTATATATGAAATAGATAACCAGCAAGGACCTACTAAATAGCACACGGAATTATACTCAATATTTTGTAATAACTTATAAAGGAAAAGAATCTGAAAAAAGATAGATATGTATATGTATATCTATACATAACTGAATCACTTTGCTATACACCCAAAACTAACACAACATTGTAAATCAACTAAACTTCAACAGAAAAATAAAAATAAAATAAAATAAAAGGGTGACATCAGAGCTGAGATTTGGTAGAAGACTGGGGGTTAGCAGAGTGATTGAAGGGCCGCAGGAGCAAAGCTGGACTCTGGAAGGGAGAGCTGTGCCTTCTGGAAACTAACAGCAAGCAGGTTGGGGAGCTTAAGACCAGGGTGCAGGGGAGCACAGGTGAGGTGTGACCAGAGCAGCAGGCAAGCCCTGTAAGTATGTCAAGAACATTGCTCTTTATCCTCAGAGCAAGGGGAGCTTTTGGAGAGTTGTTAGCCTTGGATCAGACATGCATTTCCGGACGATCACTATCGCTTCGCGGGCATGAGCAGATAGTTAGCGGTTCGGGACAAGAAGAGTGTGGCAGCTACTTAAGACCTTCTTGGTATTGTCCAGGAGTGAAAGGTGGGGATGGCTCTAACTTGGACCAGAGTGGTGGGTGTGGAGATGGAGAGAAGTAGACAGACTCAGGATCTGTAAGAGAGAAAATCAAAAGCACTTGGGGATGGCTTAGATTTGGGAGTGAGGAGAAAAGGGTGGTAGGGATGCTGCCTAGGTTTCTGCTTCCACAGCTGGATGGCGGTGACACTGACTGGTAGCTAGATGGCGGAGACAATGCCTTATGAAGACAAGAGTACATCCATACTTATTATTTGTTGTTAATAGTACTATATAATAAAAGCGATAATATAGTCCAATAATACTACTGGAATGCTTACCAGAGGCTATGTATCATACTAAGTTAAGTAATCTACCCAGGTCATCTAGGTAGTGTCTTAGTTTGGGTTCCCCAGAAACCAAATCTTGGAACAAGTTTTCAAATGCAAGTAACTCATTTGAGAGGTGAAATAGCAAAATGGGGAAGTAAGACAGGGGAGGAAAGGCAGCCAGTGAAGGGTGTATTATCAAGCAAGTTACGTCTGTGGGGAGATGGAGCTTAATCCCACAGGGAGAGAGGGGGAGTCTAGGATCCATGAAGAATTCTCACTCAGAATCATCTTATCCAGTGATGAGGAAGCTGGGCTATTTATACACCAACTCTGGCTAATCATTGATTGGAGGCTGCTCCCAAGGGGAGTTCATTCCCCATCACTTCCAGCCTTCCACACATAAGGACAGATAAGGCTCAGTGGCAAGGAAAAGCCCTCAGGCAAAAAGATTTAGGTTGTAGCAGTTGGAGGCCAGACTTGTGTGCATTGAGTCGGTGGGGACTGGGTGATGTGGGAAGAGAATTAAGAGCATCAGCTACTGGCAAGAGGTGGTGAAATAAGGATTCAAATCCAGGTCTTCAGGATTTCAAAATCGATGTATGGATGTGCATACAGATGGATGGACAAATAGACACGGATGGACAGAGAGATGATCAGATGACTGGATGGTTAGGTGTTCAGAGAAATGAATGTTTAGGTAGGTGAGCAATTTATGGATGGATGGATGGATGGATGGATGTTTAAGTGAGTGGATGGGCAGATATGTAATGGATGGATAAATAGATGCGGAATCGGTAGATAGATGGATGGATGGATGGATAGATGGATGAAAAATTGAGTGTATGGGTAAATGGGTAGACTGTTTAAAAATTGTGTCTATGACTGAATGGATGGATAGAAATATGAGTAGATGGGGGTTAGCGGGGTGGGATATATAAGTAGATGGATGAGCAGGCAGATAGGAGGAGGATGGGTGACCAGGTTTGGGAAAAGAGAAGCGCTATGGCTTAGATAGCAGAGCCTCAAGAGTGGCCTCGTTTGACGTGAGCTCGGCTAATATCACCCCCATGACCCCCCCCACTGCTCCAGGAAGTCCCCAGTCTCTAAGTCTCAGAGGCATTCCAGCTGTGGTCTCATACTGATGACCAAGCACATCAGGAAAGAAGTGCAGGGAGCAGGGCAGACCCAGCGTGGCTGTAGCAGAGGTTGGGGGAAGCCCGTGGGTTGGAACCGGAAGAGCAGGGTGAAGCCCAAGGGGTCTTGCACCTAGAAGAGTGCTGCCTGCCCAGAGCTGGCTGGGTGCCTGCCTGGAAGGCAACGTCACAGGGCTGGCTCTGACCACCTTGCCACGTGGGTAGGGGCTGGACATATTTGTCCTACCACCCAAACAAAGTAATAGTTACAGCATGGGAAGTCAGCTCTCCCAGTGAGACCAGCACTGGCTCGAAACAGCTGGGAAACGAGGCCAATCTCAGGACAGGGAGTCCCTTCATCTTGGCAGAGCTGAGCGGAGCCCGGGGACACCGGCTCCAGCCCAAGCACAGTTGATGGAACTGGCTGTGCCAAGTTTCACTGCCTGGAGCACATTTTTATGACTGAGGAATAATGAGAGGCAGGCATCCTAGTCCTGGCCTTTCCCTGGTACAGCATGTGTGTGTGTGTGTGTGTGTGTGCGCGCGCGTGTGTGCGCGTGTGTGTGCGTGCACACATACACATGGTTTGTATGAGTGAACATGGATGTCATAAGTGGGTCTCTGCATGGGTTTGTTTGTGTGTATGTCAGGGTTGAGTATACACAGTAGGACATTCGGCACGCGTGAGTTTAAGTGTGTGAGCCTGCTTGTGTGTATATGTGAGTGTGTTTGAGTGTGGGTAGATGTGTGTATGTGAGCACATTTGTGCACATGTTATTGTTTGTGTGTATGCCTGCACATGGATGTGAGCATATTGGCGTTTGCATGAGCCTGTGTGGGTGCAAAGATATTCACATCTGCGTATTTGTACTTGCCGTTTGCAAGTGTGGAAGCTTGTGTGTGTGGGGGGAGTGTGTGCGCGCACATGCTCACCAGGGAGTGGACTTCATGGAATAAAGTTCCCCCCTTCTTTGGCCACAGCCCTCTTACCATCCCCCTCCCCAACCTCATCCCTTCATACAAACTTCAGAAGCTCAACAGTAGTTTCAGAAACATTCTAGGCTGTTTCAGGCCTCTCTGATTTTGCAGGTGCTGCCTGGAATGCCATCTCCTTCCTTTCTGCTTGGCAACACTCTTGTTCATCTTCCAGGTCCAGGTTTCACACCTTCTGTTCTATCTTCCTGGGCGCCTCAGACTCCATCCTCTGGGCCCCCTGCTGCCTCTCAGACATCCTTTCCTTACCAAGAGGTGTTTTCTGCTCCTCCTATAGACTGGGAGTTCCTTGAGGGTAGGGTCTCTGTCTAATTCCTTTCTGGATCCCCAGGGTCTGGAATAGGATCTAGCATGCAATGGGATGGGTGGATGAATGGGTGGGTGGACAGAAGGATGGATGGATGGACAGGTAGATGGCTGTATCAATGGACAAGCAGATGGATGGACAGATGTGTGGATGGATGGGTGAACAGGTGGGTGCATGGGTGAGTAATGACTAAACCCAGCACTTTTGCTCCCGAATCCTGGATTCTGAAAGGAGACTGCTTGCAGCTCTTGCTTAGCTTTCCTTTACTCTGGTACAGAAGCAGTGGTCTCTGCTTGCAGAGGAAGGCTGCAACCTCCGAGCTGGCCTGCTGTCTCCCCTCTCAGCTCTGGCTCTCAGGAGGGCTGGTTCCAATCTGGCCACCTACCTTACGAAGGAGCAGATTAGGCCTGAAGAGGCATTGCTGAGTGGCTTAAGTTAGCCCCTGTTTGTGCTCAGGGCTTTCAAAAGCTGGGGAGACTGCAGAGGAAGGGTCTGACGTCAGGGCCCACTGCTAAGTGGGCAGGGATTGTGTGCGCTTCAGGCCTTGACGGCAGGCGGCTTAAGGCAGGGCCCTGGGAGTTTTGAGACAGGAAAATGGTGTTTTGTCTTGTTAATGCATTCACATGGCTTTGAACTGGAGAGTAGTCAGGTGTCCCCAGACGGCTGCTTTTGAGCTGGTCTAGGGAGGGGGCAGGGCATAGCCAGGCCCCGGATTACAGAGGCCTTCCCCGGGGGAAGGGGGCCTTTGATGGGGCCGGGTCTGTTGTCCGGAGTCTGCTTTGCTGGTGGCTGGAGCCCCTAATGAGGGGAAGGGCTGTTCTGAAGCATTCCCCTGGTCCCCCTTGGGCAGCAGGCGGAGGCCTCCTTTGATGTTGGAGTCCTTAAGCCAAGTGGGGACTAATTGCCCCAAGGTACAGAATATTCTGGTTGCTTGGGGGGTCTGCAGCTTGCTCACAATGCCACAGCCACCCTGGGGTGGGGGGAAAGGCAGCCACTGTCCTGATGTGAGACAACTCAGGAGGGTTTGGGGTTGGGTTTTTTTTTTCTCTCTTTCATGCACACAGGCCCAGCGCAGAATGGGAAACACACGATACATCACACACACACACACGCGTGCACACACACGCACACTCACACGCACACATACCTTACTCTGCTGCAGCTTTGTAAACAGGATTATGTTTGAAGGCATGCTTTTTTTACATGTCAGTGTGGTCAGAGGGATAATGGCAAAGAGAAAAAGAAGGCAGACTCTGGTAGGCCGGTGGCAGACGGATTCAGAGCCAAGCCCCAGTTCAGCCACTTGTTAGCTGGGGCAGGTCTCTGAAGCTCACTGGACCTCAGCGTTCTCCTCTGTCAAAGGCAAGACGTCGCCCAACACCAGTAGGGGCTTACAGGAATTTGTTCTGTCTTTCAACAGCTAAGGTGACTGCATTCTTGAGACAGTTCACTAAAAATAGGTGTCTGTTTTCCTGGCCAGCATGGAGGCAGGTGGAGAGCCTAGTCGGCAGGCATCAGTTAGAGCACTCTCGTTTGATCAGAGAACAGGGAGAGGATGGTTTCCTTTGATTTTTAATATTTGTGCCTACGTGGTTTCCATCTCAAAGGAAGATGACATGCTTCTCCCTGTATTATGCCCACTTACACCCAACTCTCACCTCGACCTCTCAGTAGAATCTGGAGTTACTGTGTTTTCACACTATACCAGGCATGGGACTAGGTGATCTGATTATATTATCTCTAATCTTCACGGTGACACTTTTAGAGATCAGTAATCCCATTGGACAGATCATCGGGAACCCTGGAGTCACAGAGACAAATGACCTGCCTGAGATCATCCTATGTGCAGATGGGAGAGCCAGCTCTCTGATCAGCCTGGCTCCAAAGCCCGGGTTCTCTCAAGCCTGCCCCAGCTGAATCTTCTGATCAAGCTTCTCTGAGCTTCATTTCCCCCTTCTGGTCAATAGGAACAATAACAGTACACACTGCCGGGATACAGAGCCATTTAAATGAGACCCAAAGACCCTAGCGAGTGCCTGATGTACGTGTGCATGGCAGGCACTCAGTACACCTGCTGTGACTCTCCACACCACCCTCATCGCCTACTTCCCCCGAAAACACACACACACACATATGCACACACACACACATAGTCCCTCCGCTCTCTGGATCTGGAGAAGGGGCAGATCTGGGCAAAGGGAACACAGTGTTCATCAAAGTTGTTCTTGCAGTTCGTGGCACCCCTTCTGTGTGGTTCTGGCCTGACCTTCTGACCGCTCGAGAGGGGCCCTCTGACCGCTTGAGAGCAGCTTCCTGGGTGGGGGACAGAGGAGGGCCTACACCGCTGGCCGATTCCCCAGTAAGCAGCTGAAAAGCAGGAGAGAGGAGCTCGTGCCAGGTCAAGAGGAACAGGTGGAGAGCAGAACGAGATGCGGTGCCACCTTCGGTTCTTCCAAGGCTGGAGGCTGGCACAAGAGATCATACACCACCTACGTCCTTCTCCTCATCGAATCCTTCCCACATCCCACAATCTAGATACAGTGACCCTTGGTTACACACAAGAGGAGGGGCAACGTGATGCAGCTGATAAGAGGCTGAGCAGAGTCTGGTACCCAGCCCCAGCTGACTTAGGGCTCTAGACCAGGCCTCAGGCCTAGAAGCGGCTGAGAAGGGGCCTCTGGCACGGCCTGTGGTCATTGCCGACTGAGATGGCTCCTCAAGGCCCCAACTGAGAGGTCTCCCAAAGACCTGTCCTGAGACAGGTGCCACAGCTGGCAAAGGGCACACAGTGCCAGGCCTCCGTTCACCCACAGCTGCCCTCAGCCGCCCCAGTTGCTCCAGTCTGGGGTAGGGGGGAGTTGAGGTCTCCCTGGCTGAGCTCAGGACACGTGGGAGAGGGAAGTCCAAGAAAGTCTGGCATACTTCCTTTCTTCTTTTAAAAGATCAGTGTGGAAACGGCTTTATTGTTTTATAACAATACATAATAAATGTTTTTTTAGTGTCGAAAATACAGGTGGGAAAAAATGAAAATAAAGGTGCCCAAAGATAGCCACTTTCGTCCAGAGTCCATGGGGGTACACACACACGGGGGGGATGGATGGAGGCTGCCTCTCTCCACTTAACATGCCTTGGGTGTCTTTCCATACATCCATCCCCATCGTGATTTTAAATGTGATGGACGCATTTAAAAGGACTGTCATAGCTTCTTTAACCAGTCCCCCACTGTTGAGCATTTGGATTGTTTCCAACATTTTGTTGTGAGACATCTTTCCCCACTGGTGCATCCCCTCCAGAGGCTCTATTCTGAGAGGTGGCATTGCTGTGTTGAAGAACACGGGCATTTTGGATGCTTTCGATGGCCATGCTATCTGCTGGGAAGATCTGTAACGATACCATCAACTGAAGTGCTCAGAGAGCTGTTTCCCCTCCCTGGGGCCAACATTGGGTAGGAACAATCACATTTTCATTTTCGGTGATCTGACAGGTGAAAATAGTACCTTGTTTCCAAGTGAATGTCTTTGCTGCCTGAGCTTTTTTATTCATTCTTTCACTCAAAAAAAAAAAAATGTATTGAGTTCCTATCCTGTGCTAGGCAACCTCTACTGCAGGGGGCGGGGGGGCATGATTTTAAGCAGAAAATCAAACAGATGATCTCTCCATTATAGTTGTAATCAGTGTTATGAAGAATGGTGGCCAGGGGGGATGGGCTAGTGGGGTGTCTGCCCCTCCATAATCTCTAGTGGATTTGCCTTTCCTTGGCATGGAAAAATCAACCCTTCTCAATCTTACATAAAGGGCTCCATAAATGCAGCTTCATTTCACCCCAGCAACTAACCCTTCTCACCAGATTTCTCCTAAATTCCAACAAAGATATTTAGCGTGACTTTTTTTTTTTTTTTTTTTTGTGGTACGCGGGCCTCTCACTGCTGTGGCCTCTCCCGTTGCGGAGCACAGGCTCCGGATGCGCAGGCCCAGCGGCCATGGCTCACGGGCCCAGCCGCTCCGCGGCACGTGGGATCCTCCCGGACCGGGGCACGAACCCGCGTCCCCTGCATCGGCAGGCGGACTCTCAACCACTGCGTCACCAGGGAAGCCCCTAGCGTGACTCTTGTTAAGCAGAAAAGTGCAAGGGGTTATTATTTGTCTGGTGAGAAAGTCTAGACATCATCTGAGGCCCACTCTGGATTCCACTTTTTCCAAAAAGTCTTCTGGGCTCCTGAAGATGACTACCTCTCTTTTGATAAGTACAGTGGTGTAATCAAGGATGAATTGGTTTTCCCCTCCACAGTAGCTGGTCAGGATCAGTCCTATGTACCCCCAGGAGCACCAGCCCTGGGATATGGCACGGGGCTGGTGGGTGCTCTTATGTATGTATTGTTTTAACATCCTTTAAATTGGGAGCATCTTTTCATGAAAACTGAGGTTCACAGAGCACTTTCTGGTTGTTTGCTTGGATCCTTGCATTATGTCCACTTCCCAGAGAAGGACCAGGGGGCCTGCCCAAGGTCCCCAAAGCAGGATGGACTCCAGGGCAGGACACTTGCCTCATGACTAAAACTCCTGTGAGTCCCGGGCCTTTCAGATTCTGGAACTTCTAAGAAAGGGTCTTGTCAGGGGTGCCCTGGTCTGGGGCTTGTTCGTACCCCCAATTGCAAATCAAGTCCAGAAGCCCAAAGGCCAGCTTTGCAGATAGGCATCTGGGCAGTGCCTACAGATGGTTCTAGTTGTGAGCGGCCATGGGCTAGGCACGCCTTCCCTGCTGGCTGATGTCATGAGCTCATTAGAGCAATGGGGTTTATTGTACAAGGCAACTGTCCAAACAATAAATTAAGCTGAACAATTTAGCACTTAATTATCCTCTCTCGTCTACTTCACTCTTGCTCCCTGGGTGTCTGTCTGGGCCCTGCAGCTAGATGGTAAGATCTCCCCTCTGCCTCACACCCCACAGTCAATCCATCACGAAGCCCTGTTGGTGTCATCTCGGGAACGTCTCTCAAATACTTTCTCTTCTCCACATCCCCATGGCCTTGACCTCAGCCAGCCCTCACTCTCTCCGCTGGATTATTGCCACCCTGATTTCTCCTGCTACAATTCCCCTCTTTGCTCTGCCCAAGTGATATGAGCGTGGCTCCCCTTGGTCTGAAGTACACAATCCCAAGTCCTCATCTTGGCTTTCGAAGCCCCCATGACCAGGGTGTCCTGCCTACCTCACCAGCCTCCTCTTCCCAACCTCCCACACGGGCTACCCACCCCCTCACATGCTGAAGAGCTTGCAGTTCTGCCCCCAAGGAGGGGCAAAAGCAAACTCCAGGCTATTTCACTGCATGAACTCCCACACACGCACTTGCTCTCTGTGAATTCTCCCCACGCTCAGCCCTTGCCATTCGACTTGTAAACTCATGCTTGGCCCAGTATTCAGCTCTGGAATCTTCTCCTTCCAGAAACCCAAGGGTATTTTCTTGGCAAACCCCACAGCTGAGACTAATTTCCTTTCCCCTCTTGGGGCTTCTCTTAGGACGCACGTCCACAGGGATGCCTGGGATAATGATATCAACAAAACTGCCTGTGGAGAGCGCTCTCACGCCCATTCACTGTACAGTCCCCAGAGTCAAACCCTCACAATCATGCCATGAGGAGCCATGTCAAAGGTCCCTCTACAGGTGAGGAAACTGAGGTTTGGTTTCCAGAGCCAGGTCCCCATTTGGCCAGCTTGGCCTAGAAGGCCAGGGGCGGTGTGCCGGGACTCAGGGCAGACAGGCTGGAGGACCACATAGGGCATCGTGGTGGGTGGGGAGGCCCAGGGAGGGCACGAGGGGATGGAGGAGGGTGACAATTTGGAGTAGGACCACTTTTTTACCCAAAGGAATTTGGCTGGTGAAATAATAGCACCTCCACCAAGCATTCCCTTTTGCTCCCCCATTTCACAGTTGGGCAAATGGAGGTTCGGAGAGAAAGAAGGAGGCACAAAGAACAAAGTTATAGAGGAATAAGGACCAAGTTAGAACCAGGTGTCTTGAGTTTCAGTCCAGCTGAGCCAGTGGGCTGCGGGTCCAGTGAGACCCCACTAGTGCCCCTTCTCCTCTCCCTCCTCCCTGGACCCACTGCTTCCAACAAACAGTCCTCCGAGGGCCAGGTTCTCTGCTACTTGTTAAAGGTCCAGAGGGCCCCCATCTGGTTTGCTCATCATTGGGCTTGCCTCGCACAGAGTGGGCTCCCGCTAAACATTCACTTCCTGAATTAATAAATGAGTAAGCAGTGGGAAAGTAACCCGCCTCTCTTCATGCCCAGAAGGACCTGAAGGAATGGATAAGCACCCACCTAAGCCCTTTATGCCCACAGTCTCCTCACAGCCATCCTATGAGGTCAGCGTCATCACACCCATTTTACAGATGAGGACACCGAGGCTCACAGAGGGAACAAGGCTTGCTCAAAGCTCTGCAGTTAGAAAGCAGTTCTCAGCCACCCTAGGAATAAAACATTCCCCATGCTATGTTTTTTTAAAGAGAGGATGTTTTCCTTCTGGTGTGTAAACAGGAGAAGGGCTCCCCGAGAAGCCTGTTGTAAATATCATCACTTCTCCTCGGGGCCCTGTCAGCTTATGTTACTTTATTTATCAACATTCCACAAGGGGTGGATCCAAGAATATGTCCTCAAGTGGGACACCAAAGAAGATGTGTGCTTTGGGGGGATCAGGAAGGAGGGCTTTCCAAGCACAAAGTGCGGGTCTGGACGGGAGCTGGAAGCTGGGTCCAGGCGCAGGGCAGGGTGGGGTGGGCCCTTCCCAGCGTCCCCGCCTGGGTAGAGTAGCAGGTTGGAGTTCAGCAGCATGTCCCTCATTTCCATAAGGGGGAGCTTGTGCACAGGAGATTTCCTCTCGGCTAGAGGGGCCTCGGCATCCAGGGACCGGCTCTGGGAAGTGGCCATTTGGGTGGCACCTGCAGGCGTCTGCCCTGAGCACTGTGTCCTGCCCTGGATGGGGGGTAGCCAGGAGGATATATGCAGGCTGCCCCCTCCTCATTTATCCACCCAGGGAACCAAGGAAAATGAGGGGCGTGGACCCATGTGGAAAGAGCACAGCTTTGGAGCCAGACAGGACTGGGGCTCGCTCCAGTGCCATCACAGACTAGCCACATGACCTTGGGCTCGTCACCTCCCCTGGACCTTGGTTTCACCTCCCCTGGACCTTGGTTTCCTTATCTGTAAAATGGGAACAATACCAACTTTTAGAGTTACACAGAGCAGCGACTACGCTGCTTGGAGCACAATACATGCTTAAAAACAAAAGGAATATTACTATGATGATCGCTGTCTGGACTATTCATGCAGGTCTTAATTGCCACCCTCGCCTTCACAGAAATTTCTGCTTGTTATTCCCCAGCCAAACCTTGGTGGTGATTTGCACAGGGTTTGGCCTCCCTGGGTCCAGACCAAGACAAGCCCAGCAGAAAAGCATTTAGGCCTTGGATTTGCAAACGCAAAACCAGGTGCTTCTCTGAACAGAAATGATGACAAAGCAAAAATGTTAAAGAATATTTTAGAAAGAGGAGAGAGAGAGGGGAGTCCACATAACTTAATTCCTCACCCAGATTCAACCGCCAGTTTCTCTGCTTTCTGAGTGCAAACTCCCTGGTCCACACAGATGTTTGGTGGGCTTGTAATCCTAGTGACTCTACCAGGTGCTGTTTTATTACCAACTTGCTGTGGTCTTTAGTCTGACTCACTCCATCTCCTTTCCTTTGGCTCCTGCCAGAAAGCAAAGCACATATTTCACGGTCCCCTCTCCCTGGGAGGAGGAATTTCTCCCCAGGCCTTCTTCTGCATGTGCTCATGGAGTTGCATTTGGGGCAGAAAGATGGGATGGTAACACAGTCTGCTGCCCCTTGGCTGCCTTCTTAAAATTCTTTTTTTTTTTTTTTCCAAAATGGAAATAGCATTTTCTCCCTGATTATCAAAGTAACACGTGTGCATTGTAAGAAATGGGGCATTTCTGAAAAGTTCAAAGGACAAAAGTCACCCAGAAAAAAAAAGCACTGCTGACATTTGGGTGTGTCTTTTCAGATTTTAGTTCATCCACGCATGTACCAACCCAGTTACAAGGGAATCTTACAGGGTACGTTGTTTTGTATTCTGATTTTCTTGGTCTACCAATGTGGTTTTACTTGCTTGCTGTAAATGGCTCTGCATCATTTTATTGTATGGATAGAGCACAGTTCATTTAACCAACCCCCTATTGTTGGACGTTTCAGGTATTTCTGTTTCTTTCTTTTTTAAAAAACTTTATTTTGAAGTAATTCTAGGTTCACAGGAAGTTGCAAAGATGGTACAAACGGTGTCTGTGTATGCCTCATCCAGTTTCTCCAATGGTTATGTAATAATTGTACAGTATCAAAATCAGGATATTGACATTGGCACAATCCGTGTATAGCTCTGTGTCATTTCAACACATGCGCAGATCTGCGTAACCACTACCACTGCCAAGATACAGAACTCCCCCGTCGTGCTATCCCTTAGAGTCACCCCCAGCTGTCTCATCTCCCTCCTCCCTAACTCCTGGCAACCACTAATCTATTCTCTATCGCTGTACTTTTGCCATTTTGAGAATGTTGTACACACACACACACACACACACACACATATATACACACACACACACACACACATACACACACACATACACACACACACACACACACATTTTATTTTTCACTCAGCATAATGCCCTTGAGATCCATCCAATTATTGCTTATAGAAATGTTTCCTTCTTATAACCTAGTAGTATTACATGGCATGGGTGAACCACACCTATTCACCGTTCATCAATTTTAGGGCATTTTTGTTGTATCTATTTTTTAGTTATTACAAATAGAAACTGCTATGAATGTTCTTGTAGAGGTTTTTGTATGGACATATTTTCATTTCCCTGCAATAGATGTCCAGAGTACGATCACTGAGTTATTTGGTAAGTGTATGTTGAGTTGTCTTAAGAGACCGCTGAAGTATTTTCCAGAGCGGCTGGACCATTTTACATTTCCACCAGCGATGTTATGAGAGATCTAGCTTCTCCAAAACCTCACCATCATTTGATACCATCCCCATTTAAAATTCTACCCATTCTAATAGGTGCATAGTGGTATCTTGTGGTCTTAATATTTGTTTCCCTGATGGCTCATGATGGAGACATTTTTTCATGGGCTTATTAGCCATCCATATGTCCTCTTTGGTGAAATGTCTCTTCATATCTTTTAACCGTTTCCTTATAAGATTATTTGTGAGCTTACTGTTGAATTTTGGGTCTATACATACATATGTATAATATATATTAAATATACTAGAATATGCATATATTCTAGATATGAATCCTTTGTCAGTTATGTGGTTTGCAAATATTTTCTCCTGGTCTGTAATTTATCGTCTTCTTTAGCAGATCAAAAGTTTTCATTTTGATGAGGTCCAATTTATTGACTTTTTTTCTTTTATAGATCAAGATTTTGGTGTCATGTCTAAGAACTCTTCACCAAGCCCCAGGTCCCAAAGATTATTTCTGCTCTTTCTCCTTTAAAAACATTCCTGTGTTAGACAGAATAATGTCCTTCTGAAGATATCCACACCCAAATCTCCAGAATATGTGACCTTACATGGCAGAGAGAACTTGCAAATGTGATGAAGTTAAAGATCTTGAGAGGGTAGATAACCCTGGATTATCCAGGTGGGTCTAGTTTAATCACAGGGGTCTTTCTGTGGGAAAGAGTGGTCCAGGTCGGGACTTTCCTGGTGGCGCAGTGGTTAAGGCTCCGTGCTCCCAATGCAGGGGGCCCAGGTTCCATCCCTGGTCAGGGAACTAGATCCCACATGTATGCCACAACTAAGAGTTCACATACCCCAACTAAGGAGCCCGTGTGCTGCAACTAAGAAGTCTGCCTGCTGCAACCAAGACCCGGCATGACCAGATGAGTAAATATTAAAATAAATAAATAAGTAATATTTTAAAAAAATAAAGTGCTTATAACAGTGCCTAGGATATAGCAAGCACTTTAAAAGTATTTGCCCCCTCAAGTAACTTGAAAAATATAAAAAGAGTGGGCCAGGCAAGTTGCAGGAGACGTGAATACGGAAGCAGTAGTTGGAGTGATGATACCACTGACTAGAAGGGTAGTCTCTCGAAGCTGAAAGAGGCAAGGCCACAGACTCTTAGAGGCTCCAGAAGGAATGCAGTCTGCTGACACCATGCAGATCCATGTTAGTTTCTGATTTCCGGAACTGGAAGATAATAAATTTGTGGTGTTTTAAGCCACTAAGTTTGTGATAATTTGTTACGGCGGCAAGAAGAAGCTAATGCAAACCCTCTGATAAATATCCTTATACGTAAATCTTTGCACATTTTCCCAGCTATTTCCTTAGGATCAAATCCTATAATTCAAACTGGTGAGTCAAAAGGTATGTACCCAAACTGGTACCCGTTTAAACTTCATCGTTAGCTTTTAAGCTAATTACCCATAATCATCATTACCCATATTCATCATTAGCTTTTAAGGATTCCTGTTTCCTTGCTTCAGTAAATACTGGCTCTTACCAGTGTAAAACACATATTTGGAGTTGCCTTGATTTTCTTGTGTGTGTGGATCCTGCATGTGTGTGTATAGGAGATGAGGGAGAGGAGAGTGAGAAGGGCAAATGTTTTCTCTTATTCATCCAAACTTGCCCAGTTCAATATGGTAGCCATTAGCTAAGGGTGGTTCTTAAGCACTCAAAACATGGCTACTCCAATTGAGATAGACTGTATAAAATACACACCGGATTTCATATCCCTAGTACCAAGAAGAGAAAGACTTTTTAAAGATCTAGATGTAGTGGATTACGAAGAATCATTGCTTTTTCCTTCAGACACTAATATTTGTTGAATTTGAAGACATTACAGAGTCTACATCATGAAACCTTTTAATTACAAGTAAGCAAAAAATTATTATTAATATTTATGGTGCAAAAAGGAATTCTTTAACGCCAAAGCAAAGAAGAACCGGAGAGAGTTCAGAAACACTGACTCGAAGAACCGTCGTGAACACCGGGGTTCCTCTCTGTAAAAGTCAAGTCATTCACCATCTACATTATTAACATATTTTATAAAGAGAAAGGATTTCTGTATGATGACATGGAGTCTCCCTTATGCCCCATAAAGTCAATGCAGATTAAACTCCACTAATTAATATTATACTAGAATTAATAAAAAATCTGAATTAAAGACTAATTTTTAAAAAAGAGAGAGAAAGAAAGAAGGAAGGGAGGGAGGGAGGAAGGAAGGAAGGAAGGAAATAAGGAAGAAAGGAAGGGGGAGAGAAGAGAGAAAGAACGAAAGCAAGAAGAAAGAAAGAAAAAAGAGAGAGAAAGAAAGGAAGGAAGGAAGGAAGGAAGGAAGAAAGAGAGAGAAAGAAAGAGAGAGGGAGGGTGGGAGGAAGGGAGGAAGGAAGGGAGAAAGAAAGAGAAAAATCTCGAGTGATGTTTTATATTGATTACACACTGAAATTACAGTATCTGGATATATATTAGGTTAAGTAAAGTATATTAATAAAATTAATTTTACCTGTTTCTCACTACTTTTTAAAAATGCGGCTACTAGAAAATTTTTAATTATACATATGGCTTGCATTTGTGGCTCATGCTGTGTTTCTACTGGTCAGCATGGATCCAAACTCTCTCACCCACAGCCCTCTATGATCGGCAGAGGGTGGTGATAGTGGAGTGGTCAGGCTGGGGGGTTCAGTTCTCAGCTACCGCAAGGGAGTCAGCCAGGCCCTGTGGCCCTGGTCTCAGCAGCCAGTGCCCAACCACAGACCCCACAGTGTGGTGGAAAAAAACCTGGGATCAGAGAGACCTTGGTTTGAATCCCAGCTTCTTCCGTCAGAATTTTCTTGTACTTGAAACTTTCTCCATTTCAGTCTCCTTATCCGCAACATGGGGAAATAACTCCATAACATACGGAGACGTTCCTTTCTTCAACCAGCTTTGAGCAAACTTACCGTGTGCCAGGCACTGTTCTAGGCTCTGGTAATAAGGCAGCACACAACCCAGAAGGAGCCTAGCATAGTGTGCTGACGCTCAGTGGGTCCTCTTTCCTGCCTCTCTATTGCTAAAACAGAATGTTTCGGTGGAACAGGACATCCTACTCACCACTTTTTATGAGCCTACTGGTTCCTGGATTTGGCATAGCAGCCCTAGGCATGGCTGTGAATTATCTTAGCCATCACTTTGTGACTTGAAGAAATCCCCTGCTCGATGAATGGGTAAAGAAGGTGTGGTATATATACACAATGGAATAATAGCCGTAAAAAAGAAGGCAATAATGCCATTTGCAGCAATATGGATGGACCTAGAGATTATCATACTAAGCAAAGTAAGTCAGAAAGAGAAAGACAAATACCATATGATATCACATATGTGGAATCTGAAATATGACACAAATGAACCTATCTATGAAACAGAAACAGACTCAACAGACATAGAGAACAGACATGTGGTTGCCAAGGGGGAGGGAAGGACTGGGAGTTTGGGATTAGCAGATGCAAACTATTTATATAGGATAGATAAACAACAAGGTCCTACTATATAGCACAGGGAACTATAGTCAATATCCTGTGATAAACCATAAGGGAAAAGAATATGAAAAAGAATATATATATATATATATATATATATATATATATACACACATATATCTGAATCACTTTGCTGTACAGCAGAAATTAACACAACATTGTAAATTAACTATACTTCAATAAAATTAAAAAAAAATAAATTCCCTGCTCTGTTCTTCATTTCCCATCTGTAAAGTGGGGCTAATAACATTACTCTCCTCACAGGGTTGCTGTGAGCATTAAATAAGATAATATATGTAGGCCATAATTCCTGGACCTTTGTAGATGCTAAAAGTAGTAGTTGCTAGTAGTGAGAGTAGTACTAATGTTATTATTATTTTCTTTGCCTTAGAATCCCAAGGATTTCAGGGCACTCCTAAGAGAGATGACCCAGAAACAGAAAGAAAGGTCTGGAAAGACTGCACTTGATAAGGCCTTAGGCCTTTATCTGAGTGATGAATATGTTGCTGGACATCTTGTGGCTCATGTCAAGAAGAGCGGCCTAGTCTTGATCACGCTAAGAAAGTCAGCCCTTTTCTCTGGATGAAAAGAGCTCTCGCTGCTGGCTGCTAACCCAGGCTTCATCCCTCTGTTTCAGATGCTGTCAGTGCCTCTCCTATAGTCCCCTGGAGGCTCACCTCCACCTGCGATCCTCTGCCTGAGGGTTTTTCCAAACTACTGGAACTTGCTAGGTTTGTGCTCAGGGTCAGCGAGCGCGCTGGGTTCATGGCACTGTTAGTAGCCCTGAACCAGTGGGGAAAGGGGTGCTGATGGAGAAATAGCTTCCTCAGCCCTCGGTCAGGGCACCCCTGAGGTGCGTTCTACATTTTCACGCAGGTTTCTCGGTGGATTAAAGTCCAGTTACCCACAGTGGCTACTGGCCTGATAAAGCACCCTCATTGACTGTCTTCCCATCTCTGTCCCGTTTCCTCATCCTCCTGCTGGTGTTTCCTTAGCAGTTCAAATTCTGCTTCTAGAAGAACCCAACGGAGATACCCTTCAAGAAAAACCTATCTTGGATCAGTTATTTCCCCTCCTGGAGAGTCCTGTACCTTGAGGAAGTTGACCCCCCAATTCCGTGCTAGCCTCATGGGCCTTGACGATAATTGGTTCAGACTGGTCAGATAACGGAGCTCTGGACAGGTTGATGTGAGGGCAGGCCTGCTGCTAGCCATAGTTTTCTCCCTCCTAAAAACTGAGCTGCAGGAGAGGCACTAGTCCTCTGATGGATGTTTCTGCATTTGGAGGTGATGCTAGGGACTCCTGGCGCCATCTTGTTTTCATCCTGGGAATGAAGAATAGAGCCATCAGTACAGACGGCAGAGCAGAGGGTTTGGAAGAACCTGCGCTTCTGATGACAACATTGAACCATTGACCCAACCCACCTGGAAATCAGTGCACCTCTGAACTTCCGTTTACACGAGACCATAAATTTTAAGGAAATTTAAAGCCACTCCACAATTTGAGTTGGGGATTTTGCTACTTGTACTGCTAACAGAAGTATCTAAGCTGCTCAGTTAATCTTAATACAACTCAGAAAGCTAGCCATTATTATTGACATCCCTACTTTGCTGATGAGCAAACCGAAGCTTGGGGTTTGGATACAGATGAGAGCCCTCTCCAGGTGTGGGAGGTCTTCTCGTGTGTCCATGCGATGACTACATGCTTGAGAAATTGCAGGTGTTACCAATGGAGGTCAAGTTCATGGGTTCTGTGTCAATTCCCTTTATAAAGTGAAAAATCCTTTCACAAAGTGACAGTACATTTCCTAGCTTAAAATAAAATCATTATTGAAGGTACAGTCCAGCTATCATTCCCATTTCATAATTGAGGGCACTGAGGCTCAGAGATGGCCAGTCACTTCCCCAAGGTCACACAGCTAGGTAGGTGGAACTTCAACCCTGGGTTCGACCCCAGGGCTTTTTCCACCAATGCAAGCTGCTCCCACAGAGTCCGCTTTAGGCTGAAATGAGGGAATGCTGTGAAAGTGTTTTGCAGACAGTAATGATGCCCACTTCTTAGTTTGCCTGGCTTTGTCCTCCCCTTGCTCTGCCGCCACCCCAGATTTAGCTGGTGCCAGCAAGTACACCTCCCCACTCTCACTCCATTTTCTATCCTTTCAGAGCCAAAATTCCTGAAGGCCATCTCCCAGAATGCTAGTTTCCCCACGTGTTCCCCACCAATTAAAAACTCTATTATTTTAGAGATGATTTTTTTTTGGTTGGTTGTCTGTAATGCACCGTTTTCTATTGCCTGTTTGGCCCCTTCCGTTAGTAGGAGCAGCAAGAAAGAGGAAAAGAAAACCCATTAACACCGTCTTTAAGAAACTTGGCTATTCTGATGTTTCCACAAAGACGGGGCCTAGCAGAGAGCTCTCTCCTCAGACTCATATCATACTCTGCAATTTTTAAAGATAAAACTTGTAAGCTGTTCAGTCGTTGTTCTTCGGGCTGCTGACATTTGATACCATTAGACGTGAGCAAGTGACTTGGCTCTCTCTGCTACGTAGCCTAATTTGGACAGGTCTGTGGCCCATGCAGCAACTCCCCCTCCACCCCTATTGATCTTACCAGAGCCCTAGGGTCACGGCTTTTCTCCCCGGGAGTCTGGGAGGATGTTTTTCTAGGGAAATGCACAGAAGACACCATCATTTCACACCCTCATTCATTTAAGACAATCAGTGGTACAGAAGGGCAGCAACTAGTCATCTTGGCCAGTGGTTCCCCTCTCCTGGTGACTCCTCCTTCCCGGAGGGCTACTTGCTATTGGGGTGCTACCACTATGAGGAAGATTGGGGTTCCTGATTTTAAACACAAATTCAAATTTAAGAAGCAGATACATGGAGAAGGGATATGTAATCGGTTGAATCCCCGGTCCCCACCCCGCAAACGATAGGCCCATGGTCTAATCCTGAGAACCTGTGAACGTGATCTTAATTGGGAAAAGGATGTTTGCAGATGTAATTAAATTAAAGATCTCAAGGTGAGTTCCACCTGGATTATCCAGAAGGGCCTTAAATCCAAAGACAGGCGTCCTTATAAGAGAAACACAGCGGGAGATTTGAGACTCACAGAGAAGTGGGGAGAGGGACTGCTTTTTGAAGAACAAAGGCCAGCACATGTTGGCTACACCTCTCAAAGACTTTAGCTATTTTGAAGTCAGGACTTTGTTCTCCACGGTAGGCCTCAGCATTACATGGGAGGGCCTGCTGTGTGGTTTTAAACATGATGGTTGCCCTCTCTGAACCTGTTTCTTCCACAGTCACAGAAGGATGGCCATGGCGCCTACCAGCCAGGGCCATTATGAGGGTCAAGGAATCGTGGGGCATCAGAGGTTGGACAGCTCTCAGGCCACTTCAGGACAACAGACATATTTGGTTTGTCCCAAACGATCTCTTAAAATTTCGAATTTGTTACCAACCTTCAAGTACCAGGAGACTTCACACAAAAATCCCAGGTGCGTTTGAGAAGTCAAAAACCTGCCAACCGAATGTCACCATGAAATAATTGGCTGGCATGGATGCCTCAGTTCCCCACATCCTCATCCCTCCTATAATACCTGCGGGTTCCCCGCTTCATTCATTCCTCTCACCTGACCGGCTCCTGTGGGCAGCTGAGTTTGTAACTTCAGTGTGGGGAGAGCTTTCTGTAAATGGTTTGCTAATTTCATTTCTGTTTCACAAAAGAGAGATCCCAAGCCAGCGCTCTCTTTCAGGAGAGTGTCTCCAGTAGGGAGAGGGACTGATGAAAACCTCTGTCAGACAGAATTTTTTCCTTAATAGAATGTGTTATAACCAGATCAGCAACCTCCTTTAATCCCAGGCCTCTGACTTGTGGAAATCTCTTTGTTACCCAGAACTAGATACAAATGATGGTACTTGTTAAAACCAGGCGTGCTGGTGGAGAGAGACCTACGCTTAGGCTTGTTCTTGCCAAGATTTTGATGTTCCAGTCCTTCTCCGGTTTAACAGTTAAGTAAACGTTCATTTTGGATTCTGGTTCAAACTAGTTCAAAAGGCACTTTTAGGAAAAAACAGCACCTTTGGTTTTGCATTTTGTCACCAAAACTAGTTATGATTTTCTTGGACTTCAGGGTTTAGAAAGTGAGTCCAGTTTATGGAATCAGACTCAAAATCTGGCTCTGCCTCCTGCTAGCTGTGTGACTTTGGGCAGTCGCTTAACCTCTCTGAGCCTCCGTTTCCTCTTCTTTAAGAGGATCAGGGTAATAAACTTCATATCACAGGGTTGCTGTAGGGATGCGAGATGAGGTGTGTTCAGCTTTGGCATAGGAGCCAGGACACCAGAGACAATTATTATTATGACTGGTCACTGTTTTATGAGGCTGCCTTTCTTGTAGCTCGGGAAGTAGAAATACGGATTGTGAAGATTTTATTGTTCACACATACCTGTAGAATCCTGCCTTGATCTGCAAACCTTAGAAGTAATAATAATGAGCTTGATTATAATTCTGAAGGCCAGTATTTATTGGATATTTCCAGAACAGATAGAATTCTCCTCCCCTCTCCCGCTTTGGTCTCTCTCCCCTTCTCTATCAATATCTTTGGCACTGGTGCGTTAGTTGTACATCAACATGGGATGTCTTCAAAGTCTAGAATAAGAAAACATCCTCCAAGCCTATGATTTGCACATCAAATCATATACTTTCTAAATGTGGGTGCTGCCTGCCTGGGGTCAGATCAAGAGTTGGTAAATGGGGAGTACTGTTGGCACACTAAGGGGACAATTCTCCAATCCTCAGCTCTATTTCTCACATTGCAGGAGGTTTAGCACTCCTGGGCCCCTGGCCCCTTGCAGTAATGGCAATCACTGCAACAACCAAAAATGCCCTCCCATGCATCTGAATGTCTTCAGAGGAGTTTGAGAACAACCTGATGAGAATATGCAAGCTCTCCTAAGCCTGCAAATTTGGGCCAGACCCTCTATGTATCTCTCTGAACCTCAGTTTTCTGACCTGTTAAATGGTAAGTCGTACCCATCCCACTGGACTGTTGGGGGACTAAGAGGGAGGGTATATGGGAAGTGCCTGGTGTGAGCCTGGCATAGAGCAAGTGTCCAGAGCCTGGGGTTGCCGGGTGGGGGGGGGGGGGGCGGGGGGCGGCGAGGTGGCAGGCACATCACGGTGTAAGCTAGCATCCGCAGACCCTGGCTCCCCTCTTTCCACTGATTGTGTCTCCAAGTGACAGGGCCGGGGAGGGGGGAGCTTCAAAGCCCTCCAGACTTCACTCACTATAATTGGAAGTCATTGTGGAACGAAGTCCAGTATTTAATTTGGCCTGTGTTTGACAGATCCTGTGTGCACCGCTAACAGAGCTCACACAGGGCCCGTGATACAGGGGGGATTCTTGGCCTGGGCTCAGGGCAGATTGGTGGAGAAAATGTCGCATTCGATTAAGGCTGATTGGCCCTGACAGTTGTCTGGGTGAAGTTTATAAGGTACATCTAATCTGGATGCATCTGGTCATAAAAATGCAAAACAAGCCATTCCCACCCAAGTTCTAACTCCAGATGTGGGCTGATTCTCAGTGATTGACACCATATTTTTTGCAGCTGTCCCACATTTCAAATCTTTTTCTATTTAAAATATATTCATCATAATTATGGAATGCAGTAAACAAACTTCAGCCTGATGACAAGCATTAAATATAAGAATGTTTCGGCTTAAAATAAATGCCATGATTTCTCAGCCCAGGCTGGAGTGTTCTCCAAAGAAGCCTTGACCTTGTCACCATGAACCAGACAGAGTTATTTTCTCGCCAGTATTGACTGATATTTGGAGGGGGGCAGGGGGAGAAAAATCAAAAAGCTATTTATATCAGATAGAAAAACGTGCATAACCGTCAGAAAGCCACCTTTGTAAGACAAAGAAGAAAAAACTGGATTCAACCTAATCATGTTTGAGGACTCCCCATTGTGCAAGTTCTTCACAAGATACTGTAGGGCAGGGTAGATGTTACACGCCCTGGGGCCAGGTCCCTGGATGCAGCTTCCACACTCCACACATGTGTGTCCAGCTTCCACACTCCACACACACTCTGTTACCTTGAGTATTCCTTTATCACCTCAACTCTCTGTGCCTCAGTTTCCTCATCTATGAAATGGAAGGTGATGATAGTACTTACCTGGTAGTGCAATTATGAGAACTAAGTGAGTAAAGTGCTTAGAATAATGTCTGGCATGTAGCAAGCGCATGGTAATCAGTATCAGCAGACCTCTTCCCCGGCGCTTCTAAGAGACACTGAAAGTCACCTGACCTGCACGAGGTCACGTATAGCGCACGGCAAAGCAGAGATGCAAACCCCGATCATCTGACTTCACTACGAAACACGCGTACAAGGGGTCAGTTTTGCTCACGTTGGCATTTTTCTGTCTCTGAATGCTTCACCAAGTCTTATCTGATGGCTGTTCTCCCAGTCAGTGGCTAGTCAGGCATCCTGTTATACCGAGGCAAAAGATCACCTTCTATTTCTTCTTCTGTTCCTGGGGCTCATCTTTTATTTTTAATGCTATTTAAATAAGCCTGTAATTGTGATAGTTAAATAAACAAACACTTAGGATAATTATAGATGGGTCATCCTGTGACCAAGCTGCTGGATCTTTCTAGCCACTTATGGACTTCAGCCACGTCCACATGGTTCTCCCGTAAACTGCGTGTACCGCTTGGTTCTTTGAGAAAAACGGGAACTACCCGGAGTTCGTGTCAACAATCTGCTCCTCTTTTAAGTGAGGCCATAAGTCACAAACCCTCTGAGTTCCCAAAAAAGTGTCTGGAGCTAAATTTGTATCCTGACTCTGGTGATTGTTCTCTTATTAGGCTGATGAGAGACTTAGCAGAGCCAGGGCCTCCTGGGGCTGTGCTCACAGCTCGTGCCAAGATGGAAATGACTCTGTGAGTTTTATTTCTGAGATGTGTAAAAGGTTTGTCCATCACTGGGCCCGTGGGCACATGTTCAGTATCAAAATAGTGTGTGCCACCTCTCTCGGGAGATGGACTCCAGTCCTGGCAGGTCCTCTGTTTCCAGCAGTAATGAGAACTCTCCACCGGAAAGGGGGTGGCTGTGTTTTACTTCTCCCAGAGCCCTCTGGGTGGCCCCGGTGAAGTCTCTGAGCCTTGCCTTTCCTGCTAGATTCCTGTTTGGGGAGGGTAGTGTGGAACATTGGCAAGAGTGTGCCCTTGAGACACAGACCCTGGTTCAAATAGAAACACCATTAATTGCAAACTGGGTGAACTGGGGTAAGCAGCCCAGCCATCTTGCAGACTAGCATGTGAAATGGAAATAATTATGTCTGACTTACTCGCAGGGTTGTCTTGAGGATTAGATGAGATAATGCGGGGCAAGGATTAGGCTCCATGTCGTCACTGAGGTTTGACCTGGGGGGTCAAGAAGGTACTTAATCTGGTGCCTGGAATTGGGAAGTTTGTTTTTCCCTCTGTAGCCAGGATGGCAAATAGGCTGTACCTCTCATTTTGATATCAATCAATTGGAGATGCCTGCTTAAAGTGCAGTGATTGATTTGTAATGTCTGCCACAGACTAGGAGGGAGTAGTAAGAGCATTCCATGTTCTGCTATCTCCCTTCTAGAATCTAAGTTCTAAAGTCAGGAACTGGGTCTGAAAAATATTCTCTCAACTTGTACATGCTACAAAGCAATTTTTTGCATCTATAATCTCCTCAGACATGGTGTCCTGTGACTCCACATCCCTGGTGTTAAATCCTGTGACAGTTATCATCTCCATTTGATGGATGTGGAAACTGAGGCCAGAGATCAAATGAATGATGTAAGCAACTGGTAAAACAAGATTAGATTTTTAAAATTATCTGTAGTATCACTCCAGAAAACTGCCACTGCCTACCATCTCCCATGGGAATCTTGATACACACACACACACACACACACACACACACACACACACACACGCACACGCACACACACACACATACAGTAAGGAAGAGGAGATATGGGTTCTAGCCTCTGCCCTCCGGCCAACCAACCGAGGACCTTGGAAAAGTCACTTTACCTTTCTAAGGCTCAGTTTACCTGTCTGCAAAATGGACATAATAACTAACCCATCCTCCCAATATCAAAGGGCTGTGTAAAGATGAGGGAAACAGTGAGTGTGTGATAATTAAGGCTTGGGTAAAATCACCCTTCCTGCCATTATTTGTAAGAGGCAGGAGATACTTGTCAAATGGAGTCTTTGAAAGCTTATTTCTGGGGCTAGCAAATTACCTGCAAATTTCCCCAGACTGCTGTGTGGGGTGCTTCCGTACTGGAGGTTTCAAGGCTAGACTGACTTTGTGACCTTGGCCAAGTCATTTCACCTCTCTGACCTGCAGGCTCTTTACCTGTATGACCAGATGACTATCTTCCTGACAGGGCTTCTATGAGGCCCAGAGTCAAGTTCGAAAGTCATATGGAATGCAGAAGTCACTCAGCAAGGTCCAGGTTCCCTCTTCCCGAGGACCTGGTAGGATAACCTTGCCAGAGAGTCAAGGTACAGAATTTCTTTTCTTCAAAGAAATGGCAATAAGAAATGTGTGAGTGTGTGTGTGTATGGGGGGTGGGGTGCATGTGTGCCAATGTGTGTGAGTTTGTGTGTGAGTGAGTGTGTGTGTAGGAGAGGGTTATGGAGAAATAAAGCCATAGTTGGGAATAAGCAACAGAACATCTTAGTGACTTGCAGATGAAAGCTTCTTTTCGCTGGATTCATTTGCCTTCTAACACCGGCTTAGCTGTGTTTGGAAAAATACTTAACTTGCCATAGGATGCCAAGTCGTGACTATGTCAGAGAGAGAGTCAATTTTAGAGATTTGCATATCCTTCTCCTAAGAGAAAAAGTTCTATTGGAACAAAGTGCTTGGGGCTTGTGGGTAACATCTCTTTATTTGTTCTTTGTGTGAGGACATTGGAAGAAAGTCAGGAGTAAAAGGTTTATGCAGATTCTTCTGGGAAATGGAGAGAGAGGAGGCAAAGAGAAAAGAAGAAAGAGGAGAAAAGACAGACTGAAAAAGAGCAAAAGAGATGGAAGCAGGGAAGACAGAGAGAGAAGGGCCAGAAAGGCGTGAGGAGGGAGACAGAGCAGAGAGACGACGAGCAGGGAAGGGGGACAGAGAGGAAGAGAAGGAAGTGAGAGGAGAGACTGGCAGATGCTCAGAGACCCAGGACAGACAGACGAAGGGAGGGGGGATGGAGCGGGCCCCACCCATCCCCCTTCATCTTGACCCTGCCTTGACTTACGACAGGTTGACGTCCTCCGTTTTCAGACCTCGAAGCTTGTCTCGGGGCCTGCCTGCCCCACCGGCTGTAATGTTTAAATGCCCATTTCTCAAGTGGAGCCAGATGGTGGACGCGAGCCAGCCTGCGTTTGACAACCAGATGCTGAGCTCGCACAAAGGGGTTCTCCAGCCTGGCTGCTGGCTGGGAGCTTCGATTCGCTTCACAGACCACTGTCCACTCTCTATGCCTGAGACCCAAGGACAGGCCCTGCCACAGCCTCGGCCACCAGGAGGGGCCCCGGAGGCTGGCGGGACCAGGGCCATGGAATTAGACAGAGCTGGGTTTGAATCAGGACCCACCCCTTACCAGTGGCTCTGGGCATGTGGTTTTTAGCCTCCATTTCCTCATCTGTGAAATGGGTCTAACCGAAAAAAAAAAAAGCAGGTCTCATGGCTGGTTAGAAGATTAAAGGTGAAACAAAGTGTAAAGAGTCTGGTACAGAGAAGAGCAGAGGTGGTAGACGCAGGCTGAGCTGGCTGACTTCAACCTGAAAAGGGCTTCAAAGTTTTTGAATTAATTGCCCACATTTAAAAAACCCAGGAGATTTCTTATAAAAATCTGTATTACTGTTTTCTTGTGGAAGCCTAGTACCAAAGGCTGGAAGTGAGCAGTAGGCCCCCCTCTCTGCCTCAGACCCCTGCCTGCTCTGTCTACCACAACCCCCTTCCCTCATTTCCAGCCCCTGAATTCATCTGACCCTCCCTGAGAGTCTAGATTATCCTCCGGGCACCCAAGTTGTGTCCGTTGGCATTTCTGCGGTGGTTGACACTGCCTTTCACGGGGAAAGGAAAGCAAAAATCACTGAGAGGTGAGTCGTCATCTCATCTCAGCACAAAGATAGGTTTCTGGGGCGACTCCTGTCATCACCATCAACCCAAGGGGCTGGACCCACAGGGAGGACACCCCGATTGTCTGAGATTCCAATGAGCAGCTGCTTCTCTTTGGAAGAATATGTTTCGATTTAGTGTTTAAATGACATGGCTTTCAATCAAGCCATTGTCTGGGGCTCTCCAAGAATCTAGGCACCAAATAGGTAAAAATATGTGCCTCCCACCCCGCCCTACCACCAAATGGATGTATCCTGTAGCTTCTCAAGAACTGGGGACTTGGGTATACACACTCGGAAGGATACAACAGGCCAAAGAGGAAGAAGGGGCCGGGCTGATGGAGGAAGTTGCCTGCCATGGGTTGAGACTCTATCGCGTCCTACAGCCAGGGATGTGGCCACCACATATGACCTGCTCACTCAGAGTTTATAGCCTAGCATGGAGGGGACAAGAGGTAAACAGACAATGACGAATTTCCAAAGAGACCGGCACAAGGAGCTGAGGGAGCCCTGAAGAAATAACCAACTCAGCTCAGAGGAGAGCAATTTGGCTCCTGGAGGCGGTGAAGCCTACGTTGAGCCCTGAATGACAAGTGGGAGTTGGGATGGGGCAGAATTGCAGACGGGCCCTCCAGGGAGGAGATGAGAATGATGGAGGTGTGTTTGCGGGTCTGGAAAGATTTGGAGGCGCTGGAGCATAACGTGAGGATTGATGAGCAGGGATGGGTGCACAGGGTCCAACGGGGAAGGGCTCGGAATGCCATGCTGAGGGGTTGGGAGCTAAGTTGGAGATAATCTTGTGGGCAGTGGGGAGCCACAGACAGGTGTTTAGAACAGGAGCGACAGGATCAGATTTACGTTGCAAAGGTGATTTTGGAGGCTGTGTTGAGGTAGCTGGAAGACGGTGAGCCCGAAGGTAGGAAAACCACAGAGAAAACTTGTGGTGGCGGCAGCTGTGAGGACAGAGTGGAGGCAGTAGGTGGGGGAAATCAGTGTCGCTAGAAAAGCCACTAAGACTTGGTGACAGCTGTGGAGTCCCCGAAAGACTCTGATTTGCATAAACACAGGGTCTCTGCAACATTCCATCCCAGTCGATGGGTGGTTAATTGAATTCATTCATCCAACAGCAAACATGTAGAGATGCTGACTTCGCTGAGAGCCCCAGGCTGGGTGCTGAGAGGAACAGGATTCTCTCTTTATATAGACTGGTTCCCCCGGGGTGTGTGGCAGGGAGTCAATATATCTCCAGTCCCAACCACCTGGGATGTTGTTAAAAAGGCAAATTCCCAGGTCCCATCTCCGATTGTCAGTAGCAGACTCTGTGTGTGGGATCAAGGGATGTGCCCTCTGACAAAGTTCTGGGGGTGATTCGGATGCACCCCAATGCGTGAGAACCCAGTCTATTGGCTTCTTGGGAAAATTCAATAATAAATCAGCCCACACAGCCACAGGCCGGCATGGGGCACACCCATGATATACGGAGCAGTCCCTAGGAGTTGCACTATTGACCTGAATCAGTTTATCGAATCATTGTGAGAGACAGTACTACTTTCATTCCCATCTTACAGATGAGACAACTAAGAATGCCAGAAAACCAGACACTTGTGTGAGTTGGGTGGGTAACCACTGGCCTGGACACAGTAATAGCCGGTTCCCTTCCTCTTCCCTTTCATGGTTGGGGCAGGACATGAGAGGGGCTGTGTGCAGCTATGGGCCAAAGCCAGAGGACCCACAGAGAAAATTCAAGGGCTGAAGGGGAAAGGCCATGAACTCACAGGAAACTGCAGAGGAGGGGCCACCTAGGAGGACCTGGCAAATTCATCCAAGCCGGCACAGCCTCAGGAGAGCCGCGCAACCTCTGCTGAGCTGTGAAATCTCGGTGGGTCATGTTAAATCAGCCAGGGTGTGTAATTCACATGAAGGGATTGCAAGCTCCAAATAGAGCTTTTTTTTTTTTTCCCGTCTTTCAAATCAGGCAATGGGATTTGTCCATGGCGAGGGATCCTAAATACCCTGATTCCTTCTGAGAGGGGGAATTATGTCTTGGTGAAATCGAGGCTTCTTTCACTGGCATCTTTGTGTGGAGGTACCTAGAGATGTATTTTTTAAAGCTTATAAATCATAAACCTTGTTTGAATCCCAATCCAGAACAGATGTAATGCATATGGTCAGTAGACTTGGAATTGCAAATAAATATGTTTGGAGACCAAATATTTGAAAAGCAATTCTTCTTCTCAGTCTTCTCTTTTTTAAGTGCCACTGCCAAGATCGGTTCAGGGATTTGGTTTCCCTGGAAGCTGTTGCCACAGCACTATACTCTCTCAGCCAAAACAGAGATGCAATGCCCCAGACTAGGAGAGCACAGAAGTTTCAACTTGCTCAGCAGTTCAGGTTGATTGCTTGTGGCTGCCTAGAGTGCTGTGCTGAGACTGGACCTCAAGCTCAGCTAGAAAGAGTGCCATGATCTATTAACAATGTCTGTCTTAGGACCAGCAGTAGGAAGTGGAGGTATAAGTGCCACATAATTGCCCTCCCTGTCCTGCGTGTTTTGGGATCTGCTAACTCTGGACTACCTGCTTCTCTAATAAGACTGTGCTTTATTTTGATTGTAGTGCCGTGAAAATTTTAGGGTACAAAAGAATCAGGGAGGGCTTCCCTGGTGGCGCAGTGGTTGAGAGTCCGCCTGCCGATGCAGGGGACACAGGTTCGTGCCCCGGTACGGGAAGATCCCACATGCCGCGGAGTGGCTGGGCCCGTGAGCCATGGCCGCTGAGCCTGCGCGTCCGGAGCCTGTGCTCCGCAACGGGCGAGGCCACAGCGGTGAGAGGCCTGTGTACCGCAAAAAAAAAAAAAAAAAAAAAAAAAAAACGAATCAGGGACATTGAAGGGTTTCCACTATGTACCCTTTAAATGTAATGCCCAAGTAATATCAAAACCGTCCTCTTGCTAATTCAGCCATCTGCCTGAAGGTAGGAATCTTTAATCATCTGAAGAGTCCTGGCATGCAGAGGTGGCACTTTTCACAAACAGCAGTTCTTTTGTTTATTTATCTGTGTACTTGATTATTGCCTGTTTCTCCCTAGGGTATGAGCTTCATGAGAACTGGGACTTCGTTTTGTTCATTGCTTTACTCCTCACATCTAGCTAGAAGTGTATGGCACATAGTAGGGACTAGACAAATCTTTGATGAACAAAGTTAATTTCTTTCCTTTCATTCCCTTGTATATATGCTTATTTGTGCCATCACTACACTGGACTTGGCAGGGCTGGGTGTATAGGTCCAGACACAATAAAACAAGTGAGAAACCTCCAGCCTGATGAGGGAGACAGATATATAAACTGATGATTCTAAAACGGCATGAAAAAGCCAACAATAGACATAGGTGCTGGGGCAGAGGTGACTGACTTCATGGAGAGATGATGAAGTTGGCACACTAAAAGAGACTTCCTAGAGGCTTCCCATTGACCTTGGGTTTTGAAGAATGAATAGAAGTTTTCCAAACAAAGTGTTGGATGTGTTCTGCTTTTTTTTTTTTTTAAGCCAGATTCCCGTCTTGTGTGAGAAAGACAGTGTGATACATATTGCATTAGTGAAAGGAGCAGTGGAATTGTCTTAAAGAGTCAGACACATAAGTAGTTGAATCTCAGTCTGCCATGGTTCAACCTTGGGCAAGTCACCTAGCCTCTCTGAGCCTCAGTTTCTACCCCACAGACTGAGAATTCAGAGGAAATAGAGGCGAAATGCCTGGCACTGGCCCCAATACCTCACAGGCCCTCAGGATGTGACAGCTCCTCCTGGTAGGGTGTGATTAGAACCCCACTCTTACCCCGGTCTTTGAAGCTTCCCTGGGGCAATTCAGAGGAAGGCAGGTCTCTCTGGACCTGGTCCAAAGGGACTTAGCTAAGGACATCCTGCAAGGACCGTGTTATCAGTGGAGCCTTGGCCCCAGGGGCTCTGCAGTGAGATCCCCTCCCCCTCCCCAACCCCTGCCCTGGGGATACTGTCCTGGCTGCCTCTCTGCCCCACCCAAGGGCACGTGCAGCCTGTTTTTACAGCTTTTCACTGAGCTGTGCTGTGAGAAAATGCCAGCTTGATCCATTTTTCCTTCCTGTTCTTCAGACACATGCAGCCAAAAACGCTGGCTCAGCAGACCGCTTCAAGTTCAGAATCTCATCATTTAAAAGACCCGCTCTCTTCAAACATAACGATAATAAAAATAACAACAATTACAGTTTCCATGGATGCCAAGCTCACTCTGGGCTGTCATTTACATGCACTGTTTTGTATAAGTCTCACCAGGGCCTTCTGGCTGCTATTATCTTCTCATTTTTGATACGAACGGTTAAGTCCAAGTTTACACGGCTATGAGTGACAGGGCTGGAAAGGGAACCTATGTTTTCAGTCTTCTAAACTCACACCTCCCCTTTCCATTTATCTGTTTGTTTTTCATTTCTTTACTGATACTCTCGCCTTTCAAAAAGATTTGAAGCAACTAGTGGAAACACAAACAGCCAAAAAGAATAAAACCAACCAAGGAAATTAGAGCCAAGAGAATCTGAGACAGGAAAGTAAGGTGTTCCCTGCAATGGTTTGCTGCAGTGTTCTAGAGGTGGCACAGAGATCACGTTATTCAGATCTTCTCTATCTTTAATGATTTTTGTCTGCTTCTTCTACCAGTTACTGAGAAGTCTGTGTTAAGACCTCCCACTGTGATATCAGATTTGTCCCTTTCTCTTTTTGGTTTTCACAGTTTTTGCTTTGTTTTAAAAATGTTGTTACTAGGTGCCTGCATGTTTAAAATGATTGTGTCTCCAGCGGAATGATGCGTTTTATCCTCATGATGAAGAATCTCTGGTAATGCTTCCTCCTTTAAAGTCTCCATTGCTGATAGCATAGTTTAGCCACATTTGGATGGCCTGTGTTTTTTTCCTTTTTACTCAATCATAGCCTTTTTTTTTTTCTTTTAGTTTTATGGAGATATAACTGACATACAGCATTGCATGAGTTTAAGGTGTACAGCATAATGATTTGACTTACCTACCTCGTGAAATGATTACCACAATAAATTTAGTGAGCATCCACCATCTCATTTACTACCAAGACATTTTAAAAAATATTTTTTCCTTGTGATGACAACTCTTAAGATTTACTGTCTTAACAACTTTCACGTACACAGCGATGTTACTTATATTAATCATGTTGCACATTACATCCCTAGGACTTACTTATCTCGTAACTGGAAGTTTGTACCTTTTGACCACCTTCATCCAGTTCCCCCTCCCCCACCTCCCATCATCTTTTTAATGGAATATTTAGTTCACTCAACTTTAATGTGATTACCCATATACTTGAGTATGGATGTGTCATCATATTATTTATTCTCCACTTGTCCCATTTTGTCTATAGTCTTCTGTCTTGACCTTTTTGCCTCTTTTCTTTTTTTTTTTTTTTTGTGCCCCTGGTGACCGTTAGAGTGCCTTCTTTTTGATTAATCTTTTATTATTATTATTTAAATTGTACCCTCTGTTATCTCATTAGTTTACATTCTTGCACTATATTTTGAGGAGTGGTTCTTAGCATTTACAATAGGCATTCTTGACTTAATTAAAGCCTAATATAAGTCAGTATTTTTACCATTTATGGACAATAAAATTAAAATCCTTTCATTTTAATTTATTTAAATCAAATTAAGTCAAATTTTACCCGCTTTGAACTTATATGTTATTGCTGTCAAATATATGATTTTACATATATTTTAAACGTCACAAGACATCATTATTATCATTATTTTATACAAACTTCATCTAGATTTACCTACATATTTATCCCTTCCATTGCTTGTCAATCCTTCCTGCATTTCTGTGCATCTTTCTGGGATGATATTTCTTTTCCTTGAAAAAGCTCCTTTTACTATATCTTTTAGCGCAAGTCTTCTGAAAGCAAATCCTCTGCTGTTGTTTATCTGGCAATGTCTTTAGGCTTCATTTTTAATAGATATTTTCACTGAGTATGAATGCTATGCTGACAATAATTTTCTTCCAGCATTCTCAATATGTTACTCCATTGTCTTCTGGTTTACATCATTTCAGTTTAAGTCTTAGTTTGCTTCTTTGATGGGAAAGTGTCATTTTCACTCTGCCTGATTTTATAACTTCTCATCTTTAGCTTTCATCAGTTTTGTTTATATTTTTCCTTGTATTTATCCCTCTTGGGATCATAGTGATTCTGTGGTTTGACATTTTCATCAGCTTTTTAAAATATTCAGTCATTATCTCCTTAAAGATTACTCTTTTTCTCTCTCCTACCCTCGTAGGACACCAATTACATGTAGGTAAGAACTTTTCACCATATTTACGTGTGTTTTATGTTCTTTTTCTGTATTTCCATTCTTTTAATCTTCACACCTCAACCTAATATTTTCTGTAAACCCATCTTTCAGGTCACTAAAGCTTTCTTCAGCTATGTCTAATCTGCTGTTAAAACCATCACCTATTTTCAATTTTAATTATTATATTTTTAATTTTTAGATTTTTTCACTTGACTCTCTTTCAAAATTCTAGTTCTCTGGTGAAAATTTTCACCTTGCCCCATATTTTCTTGAATATATTAGTATCAGTTTTTTAAAGACCATGTCAGATAATTCCCATATCTGGATCACCTGTGGGTCTGTTTCTTTTACATATTTTTTCTCATGGTCCTGTTATTGGTTTGCCTGATACATTTTTATTAAATACTGGAAACATTGTATAAAAAATTACAGAGGCTGAAGTTGATGCTGTTTTCCTCCAGAGAGGATTTTCTTTAGCTTCTGGCAAGTTGTTAAGTAGAAGTTCACTTTGATGTAATCAGAGATTGAGATAATTCAAGGATGACTTTTAATCTTTGTAAGGCCTGGCTTACTTCCAGTTCGCTTTTACTCCTAGGGCATAGGTTGTTATGAATCCCATCTGAAAGCCAACTCAAGTTAGCGCAGGAAAAAATGTAGGATTTATTTTATTTTATTTTTGTTGTTTGCTTGTTTTTGCGGGCCTCTCACTGTTGTGGCCTCTCCCATTGCGGAGCACAGGCTCCGGACGCGCAGGCTCAGCGGCCACGGCTCACGGGCCCAGCCGCTCCGCGGCACGTGGGATCCTCCCGGACCGGGGCACGAACCCGCGTCCCCTGCATCGGCAGGCGGACTCTCAACCACTGCGCCACCAGGGAAGCCCTGTAGGATTTATTAGTTGAGCATTATTACTGTGGGAAAGTAGGAGTGCATCTGATCCTCAAGAACCAGGGGGTTGAACTCTTGCTTCTCCACCTGGCATGCCTCTTTCCCTCTGCTTTCTGTCTTTACTCTCTCAGACAGGATGTGGCTGGGAACATGGTCACTAGCAACTCCCAAGAGCACATTTCCAAGATTTTCTATCGTAGAAAGACTAAGACTTGCTCTCTCTAGTCTCCGGATCAAAAATCTCAAGAAAGAGCAATAATTGGTTCAGTTTGTGTCAATCATGACAACTAGGTGGGAAGATTCCTGGGGAACACAGCCTGCTCTTCTAGAACTACAAGGCTGTGTGGAGAAAGAAACGTTTCTCAAAATAATGAAGGGGGATGAGTGGTCACAAAATTATAGATGTCTAGTGCAGCTAGGCACGCTTTGATATTTTCCAGATAGATGTGCTTCTCTTAAAGTGAAATGAAATGAATTCCCTGTCATTGATACACTGTGAGTACTGAAGCATTTTTCCAGGCTCCTAGGAAAAAGAAACTTCCCTGCAGTATCTCTTGTGATAACAATCATAATAATAACTGCTATCTATAAGCAGCCCAATCCTGGGTCAGGAGAGCCATTTACACAAATCTCATATGAACATCTCCCACCTGCTTTTAAAGAAGATGTAACCATACCAATTTTCCAAGAGGATCCAGATATAGAGGGACCTGAAGCTTACAAAATTAGAAATAAAAATGAGGTACAAGAGTGAGTATTTATTTAGTGGAAGAAAAGCAACAACACACATTTTAAAAAGCTGACAGAGATCACAAAAGTTAGAAAATTTTACTTAATATTTTTAATTAATTAACTACCTATTACTTCTCTGTAATACACTTATCCCCTCATTTTTTGGGCTGTATATTTGATCATCTTTATATATGACAAGGTTGTAATATTATTTCCTATGGAGAGAACAGAAAGATAATTCAGTCTTTCCTCTAGCATGATTGGGCAAAATTTATTTTTTTTATTGAGAACTGAAACGCAAAAACATGCAAATTCAGGTAAGATCATATTAGCTGTTTGTAGTTCTGCTAGAGGTTTGTGCTGTACAAACAAATTCAATAAATGATATTTCTCACAGTTCCCACCAAAAGAAGAAAAAAAAAATAGTGAGTTTATAATCGTATATGCCACATTACTGAGCACATTTCTGAGGAGAAAGAATTTCTGTTTTAATTAGATATCTATGAAAACCAAATCTCCTGCTTACAATTTTACATGGCTAATGATTGGAAGGCTAGCTCTTGCTCCATACGTTTCAAACTTTGTTTTTCTTCTGCTACTCACTTACTTCTAGTGTGAAGCCCTCTAGGAAACAAGGCCTCTGGCTCTGCATCTTCGTGCCAAGACTCCTGGTCTTGGGAGTTAAGAGTATTCAAGCGGAGGTAGAAGTATTTTTAGAAGCCATTCCTACCCTAAGAAGGCACCTGCACAAATATATTCTCCTAAACTCAAGGCAAATGTAGCCCAATTCATCTTTACCTTAGCCTGATCCCCAAAATGACCATGGTGACAGAGAGGAAATCAAGTGGAAAGAGACAGTAGTCCTTAACCAATTGTGATGGAAATATCTTACTTTTCAAATTTTACTAAAACATGTGAACACGTTGCCAGGGCTCCTTCCTGGGCTCAGAGCAGACCTCTGCAAGGGAGAGACCCTGAAACTTTAGCTTCGTTAGCTCCACGGGAAATATGTCATTTCCACTCTCAGATGAGGAAACTGGGGTTGAGAGAGAAGAAGTCGCTTGGTCAAGGTCTTGTGGCTAATAAATGATGACGCTGGGAAATGGCAAATGTGGTCTTTGGAAAACAGTGGAGGTCTAAGGTGTGTAGATTCCCCTCTCTCAGCCTCCTCCCCTTCCGCTGGCCTGGGAGAAAGTGGGGACACGGAGATGGTAAAGAGTTTGTCAAGGTTAGACTAAGAGTGAGTGTTTTAGCAGCACCCAGAACCCAGGGTACCTGGTTCCACCACCACAAACAACCTCTGTCTAGACATCAGCACAAACTAGTGGTCTTTGACAGAATCCAGAGGACTCCTGGAGGATCCACCGGGGCCAATGTGGAAAGTCAAAGCTCTGGAATCCAGGCCAAAGCTGTGTTTCTCATCTCTCTTCTTCCTTGGGGAGATTCTGCTGCCTCTTGTGCCAGACCTTCTTCATTTCATGACCCTGAAAAGGTGCACAGGTGCAGGATGCAAGAACCTCTCCACGTCACCTCGCTGTCACGCGGCGTGGAGCGCGTTGCAGTGAAGGATGCCTCTTGTACACAGAAGACTTGGGCCTTCGTCTCTTTAAAAGCAAAAATGCAGGGAAAGGTTGGAGTCAGTGGGATAACTTTCCTTCCTAAACTCTTCGTTGCATCTGTGTTTGAAAGTCGGTGCTCACACATCCCTCCCACCATGCCTGAGGGGTGAGCAAGATTCCAAGATAGAATCTCCAAGAGCGTCTTACCCCAGAATCATTGGAAACAGACAGGCGATGCACTGTGTAGTGTTAACACGCAGGAGGTTAAGTCAAGCTCTCAGGCTCTTTGATGTATTAAATACCAAGGACTTTAACGTAATAGAACTGTAGACCTCAAATCAGAGCTAATCACACTAATTTGCTGAACTCCAAAACCAAACCGAAATGTTCATTTCTTCTTAAACAAATCCAAGTTGTTTTGATCTACAAATCTATCTAACAAAAGATTTGAGGGGGCTTACAAGAAATACATGCAATAAAAAAGAAATCTAAGCAGATAAAAACCAGGATCGGGGTAAAAAAAAATCAAAACCAGAGGGAATATTACGACATAGATATGTAAGACCTATATAGTAATTGGAGTTCCTGAGCCCCCTGGCAGCCAAAGCAATATGGAAGATACATTAGTTACATGACATGCATTATCCACAGAGAGCAATAATTTTTAAATAGCAGTTAATTGGTTTGAAACCAAACTAAATCTCAGATAGTAGGGGGAAAAATAACAAAATATTCTCTGAGCCACACCGAAAGTACTTCATTTTGTTGAAGATCTGGGTTAATACGCATAATGGTTTCAGAAACTCTAATTTCTTTGTCATTTAGCTTCTATTTTCTACTGGCTCTCGAAACCTGCTTAGAGACATTACAATTCCCATTAACCCAGTGTGTCCAGATTTTCCATCTTTGCATTCTTTCTTTAAATTCTTCCAAGTTCTTGCTGTATCTGTTTTGTACTGGACCTCATTGTTTTAGCAATTAAAGAATAAAACTTGCACGTGTGTCTCCGGGGAAATGAGGATTCAAGAGGTTAAGTGCTGGCCTTGCACTGCAGAATGTGGTTCCTTAGCCCCAGAGGGCTCCCCTAAATTGTTTGGATAAACTGAGGAAATGTCAAGGGGAGTTCTGACACTGAGCATGACATTAATCTTCATAACCATTCCTCCAGATGTACACACATGTTCTGAGGATGCCGAACATCCACGTTCGCTGTGGCAGCCTCCTCCTCTCCGGGGATGGAGGTGGTTAGATGAAGGGGGCGCGGGGCAGCCAGTTTGGTTCTCTTTCCTAAGTGTTCTTGAATCTTGAGGTCTTGAGAAGGTCTGTGTGCTTGTGCTTGCAGAGAGTGTCATCTCGGTTACCTGAAATGATATTAAAAACAATGAGAAAATGTTTAGCATCTATTGTTAAATGAAAAAACAAATTATAAAACCGTATTTGCAAGTGTACAGATAGCTATATCTATCTACGTGGAGATATAGATATATTAAGTGTTTGTACACTTAAATGATAACAATATTTTATAAATATTTATTTAAAATAGCACCAGTTTTCTCTGAGTGAGAGAGGTTTATTTTTACTCTTTACATTTTTCTAAGTCTCTTACAACAAACATATACTTTTACAATGACAAGAAAACCCAATAGCTGTTTCTTCTCTAAGCCTTACACTTAGTCATTTTAGGATAGCCGAAGTCTCATATCTATTTGTGGCAGAAAACTCTCTGTACAGACATGATGTATCAATCCTTTTTTCCTAGTGGCCATAGTCAGGTTGTGGCCAGTATTTACTTGGGGACACATGCACTCCAGGCAAGGCATGCATAAAGATTTTTAAATAGCCCCACGTTTCAGAGAGATTGGAATTGGGTCTCAGATTATACACTTTCCCTTATTGCTTCTGGGGGGCTCATATCAGTTTGCAAATATTGTTGAATTTAGAAAGGAGTTTTAATACCCGCTGTGTAATTTGTCCTCACCCCATCTGTCGACTGCAGAAACAAATTAGCTTCTCTCCACATGGCCTGCCACTACCCAGTTCCTTCCCCATCCCCCAGCTTCTCACGCTGCGAGCCCTTTCCAAGAATCCAGGACTTGGAAAGAAAAGCCAAGTGCAGAAAAGGCAAGAACTTTTCTTGCCAAGACAATAAGCAGAGTGGGCAGCATGTGTCTGCATCTGTGTATGTGTTATGTGTTTATGTATGTGTGTGGATGTGGATGTGTGTGTAAGCATGTGTGGATGTGAAGTACGTCTATGTGTCTGTGAGTGCATGCATGTGTACACGTACATATGTGTGTATGCACACATATATGTGTATGTATGCATGCACACGTGTGTGCATATGTGTTTCTCTGTGCGCACATGTGCATGTTTATAAATGTGTTTAAAAGCATCTGTGTAGGATTTCCCTGGTGGCGCAGTGGTTGAGAATCCGCCTGCCAAAGCAGGGGACACAGGTTCAAGCCCTGGTCCGGGAAGATCCCACATGCCATGGAGCAACTAAGCCCGCAGGCCACAACTACTGAGCCCATGTGCCACACTACTAAAACCTGCGTGCCTAGAGCCTGTGCTCCACAATAAGAGAAGCCACCGCAATGAGAAACACATGCACCGCAACGAAGAGTAGCCCCCACTCACCGCAACTAGAGAAAGCCCGTGCGCAGCAACGAAGACCCAAAGCAGTCAAAAGTAAATAAATAAGATTAAAAAAAAAAAGTATCTGTGTGCATGGAAAGTCATGCAGGTAACCAGTGTGTCCATTTCTCCAGCTCAAGGCACAAACTGAGGTCACATTTCTCTTAATGGTCAAATTATAGCATCTTCTGCTCATTGAGAAAAAGCCATTCTTTCCCAGTGGAACTTCTGTTATGAGCAAGTGGTCCAGGACCTACTTGGTCCAGGAGGTAAGACCTGAGTACTGTCTTCTGGAAGAGGAAATAAGGAAATCTGACCATGGCCTCAGCTGCCGCCGTCACCACATGGTGTTTCTGCAGAAACAGACAGACTCTGATGCGAAGTCCCTCTCACCCCACGTAGCATGGCAGGAGCTACCACCCACCACCCAGGAAACCAGGACTGTCCGGTTTTGTCAGCTGCATCGATCGCTTCGATAGCGCAGGCCCCTCCAGTCAGACTTTCTCAGTGTGGGATGGGGACGGGAAATCCCATCCTTCCAGTGGTATGTGTCACTATGGGTCTCTGTGCCCAAGGAGGTGATGCCAGTGGCTGGACCAGAAGGGACTATGCCCAGCATTGGCACCCTGGCCACCTTCCTCACCCACAGTATCGTGCCCTGATTCCCAGGCCAGAACTCCTTTCTGTATGAGGAGCTTCTCATCAAAGTGCTCAAATCCCATCAGAGGCCTTCTCATAGCTTTGAACCTCAGAGGTGTCTGGGTCTCAATCGCCTTTCTTTCAGAGGTCCTCTTGGCCTGTGTGCAGATTGACTCACCTTCTTCCAGTGACCCTTGAGCACAGTGGATAAGGTAGGTGGGGAAACTGAGTCCCCTAAAAAAAAAAATGAAGCCCAGTCTACAAAGAAGACAAATAGCGACCCCCTACCAAAGTCCCAACTCAACCCCAAGAGTGAGTGTCTATTTGTCCGACGTCCACATAATGAGGAAGACAATTTGAGTGCTTTTGGCTTGAACACAAAAGACTGTTTCTGCTAGCAACAGAACTGGATGACAATTTTTAAATGACAGTTTTTGCTTTAAAAAATAATAAAATGGAATAATAAAAACAAACCTCACCCCCATAAAACTCCAGTACATGTGTAAGTGAATATCTGTCTATAATAATCCTTATCATTTAATGAGCACCACATATGTGCCAGACATTGTGTCAAGCCCTTCAAGGGCAATGTATTCTTTTACTCTCCAAACAACCCAGTGAGCTGAAAAGTCCTCCACTGCAAATGATGAAACAGAGGCTTAAAGGGGTTAAAACAATTTGTCCAAGGTCACATGGCCAAAAGTTGTATTATTAAATCCAGCATGCAAGCCCAAGCTATCAGACCCAAAGTGCATACTCATGGTGTGTGTGTGAATTTTTAAATTAATAGACTTTAATTCATAACCTTAATTGTTTTAGAACAGTTTCAGACTTACAGAGAAACTGAGCAAATAGTACAGAGACTTCTACACCACCCCCTCCCACCTGCATGGTTTCCCCTGTGACACATGAGTTACAATGAATGAACCAATACCGATACGTGATAATGAACTAAAGTCCGTAGTTTCCTCTGATTTTTAAAGTTTTTACCTAATGTCCTTTTTCTATTCCAGGGTCCCATCCAAGACACCACATAACATTTAGTCACCATGTCTCCTTACGTCCCTCCTGGTTGTGGCAGTTTCTCAGACTTTCTTTGTTTTTGATGACTTGACAGTTTTTGTGATTCCTGGTCAGGTATTTTGCAGGAAGCCCCTCTATTGAAATTTGTCTGCTATTTTTCTCTTGATTAGACTGGAGTTGTAGGTCTTGGGGAGGGAGATCATGGAGGTAAGGTACCATTTCCATCACACCCTATCAAGAGTGCATACTATCAACATGATTTGTGACAGTTAATGTTGACCTCAACTGCATAGGTGAAGTAGTATATTGCTGTGACTTTGAGACCCAAGCAGAAGGAACTCTTGGAGGTGGAATTGGTTGGTCTCTGCTCAGGATTCTACAAAACCTTCCGGCCAGCTTCATGTTGGTCCTCGGGGCAGCATTCATGCCCCTGAGTCATGGACCACCAGACACCACTCACTCCACAGGCTCCAGGCAGCAGGACCAGGGCCCCTGTCTCCATCCCTGAGACTCAGGACGATGGTCCCTGCTTGCCCCAGGTGTCCCATTACTTCCTTAATTACCACAAGCATTCCAGCCTAGACAATCCAGGGTCCGAGAAGGCAGTGATGAGGTCTTGATCTATCCTTTATTCCAGGAAGCCTAAGACTGGCCACTTAACCCCAGACAGGGTGCCTGGGCTGTGGCCCAGAACTCTTTCACCTTTTTAAGGCTGCTTTTGTTACTTTGTGCCAGTCGGGGCATCTGATAGGTAGGTACAGGCATCTCTGACATGACTACAACCTACACATTCTGACCTAATGTGTACACTGGTTGGGAAAGATGAAGTCTTGAAACCAAGTGGTGCTTGGGTTTGAAGAGGTAGGGTCAGTTTCTCAGGGGTCACATGCTGGCAGTCATTGGACCCTCAGGCCACATCCGGCCCATAAGCAGGATGTTGTTAATTTTTAAAATTAACACACTTTACTTTTTAGAGCAGTTTTAGATTTCACAACAAAATTGAGCAAAAGGTACAGAGGATTCCCATACAGCCTCCGCCCCCGCCCCCACGCACAACCTCCTCCACTATTGACATCACCCACCAGAGTGGGACATTTGTTACAATCAGTGAATCTACACAGATGCACCATTATCGCCTGGAGTCTACAGTTTACATTAGGTTCACTCTTGGTGTTGTACATTCTATGGGTTTGGACAAATGTATAAGGACATGTATCTACCATCACAGTATCATACAGAATATCATACAGAATAGTTTCACTGCCCTAAAACTCCTTTGCTCTCTACCTGTTCATCCTTCCCTCCTTCCAAACCCCGGCAACCACTGATTTTTTACGGTCTCCATAGTTTTGCCTTTTCCAGGTTGTCCTATAGTTGTAATCATACAGTATGTAGGCTTTTCGGATTGATTTCTCTCAGTTAGAAAATGTATTTAAGTGTCCTCCATTTCCTTTCATGGCTTGGTAGCTCCTTTCTTTTCAGCCCTGAATAATATTCCACTGTCTGGATGTACCACAGTTTACCCATTCACCTGCCAAAAGACATCTTGGTTGTTTCCAAGTTTTGGCAATTATGAATAAAACTGCTATAAACATTCACATGCAGTGTTTTTGTGGGGGTGTACCTCTTGACATCACTTGGGTAAATACCAAGGAGCACGATTCCTGGATTGTATGGGAAGGGTAGGTTTAGGTTTATAAGAAACTGCTAAACTCTCTTCCAAAGTGGCTGCACCGTATTGCATTCCCACCAGCAACGTACGAGAGCTCCTGCTGTCGTATGAGTACGATGTGACCACACCTCGTGGCCCTGCTCTTTGGTGCAGGATGAGCACGTGACCCACACAAGGTCCATTCCACTCGTTCCCCATGAATTTGAAATTTGGAACTGAACCGGTAGTTGTTGGAACTGCAGAGAATGGCAGCTACTGGAGCAGAGTCACATAAAAGGTGATGCTAGGAGCAGAAGGTTCTGTGAACTCCAAACTTTGAAGGCCTCCCTTCCTGTAACTCATTACTTCATGCCCCTTTGAATTCCATGAGACCTCTAGAGTATCCGTCCCAACTAAAAAAAAAACTCACTCCCTCACCTTACTATCAAACTGTCTGTGAGCCAGACTCACAGGTATAGGAATCAAGATGAAACATGCCAAGATAACGAGGAGACCAAAAGAACGACACAGAAATCATGTTCTTGTAGCCACTCTGTCACATCTGAGCAGACCCCCTCTCTTGTTTTTTCAGCTTCTCTGGGAACTTTCTACTTAGAGCTGCAAAGCGGTGAGGTTGGAAATCTGTGAGCCTTGATATCGATGGTGGCCACATTTTCTCAGTGGACAAAAGTCACCTCTGAGAAGGAGAGAAGGAACCAACAGGCAAAGACAAGAGGGGTAGAGAAAGACTCCTAGCAGTACCCGAGGCTACCCCTGCGTTTGGTGATAGGTGACAATAAGGTCCCCCTTGACCTGAGCTAAGCTAAATTTGGTTACTTGGCCCCCAAACCTTCTGACCTAGGCAGACATTTCTAGCAAGGATGATCCTGAGGACAGGATGTCTCTTCCAATCATGGGCCTTGGCACAGAGTAGGCCCTCAATAAATGTTTGTTGAATGACTAGGTACGTGCGCAGAATTCAACGGGAAGCTTCCTGCTCTTGGGGATTGGCACCATTGGACAGACTGGGCTTAGGAGGACAAGCAAAGAATGGACAGAGAAGATGATGGACTTTGGAAAACTTCCTCATCCCAGACTCCCCACAATTAGAGAAGACCCCAACTGGCAGCCCTGCCCATCATAGTCACCGTGGGCAGAAGCAGAGATGGCCATTGTGGGGTGCTATAGAGGCAATCCTTGGGGGCAGTCATGGTTGAACTTGCCTTTGCATCACCGTGCTTGTCCAGCACCTGGCACAGTGCCCGGTACGTAGTGAGTACTCACTATATAGTAATGAGGGCAAGCATAAGTGAGTGGGCATCCATGAATGTAGCCCCCTCTGAATGCTGAGCATGGCCTCCCCCACAAGGGATGGAAAAGACCCAATCCTCAGCTTCTAGTTGAGGACAGCAAACTAAGGCACGTTAACTGTAAAGTAAGAATTAAGGGTTAAGCTGCAGTGGCTAAAGACACAATGAGAGACTGACATCCCTTCAACAGATACTGAGAGAGGACCTTTTTTGTGGGTCTTCAGCTAGGCACTGGGAATTCAGATGTAAGATACTGCCCCTGTAATTATGGTCCAAGCAGGAGAGCTCCATAAAAACACTCATATAGTCATTTGTTCATTTATTCAAGAAATCTCACCAAACTCCTGCTACTTGTAAGGGAGGATGCCAGAGGCATGGCGTGGTGCTAAGGTGGCTCCATCTTCTTAAAATCTCGGGGAAATCCCTCTTCCTCTCTGGGCCTTAGTTTCTCCACCTGTAAAAGTCAGCTAACAAGACCAAATCATCCAAGGGCCCTTCCATTTATGACGACTAAGACAGATCCCCATGGGTGGAGTTGAAACCTAGTCCTCAATTTCCTCACCTGTGAAATGGGTTTATAGCAAACAGCACCTACTTCACTGAGTTCTTATGAGAATTAAATGAAAGAATAGATGTAAATTTCTCAGGACCATCCCTGGCACCCAGTCAATGCTCTCTACCCAAGAGCCTCAATCAGTATTATTACTATTACTCTGGCACCTGCCTTGTGCCCTCCATGTGCCCAGCATGGAGCTCGGCAGAGTGGAGGGGAGCATGAAAGACCCTCCAGGGCCCACCCTCTAGGAAGCTTCAGTGGAGTGGGTGGGAGGAAGGAGTTCAAATCCAGAGCAGGAAGTAAGTCTGGGAGCCTGCTGGGGGACAGAGCCGCACAGGAGAAAGGAGGAACAGAAGAGAGGGAAACCCCGGATGGGAGGGCAGAGAGTGGGGGGGATCCAAGGATGCCTCCGGGCGGGGGAGGGGCTGGGCCAGCATCCTTCTCTTCCAGGAGCCCGTGGTTGCTGGGTCTGGGCTGGGGGTGCCGAAAGGTGGCCTTGTGGGTAAGTCCTTCCAGCTGCGGACAGGTAATCCCTGGCCTTCAAGCAGGAGAGATGATACCCCCCGAGGGCCAGGCCTGGTCCCGCTCAGGACGCTTCCCTGTGAAAATGCTCAGCAGCCCTGGCGGTTAGGAGTGCTTAGGTCCAGTATGAATCATTCCTTTCTGAACTTGTCTAAATGTGTTTATAAAATAAAGCTGCGGCCCAGGGCTGCTCCAGGCGGAGTGGGAAGGTAATATGTTTTTAATTGGAGAGATTGGGGGAAGGAGGCAGCGGGCCAGGGTGAGCTCACCCCGCATGCATGCGGCTGGGCGGAGAACAATGTACGTTCACATTCCTGGACTACAACGGACCCAGCTCGGTGGGCAGTCCTCGGCCGCATCTCAGCCATTGCGCACGCAGTGCGAGGTTAGCCAGGAGCCTGCGGCCGGCCTGGGGCGGGGGAGCCAGAAACCCTGGGTGTGATGTCAGCGTGGGTCAGAGCAGGGGTCGCAAACTCCAACGCACTGGGGAGCCGGGCTGGAGCCGGCGACCTGCGCACACTCCGTACAGATCTGGTGGATTGGAGGTGCCGTGGCCCTTGTGAAGGGGCGAGTCACCACTCAACTCGCCCTCCCCCATCACCAGAACTAAGGATTTCTCAAGAGAAACCAGAAATCATATGTGGATGTGAAATCTCATTTTCAATGTTAGCTTTATTTGATTTTATCCTATTTTCTTACTTTGGCTGTGTGGGCCAAATAAAACAGATGTGTAGACCATATTCGGCCCTGCAGCTGCTCCGCGAAACCCCTCTTTGAGACTGTGGTGTGAACCTCACTTTGTCATTTACTGGCCATCATGACTTCAGGAAAGTTACTTAGTTTCTCTGAGCTTTGGTTTCCTCAACTAGAAAATCTGGTACTTTAATACTAGCTTTCCCAACTTTTCAAATGGTTTCCAAGTCGAGAGTAAGAAGGAAGGGAGGGAGGGAGGAAGGAAGGAAGGAAGGAAGGGAAGTAATATCCATCGGGTATCTGCCAGCATGGTGCTAAGTGATTTACATGTTTTTATTGTGGTTATTGTTTTCTTTTTTCAATCATCACCATGATTCTCTAAGCTAGATCTTATTCCCATTCTCCAGATGAGGAAACAGAAGCTTGAAGAGCTGAAACTGGAAGTTTAACCAGGATTTCTGACTTTAAGCACTTGAAATCATCCTCCAAATTTAACAAACACTTATCATGATAAGAATGGAGAAACTGAGTCAAGAGTTAACATTGCACAGCCGTGCCTAGTAAAGGCACCAACTATTTTGGATCCTAGCTCAGTAATAAAGATTCACCTATTCAATAGTAACAGTTTTTTTTTTTACAAAGTGAAATAGGCAGAGCCATCAAGGATATAATGAAGGGAGTACTTCCCTACAGTTGCTCCAGCTATGAACTTTCCAAAGGAAGGTATGGCAATATGTATGAAAAGATTCATACTCTCTAAAAGATTTACACTCTTTCACCCAGTAATTCATCTGGGAGGACTCAACCCTAAAGAAATAAAAGAGCTGTGGGCAAAGATTTTCAAAAAAGGATTCACAACAAATCAAATGTTCATCATCAATGAAATAGTTAAATAAGTTATATAGTACCCATCCCCAGGAATATTATGTAGACTTGAAAGATAAATGTTTATGGAGAATGTGCAATAACGTGAGAAAATGCTTATGATATGACGTTAAGAAAATAGAATGCAGAATTAGGTTAAAAAATATATATATATATATAATACTCAAAGAAATGCAAAGAAAAAAGACAGGAAGGAAATTCACCCCAATGTCAATTATCTGGGTGGTGGGATTTTAATTGAATTGTCTTCTCTCTTTTCTTGAAATTTTTAGATTTTCTCTAATGAACATATTGCATTTTATATTTAGAAATGTATATAGTTGCAGGATGGAATGGCCCTCATCTCATCCAGTCTGGGAAGTGGATAGGTCTGGAGCCAGGTATCACATTTATTTTAAAAATAAAAGTCCAGAAAGAAACCCTAGAGAGAGAAATACCACAACGTAAAGTGGTTATTACTGGCTGATAGGATTACGGGTGATTTTTTTCCCCTACTTCTTTATACCTCTATGTGTTTTTCAAACTTTCTTGCATCGAGATTTCTTTGAAATTGGCAATCAAAGAGACAAACCATAAAACACTCCCTTGCATTGACAACTGTTCCAAGCAGGGAGATATTCTTGGCAGGAGAGCTGTACCAGAATCCCGAATTGCTCTGTCTCCATTCTGGGCTTTGTACCTGTACCCACAGCTGCTACTACCAACAATCCTGAAGGTTTTAAACCCGTTAAGTATCCATTTAGACCTAAAGAAACATGAAATTGGGGATTCTTTTGTAGCTTACTGAGGAATGGCTTGGCTTAGTCTGTTCTTGAAAGCTGTTTCCTACCACACTGCCAAGTTAAAATGGCCTAGTGTGGATTATATTTAATTGAGGTGAACAGGCGTATAATCAGGACGCTGCTGACCAATGGGGTACATTTCTCTGACACTGCCCAGAGATCTGAACTGGGTCCTCGCTTCCTATACCCACCTTCAGGGAACTCATCATTCTTCTGGCTTGGAAGGCCACGTAAAGTATCCTTGCTAAGAGTGAAGGCCCTCCCATTCTCTGGTCAGAGCTGCCTCGGGTCCCTTGTGGGATTTACCACCCGTGTTCTCTGAGATTCCCCAGGCTTTATAGTCCGGAAGACCTGGAATTGAATCCTGTGTGGACTTGAACTGGTTGCTGCACTTCCCTCAGGCTTCTTTCTACATCTGCAGATAGGAGTATAGCACCAATCTGACCCAGCTGTTCAGAGGCTCAAACTGAGACGCCTTGTTACATAATGCCTTGAACACAGAGCCTTTGACTAGCCTGCTTTCAAACAGGCATTTTGGCGAATTTCAACATGTCACCAAACTCTCGTAATTGTGTTCTCCTCATAGGACCGCTATGGGAATGACCTGGGAGAAGGCAGAGATAGCTCTTAACTCAGGCCCAGGCATGTGGCACACCTGGATTCCATTTTACATGGTCCTCAGCACGGGTAGCTTTCGGAAACACGGGTTATAACCATCAGTCCCATTTTACAGGATGCCGAAGCATAGGGAGGTGATGTGACAAAAGCCGGCAGGCCTCTTAGTGGGGATCTTGTGTTGTTTCGTGCTTCCCCACCTCCTTTCTGTTCAGCCCTCCATTCCTTCCCTTCACTGAGGATTCTTCCAGGTTCAGAAAAACGAAAATCTTTCTAAAACAGGAACACAAAATAAATCAGGATCCCTATTCTGGGCCAGATGACCTCATTTATTTAGACTCGAGTTAGTTCTTGATGAGCGTGCCTAGAGCCAGTCTTTCTAAAAGCCAAATAATGTAAATTTCATATTTACCAAGATAGCAATTGTTCTTCATCAATGGAATGGTGCCAGCCTCTTTGGGGAGTTTCTAGATCCTCTTTAGCATCTTCTTCTACTTTTGGAAATCGTCAACGTTTCAAGATCTTTTGGGTTTTGTTTTGTTTTGCTTAAAACTTATCACCTACGGTCATTCTACCTTAATTTCAAGAAAACAAGCACATTTTAAGTTGTTAACTAGAAGGCCAGGTCATGAATAACCAGAGGAAGTGAAGGAAAAAATGGCAATCACCCTAGTGTGTGACCTTGGGCAAGTTACCTAAGCCTCAGTTTTCCTCATCTGTAAAATAGGGATAATAATTTCTATCTTATGGGGATGTTGATGACTCACTTCAGTGCCATAAGTTGTGCAAAGCACAGAGAACTCTACTATACAGTAAATGTTCAATTATGCACAACAGCAGGTATCTCTTTAACTAGGGAAAAATGACCACAGCCTTACCCGCCTTCCTGTAACTTATGGTATCTCTGCTTCTGTTTGGCCTGGAGAGGAGACAAGCAGCTCAGGATGGGAGAGATGGGAACTTGGAAGTGTAAATGAGGCCCCCTCCTCTTGCAAATTAGAAACCTTTCATATCATACCATACACTGAAATGCATTCCAGATGCACCGAAGAATTGAATATTAAAAAAAAAAAAAATCAAACCATAGGAGGGGGAAAGGCTTGAATATTTATCAGACCTCTGGGGAGAAAAAGCTGGTTAAACTCAGAAGCATCAGAAAAGATCACAAAGACAGAGATGGACAGAATTGACTGCAGAAAAATTTAGCACATCTGTACATAAAAAAAGGATAGGAAAATGTATGCAGCCAAAATGCCTGGCAAAGGCATCATATCTCTATTATATAAAGAACTTGTATGTGTGTATATATGCATGGAGAGAGATGAGGAAGTTATCCAGACCCTACTAGACAAATGAGCAAAGAATTCAAATAAATAATTCACAAATGGAGAAGTATATTTGGAGATAAAAGGGAGAAACCAATCTCATTGGCAATCCAATAAATTCGGTAACATTTTTCTACCATCAGAGAGCACTGTTTTTTAAAATCATAATAATACCTAGTGTTAAAGAGGGTGAAGTGAAATCACTTATACAAAAATAAGAATGTAAATCAATCTAAACCTTTTGAAAAAAAAAATTATAGCATCAGGTGCTGTAAAATAATTATCTAATCTTGGGGGATAACTGGAGAAAAATAAAACTGGACCTCCGCCTTAAACTATGTACAAAGGTGGATTCCAAGTGTATTAAACACCTACCGATGAAAGGTAAAAGTATAAAGCTAATTACAGATAATGTAGAAGATAGCCTCACTCTGACACTTATTAGCTATATGACCTTGGGCAGGACATTTCACCCCTTTGAGTCTCAAGTTTTCTCTTCTGTAAAATTGGGGATTTAATACTCACCTTACAAGGTAATGTATGTAAAGTACCTGGCACAGGTAGGTGTCTTTGACAAAAGTAGCTGATTATTCCTTTTCTCCTGGGTACACAGCTAGATCCTCTTGCCTGGCCTCTCTTGTGTTGTTATGTCCATGTGAGTGAGTTCTGGGCACTAGAAGGTGAGTAAAAATGATGAGTGCACTTCTAGGCCTCCCATACATAATTCCATATTCTCTTCCCCATCCACTGGGTGAATAGAGAAGATCTGGGGCTATAGGTCCTCTATGGAGGATGTACAACAAGATGGAAGGAGCCTGGGTCCCTGAATCACCACCTGGAAGGCTGCTTGGCCAAGAACTGCGGCTGAGACTTTATGTGCATAAGGTATAAACTTCTATTGGGTTCAGTCACTGCAATTTGGAGACTCTCTACTATCGCAGCTAGCGATACCTACCCTAAACAACACAGGGCCCAATAATTATCATGCAGTTTGACCAACAGATTTCACTTCTGGGAATCTAATGGTCTGGGTTCATTAAATCTGGTTCCCGGTGTAGCTCCTGGTAGGCAGCAGTGAGGTTTCTTAATCCAGTCACTAATCAAAAGTGCACACTGGAGGATTTCCAGAGAAGTGGCTAATAGAAAAATCAATTCTGTTGGTTGACTTAAGGTTTTGTTCTAAATTGTTTCAGTTGGGTTTTTATACTCTGAGGTTGGGATGGGCTAGAGTGTTTTGACTAGACTAGACCAGAGCTCAAAAAATATTCAAAGGGTAAGCCAAACTAAAAGTAGAAAAGGGAAAAATATGGAAGTAATCAGATTGTCTATATCAGCTGATAATAGTCTGTCCCCGGGCACACAGCCAAAAAAACATTAACCCTGGGCAGCCGCTCGTACACTCTAGGTGATCTGCTAAGACAGAGACCTGTGACAGCTAGCCCGGGGGAGGGCACAGCTCCAGGGGCTGTGAGATGGAGAAAATTCCTCTGACCACGTGCCTCCAGCCTCAATTCCCAAGATAAAACATGGCGCTTAAGGGAACACCCGAGGTGTGTGTGTGTGTGTGTGTGTGTGTGCGTGCGTGTGTGTGTGTGTGTGTGTGTGGTGTCCAACCATCTCACCAAGGAGACCGTTTTAAATGTGGGAAAATCTTTATGCAAAAGAATATTTAGGACAGTATTATTTACATAGTGAAAACCTTCCAAAGCAACTGAAAGACCTATGGCAGTCACCTTACCCAATAGCCATTCCGGCTTCTTCCTTAGAAAACAGTATCCCAATTGTGCTCTGGCTCCAAATATTGAGTCAGGATTGTTCTAAGCCAGTCTTGGTTCTTCCATTTCTTCTTGTCAGCGATTAATCTAGGATGGGACATATGATTCCGGCCAATGAGTTGTAAGGGAAAGTTTGCTAGGGGCTTTTCAGAAAGACAGATGACAGAGGCTGTCAGGAAAATGGCCTGTCCTCCCACAGCAGCATTTGCACTGTGGACCCTGCTGATGAAGATGTGATTCCTGGAGATGCTGTGCCTTCCTCTGCCGTGGCTTTTATCACTCTGATTTCATGGTCTGCCTCTGCTAGTCTCCTTGTCTGTGAGCTCCTTGAGGTCAGGGACCTCTCCCGATTCATTTCTGAGCCCCCAGTGCCTGGCGTAGGGTCTGACACCACGTGGGTGAGTTGATGGGTCAGCTGGATGAATCAATCAATAAATGCGTAAATGGAGAGCCAACATGTGCGGTATCCAACGTCATGAAAAACAAGGAAAGACTGGGGAGCTTTTGTAGACTGGAGGAGACCAAGGCAATATGAAGACAAATGCAGTGTGGTCTCCTGGATGGGAGACTGGAACAGAAGGAGGACATTAGGGAAAAAACTAGCAAAATTCAAATAAAGTAGATGCACTGTGAGTAGCTTAGTTTATAGGGCATATCAGCGTTCTTAGTTGAGACAAATGTTATGTAAGATGTTAACATTAGAGGGAGCTGGGTAGAGGGTTTTTACTATCTTTATAGCTCTTTCGTAAATCCAAAGTTATTTCAAACTAAAAACCTAAATGCATAAATGCTGAGGAAGGACAGAAGCTAGGATTATCCAGGGATTTACTAAGTTGGTGAATAAACTAGGACTTGAAAGAGAAGATAGAGAAACTTGGGATCAGGGACCCAAAGGGAACAAACGTCTTATCGGGACCCAGTGGAAGGAAAGAACCAGTTTTGCTCAATTTTGGCAAGCCCTCTTGTCTCATCATCTGCGAAACGGGTGAAAACCTGCATGTCAGATCCCCATCTAGCACTTGCTAGCACTGCAGGTCTAGCTAGGATTGCCTAAAACCCCCAGTTCCAAAGGCCTGGAGCAGTTTAGAACTTTCTGAGATTTCTGCAAATTTTCAGAGATTTAAGGTCTCATCATCTGCCCCCTTGTTGGCTCCTGCACTATGTGTGTGGTCTGAGAGCATCGTTCGCTGGATTTACCACACGCATACCCCACTGGCGAGTTCAGGGGAGTAACTGAATGTTTCGGAGTCACAGGGCAGAGAGACACCCAACACAGCAGAACCTTCCCTTCTCTTGCTGACTCAACTCCTCACCCACATCCTCTCCTGTCCCCTTACCTCCTCCCCCCACCCCAGGGGCTGTCTCTGTGGTGGGCAACCAAACTCTCCTCTAGGAGGTCCTGCGCCCCCAGGACCCGCAGCATCCTAACTCCTGCGATTCAGTCCATGTTAAAACACAATTCCTTTCTTAGGAGGAATTTTGACACCAGCTATTAAAACACAATCTGCTTTAGCTCCTTGGTGAATCTAAAGCCAGGGCTGTCTCCTCTTGGACTCATTACAGCTGTGGCTTTGATCCACTGTGTCTAGACAACCTTGTGGGTCAGAATCAGTTGGGAGAAAACTGGCAAGGTAATTATTTGCTAACGACAAAGCACTGATATCTCAAATGATTTGGGTTAAAATCAGATGACTTAGAGTCTATCCAAGGTTAGTCCTATGCCAATGTCATCCTTCCTCATTTGCATGCTAATGTGCTCTCTTAAGTGGGAGGGAAAGGGATAAAATGCGGGAGTGGCCCATGGGAACTGTGCACAGGAGAACACCGCGTGTGTGTGACAACCTCGCCAGGTGTGCGTCAAGAGAAAAATAGGTGGAGAACTGCTGGGTCAGAGGATCTAGTGAGATCTTTACAAACTGTAAAATAAGCAAAGTTAATGACTGAGGTTCACATTTGCCCCGGAAGAGGTGAGCTGGCCCAGTCCAAGCCACTGTCATTTTACAGCTGGGGAAATCGAGGCCTCCTTAGGAAGGAAGTGACATGCCATGAGCTAACGTCAACCCAGGGCTGGATCCCAGGGCTGCCCACCAGCTCCGGACGCGCAGGCTCAGAGGCCATGGCTCACGGGCCCAGGCGCTCCGCGGCATGTGGAATCTTCCCGGACCGGGGCACAAACCCGTGTCCCCTGCATCGGCAGGCGGACTCTCAACCACTGCGCCACCAGGGAAGCCCAGCAGCCTCTCTTTTATACCTAGAGACATTCAGATGAAAATGGGACGGCCATGGGGAGAGATCAGTGGCTGGCCACGCGGCCCTCTGTTTTCCCCCCAAATTTCTAAGAATGCTGGGAGAGGACCACTGTCCTTGGCCACCCAAGGACAGCATTGCTCTATCGCACTTTTGATTTCTCTTCTCACTGGAGTGCATATTGTTTGACAATTTTAGGGATCATTAAGACCAAACACGTGGAGTGAGCTAAGTTCCAAGCAGGAAAGGATGCCGCATATTGGGAAGGGTTGGGCTCTCTGCCCTGTGGCATCTACTGCCTGACCTTGGCCGAGTGAGTGGACCTGAGTAGGCCTGGCTTTCCTCCACTGTATACCTGGGACTTGATGTGAAAAGTCCCAGGTTTACAGAGGATTGATGTGAAAGTGAGTGTCCCTGGCTCACAGTAGGTGCTTCCTTAGACTTTCCACTGTCTGCCCCAGCCCAGAACACATGACTGTGCTGTTTATGAGACAGGAACGTTTCTGCACCTTATTCTTCCTTCCACAGGTGTATAGGCTGCTCTTCTTTCCCCCCCCCCCCCCCAAATCCTGTAAGAGGTGAAGGTACCACAGGCCTTCTGTGCCCGGCACAAGTGTCCAGAGTGGCGGGGAAGAGCACATGAATGAACTGGAATCTTTCTTTTGTGAGACAGAAGGCCGCTTTGGACCACTGTATTCGTCTCTTCAAGCACATCCCTTCTCCCGCAACCCAACATTTTCACACCGTGCCTTGCAATCCATTGGCAGTTCATCGGTACGTTAAGTAATGGTGTAGCTTATAATCAATGGCATTTTAGACTCTGTGAAACATGGTACCTGAAGCAGCTCAGGGAACGCATCAGGTCCTGTAACTCAGCCATGGAAAGGAGCAATCATCAGGAGACACGAGGGACTTGAGGACCTGGGGGGTCCATTCTTTCTCTCCGTCTCCTTCTCTGTCTTCCTCCTCTCCCCCTCTCACTCCCCAGCCCATTCCCCATTCCTCTCTTCTCTGTGCCCTCTCTCCCTCTCACCTCCACTTCTCCGGGTTATCTTGGCTTTGTCCCCTCGGGTCAGCTCCCCCATAAAGCTGGAAGCATGGCCCAGGCATCTCCAGGCTTATAGAAAAGACAGCTCTTCCCCCATCATCTCTTGTAAGAAAAACCACAGCAAGGGACCCTGACTGGGTCACATGCCCATCCCTGGACCAATCACTTCTGAGCCTTGGCCATGTTCCCCCTCACACTATGGCTGGGAAAGTGGGATCCTATGATTGCCAGCCTCCATCAGACCCACATGGCTGAAACTGGGATTGAGGGCTATTCTTCTGGGCAGACCACACAAGAGAAGCCCACTATCTTGAGGCCTAAATTCATGTGTTCTATGGCAACGAGGAGCTTGGTTCCAAGAGCTCCTGGTACTTTCCTTTTTTGCTTCTCACCAGGTCAAGGTAATGTAGTCACTTACCGTTAATGTTATGGATCACTATGGATCACCCATTTAGACTATACACTTAGGTAGGACAAGCACATGTTCCCCCGTTTATTTTGAGATGGAGGTCTCCTAATGCAATAGGCAGTCACTAAATCATTCTAGAAGTTACTAATACTGCAGTTAATATTTACTGAGCACTTACAATGGGTCAGGCACAGTTCAAGTATATTGCTTGTATTTTGTCATTTAACCCTCAAACCCACCCAGTGAGGTAGATGCTGTCGTTATTCCCATTTTACAGGTGAGGCAACTGAGGCACGGGGAAGTTGAGTAACTTGCACAGTTAGTGGGGGAGATTGAATTCAGAGGTAAACAGCTGGACTCCAGCATCCATGCTCCCCACCACCACAGTGGCCTAGTGGGGCAGGGCTGAGTCTGTCCATCGAGTCCCACTGAGCTGGAGCCGCTGCAGGCCCATCCTGAACTCAAGCTCCTACTATCCTCCAAATGGCCAGCCTGGGTGCCGGGACAGCAGGGGTTCGAATCCTCATAGATTTTATATTAATCCTCGATAATAGTAGTTACCGTTTGTTGGCACTGGCTTAAGACCTTAAATTATGATCTCATTTTTCTTCTAAACAACTCATTTTGCAGATGAGGAAACAGAGGTTCAGAGAGGGTAAGTAATTTATCTAGAGACACACAGCTCGGAAAGTGGGGAGTCAAGGTTGTAACCCAGGACTACCTGACTCCAGCACCTGAGCTCTAACCACGCACTTCTCCCCAGAGTGAGGAACCCCCAGGCTGAGTCTGGAGTGAGGGTGTGGGCTCTGGTCAGAAGGAGAGCCTTTGGGAAGGTAGACTCTCCTCTGCCCACATTCCCGTGCCCATTCCCACCCTGAGAACTGCTGTGGCCTCAGGGGAAGGCTGAGAGGAGCTGCCCATTCCCTCCCATGCTCTTAAACCCATCCCAGCCCGAGTCTCCAAGTGTCCAGGAACAATGCCGCCACCATGTAGGGAAACTCTTGGGATGCTTGCGTGGGAACTGTTCCCGCCTCTGGACTGCATCACTGTCAAGATTGTCTGTGATTTTCAGAGGACTGCCTTCACTGGGCCAATACATAATAGTAATCATAACTACCACTTAAGAAATGCTTCATACAGGCCAGTCACTGAGCCAAGGGCAGTGGAAATTCCCTCACTCGTTCTTTCTAATGACCCTTTATAATGAATGTTCAGGGAGTTGAGGCTCAAGGAAGTAGAGTGGTCGAGGCTGCATAGTTAGCAGGTGGCAGAGCCGGAACTTGAACCCGGGTCGGATGGACTTCAAAGTCCATGACTTTAATGCCAAGTTTATGCTGCTTTTTAGCCTGTGCCAAGACAACAGAGATCAAGAAGGTACAGTCCTTGTTCCCAAGAAGCTCAGCGTCCAGGAGCAGGGAAACATGAATGCACCCAAGTTGCAGTCGGGTGAGGATAGGAACAATGGATGCATGTGCCGGTCCTGAGGTCGCACAGGGAGGGAAGGTGTCATCCTGGATGATGTATTCTTCACGACTCATGACAAGTGACAGGAGTGCAACTCAAACGGGCGGTGGTGGGGCACAGAGTAATTGGTTCATATTGTAGAAAAGTTCATGGAGTGGCTTCAAGCATGGCTTGATCCAGGAACTAAAGAAGGCTAACAGGAGTCTCTCCCCAGCTTCAAGCTTCCCTGGTGGCGCAGTGTTGAGAGTCCGCCTTCCGATGCAGGGGACACGGGTTCGTGCCCCGGTCCGGGAAGATCCCACATGCCGCTCCGCGGCTGGGCCCGTGAGCCATGGCCGCTGAGCCTGCGCGTCTGGAGCCTGTGCTCCGCGACGAGAGAGGCCACAACAGTGAGAGGCCCGCGTACTGCAAAAAAAAAAAAAAAAAAAAGAAGGCTCTGCTCCTTGAAAGGCAAGACATCCACCGAAGGCACCTGGTCAACACTCTGCGAAGTCAAGGTGGTTAGCAACCCTAAGGAGGGTCCCTGTTTACTTTTCATTTCAGCCAAATGCCCAGAATGGAGGGTCTTTGAGTTTCCTGGGGTGATAAGCCACTCTCTTCCGTGGTCAGAGGTGGAACCACTGCTCAGCTATTGGCCAGATCTGGGTCACCTGCTCACTCGTGAAATTAAAGGAGAGAGCCAGCCAGCCCCCAGCACACCGCAGTGCTGGCACTGGAGAAGGGGAAAGGGGGGCTGAGTGGCAGACAGGCAGTGCCCACCCAAGGTCGGTCAGGCCAGGCAGGTTTACGGAGGAGAACCCCTGCAGGGAGCTTGGTCCTGAGGGACAGACAGAAGCTCCCTGAACAGAGCTGGGACTGGGAGGAGAAGGGCGTCTCCCTCCAGGGAAGCAGCCTGTGGCCAGCCATGAACGTGTGAACTAATAATCTGGCAGAGCTGGAGGCCAGAGCGTACATGGGAGAGGAGTGTGACATGAGACTGCAGGGGGACAGGCCAGGGCCTGCGGGCCTGGGGGCCATGCTCGGGAGTTGGAACTTGTTGCTGCAGACACCCCGGGGAGGTAGGGCCTGATGAGCAAGGGCAAGGGCTCTGGGCCGGACCTCCTGCCCGGCCCCTCCCTCTCTGTGCAACTGATTCTCAGCCTCCCTTTCTGTAAACTGCGGAGGATACGACGCAGCCTTTGCAGAATTGAAGTGAGGGCAAAATGAGGCAAATCCACGGTGAGCGCAGAGGAAGTACATAGGAAATGCTCAGAAACACAAACCATTACTGCGGAGAGATTTTAAGCATCAGAGGAACATGCTCTGATCTACGCTCTAGAAAGCTCTCCCTGGGATGAGGTGGAGGATGGAGGCCAGGAGACCAGTGGGAAGAGGCGAATGTGATGCTTCAGGTCCTGGTGAGAGACAGAGAATGGCTGCAGGGAGACGGAGAACACAGGGCTGACGGGAGAGAACTGACAGAGAGAAAATTCCACTGCACTTGGCAAAGGATGCGATGTGGGGAGAGGGAAGAATGCAGGATAAAAATAAACAGGAAGACAAAAATCTATCCTTGACCTTGGATCCCTTAACTTTTCACTTTTGAACAAATAAATTGTCTCACATAAAATTCAACCATTTTCCCTAGGTGTTTTTTTTTTTCTTCTTTTTCTTTAAGTATCTCAGAACTATACCTCTGGATGATTCGATTCCCAGTTTTGAAATCTTAGAGCTTTGTGTTTAACCCGAATGGGCTTTAAATGTCCCACCCGCTCCCACTGGCTTCACCTGAGAAGTTTGCCCCGTTTTCTAGGCCATGAACTTGGGCTTGTTTGTGTGAATTTGCAAGCGATTTTATTCACCAGGATGAATCTAAATCCAAATAAGTTTCCGGGACTCAAGTTCTAATGAATCCTCACCAAAAATAAATGAAAAAGAGGAGGAGGTGGAGGAGGAGGAGGTGGGGGAGAAAAAGAAAGCAGCAGCCATTGAGAATTCAAAAGAAAACAGAAACAACCAGAAAAGCCCCTCAGCCACTTCACAAAATCTTTCACAAGAGCCATTTGACGTCTAACTGTTAACAGTGATGACGCTGAGACTTTGTACTGAACTTTGTCGTTTCGAAGCCATTTTTTACAATCATTAGTTAATCCGTAAATGAATCAGAAACATATGGATCATATTTCACTGGAATCACATGATTTTAAATCAGAGGAAGACTGATGTAGGGAAAACAAACAATAAAAGGGCTTTAAAAATTGTTTTTTCTTACTTTTCGGTTTTGTTAAGGCCGAGCGCTTGATGACTGTGTGAAACGTTATGTGGATTGCAGATAGGATCAGGTTGTTCATGGAGTTTAATGGGAACATAAACCTCGGATTTCCATTACAACACCCAAGCTTCCTTGGGTGGAAACGCTAGAGGGAAGGAAGGAATAAACAGGTATATTTACCTGTCCAGGAACCCAATCAATCTTCCCTGGGGAACCAGCTCCTGGGTACAACAAAGCAAAGGCCCCTCAGGCACTCCGATGTCAAACTGCGGTGCACGTTTCAGAAGGACTTTCGGTGCGCGGCTCTCTGCTGGCGGGATGTAGGCAATTCCCCAGACACCTGAAGCCTGGTTATTAATAATAAAAACAATAGTAGCTGAAGCCTAGTGAACTGTTACTGTGAGCCAGGCACTGTTCAAGTACTTGACATTCATTAATTCATTGAATCTCATGCCGACCCTATGTCCTATCTTCCCCTGTATACATGGCAAAGAGGGGTGGAGGATGGTCAAGTACGTTATTCCCGATTACCAGCAGTTACATGGTGAAGTGTATCTTCAAACCCAGGCAGTGGGCTCTTAAGCACGAAGCTGGACTGCCCTTCTCGGCCTGGTGGGGGTCTGGGGAACCTTGCTCTGTCACCCAGCACACACGAGGTGGCTTAAAGCATTCTTTTGTCATGTTCCCCAGGGTTGTCTCTCCCAAGGATGGGATCTCATGGAGACACCAACTCCAAGCCCAAGCCTGGAGACCCCTTGTTCCTTCCGGGCCCTGGAGAATGAGCTCCCCACTGGGCTTGGCCTCCAGCCCCCCTGCACAGAGTGGCTGACAGAGTGGATGGCCCCTTGTGGAGGCAGGGGATGCCAGTGGCCAGCAGCACACACTTTCCCTAGACAGCATCATTTCTGTTCAGAGGGCAGGGTCTTCCAGGGTGAGAAAGACCCGCACTCCGAGGAAGACGGGAGAAGAGGCCTCTGGGTGCTTTTGCACGTTCCCCCCACTCCTCCCTCACTCCCCTCCAGCCACGTGGTCCCCCCTTCTGTTCCTCACAAGCACCAAGCACCTCCCCACCCTGCCTCCCCAGCCCTTGCCAATGCTGGTCCCTTGGCCTGGAAAACCCTTTCCCGAGGCCTGAAGGCCTCAGCTTAGCTGAGAAAGCTCTCCCAGCCACCTCTGACCACATGGTCCAAGTAGGCCCCCTCTACTCTCTCGCGGCCCATGGCTTTCCCCCTTCCGTGCCTCACCCCAGTTTGTAATTGCATGTTTATTTGCTCACTGATGTGTTGATTCTCTCTCCCCTCCTCATCCGTGCCCCCCAGGAAGCCGTGTCTCTTTGCACCTTACGTAATGGTGTCCAACAAAACCGTACCTAGCCCAGAGCCGCATACTGAGCCTGGACCACACAGTATGTGCTCAAAAAATATTTAATTAAATGAAAAAGTATCAATCAGATCCTGATCTCGCAGTGCAATTCTGATGAGAGAATTTTCTCTTCTTCGTTTGCTACTTCTGGCGCTTAAACTCCATGGCAGCTGGACTGGAGTCCTGGGAGAATCACAGAAAAGTATTTTCATTTTATTTTAATTTGACAAACGCATGGAGCTGGGAACCTGGGACATAGAAACTAGAAGTACGAGGCCCTGCCCTGAGGGGCTCCAGTCCATTGCAAGAGAACAATTCAAACTTTTTTTGCCAGCTTGAGGGAGGCATCCAAGAAGACTGCGGCGGAGTTGGGATGGATGAGCATGACATTGCCCGGCAAAGCAGGGGCAAGGGCATCCCAGGCAGAGGGCAGAAGAGGCAAAGGCCTAGAGGTGGGAGAGATCATGGCATATTTGGGGAACTTCTCATGGGTTAGCATGGCTGGCGTGGAAAAGGTGGCGGATTAGGCTGGAGAGAACCAAGCCACAGCCAAACCCTCAAGCGTGTCAGGCTTATGCCGTGGGGACCCCTGAAGGCTTTGCACCCAGAAGTGTGGTCGAGTCCTTCTGTTCGCACAGTGACCAGCATGGAGGGGGTAAGACCGGGGGCAGGGAGACCAAGAGGGGGTGAGGGAACAGATCGAAGTGCCCTCCAGAGGTAGGCCTGACTGGACTGGGCTTAGATCCCACGTTCAAGGAGAGGAAGAAAGTGCGAGAGATTCGGGAGTCCCTGCAGGAGTGGTGTCTCCCGCATCCCATGTCCCAGGGGTGCCGGGCTCTTGCGGCAGACTCTCATCTGAATAAACAGCATCCTTAACGTCTGATTCCACGTTCACTGGCAAATCGCCCCCAGTACCCAGCTCCACCCTGCCCCCAACAGAATTTCTGGAAGACTCTCTGAATGTCAAGGCCTTTTAAATTCATCAACTGCAGGGTGAAGCCGCCCAGCTCTCACCCCCAGCAATAACTCCTGGGTTCAAGGGCCGCAGGGAGGAGGATCTACTCTTCGGCACAGCTGAAATTGTTGTTTCCCTCACAATATAAAACCCCCAGTTCACGAGGGTGGGCGGGCAGGGCTCCAAGAGCAGAATGCCGCTTTCTTGCTCTGGGTTCAGAGCCAAGATTTAATTTTTAATTTTCGAAAACATGAGTGGCCAGACCATGGCTGGAAAATCGAAACCATCCTCTGAGCACCTCAGCATCTCCCACGTGGACCTTCCCGACTGCAGAGCAGGATCAACCTGGAAGGAGCCGCACCTCACAGCTTCCGAGCCTGATGAACTGTGGAGGTTTCGGTTTTCTTCTTGGGCTGCAACCAACGATACATGCCCAGCTTCTCATTCTCGAGCTCTGTGTGACCTCGAGCTAGAGTGTGATTCCGAGCTTCTTCAAACCTTAGTTTTCTCATCTGGTAAAAGGGAGTATTAACATATAACCTCACAGAGCTGATGTGAGGAACAAAAGAGATACACGTGCTAACTCTTAAGACCATGTCTGTCATATATTAGGTGTGTAATAGGAAATAGTCTAGATTTCGCTTGGTTATAAACTGACCCGAGGCTTTTAATTTAGAGGACTGAAAGTTACATCAACAATAACTTGGCCCACTCATGCCCCCATATCCTCCTCCTCTTTGGCCAAGTCTGTGGAAACTTTGAGAAGAGAGGGAAGCTGGGAGGCTGTGTGATCTTTAGCAAGTCTCTGAACCACTCTGGGCCTCAGTCTATTCATATGTAAAATGGGAGCAGTAATGCCCACCAATCTCAACATATGGTTGCAAAAGGGAGTTATGCTTACCCAGCGCTCAGGGGTGAATCCCCTGATGGAGGGATGAGCTATGTGAGTGGTTCGGGATGCTGACCATGAGAGGGCAAGAGGATTTCCCTTCCTTTCCCTTTCAAGAAGGAAAGAAGCACTTTGTGCCCTAGAGGACCAAGGTCCCCCCGGCCCATGAAAGAGATAAGGGGCTTTGGCGTTTTCAAAATTTTAAGATCAGAGACACAAAGAACTCACTTGTCTGAAAGGGGCTGATTCCGAGAGGAGGAAGAGGGGTGGGATTTGCATGGATGGGCACGTGGTGGAGGGTGGTAGGCACCAGATGCAGCAGACAGGGGCCTCCCACACCCATGAATGGCCCTAGGGGAGTAGAATCTCCAAGGAGGACAACACATGGCTGGACCTTTGAAGCAGGACCAGCTACGTGATATGCAGGGCCCAGGGCAAAATGAAAATGCGATCCTTCATTCAAAAGTTATTCAGAATTGCAAGACAGTGACAAGAACATTAAACCAAGCACTGGGCCCCTCTGTGCATGGGGCCTTGCGCCACAGCACAGGTCAGACACCCATGAAGCTGGTTTTGCCTTGCTCTGGCCTCAGAAGCCCCAGCGACGTTTCCACGGCTCAGGTGGGCATCAAGGGAGTGAACGCCGCGAGCAGAGAAGCCCTTGCCCTCCATCGGACCTGGGGACCTTGGACAAGTGAGGAAGACCTGATGCCCCAGTCTGAGTTTTGCTCTGCATAAAGTTCCCAGAATTCTTCACTAGTTTAGGGAAACAAAGCTCCTCCCCAGCTCTGTACCCCTAAAGAGCTGAGGCTGAATATCCTGCCAGCCAGCTGGGTATGGAGCCAGATTTGACGTGACTTAGAAGAACGGAGAAACATGACCATCCTTGCGTTCAGAGGGCTGTGTGGCAAAGGCTGCTCAGGCTGAATTTCATTTAATCCACAGAACAGTCCTATCTACAAGCCTATGTTGATTCAGTAATAAAACTCACACTCTAAGTCAAGCTGTGTGCTAAGCTATTGCTTTAGCTCAGGTAACCCTCAGAACTGCTACCCTATGGGGCAGTCGCTATTATTAGTCTCGTTTTGCAGATGGGGACACAGAGACTCAGAGGGGTTAAATAATTTGCCCAAATTCTAAGAACTAGTATGTGGGGGGGCCGAGATCTGAGCCTCTCTATCTGGCTTCGAGGGTCTCTGCTTAACCACTCCACTGCACCGTGGACTAAGCCGGAATGGCTGTCTTCTTTAGCCCCTGTGATATAACTTCTCCCCTCTCGCCCTAGTTCATTTGTGTCTTTCGTTCTGCATTCCTCAGTCTTAGTCTCTCCTGTGCTCGTGTTCTTAACTGCCCGTGCCTCCAATCCCGGATGGAAGCGGATGGAGTGATCAGAATGATCTTCCTGGCTCCCCTGCAAGTCGCCTTGCCCCTTTGCACCCCACACGACTGCATGAGAGAGGGAAGGGTGGCGCCATGTCACGTATGAGGAAACTGAGGCTCCAAGAGGTGAAGTCACTTGGCCAAGGTCACTCAGCTGGGATTGAAGCCAGGTCTGGGTGATCTCAGAGTCCCACTAACAAAAGCCAGGGTGCATTTTCTACAGCAATTCGGTGAAGCAGGGGAAAAAAAAAATCCAGACTTTTTCACATCAGGGAATACATGTTCTCTGATGTCCTGCTCTGTAAGACAATTCCTTCTCCTTCTGGCCTCAGCTTCTCCATCTATAAAATGGGAAGCACTGAGCCACTTACAAGAGCATGTGTTCTACTGTCTAAACTCCCAGTTTAAATTCCAGCATTGCTGGCTGTGTGATCTTGGGCAAGTTACTTAACCTCTCTGTGCCTCAGTTACCTTATCTATAAAACAGGGATGGGGATAGTTATGTCTCTAGCTCTTAAAGTTGCAAAGTTCGATGAGACTAAAGTGCGGAAAGCATTCAGCCCAGAGCCTGGCACATAGTAGGCACTGAGTAAATGTTAGATCTTCTTATGAACATGAAAGGTTGGTTGAGATCTTTTCCAGCTCGATCCTAAAGCCCCCCATGCGTGGCCCCCAAGAAGTCTGGACCTCGTTCCCTGCAGCTTTGGGACAGATGCACAGCTGGGGTTGGCACTCCCCCATTCTCACTGCCCCAGTGGGGGCATTGGTGGGAGGGGCAGCTGACACCCTGAACATGAGCCTGACCAGTGACCCGGGAGGTATCACCTGGGCATGAGGTAATGGAAGACTGGAGCTTGCAGCAAGTGCGATGGCACACATCATCCCTCGAGTGGCAAGAAACAGGTGACTAAAGTACACCGGGGCTCCCCGCTGGGGGGCAGCCTGGCCCAGTACTGGCTGCCCATCACACTGTGTCTTTGTGTCCACCCTCCGGTGGGGGGACCTGGGTTGGAGCTGAGCCGAAAAGACTTCCTCACCACTGAACGAGCAAGTGTCTGTTGCAGGGTTGCTCCACCCCGCTTCCCCACCCTGAGAAGGAGAAAGGCGAATGGAATCAAGTCAGGCTAAATGGGTGGAGTGAGCCGCGACTTCCTCATCTGTCACACTGGTGGGTACCTGACTCCGAGCCAGACACTTGAGGTTCAAGAGGTAAGAGGACCCGACTCTGCCCTACCAAGTGTTTGGGGCATGGAAGGGAGACAGACCTCAGGAAGTGCAGCGGTGCTATTTATGACGATTTAGAGGCGCACAGAGAAAGAAGCAACCAAGGGGAGGAGAATCGGAGAGGACTTCTCAGAGGAAGTGACCCTTGAGCTGGGTCTTACAGGGTGAGTAGTCTGCCAGGCAGTCAGTCACAGGGAGGGTGTTCCAGGCAGAGGGCACTGTATCAGCAAAGGCAGGAGGCATGAAATAGCACCAAGCTTTCCAGTATCTACAAGCACTAGCTGTAAAGGATACAAGTAGGTAAGAGGTGGGTGATAAGAAGCTTTTCAGGGGCCACAGAGATGTTACTTATTGGAAGCTTCTTGGGACATACAGGCATCATCTCATTTCCTGTGCCCATTTTACAGAGGAGGAATCTGAGGCTCAGGGAAGTAGCGCACTTTCTGCAAGATCAACTAACAGTAAGTAGGGCATCTTAGACTGGAAGCCAAGTTCACCTGCTCTAAAGCTTAAGGTCTTGACTGCCCTGACCACCTCTTAAAACCCTGGGGACACTCAAAAGCCTTGGTAAGGAGTTTGGATTTTACCCTGAGGGCTGTGGGGGTCTGTAGAGCATTCAAGCAGGAGAACGAGGGGGTCACATTTGCAATTAGCAGGCTCACCGTGGGACAGAGCAGAGGATGAACACGAAGCATCCAGATGGCGTGAATTCAGAAAATCAAGCCAGCCCAGTGTACGCCAGCCCTGGTGTCACCTCCTGACTCGGCACCATAGCCCTACAACCTGGGCCCTGGTCATCTTTCCAGCCCCTCCTCTCCATATACGCTCCAAGCATAGTGCAATTATTTCAGCTCTGCCCTGCTCCAGGCCTTCTCTTTTCCCATTTAGCAGCCCCTGGGAAACCGGGGGAACTGGGGTTCCAAGGTGGCAACACCTCTTGAGAAAACCCTCCGTTCCATCACCCTCCTGAACCACAAACTCACCCCAAATGTCCATCCCCCCCATAGTCATTCACCACCTCCCTCCTGGTCTTAGAGACATTGTCTAACAAACCAGGCACCTAAGAACAGTTTTAAGGAAAGTTTCCGATCATTAGTTCTGAGCAATTGTGTTGTCTTAAGACTTGGAAAAAAGTGGGTCAGTTCAGGGGCCTTCTATTCTGAGAAGACTGATTTGTCTACTCCTCACTGTTCAGCCCCTGCCAGGCTGGGTTGGCATCTCTCCTAGGCTCCTCCATCATCTGAGCCCTCATCCCTCTAGGTTTGCATGCCCACCTCTCCCACCAGGCCAGGTCTTACGGAGCTCCCTGTCTGAAGCCTGGCACGTGGCAGGTGCTCAGCGCCTGCGGAACTACTGATTGCCCTAATGAATACGGAGCAACGTAATGATCAGCTCAGATGGAATGATGTCCGGGGTTGGACTGTGAACGTGGGGGCCGCCTGGGCTCAGCATGGAGGGATCCATTTATGAGCCATCTCCACCTCTGATCAGGGACCAGGATGGGCAGTGCCTGCAGGTGATGGAGACCTGCTGCGACAAGGTGGGTACCTCACTTCCGGGGTGTCCCCCGCTCCTGGGGGCTGGTTGCTTCCATCCTTGATTCTCATCTGAGGGAGTCATAGAGTATCAGCCGCCTGGTCAGCCTGTTGTAGGCACCTGCTAACCCAGGTCCCTATCACAAGGGACCCAGAGTCTTGCCCTCCTTCATCTTGGGAGGTGGGGGGAGCAGGGGATGCCCAGGGCTACCTATTCCTAGAAACGTTGGGATACCCAGCGCTTGGAGTGAAAAACACTGTGGTCCCTAAGGCACAGCAGTGAATTTTTCCATATTAGCAAGGAGATGGGGAATTAAAATCTGTTAGCTTCTCCGATGTGCCAAACACTTTACATACTTTGTCTCTAATATTTACACCAGCCTTAGAGATGGCTACCCACCTCCCCACACTTGACAGATGAGGAAACTGAGGCTCAGAGAGGCAAAGTGGCAGGTCCAAGGCAACACGCTGAATTGGTGGTTGAGCGGGGTTTGAACTAGTTTCTATATGGCCTGAGAGTGTTCCCAGGAACACTTCAGCTGGCTGGATGCTGCACCCTAGCGCTCTGTGCCCCCTCCCATCGCCAGGACAGGGGTTCTCGGCCTCCTCCACCCGCTCGAGGCTCATGCTGCCCAGTCCTTGTTGCAGCTGCCAAGGGCTGGGACCTGATTTGAATTTTGGTTTCTCTCCACTGCAGCCCAACAAAGGTTTTTATTGGAATGCCCCTCGGATTTCCAGACTTTGAAGATGTTTCAACAGCGCAGTAAAAGGCAGGTCTTTGCCACAACAAAAGGCAGAAATATCACCGAGGAGTAAACAGAATTCCTTGGCCTCTTCAGAGCATGTGTCAACATCTCTTTTTCTTCTCCTTTCCCCCATTTTTCTTTTCTTTTCTGCAGATTCAGAGCTTGTTGGGGAGGGTGCCTTGCTGGCACTGATGGGGTGGGCCACGGGCTGCCCCAAGTTCAGCATCTCCGCCTCGGAACAGATGCTGGGGCTTTGGTAAACTGAGAAAGCGTAAACTGCTGTGAGATGCTTTCCTGACGACCACAATTACCCACATGGAAAAGCCATTCCGCAGTCCCAGCCCCCTCGCCCTGCCCCCTGGCACACACATGTGGCGCTCCGCGGCTCCAGAAACAGGCCTTCCCAGAACGAAAATGTATGTGACAAGTACAAAACGGCTTGATTTCAACTGATGGCTGGAAATTAAACGGTTTTGAAATGTACATGCTTAAAAACAATTTCGGCCGAAAGCATACCCATTTAATATTGCGTCTCTAAATGAGGCCTCACTCCTCAGGCAGGCTCGTAACGTGATGAAAACCAGCAGTCAGACCCCACCTGGGACCCCCAATCACCAAGGACACGATACACAGGGGCAGGGTGTATATGTAAGTGTGTGTGAATGTGTGAGTCCGTGAGTACGCGTATGAGTGTATGGCGGCATGAGTCCGTGTGTGTGTGTGTGTGTGTGTGTGTGTGTGTGTGTGTGAGATCTTGTGTGTGTCTCTGTGTGTGTATAGAGGGATAGAATTGGGAGCAAGATGCTGCCCTTCCATATTTTTTCAAGTCAGCAAATGTCATCTGAGCACACACCTTGTGCCTGCACAAGGGAGGGGGTGGGGCGAGTATTGATCACAGGAAAGGAGAGGTCATGGCCTCTCAGAGCCTATAGGCTATTTGAGGCGCTGCGACCAAGTCATGGAAACAGAGCAAGCCAAGACCATTTTTGTGTTGAACTAGAAAGGGGAAAGGGAAATTCACTGATTAGGTATACACTGAGCATTGGGATGGAATCGTGAAGAGTAGCTGAGCTCTGAAACCAGTGAGCTGGATTCATCTCTACAGCTTCTTGACTGTGGGACCTGGAGCAAATCACTTCTCCCTGGGCCTCCGTCTCCTTGCCGATAAAACGGGGCTAATAGAAGGTATCGTGTTCGTGCCAAGCACTCAAGAAATAATGTGCATGTTATAATCACTTTCCCTGGATGGCACCTATGGGGTAGGCATCATCTGCCCATTTTAGAGATGAGAAAACCGAGGCCTCCCAGCCTCAGTGGCACACATCAGCAGAGTGAAGACTGGAATCCAGAGCCATCTGGCTTCGGAGCCCACCCCGTCACCTCCCCTGCTGAGGCTCTGACCTCCAGAAATACTGGTTTTAGAGACAGGAAAGTCGATTCAATGGGGTAGGAAGGAGAGGTCCAGCAGAGGGAAAGCTTTCCTGCTGGGGAACATCATGGACACAGACACCCAGACAGGACCTCTTTTTCAGAGTGAGAGAGGTAAATAGTTCTTCTCTGTGGGATCTGGGAAAGACCCTGGGGGTTGAGTGGTGACCAAGACCCAGCCCTGGGCCCTATAAAATACCATTTCACCCTGACCATATCTTTCCCCCCACCGACCAATGATCATTCAATAGGCCTTGTTGGCCCCTTCCCAAGAAGAGAGGCTGAACATCACAGTTAGAAGCAATTATCTTTTCTAATGTTCACATCCATCAAAAATAGAATGGGCTCCCTGGAAGGGAAGGAGATCCCCATCAACGGCTAGTCTGGGATATTGTTGTAGAACTGAATAGATCCTAGAACATGCAGCCATTCAGTGGCTGGTACAATTTAGTGTGACATTGTATAACAAGAGGCTCCTTTCATCCAATCAGATACTCGGCAAACATTTATTAGCACTGACTGTATGCTAAGACCTGTGCCGTGCACAGGGGATTCCGAATTAATATAACATAATCCTTGCCCTCAAGAAGCTCCTGTTCTAACTTAATTCTCTCTCTGCCCCTCAGCCTTTTTCCGATTCTCAGTTTGTTTTGGCTGTGGACTAAGTCTGATGGGCTATGGTTTCCACTATCTAGGTAAAGTATGTTGAATCTTGGGTATTTATGATTCTTTTAAAAAAGTCTTTAAAACAAGGCATTTTAGGTTGCTTTAGATTGTCTTTGCTAGCATGAGGCCTGTTTTCTTCTCCAGCAGGGTTCCTCAACGTCAGCACTATTGACTTTTGGGGTCATGTAATTCTTCCTTGTGGGGGTTTGTCTTGTGTTAACAGCCTCCCTGGGCTCTACCCCCTGGATGCCAGTAACATCTCTCCGCCCAGTTGTGACAACCAAAATATCTCCAGATATTGCCAAATGCCCCCAGGGGACAAAATAGTCCTCAGTTGAGAACAACTGTTCTAAAGGACTCTCTCCACTAATACAAGGATCAAAATAAGATCAATAAAGGAAATTCAGGGTCCCTGCACCTCAAGAACTTATAATTCTCTAGGGCCTACACAAATTAGCCACATGGAGAATAAAGCCTCACCAAGGACCTACTGTGCAGGAGGCATCTGGCAAAGTGCTGCGGGGAGGAGAGAGCCCCGGTTCTAGGTCAGACAGTCTGATAGTCAAATCCCATAGAAAAACCATGGGGTTCCAATACCAGTTTCCTCATCAGTAAGTGGTATTATTGTGAGCATTTGTGTGAAATCGAATTTGTAGAAAGCACAAAGCAGGTACAAAGTGGGTGTCTAGTCAAGGTGAATCCCCTTCCTTTCTCCAACACTGTCCCCACTTTTCCAGATCCTGGGGTCAGCTGTAGCAAATGCATCTGGTTAGCCACTTCACCTCCCATCTCCACTGTCCCCATCCAGACCAAGCAGCAAGGTAAAACGGTGTCCCCTTGGGGAGCCTGGTAAACAGATACCCCAGTATCTCCAACTTGGAACTTCCAGGGTCTGAAGTAAACCCATCGCCCTCCCAGGCTGCCCTTCTTTTATTCCACTCACACAGCATCCGCCCCCCCCCAAAAAAAAAAAGAGAGAGAAAAGACGGTTCCACAAGGCCAGGCTTCGAAAGCATAAAATTAATGTCAGAAAAGTCCTGAACTTTAGCTAGCACAGTATTGGGCAAATTTGGAGTGCCATTTGCATTCGTTTCAAACAGCTCTTGGAGGGGTTCTGGGAAACCTGTGGGGCAGTGATTTAAGGTTTCATTAGTCACTGGATGCGCAGGCATCGTAGAGCTCTGAGCATCATGGTTCGTGAGCAGCTGAAAACCTGAGATCAAGTGCAGGGAGGACTCTGGCTGCCAACTTTCAGGGCAGAGGGAAAAAAAAAAAAAAAGAAATCTGGAATGTGTTTCTACTTACTGTCCATTCCAGTAAAATGAAACGGTCTCTCCTCCAAACATGTGTTACTGCTTAGGCCAGAAACTGTATATATTGGTCTAAATCCAGAATGGTCTATGTGACATATTACTCCATATGACAAAATTACTACAACCTGCATTCTCTGTAGAAAGCCTGTTGCAACAGTACAGGATGATAATTTGTTGTACAACAAAAGTACATAATAATTTCATGTCAATGTGGGCCAGGCCTTGGGATTTTCAAAGGGAAATTTTGGGTACATATGGACCAGTGCTGAATAGGCACCCCCCCAAACCCCCCACCTCCACTCGCACACATGCTCATATGGTGTGTGATCAGGATGGGAGAAAGTGGGGCTTTATTTATAACACAGCATATTCTACATGAAAGTGACAAGAACACACACACACACACACACACACACACACACACACACAATCGAAAACCTAAAAATAAAGCCAAATGGAAATCTGGTGTTCTCATGCGTGAGGCATCAGTGGCCAGAGCTGATTCACCTACCAAAGGGGGAGGAGAAGAAAGCCAGGCATGTTCATCTTTCAGCGCTGAGCTCTTTCGAACCCATCCAGAGCGAAGCCACGTGAATTCCTCAAGACCCCCCAAACCACAGCCTCCTCTTTGGCCCTTGTCTGGGCTAAGGTTTCATTACGAACCCCGGGCCTCGTTCCAATCCTCTCATCTGTCCCTCTAAGCGGCTCCGACAGATCACTCCACAGTACACGGATTCTCGTCGGGATAATGTCTTGGAGAGGAACAACCTGGAATCTGATCCAGTCAGAGTGCGTTAACGGGAAAGCATTTCTTTATGACACTTTTCACAAAGCAAGATTGCAAACCGGGGAGAAATATATGACTAGAAAAATTGAATGCAGAACATAAAACAGCTCAATTGTTAATACTTCGTAGTGTGACACCATTTTTCCTGCTGTGGAAACTTCGGTTACGGGATAACGTTAAAACGTTCTTTTCTCTTCCCTCCCTCCTTCATTCCCTAAATTCTTTCCCTTTCTTCCTTCTTTCTTTTCCTCCCTTGCTCTTTATCTCTCCTCCCTTTCTCTTTCCTTCCATCTTCTTTCCCAGTGGATATATTTTCAAAGTGGGAGAAAAAAGAGATTTTTCTGGGGAGCTTTTGCAAAGTCCTTCTTCCTACATGTTCCCCCAGAGAAATAGGACATCCAAACACCACTGATTCCTCCCACATCGTGTCTGAATTTCAAACCTACTGTTCTCCCAGAAAATTAGCTGGGCTCTTCTCAAACACACTGAAAGTGTTCCTATAAGGAAAAGATCTTGTAAAAGCCCTTTATGCCTCAATTACATCAAAATCTTACTTAAAGTGTGTCTGCTATCAAGGGCCATGGCTTAAGCTACCGTGGCTTAAGGGAAACGAGCTTTTCTCTCCAGTCAGCCTGGAAAGCTCGACCTGTCTCCTGGGTTTGGTGACCATCGAAAATCTATCTTCTTAGAGTTTTTTGGTTCAATAAAACCTGAAACATATTTTGCCTGGCATTTTTCCTCAGGATTTTAAAACCCGTATGCACTTTATGGCAAATGAGATCCATATGGCCCTGATTCATTGATACTTAAGCCATTAGGATGCTGTTTTGTAAGAACACTTTGATGTCCAAGGGCCATCGAGCTGTTTGGAGGGCTTTTTTCTCCTTCACAAACAGGAAGTTTTCCTTTCTTGAGGTGTACACAGAGTGAAAGGCCAGCTCCCCCAGAATGAGTGACAGCGAGCGGGAAGTGGTTCTGGCCCATCAGGATGTGTTTATTCTTGTGGCCACAGGACGGCCCCTGACCCTGCTCCTGGGCGTAGGGTGGGAAGGCGTCTTGTGTAAGGAGCCTTGGAGCAGGGAAGGAGCCTGGCCCTGGCGCCTGGGTCATGAATGCACTGCCCACACCCTTGGGACTCAGATCCGTCTCCCAGAGTGGACTCAACACGCCTTGGCATGTTTATGGCTTTTATGGGACATGAAAATAACATGTGACAAACAGCAAAAGAGCATGGCTGGGCAGCAGAGGTGGGGTGGCATCTGCCCTCTCTTCTCCTGGACTGTTGTGGGGAGGGTGACCTTGGCGTGGTTCAGGGGATGGGTAGGAGTCAAGAAAGGAGGTTTGGGGACAGTCGCAGGTGTGGCAGAGGCCATTCCTGGGGCCCCTGAAGGCTGCGGTATTTGATGTGGTGATCGGGGACCAGCCTGCAGCTTACAAGGTCCCAGTGGACTCCACCACCTCCAGGGTGGGGAGAGAGCAAGCCAGGGCTTTGAACTCCAGCAGGCCTGGGCTGGGAAGGCCACCCTGCCACCTGCCAACTTGGACGAGTGGCTTCACGCTTTGGAGCCTCCGTGTCCCCCTACGTGAGCAGTAACACGCAGCCCTAAGCGTTGTTACGAGAAATCATGAAAATCACCCCAGCTGTCACTTCCACATCCAATGGACATTTGCTACTTGTTGGGCATTTCAGAATCGGATTTGTGCTTTCCTGTCTGCCCACTGCTCTCTCTTGCGTGTTTCCTGGGTGGGAGTCTCCCTCTCCCAAGAGGCCAGATCCTATCCCTCCTCACAACCGTGCAGCCAGGGGACTGATGCATCACTTAGGCATGGCCAGTAGGATGCTTTCATCTGTGATTTTGAATTCTGAGCTTATGACTTCAGTACTCAAGGACAGCGGGAGGTCGGATTCGCCCCACCAGCCGTGGACCTGGGGACCATTTGTTTTTGTTGTTCAGTCCTGTCTCTTGATCCTGGGATGCTCTTGGTTCCCACTCCCAGTTTAATCCTAGCTCTCCAGCCACCTGTTGATTCTGAGAGAGCCCAGAGTCCTTCTAACGAGGACCCTTTTTGCTTAGGCTAGAGGGGATTTCTGTTGCTTGCAGCCAACATCCCTGAAAAATCCATACCCTGAAGCTCAGTCCTCACTTTCATTCTGAGGTCTACCCTGATGAGAATTCTTATTCATGCTAGCTTCTCATCTAAACCAACTTCCCCACCACAGCCTCCCATCCTTTCTGCTCCCTCACTCCCTGGCTCTCACCACACTTGTTTCACACCATCTCCCTGTGGCCACTTTTCCTCTCCTGCCCATATGCAGAGGACCCCTGCCCCTGTCTGTGTCTCAAATGGGACTGATTCCAGAGATGAGCACATGACCCAGACCTGGCCAATCAGAGAAGTACATTCCCCTGGACAAGGTCACTGGTTCAGGAATGGGCCCATGACCTGGGCTGATCGACTGTGAGTATATATTGTATGACATTTGCTGGAACTCTTAGGAAAGTGCAGCTCCCCTCCAGCTAGAGTTGCTAAACTAGTTGGTTGCAGACCTGAAGCTTCCGCAGGCAAAGATGGACACTGCAAGGGAAGAGACTACCAAAAAGTGAAGCCAACACAAGAGAGCAGAATTGAGAGAAAAAGACAGTGTCTTGATGACATTGTTTACACCCCTGGATCTAGCCATGCCTGAAACTGTCACAGCCCTGACCTTGCTGGATACACGAACCAATCTACTCAAGCCAGCTGAAGTTGGGATTTGGTCAATTACAGTGGAAAGAAAGCGATTAATACACCACCTTAAACCCCATGACTGTTCACTTGGACCGGTCTTAGCAATTCCCTCAGCTCCCTTGTCCTTCTATTGCTCCCATCTAGCAAAACACAAATCCTAGGTAAATCTATTGACCTTCCTTGTTCCAGCTCTCAGGCTACAGAGAGCTGCTGGGAAAGACCACATCAGACACACGGGAGTCACTTCAACTTCATGGTCTCCAAACCCAACCCAGATCTCGATGGTGACTTAAAATACTGCTGGGGGCCCTTGGTGAGCTCCCTCACTCCTGGACCAATGCAGCTGTCCCAGACATTCAACTCCTCTTTCAAATCCCCTGTCTCAACAGTTTCCTCCTGCTCTTAGCAAATGTTCTTGCCTATGTTAATTAGCTCATTCGTGGTGACCATTTCACAATGGAGACATACATCAAAACATTAAGCTGCGTACCTTAAATATATAGAATTTTTATTTTTCAGGTATACATCTATAAAGCTAAAAAAAAAAGGCCACCCTCAACATTCTGCCCTTTCTGTCCACACGCCCACACACTAGCCTCACAAAATTGGTTAGGATGGGTACACCTATGCAAGTGGGCTGTCTCTTGTCCAAATCTGACCTTCATCCCTTCTCTCTTGGCTTTGGGATCAGACACACCTGAGTTCAACGCCAGCTCTGCCACAAAACCAGCCGCACGTGGCCGTGGTCACTGGCTCACTGTCCTCAGGCCCTCCTGGGCTTTGTGGCACCACAGAGACAGTGCATGTCCTCAGCATGGCCATGCTTGCATAATCGCAATGTGACCGCTCACGGTGGTGTCACTTCACTATTATATGACTTGTAGGTCATGCAGCAATATGGTCCTGCTGGTATGGGAACCAATTACTCCTGTAATTCAATTTTTATAACTATACAAAGTATTTGTGTTGGAGTTCCTAGAGGATGGGGCTGGGAATAGGGTTGGGGACAAGAGGCCTGAAAGGCATCCACTCCAGGCTTCCCATCACCTGGCGTGATCTCACACTGGATAGACAGAACACCATCCCTGCCATTACCCAAGGGCATCTCTTGAAAGGAAATTGGAGGAAACCTAAGAAGACGCATGGCCTGAACCCCCTAACCTTACATCCCCTGGTGTCTTTCACTATGATCAGACCTCTTTGGACTTATGCCATGGGCAATATCGTATAAGGGTGTGTGTGTGTGTGTGTGTGTGTGTGTGTGTGTGTGTGCGTGTGTGTGTGCCAGAGCACTCATTTCACCAACCCTCAAGTGCAATATTTCAAGGAAGATTCCACCATGTGTCTCGGGGAAGCCTTTCTGAGTTTGGTTGCCTCGTCTGCAGGATCAGGATGATGGGACTCAGAATGATGGGACCCTCTCCTCTGAGGGCTGCGGGGAAGATGGGAGGAGGGGATGGAGTGTTGCCCTTGGCACGGCGCCTGGTGTGAGGTCAGTACATGATGAATAGTGCCTCATTCCCCACCCACCCAACTGGAATGTGCCTCTTTCATACCATTAATTCCTCTCCTTCCCCCCATAAGCCCATTCCAGTTTCTTGTCTTTTAAATTAAAATAAGGAAAAAAATCTTTCCTCAGCCCACATCCAGCTATAGCGCCATCTCTCTCTCCACTCTATAAGCAAAAGTTGTGAGGGTTCCTGCCCTGACAATTTCTACTCCTGCATTTCCCTCGAGGCTCCCTCCCATTTGGTTTCTGACTTAACCTCTCCTGCAAGGGCTCTCCTCGGGTTTACTAAGGACCCGTGGCAAGGCCTTTCTTTGTATGTACCTCGATGGCAATAAATACAGAAGAAGCTGCTGGAAGGCAGGGATGTGTTGGAGAAAAAAGCCTCAGTAAGTTCAGGGCTAGGGTGTGGCGAGCAAGATGCCTAGGGCACAAAGCTCCAGGAGGCACTCACTCTCAGGGTTGTGCAATTTTGCACCCCAGGCATCTCACCCACTTCACCCCAGGCCTGGGTGATAATCCAAAGTTCAGTGTATTTTCGATCTAAAAGGATACAAAATTCCCACACACAGTAGAAAACTGCAGTCACTAAGAGGAATGAAATGGATGCAGCTACTCCCTCCGGCCATCTGTTGCCATAGAAACACAGGCCCAGGGTTGCCAGACCCTCTAACGTTTCAAGAGAAGTTGGAAATGCAGATTTTTGTGTGGAAAGCTCATGACTTTAAAATGTTGGCATCCAAGTCAAATTAAAAACCAAACATTGTGTGTGTTCCCAGAAACGTATATTAGGCTAGATTCAGCTCTCATGCTGTGGGTCACAGACCTCTGGCTTGAACTGGCTGAAGAGATGATGGTCAGGGTCAGAGAGGTGTAGATGTGTGTCGGGGGTGAAGAGAAACCAGAGAGGTAAGGGCACACAGAGTGAGGAAAGGGATATATCTGGGTCCAGGAAGAGTGAGGGATCAATCCCCCCCACCTCCAGTGGCAGTGCCCTAGGGGATAGCAGGACCCATGTGTGTGGTGTGACCCTACACACTGGGGTTTCCATTCTCCTTGAAGACTCCATTACCATGTGGACTGGAGGAGAACATATTGGCCAAGGCAATGAGTGTCTCCTTGGCAATTAGCATGAGCTGGGGTGACCAAGGAACCAAAATTCCTTCCTAACATAACCCAGGGGTGGGGGAGTCCCTTTAACGACAGAAGCTGAGTGTGCTGCTAAAACATCAGGACAGCACCTTTAGATCCCATTTAAAGCTGGTTGGAAAAAAATAGGAAATGCTTTTTTCTTGCCTGTCTGATGTTCACCTCCTCTATGCGTTTAAGTGCACTTTCACATTTTCGTCTACATTTAGCCTTTTAGAGATTTTTTTTTTTAAAGACTTTTTCTAACCTAAGAACTGCCATTCCTTATGTCTGCTCTTCTCACCACGATATTCCTGGTGTCTACCCAACACCATCCAATAGAAATAGAACACAGCCATGTATAAAATTATACATTTTCTAATATTAAGTAAAAGGAAACATAAAATTAATTTAATAGCATATTTTATTAACCCAATATATCAAAATAAATCATTTCAATGGGTAATCAACATAAAAAACTAAAGAGATGTTTTGTATTCTCTTATTTGTGAGCCTTCAGAATTCATTGTGTGGTGTATGTGCAGTACGTGCGTCCTCATGTGGACTTGTGTGTGTTGTACTGTGCTTGAAACATTGTTTGATCAAGGAATAATGTGTATGTCTGTCTATAGCACTTATTAATATTCCCTGGCACTGAAATTCTGCAGAAAACCCTTTAGGAAATGTTGATCTAGCTGTATAGTCTTTAGTTAAAAAGAAAAGAAAAAAAAAAAAGAATGGCCTCCCCAGCCATCTGTGAGAGTACAATTTGTGGGAATTCTTCAGACACACTACCCCTCTAATATCCCTTCTCCCCAGAGTCACCAAGGTGGAAATTCTGTAGCTAATTGCCTTTTGAGGCTTGACGTCTTCTTCAGGCATTGCCTATGGAAATGAAACTACCCTTGGGAGAGGTTCGATAACATTCATTCATCCAACACGCTTGCCCTGTGCTTGATCTTCAGAGACACAGAGATGAAGACATCCTCTTCCCCTTCCAGAAGCTCATGGCTTAGTGAGAATGACAAGCATGTTGGCCAACGATTATGACACAGTAGGAAAACCTCTGTGAGGAGCACTGCAGCTGACTTGAGTCAGGAGGGCCCAGGCACGCCTCCCTGTTGAGATGGCATCTGAGTAGGACTTTGACAGCTGAATGGGTGGTTTGCAGGTAAAAGGGAGAGAGAGAGGGCAAGGTAAAGGGTGTTTTGGAGGAAAAGTCCATCGGAGGTAGGCTTGGCATAGCTGTTGCTTCCCTTGATAAGAAACAAGACCCAGGCGCACAATGAGACCCTCATTGCTCTCCCTGCATCCACCGTGGGGCTCTCCAGTCCTTTCTGTCACAGCAGCCCAGATCATCTTTCAGTGGGAATACCTGATAAGAATCCTTCAATGGATTCCCAGAGCTTTTAAGATAAGGACCAAAATCCCCAAGTAACTCGTCCCCAGCCTGCCTCTCATCTCCTGCCTTCCTCTTACTACTGGGCTCTCCAGCCTCTGCAGCCTGATCTCTAGTCTCAAGGCTGCCATTCTCCCTCCCACCTCAAGTCCTTTGTCCATGCTGTTCCCTGGAACAGCCTTCCCAGGCCATATGCCCACACTCCTTACTTGAGTGTGTTCCTACTCTTCCTTCAGAACTTGGTTCCAAATGCCACTCATCAGGGAAGCTGTCCTACCCTTCAGATGATAACATGTCCCCTCACAGTCCTCTAAACGTTTTTCAACCATAACATTTTATCATAGGGTATCACTGTATATTTGCTTGTCTGAGTATTTGACTAAAGCCTGCCTCTCCCACTAGTTCCACGAGGTCAGGGACCACACCTGACTTGTTCTCTGCACAGTATCCAGTATAGAGTAAGTGCCCAATAAATATTTGTTGCAAATTTTAATGAAATATCAGTGGGAGACCAAGACTTGTCCCAGGGAGGGAGCTTGGAGAGAAAAGAGTACACTCATAGGGAAAATGACATTGTTCAACCAGCGAAGCAGAACCCATAGGAGATTGAGAGATTTATTAGAAGGAATTGGTTTACACAATTGTGGGACCTGGCTAGGCAATCTGAAATCCATAGGACAGGCTGTCAGGAGGGCAGACTGGAAACTCTCCAGCGTAGATGGGCACTGCTGTCTACAGGTGGAATTTTTTTCTTCATCAGAGAAGGCTTGCAACTGATTGAATCAGGCTCACCCAGATTCTCTAGGATAATCCCCTTTACTTAAAGCCAACTGATTATGGACTTTAATCACATCTATGAAATACTTTCACAGCAACACCTGGATCAGTGCTTGAATAACTGGAGACTGTAGCCTAGCCAAGTTGACACATCAAAAGACCATCACAGATATCAAATAAAATCTTTGATTCAAAACTGGGAGGCAGGGCTTCCCTGGTGGCGCAGTGGTTGAGAGTCCGCCTGCCGATGCAGGGGACACTGGTTCGTGCCCCTGTCTGGGAAGATCCCACATGCTGCAGAGCGGCTGGGCCCATGAGCCATGGCCGCTGAGCCTGTGCGTCCGGAGCCTGTGCTCCACAACAGGAGAGGCCACAACAGTGAGAGGCCCGCATACAGCAAAAAAAAAAAAAACTGGGAGGCAACTTAGAGAAAAACTGAAAGATACTGAGCCTCAGAATCAAGCTGATCAGTTCCCCTTCTGCAACTTCTCGCTAAGTGATGCCACTGTGGCAGAGACTATCAGGCTCTTTAGCAAAATGTTTCCTCTTCTTCCTGGGCACATAGCTAGACTACCTTTCCCAGGTTCCCTTGCAGTTAGATTTGGCCATGTGACTGAGTTCTAGCCAATGAAATGTGAGAAAAGGTATGTGCCGCTTCTTGAGCTGGTTCATAAACTCTCTCCTGCCCTTCTCCACGCTCTTTTCCCCTTCTCACTGGCTGGGATAGAGATGATGCCCAGGATAAATTTGGAATTTACATGTTGATGATAGAAGCACTTCTATTATCCTGGATTTCTGATGGCTGAGGAGAAAAGGCTGCTCCACTGACTTTTTTTACCCACCCACTACTGTTAAGTGATCAAGAAATAAACATCATAGTTTAAGATCATATATGTTTGGCATTGGGTCTATTTGTTACAGCAACAGTGTTACACTAACTAATACACTTTGGGAAAGTTATTAATTTTTTTGAGGCTTGTTTTTCTCATCTCAACAAAGGATAGAAGCATGTTCTCATAATGATGTATATTACTGTTGGGGTCTCTTTTACTTTTTTTTTTTTTTTTTTTTTTTTTTGCAGTACTTGGGCCTCTCACTGTTGTGGCCTCTCCCGTTGCGGAGCACAGGCTCCAGACACGCAGGCTCAGCGGCCATGGCTCACGGGCCCAGTCACTCCGCGGCATGTGGGATCTTCCCAGACCGGGGCACGAACCCGTGTCCCCTGCACCGGCAGGCGGACTCTCAACCACTGTGCCACCAGGGAAGCCCTGTTGGGGTCTCTTTTAAAACAGAACTCCTAGAAAATATTTGCAAATGATGCAACCGAAAAGGGATTCATCTGCAAAATATAAAATTAGCTCATACAGCTCAATATCATAAAAACAAACAACCCAATCAAAAACTGGACAGAAGATCTAAATAGATATTTCTCCAAATGTCCAAAAGGCACATGAGAAGATGCTCAACGTCGCTAATTATTAGAGAAATGTAAATCAAAACTGTGAGGTATCACCTCACACCAGTCAGAATGGCCATCATTAAAAAGTCTACAAATAATAAATGCTGGAGAGGGTGTGGAGAAAAGGGAACCCTCCTACACTGTTGGTGGGAATGTAAATTGGTACAGCCACTATGGAAAACAGTACGGAAGTTCCTTAAAACACTAAAAATATAGCTACCATATGATCCTGCGATCCCACTCCTGGGCATATATCCAGAGAAAACCTTAATTCAAAAAGATACATGCACACCAATGTTCACTGCAGCACTATTTACAATAGCCAAGACATGAAAGCAACCTAAATGTCCATCGATAGATGAATGGATAAAGAAGATGTGCTATACACACACACACACACACACACAAGCATCCAGGCATAGGCAAATCGGGTCTGATTCAGGGGCTCCATGGTTACAGGAACCTAGATTCCTTTTCTCTTTTTGCTCTGCTATCCTCAAGGTATTGCTCTGTCCATTGGGTCCCAGATGGCTCACTGTCATACTTGCATGCCAGCTAGCATGTAGAGGGAAAAGGATATTGCCTTTCCTTTTAAGGGCAGGATATTGACATTGCACATATCTCTTTCTGCTCACATCCCATTGACCAGAATATGGTCCTATCTAGCTAAAGGAGAAGAGTGGGACATGCTGCCTTTATTCTGGACAACAGTGTGCTCGGCTTAAAATCAGGGGTTCTGATCCCATAAGAGAGAAGGGAGAATGGATACTAGGAGTCACCTAGCAGATCTGCACAGATGTAAAGCATTTAGCACAAAGTCTGACCAGCAGTAAAGGCTCAAAAGGTTTTCACTAAACGAGTCACAAGACACCAGGCTGGACAGACGCCTGCCCTGCCCTCTCCATGAGGGTGCTTGCCAGGGCCAGCCTGTGGCCCAAGCCCTCATCAAGCCAGGTCCCCATGGTCTGGGTGACAGAGACACAGCCTCACCACGCGCTTCTCTGAGCCCAGATGTCAGCCACATGAAGTCTAATGATCCGCAGCTGGTCCTTGGGCATCTTCGGACTCCCAGAGGCCCAAGCCAGG